>NC_142287.1:21313955-21925878 GCF_965620075.1 Prunus avium | reverse complement strand
CACCAACTGGTGGAAACCCATTTCTCAAAATAGCCTGTTTTCTAAAACCCACTTCGTCATCCTCCATAAATGAACCTCCTTTGAAGCTCTCTCATTGTTTCTCCTCCCTCCGATCACATTCTGGGCCAAACAAATGGCCTTTGAAGGTTCAATTTCGCGGATGGCCGCCAGGCCGAGAAGATTGGAAAACTTGGGTTGGTCAAATGGCTTCTGTTCACCAACCCACATGGGAGAAAGCTGGTATATACGAAGCAATCATTAACTCAACGTACCATATAAGAAGAGAGAACGATTTGGTTTATGGGTTCGCTGAGAAATGGTGTTCTGAGACCAATACTTTCATTTTTCCATGGGGTGAAGCAACCATCACCTTGGAGGATGTTATGGTTTTAGGGGGTTATTCTGTTTTGGGAGACTCTGTTTTGAGCCCTCTTGAAATCCCACGACTGAAACAAATTCAAAACAAACTACTTGAATTGCGAAGAGAGATTTGCAAGAGTGCTGGGTTAAAAGACGTTTCCACAGACTTATGGCAGAAGAAGTTCATGAACAGTGGTATTGAATTCGAGCACGAAGCATTTCTTGTCTTTTGGTTGTCCAGGTATGTTTTTCTTGGTGCTAGTTATATGATACATACCGGAGTTTTCTCCATTGCAATTCATTTAGCTATGGGGACCAGAATTGCCCTTGCGCCTGCTGTTCTGGCGAGTGTTTATAGAGATTTGGGTTTGTTGAAAGGGAAAATTGTAGCTTCAAACCAGTTGAAAATAGATGATGCTTTTATAGAACTCGTCCTTAAGTCACCATTTCAATTAGTTCAGGTTTGGGCATGGGAGAGATTCTTGGAACTTAGGCCAAAGCCCAATGGTATCAATTATGCAGAGCCAAGAATGGCTAGATGGGATAAAGTAAACGGCCCGAAAGTTCAAAACTTGAGGATGGTTATAGACAAAGCTGGAGGAGATTTCAAGTGGCGCCCTTATGCCTTGGCCATTGAGAACTGGAATTTGCCTAAATGCTATCCACACAGGGAAAAGTGGGTTTGTGTTGGTCCTGAATTGGATGATGAGTTACTGTCATTTGTTAGATGCGTGTGGGTCAGTGAGCTAGTTGGACTTGGTACTATAGAGCATTACCTTCCGCATCGCGTAGCTATGCAATTCGGATATGATCAAGACCTTCCGTGTTCTGTTTCTCGACCTAATCACAATTCTGATATAGCCTGGAAGCATTACAACGAGGAAATCAAGAATGTAAAGTTGTATCTTCCATGCAGGCTCTTTGAGGCAGATGTTAGCACAAAGTACTTGAAGTGGTGGAAGCAATCAGTTTCAGGTCTTGAAGAAGTCGCTGTGCCACGAAAAAAGAGAACAAAGAGAACAAAGAGAGTGAAATTGTTAGTATCGCCTGGTTTTCCTCCCAAACGTAAAAGAATGGAACCTGAAGATCCTATTGATGAGGATAAACTAACTGTATCAGAGTTTTTGAAATACTGTAAGAAGCATGAGAACTTTGGGATTATAGAAGGTAGTGACAGTGGGAAATTATCAAGTCAAGCTCAACATTTTGCATCATCTCCAATTGCACAAGAAAGTTATGTTAATACCATGAATTCAGATGAGAACATTGTAAGCCTCGTCCGTGATGAATTTCAGAAACGTCAGTCGGAGCTTGAAGCTAGATTTAAAAGGATTAAAAACGTTGTTGACGAGTTAAGGGCATATATATTTTAGGAAAAGCTTATGAAAGAAGACCTCCTATGAGTTGGTATGTCCGAAACCTGGTGCAGGGACAATGTAGGAAGAGCACCCAACTATGGAAATAGCAGAAACTTGGTCTTTTGTACATATTCTATGCATTGCGTATCCTGGAATCTTTTGGTAACTACTTAACCTGTTTAGCAGAGCCTTGAACCTACACATATGCCTAGATTTTGTAATTAGGATCTCTTGCTGAGCAAACTAAAAATGTGGTTTGTCTATCAAAGAAGTTAAATGTTACTTTTAATGGCTCTAATGTCCAACAAACAATATCACAGGCACCGTGTTTATCCATATATTCTGACCATGTAAACAGAAATCATGAGTCCACAGATCTTGTAAACATAATTCATGAGTCCACAGATCTTGATGGCATGTTTACTAACTAAAAATGAGAGAAGTCATGAATCGGCAAGTATTTGATTAGGGATTTAAACATGGAGCCCACATAGTTTTATTATATTCTTTATGTGTTAGTGGCATGTCGGGAATGGGAGTAAACACAGGGAAAAAAGGAATTGAAATAATTCTAATACCCATTCCTGAATGCAACATAATTCAGTTACGTTTATCAACTTCCTCCGAAATTATAGTTTATAATACAATGGATCAATTACAAAATCTACAGGGAAATGCTAGTCACCTTTTCCTTTGTACCTCCATATTCTACCCTTCCCCTTCTAAATCTGTAGGGAAATGTTTGTTTGAAGATCATAGCCACCTATTTTCTATGACACCCAAAATGCGTGAAATAGCATTTTTGCAAAAACATAACAAATTCGTGAAATCGTTAAATAGTATCATAATTTTAGTGTTCAATCAAAAATTTAGGTTTGCCTATTTATTTCATAATAATTTAATGACTAAACGATTTTTTTTTTTTTTTTTTTTTTGTTTCTTTTTTTTTGTAAAAATGATCTTTACGGGCGTCACAGAAAATGAACTAATCCAATCATCTAACTACATTTTAACTACGCATAAAAAAAACTACATTTTAACTACTCAAATCCATTATATTTGTAACAATCTGTCAAACACAACCATAGTCTTACCCAAAGAAAAACAGAAAAAAGGAAAAAAGAGAATGGCAGGCATAGTCTTCACGCAACCCAGTATTGCTTGGTACAGACGGCAGATTCTGATTGGACGTTCTCCACTGAGCTGAGCCTTCATGCAACAACGTAGCAGAAACCCTCATTTTGCTGTTTCGGACCGGACAGATTAATCTGTCTTACTCACGTAAACTCTGTTTTATTCCATCAATGGAAACCCCATTTCACAGCATACCAGCATACAACTGCATCAGCCCCTAAACCCCCAAAAGACCAAAACTTTCTCAGCAAAAGAAGAAAAGAAAAATCCCCCCATTTCCCTTTGTGTTCAAGATTGAGCTTTGGTCATGGAGGTTCCTCAAGACTCCATGGTTGAAGAGAGAGAAGAGTACATGGTTTCACCAACTGGTGGACACCCATTTCTCAGAAAAGCCTACTTTCTCAAACCCACTTTGCCATCCTCCGCAAAGGAACCTCCTTTGAAGCTGCCTCATTGTTTCTCCTCCCTCCCATCCCATTTTGAGCCAAAGAAGAAATGGCCTTTGGAGGTTAAATTTCCAGGATGGCGTAAGCTCTCAGAAGACTTCATAACTTGGGTCGACCGCTTAGCTTCTGTACACGAATCTACATGGAAGAAAGCTGGTATTTATGAAGCAATTCTTAGTTCAAGGTACGAAATAAGAAGGCAAGGCGATTTGGCTTGTGGGTTTGCTGAGAAATGGTGCCCTGAGACCAATTCCTTCATTTTTCCATGGGGCGAAGCAACAATCACGTTGGAGGATGTTATGGTTTTAGGAGGTTTCTCGGTTTTGGGGCACTCTGTTTTAAGCCCACTTGAAACCACAGAATCGAAAGAAATTGAGGAGAAACTAGATAGAGAAAGAAGAACACCTTACAGGGCTGTGTCTAGGCATGTTCTTGCAAGCGAATGGTTGAAGAAGTTCAGGAACAGTGGGACCGAATTCGAGCATGAAGCTTTTCTTGCCTTATGGTTGTCAAAGTTTGTTTTTCAAGGTTCTATTTGTGGAATACATAAGCAAGCTGTATCCATTGCAATTCATTTAGCTAGGGGGACCAGAATTGCCCTTGCACCTGCTGTTCTTGCTAGCATTTATAGAGATTTGGGTTTGTTGAAAAGGAAAATCGTAGCTTCAAACCAATTGAAAAGAGGTCGTGCTACTTCAGAGGCTATTCTTAGGTCACCATTTCAATTAGTTCAGGTTTGGGCATGGGAAAGGTTCTCGGAACTTAGGCCAAAGCCCAATGTTATTGATTATACTGAGCCAAGAATGGCGCGATGGGAAGGAGTTGTTGGTCTCAAAGTAAAAAACTTGAGAATGGTTTTGGACTCAGCTGGAGAAGATTTCATGTGGCGCCCCTATGCCATGGCCATGGAGAACTGGCATTTGCCTAACTATTATCCACAGAAAGAAAAGTGGGTGTTGGTTGGTCCAGATTTGAATGATGAATTACTGTCCTTTGTTAGATGCTTGAGGGTCAGTGAGCTAGTAGGACTTGGTACTATAGAACACTACCTTCCGCATCGCGTTGCTATGCAATTTGGATTTGATCAAGAACTTCCATGCTCTGTTACCCGTCATCGCAATTCTGATGTAGCCTGGAAGCATTACAACAGGGAAATCAAGAATGTTAAGTTGTATCTTCCACCTAGGCTCTTCGAGGCGGATGTTAGCACAAAGTACTTGAAATGGTGGAAGCAATCAGTGTTAGGTCTCGAAGATGCAAATGAAGCTGCTGTGCCACAGGAAAAGAAAGATCAGAGTGTCAATTGCTCACTACTAAGGGCTAACCACACCCCTGCACCTCCTAGTTTCCCTCCCAAATGGGACAGGATGGAAGCTCCTATAAATGAAGATAAGCTAACTGTATCAGAATTTTTGAAACATTGTAGTACTAAGAAGCATCGAAATTTGGAGATTAGACAAGATGGTGACAGTGAGAAATTATTATCAGGTAAAGTCCAATTGGCATCTCCAATTTCAGAGAAAAAATTCAATACGGACATGGTAAGCATCGTCGGAAATGAATGTCATAGCCGTAGCTCTTTATTTGAGAAAGGTCTATTGGAGTTTGAGAAACGAGATTCAGAGCTTGAAGTTAGGTTTAGAAGGCTTGAAAGTGTGGTTCAGGAGTTAAAAGCATATAGGTCTGGGACAAGTTTCAGGAAAAGTTGATCAAAGACGGCCCTCCGTTGAGTTGGTATTTCCTAAACTTGATTATTGTTACTGTGTTTTTGCTCCAATATCGTTGATGGAGACCTTTTTTTCCCTTTTTTTCATCACTTATGTGTTCAAATTTGAAACAAAAGTACACTTTTCATCCTTTGTGTTTGTGTTCTATGCTGCTTCTGAATTGATTGTTGTTTGCTTGCTTGGTGTCTGAATCTGGATTTTGTTTGTTTGTTGGCTGAATGAGAAGGTTGAGCATGAAAATTTGATTTGTCTTTTTAACAAACCAGTCACTTTTTAAGTGGAATGAAATAGTACATTCTGAAAATTTTGAATAACGGGTCACAGGTAAACAGAGACAAGCCCTTAGGGTTTAAGTTCAATTTTACCTAAAGTATTTTATTCTAAACAATGCTATTAATGCTCTAATAAGAAGCTAGGGAACTGACGGAAGAAAACTCACACTTGATACAAAACTATTGTAATCCCGTTGCCCAAGTTCGATTGTGATCTATCTTATCCAATAACCCTGCATACTGTAAAAATAATATAGTGCGGAAATCTGATATATAACTCAGTCTTATAACTGATGGCGAAACCTTGTGAAGTAGTTTAAGACACTAAAAGTCATTAAGTTTCAGCAAGATATCGACCTCTTAAGATCAAGAGTTAAGTTTTTCTCTACATTTTTATTTGGGTGCAAGGAAATCGGAGGAAGAGAGTTGGACTCTGGAAATATCAGAAACTTGTTGTTTTATGGATTGTGTAATAAAACAAGTTATCACACCCTATGTGGGTGAGTGGGAGATGTAATAAAACAATGATTATGCACTAATCCTTGTTTTATGGCACTACACAAATTAAGGCACTTAGCCTTGTTTTATGGCACTACACAAATTAAGGCACTTAGCCTTGTTTTATGGCACTACACTAATCCTTGTTTTAAGGCACTAAACCTTGTTTTAAGGCACTACCAACTTAAGCACTAGTGTATGTTTTATGCTCTCTTGAGATGAGCTAAGACAACTCCTATAAATAGATGGAGTGTGTGCAAGTGAAGAGATGATGAGAAGCATTAGTGCATACTCTCTAAGTTGGTGTGTGTGAGACAAGAAGTGTGAGTGCATATCAAAGAGTTGTAGTGAGTTTTACACCCACAAAGAGAGAAACCTCATATCTCCCTAAACACTCTCCTTTAGGCAATTCACCAAGAGCCTTGGTCTTGGGTACGTGGAATCAATGGAGTAACTTTCATAGCCAATCCAACGATCTTGGAGACGAGGAACGTGTAGAATCTTGTTGGCGTGTTCGTGACGTGGAAGCATCTCGGCGGGCTAGTAATTGCAAGCGGTTTTTCACTTGGAATCTTCCGCAAGGTATGCAGTACCTTATTCCGAATATATATTAACGATTATTAACAGATTGCTTATAATGCAGCTGGAATCTTTCTCTGTCTACTTAACCTGTCCATCAAAGCTGTGAACCTACATTTACAAATCGATTGTGATCTTACTGAAAATACTATCAAAACAATGTTGTTTGTCAACCAAAGAAGCTAGTTATTTTTAATGGCTCTATTGTCCAGGAAACTACATCACTGTCACTGATCTTGAATACAAACAAATTCAGTTCCATTTATATTTCTGTTATTCTACATGATATGGACTTTTCTCTTGAACTTGTGGAGTTAAGTTTTTGGTTTCAGGATTTGTAGTCTATAATACAAGGAATCAATTACACAGCACATACTTGTGTGTTCTAGCATATAATTTTTTTTTGGCATGCCTAATTAAAAGATGTACAATACGCTAGGCAGAGGAATTTTTTTTTGGCATGTCTGTATAATGTATAATGTATATGGCCAAACTTTACCTGGAAAGTAATAGTTTCCACTTTAGAGCCAGTATGCTGTTTTAACACAGGAACCAACTTCCCCAAACAGATAGAAAATATAGAGCCAGAAACAAATTCCAATTAGAGAACAAACAGAAATAGAAACTTCAATAATATCATTCAACTTGGAACAAATTTGTTCATTCAGAATCACATCCTCAATTTCTTTATTCTTAGAAATTAAAGAATTGCTAATCAATCAATTACAAAGTGAAAACTGTAACCTATACATCATATCATATACAACAAATAACAGAGCCAAGGTGGCCAGTTTCTATACTTCAAGAGCAGATCTCGCCTTCCTCCCACCAGATCTCTCCTTCCTCCCAATCTCCATTCAAAAAGGCCTCCTCGTCCTGGCCTTGCAACTCATCATCTTCCCTAAGGAATACACCCAATTTCTTAAGCGGCAATCCGAGGCGGACCTGAAGAAAAGGATCTTCACTGCCACAGCCACACAGCATCTCAAGTTGTTTGAGATCCTGTAAAGGGTCCTCAAATTGCACTGACTGCTTCATGTTCGAAATGGCCCGGCGAGCCGACTCCCTTTGCTTCATCCGCTGCATCGATTTTCTCCTTGGTGGAGAATCAGGTACACCCTTAAGTATCTTGTTTGCTTTCAATAATGTACCTGAAAATCGTAGCTTTAGTGCATGAATTTGGACAGCCTTACATTGGGAAACATTCTCTGAGGCCTGATCGATGGCATTATCAACAAGGGTGGCCAACTCATCGTGTTTGGTTGAATCAACTGACTGAGAATCAGAAACACCAAGCCCTTGACTTTGAAGAACGCTAGAAGGAGAAGAGGTCTTGCCCTGTTTGGGTAACACTGCCAAACCCTTGACTTTGGGAAGATGAGAAGGACAAACAGACTTGGGGTTTTTCTCCAGGGCTTCTTTCCACTTGCTCTCAAAAACACCACTAAGACGCTTGGCTGCTGCACACTCAACACTCCCAAGCGGATAATATCTTAAAGCATTTGACAAGGTAAGCCTCACATCAGCAGCAAACCCATCAGGGCTGGAGTAGACACCCCTCTCCAATTTGGATTTCACAGTACCGAAATCCATCGGCCTCCAGATGTGGTGGAAATAAACCGGATCAACCACAGGCTTCTCAAAGTACTTACTCACATGGCGGAGGTTCATCAGACACCCCAAAATTTCAGAACAATCAAACTCAAAACCTAGTTTTTGCCTCTTGATCTTCTGGGTCAGACAGAGACCATCAAAACCTAACTCCTCCGATTTTCTATGCTTTCTAGGAGACGAAGCCAAAGGGATGGTCTTTACCTGTTTGGGCGACAAACCCTTGCGCAGAGGAAGAGAAGTAGTCGGCTTTTTCTCCACGGCTAAATTCTGTTGGGTCTCAAAAACCCTAGAAACCCTCTTGATCTTCTGGGTCTGAAACGGAAACTCAAACGGAGTAACGCCATCCCCCAATTGTTTACGCTTTCGATTTCGAGTGGACAACGCCATTCTCGATTCTCGACTCCAAAACCCAAAATTCGAACAATTGTTGGACAGTGAGTGAGAGAAAGAACTCCCTCGCTACTTTCAAAACCCAGAAATCACAAATTGTTGCAGATAAGAAGAGAGAGAACTCGCTCCTTCTTGAACCCACAAAACCACTCGATCGTTGCAGACAAACAGAGCGACAACTCGTTGCTTCGTAAACCACTCGACCCAAAACTCGCCTCGCTCGTTGCAGAGAACAGAGAGAATGGGAAAGAAAGAGAGAGTTTTGGAAACTAAGGAGTGCAGTGTGGTGTTCAGGATTTAGGGTTCGCAGAGAAACAGAGCGAGAGAAAGAAAGAGACGATAAAAGGAGGGGAATGTATGCGTTCTGGCGCTAACGGTCTTCTTTTTTATGTTCAAAATGAAGGTCGGTGCTGTGCTGTGACTTGGCTGGTACTGAAGCTTTGTGAAACAAACTTGTATCAGTAATACGCGTCATAAAGTTAAAAAGCCACGCGTAAACATGGAATTAAAAAATATATATATTTTCTTTCCTATTCCCAAATGGAATAGGAATAGGAAACACAAAATTAAAAGGTAAAATAAGAAACACAAAATTAAAAAGTTTGATTTACTTATTTACAAATCAAAAAAATATTTTCAGACCCATCACCCAAAATTTAAAAGCTTTATTCATTTATATTAATTTAAGGAAATTTGTGTTTAAAAAGAAAAATTGGAAAGTTTGTCTATGATTAAAAAAAAGAAGTGAAAATTCAAAACAATTTTAATTATGTAAAACTTCTGCCATGGATGGATGGTAAAATACCTTGATAAATTAAAGAAAATCAATTGAAAAAAAAAAATCAAAATCAATCTACCTAAAACTTCTATCAGTGATGGTAATAAAAATATCATGAATAATTGACCATCAATAACGCGACTTATTAATTTAAGGGCATTTGTGTTAAAATAAAATTTAAAAAATTGGAAAGTAATGTTGGCTAGCTACATTTTCTTCCACTTTGCTACCTCCCACCTTTGTCGATTACCATTGTCACTATTGCCGGTTCTAATAGCCAATGGCTGATTTCTTTGGGCCGTGATGTATTTCTTACTTTATTCCACAACTACTAAAAAATAGGCTCGACTATTCAGCTTTGTTACAATTTTCCGCTAGTTTCCATCATGTGCAACGCGCATGACTAATTTTTGGGGACATATACTTCAATTGATGTGATAACCAAGCGTTGACTTCAAATTTCTCAACCTCAAATCCTCATTCTCAATTAATCAGGTGAGATCCTCATTCTCGATTAGATACGCAAATCATGAAATCAAGTGAGAGGCTCGAGTCATACATAATGAAGGTGGGTTAAAATAAGTTTGAACTAAAAAGGACAAACATAACCCTCAATTTGATGGATTAATGGACATAACTAACAGTAAAAGGGGATCGACACAAATTGAAAAATAAATAAATAGTTTCCAAATTAACCTATTTTATAAAAATAACAAGAGAGAAAAATAAATTTAAGGCACAAAAGATAAGTAAAAAGAGAAGATCATGGGGTACCTAAATATCAGAGAAAGTGAGGCAAACATCAACATTTGGATGTTAACAATGGTAGATGAGAATCAATTAACAGGTGAAGAGAAAGAAAGAACCCAAAATCCTTAAAACTTGGAAAACAAGTGTACTAACCACCACATGATATCTACTCTACTTAATTGAATATGTAATTTCTCAATTTATGATGCGGAGATTGAATGAATCACAAAACAAAAATTCAAAAGAAAAGGTAAAATAAGAAACAAAAAATGAAAAAGTTTGATTTACTTTACACTATTTATAAATAATAAAATATTTTCAGACACATAAATAAACATATTTCAGACCCATCACCCCAAATTTTAAAGCTTTAGTCATTTTTATTAATTTAAGGAAATTTGTGGTTAAAAAAAATTGGAAAGTTTGTCTATGATTAAAAAAAAAAATTTGAAATTCAAAACAATTAATTATGTAAAACTTATGTCAGTAAAACACCCTTGATAAATTTCTATAAGGAAAATCAAAATCAATCTACGTAAAACTTCTATCAGTGATGGTAATAAAACATCTTTAATTAAGAATACTAGCCTTCGTGCCTGCCAGATTTTTTAAAATTTAAAATTTATTTTAGAATTAGAAAAGATAATGGGTAGTTGTGTTCTATAAAAATAGGATCCATTATATGATTTTTCTTTTAATTTTTTTTAAAATATGAAAAAGTGTGAATTTACCACATTATCCTCATTTAATTAATAATTTTTTTACTTTTTATATATAGATGAATAAAGTTTTATTCAATGGCCAGAATTGGGGACACACTTTTTTAACACATATTATGACACGCTTTTTATGATCATTAGATTAAAGAGTATCCAATGGCTGAGATTGCATATAGCATCAATGTATACTGATTTTCTTTTTAAGTAATTAATAAACATTTGAAATGACAAAATGCTTTAAACTTTTCCATTTATCTTCATTATCTTCATCATATCCTTTGAATTCGTAGAGACACATTGGGCTCAAACGAGTTAGGGTGTGAGTTAAATCCTCAGAGCATTTTCATCCATTTGTCATGGTAAAAGGCAAGAGGAGGCAATGGCTGTTACTATTTACATGAATAGTGTCTGCCTTAGCAATTTTTTTATTGGTTTTTCACCCATTGCAATAGCAATTCAAGGGCAATCACAATTCACATGAGATCTGAGGAGAGGAATTTGTATAGAGTTTTGGTGTGGGAAGTGAAGAATATGGTTAGTTATTTATTAAAAAAGAATTATGAAATTTCTTCATTTTCTTCATTTTTTTTGTTATTTAAATTGGCTACTGACGTCAGCATTATGTCAGCTTACCCAAGCAGCAGTCCAGACAAGTCTTGCCTTTGGACTTGCCCACGTTAGTGAAACCCAGCTCTTGTCCTACCAAGACTTGGGCGTTGGAAACACATTTGGGAGCATGGGGGCCTCTTGCCCTAGGGCCTCCCGGTGGAAATGCTCTTAACTCAAGCTCTAACCAATAAAAATGGGACTCTACGGAGAATATGGACCAAAACAATACGGATCGACACTCTTGGGTCCGGAGGGCAAATGATGAGAATGAGTTCAAACTCTCACTTTGTTTGCAAAAATTCAATTCAAATTAAACACTCTAGTTGTAGTAATTAAAACTTGAAATTCAACAATAAAAATTGAAATCAGAAAATGGAAATTAATATTACATATAGGTCGTGTTTGGGTGGAAGCAAAACTTTGTGAGGCTTTCTACACTACCGACACTTATCAGCCAAACAAAGCGGAAGGAACTGTAGGGTCCAGTAACCGTATAGAAGGCGGGCCCAGTGGACAGAGTCAAGAGTGCAGAGTCGTGACTATAACACACCTTTGCCGCTTTGCGTATAAATTTGTCGAAGAAAGAAACTGTGAGCCCAAAGGCACTGTGGGCGTTTTGAACCCAAGACATAGCCATGGAAGCACAGCAGAAGAAGCAGCTGGTGGCGGTGGGTCTTCTTATCTTTACAGTCTTTATTTCTGGTGTCGGAGCTTGGACTGGTGAAATCCATGGCAGAGTTGTTTGTGATGTCTGTGGTGACTCCTCCGTTGGACCTGAAGATCATGTTCTAGAAGGTCCTTTCTTTCTCTCTTTGCTCAAATCAGCCCAACAGCCATTTGTTTTTGTAATTATGTGTTGCTTGGTGAAAATTTTGAACTGGGTTTTTGTGTTTGGCTTGTGATTTTTATGGGTTGGTGGCTATGATCATTTCTCATCTGTGCGTTTTGAGTCTTGGCTTGGTGGTGATGATCATCATGTTTTTTGCTACAATTTTTCATTTTGTCCAATTGATTTCTTTGTTTTTTTTCTTTTGATGAGTTTGCGAGCTTGTTTATGAGCTTAATTAGATCACCCTGAGATGATTTTTCTGAGACATTAACAAATTGAAAATTGCTCTGGTTTTAATGCTGTTTGATGATTTTGCCCAATCTGAATAAGTTATTATTGTAATGTTCTGCATTCCTTTATCTTTCTAATGGTTTTGCTTTCAGTAATATAATTGATGTGTTGGAATACTTTTCTCTCATAGATATAAAGACATAAAATTTGTGTTTTCGCTTAATCCTATAAACGATTACTAATCTTTTAAATATTTAAGAAGTCCCCTTTTTGTCATCTCTAGCATGAAATTTGATCTGATAATTGCAGAAATCAATGTGAAGCAACAGTGGATTTTGAATTTATAGTCTACCTGTTTTGTATAACTACTAGTACCTTCCAACAACAGTTTTTTATATCCTCGTTATGAATTTATATAATTGAGCTATGTTCTTGAATCTTATCGAAACGATATTTACCTTTTATGTTAAAGTTATACAGGTGGAACACTGATTTATGTCATTGAACTGCACAAGGTCTTCCAATATTCCCATCTGAACTTGTTGCCTAAATGTTTTCATTCACATTTACATTTCATCAAGATTACCTTGTGATAGCTTACAATCAAGAAGCGATGCTCCATGTACTTAAAATAGTTGATAGTAGGCTTAGAAATCGAAAGTGGTATTTAATTAGGCAGGAGAAGCATGATATTTAGACTTATATTGGTCTTGGCCAATTGCTATCTAGGTGTGGAAGGCAAACATCTTGTTGAGTAGGAAACATGTTGTAGTTTTGAAAACTTCAGAGAAATTATTCTGAATAAAAAATTTCAATCCAAAATATGAAAGAAAATGTGTTGACAACCTGGTTCATGGCTTCTAGGTTCCATTTTAAATTTTGAACATAGGATTTCAGTGTTTTCAGATATGAAGGGCTGTTCTCTCGTTGTACATAGAAACTTTGGTTGTACAACAAAAAGAAAGAACTTGACATCATTGCTGAAGTACTGACAGGCGGCAGCATTGCCGAAATACATTTTTCACTTGAGCCGGAGGAAGATCTTGTTGGATTAAGTTCAATCCTTTGGGAACATTAGGAAATCCTCACCAACACAGTACATAAACCATTTTTCTTTTTCATGAATCTGATACAAGTTAGGACTTTTACCCAGAACTTATAGACCATGAACAAAATGCCAAAATATTTTTATTTATTTTTCAATGAATTTAGTCTCTTTCAGACTTTTTTCTTTGATGATTTCATCTATTGGATTTTGTTTTTAAATGCAATAGAGATATTATGATAAGTTCACATCCATGTGATTTGTGGTGACTTTTATCATTTGAAGCTGGTAATGAAATTAAAATTTTTAGTGTGTGTTTAAGCTTTGTAACTGCTATCTAGGATGCAATTACAATGCTAGATCAGTGTATATGTGGAACTTTGACATTCTTGCATTTGTTTTTCACTTTGGATGTGGCCGAATTGAATGGTTTTGACCCTTGATAATGTTATGATGCAGGTGCTGAGGTAGCTGTTCTATGCATTACAAAATCAGGGGAAGTTCTAAATTACCAGGCATTCACGAATGATAAGGGGATATATACAGTGGCAGAGACAATGCCTGAGAGCGACCGCTGGGATGCATGCCTGGCCCGGCCCATCAGCAGCTTCCATGAGCATTGCACTCATGTTGGGGATGGTAGCTCAGGAGTAAAGTTCAGTTATAATCACCCATCAGGCTATTCGCACACCGTCAGAACTTTCGTCTATCGACAAGCAAGTGTACCAGCATACTGCATTTGAGAATTCTGAGTTCAATGTACATCTATATTGTTTAGTTGCAATATAAGCTTGCTTTTACTGAAATGCATTCATCACACAATGGGAGTGATTAAAGGGCATGTGTGAGGCTAATGCTGTAATGTAGTTTATGATGAACATAGTTCATGTTAGTTTAAACCCAATCCTTGATTGGAATAATATACATAACCCTAGAGGAAGCAACATAAAAATTTAGGCTTGTTTACTTGTTAGGAAAGTAGCTTTGGTAGATCCAAGGTCAGCATCTAATCAGTCATGGCACTGTCTTAGGAGCTTGATCGATTGTAAGAGATTTAAAGTTTATCATGTCATAGGCCAGTTGCGTCTGGAGGTTTGAGATTGGAACAGAGGACGTATATCATAAAACCTTGCTAATCACCGTATTTATTTTGAACATCTATAGAAGGGAACACTGGTCCTTTACAAACTTACAATTTGTGCAGTAAATTCCTGCGAAGTTATCTCATATTTCATAAGAAGCGTTGTTTGGCTCCTTAAAACTGAGGAGCTCCTCATAAGAAATGTGATTATCGCAATTACAATTAGGCAAATGCTCATAATCACTTGAGTTATAATTTACAAACTTTTTGCTACGATATTCTCGTAATTAAGTGAAGGTACACCAAAATAATGCCATTAATCGGAAATAATCTAGGAGATTGCTCAGTCTTGGGTTACCCTTTTTGGGGGACTGCCTGTGATACATGCTCATGCGTCAAAGATACCTCCAGAAAAAAAAAAATCATTTTCCAAGAATATTTGATCTACCCAAAAAAAGTCATGATCTACGGCTGGGACACCATCCACTTGGTGACAGACTTATAGTGGGCCCGAGTGCTGAGGTGTCGATAAATGGGAGGATCGCTGGACGTGGCCAAAAGCCATACAAACTATATAAGTAACCCCCACCAAAATGTCGAGAAGCTCCACTTGAAAAGGTAACTGTATACTACAAGTAAGATACGAACGAGGGGCATAAATGTCAGTCCAACAAATATTTTCCCAAAGCAACCGTTGAAAGACTCCTAAAGGGAAACTGAAATAACTTGAATTGTCTTCAGTTTGATATTAGACGTAGAAAAGAGGGTCCATTTGGGCGAGCTCAAACTCGAAGCCCCAGAGAAAATGATACAATGGCTGAAAAGGTTAAGAGCTGCATTTGGAGCCTCATTTCTCTGGCTCGTTTGCTTGGTTTACTTCACCCAGGTTTTTCATTCTCTTCCCTCTCTATCTCTGAGATGATAAATTTATGTTCTTGGTGTACATAAAACCTCTGTGTTACTTTCTTTTGTTGATTTGTGAGGAATTTAATCTTTTGGGTCATTATATTATGCTGTTTTTTGTGTTTCTAGGAGGTGGAGATTTGTGATTCTAGATTTTTGGGTTGCTGGGTTGTGTGTATTTATTGATTTTGGATGATTTTGAGAAAGATTTTGTATGGGAAATGCTCTGTCCTTGTTAAGAAGTTTCTGATGTTATTAGTAGGCAGGTGAATTTTGTTTGATTTTAAAGCATCCCATATGGAAATGGTGTACTGTTAATGAAACAATTTCTTTTGTGTTGCTGTAAGAAAAATCGATATGGTAATTGATATGTACCTGTTTGATATATTGTAGGGTTTTAGATCCTTTGTATGGACGGCAGTTTCTTACCAGCTGAAAGATAGGCTTAAGTTGTCACCCTCATCTTCCCAATTTGTGTTTTCAATTGCTTTCTTCCCATGGAGCATTAAACCATTATACGGGTAAGGATCTTCTTTTACTAAGTACAAGCGCTGGGAACAAGTTTTGTTTTAGATGTGTTCATGGATCTTCTAGATAACAGATTTGCTTATTTACATTTATGCCATTTATACTTGAATTCAAATATCTGTCCTAAGTTTGTAATGCAGTTCTAGTTGCATCATGTTGTCTAATGACGTTGAAAAAGGTTCCATCATTAGTCTTCTTAGAAATTCAAAGCACAACTTAATCCTCACAGTGAAGTCATTTAGAAGCAAATTTGGAGTAATTTAATGAAAATGGAATCATCACTTAATGTGACGAAAGAAAAGGATATCGATAATAATGAAGGATGTGCATGATGATTTTGCTTATTTTATTTATTATTATTTTTTAATAATTGTATTTCATCCTAAACATAGAATCTCTATTGTTGTTCTGAGTGTGGACATGCTTCATTTTATTTATTTATTTATATTCTCAATATTCCTGCATACAACACATTTCATATGAGTGCATGAGCAAATACTAGTTGGACATGAAAATTAGCAGTCTGAATGACAATTGTACTTGTTATAAAAACATAAAAAGAATGGCTATTATACCTATTGCATGTCTTCAATGTTTGTAGTCCAGACATTGAAGTTGCCTTTTTTGTGTTAACAGTTTCTTATTGGTCCTATGAAATCTGATTGCATGTCTTATTTGCAGAATTGTGTCTGATTGTATTCCAATAAAAGGAAGAAAAAGGGTTCCATACTTGGTGATTGCAACTGTGCTCTCTCTTGTGCCATGGCTTATCCTTGGCCTGAATGCAACGTTGAGGAGTTCCAAATGGAACCTCATGACCTTCTTAACAGTCCAGAACCTGGGCTCAGCCATGGCAGATGTAGTAGTTGATGCAATGATTGCTGAGGCAGTAAGACGTGAGCGGTACGCACACAAACTGAGATTCTTCCCATTTCTTTGCAATGCAGTTTGAGTTGCATATTGAGTATCCTGCAAGATTATTCTCTGGACAATATAAATCTGTTGGCATACAACCACATGAACTGCTTAACTTGTTCTCGCCTTATTTTGGGAGTTTAGCATGAGTATTGCTGCCCCAGGGCCTCATTTGCCGGAGACCAAAAGAAGATGGCTATTTTTTCATTTCCCCCTATTTCTACTGCTAGTTTGTCTGGTTGATCAGGGATCTAATTCATTTTTAGTACCTCTCACGGATTTTTTCATTCCCCTTCTTAATCTGTTCAAGGATACAACTTGATATCTTAAAATTACCTTTATCAGGGCCTTATTTGCTGGGGACCTCCAGTCGATATCATGGTTTTCAATGGCTTTGGGCGGCATATGCGGGAGTTTGTCAGGAGGATATGCACTAACCAACTTACAGATACATACGATTTTTCTTCTTTTTTCTGTACTACCATCCATACAGTTGTTATCATGTGGCTTGGTTGAGGAGAAATCTGTTACTGTAGATAGTAAAGTTTTGCCCGAATTTTATGACTCAAGTAGTGTTGATGGGGTGAATGGAAATAGTAGTTTTCTAGATGAAGATAGTTTCTCAGAGAAGAAACCCAATAGCAGCATGATAAGGAGAAAGAAAAGTAGTAAGGGCGGCAAAAATAAACGAGTTACTGGTAAAAGCCAGATTGCTGAAAAAGTTGACTCGTTGCCTTCACGGTGGTTCCGCTCTCTCAAAGCAGCCACTTTAAGTTTGTGCCATGCATTTAAACAACCACTCATTTTGAGGTAATTCCATTATTTATTTATGTATTTATTTATATGGGTTTCTTTACATGGCAGTTGAAAACACAATTTAAGGTTTTTCCTCTCTAGGGGCGTTGCCATTGTTACACAATGAGATGATCTGGTCACTTAATAGAAATTCCAAGTGGTCTAGAATAATCCTTGGAGAATGGGTGGTCAAATCATCTAATAGGATTTCTGTACATAAATTTATGGGGAAGTAAAGTTTAAATGTTTTTGCCCATTGTGGTACATGGTCTTCAAGCCAATCTAAATTGTTTCTCTGGAGATATAATTTGCTATTTTTCTTATATGTGGATATATTATAATTTTTAATCTTTGTTACTTTTGGTTTTACTTTGTTTGAGCTCAGACCAATGGCTTGGTTTTTCCTAGCACAT
Source organism: Prunus avium (assembly GCF_965620075.1). Classification (NCBI taxonomy): domain Eukaryota; kingdom Viridiplantae; phylum Streptophyta; class Magnoliopsida; order Rosales; family Rosaceae; genus Prunus; species Prunus avium. The sequence continues at coordinate 21,907,904 of NC_142287.1, read as the reverse complement.
GTTTCCATTCCAAACCTCTCGACTGTGATGTTTTATTATCAGACAGAGTTTTTGAGCTTGGAAGCCTCCTTTTTGGGCACTGCACGTGTTGTGGGATGGTTAGGCCTCATGCTTGGAACCTTTGTATATAATCAGTACTTAAAGACAATGAAATTAAGAAGGATCCTCATGTAAGTACAATGCATTTCTGTTAATATTTTTTACTGTAAATGGATTCCTTTTTGTTGAAATTATTTTATTGATGATGATTTTTCTGTCCTGATCCTTGCAGGTTGTCTCATGTTGGTTTGTCTTTCTTGGGTCTCCTAGATATGGTTTTAGTCTCTCGAGTAAATCTCACCTACGGAATATCAGATAGAATTATGGTGCTTTGTGGCTCAGCTCTCAGTGATGCAATCAATCAATTCAAGTACGTACATACTTGCTCATAGCAGTTTTCTTCTGTAATTCACGAAACAAATTATGGGACTCAGAAAATATGAAAGTGTGTAATGCTTTTACCCTTTGTATCTTACAAACATGCAAAATTCCATAAACCGCTGCAGGTTTATGCCATTTCTGATCTTATCTGGACAGCTATGCCCACCTGGAATTGAAGGGACTCTGTTCGCCCTCTTTATGTCGATAAACAACTTAGGGTCAACATTGGGGTCATTTGTCGGTGCCGGGGTGGCTTCAACTTTAAACATCTCTTCAGGTTCTTTTGACAACCTTCCTCTGGGAATTGCCATTCAAGTTCTCTGCACTTTCATTCCTGTTGGTTTTCTATTTTTGATACCAAAGGAAGTTACAGGGGTATCGGCGTAGCTAGCAAATCTCTTTTTCAACACAGAATAGGTTTCCTAGTTAGTGAAAATGAATAGAATATACATATGTTTTTCGAAGTCTTCTCCACTGGATTCATGTCTACAGAACAAAAGTTGAGATTTCTTTACGGATGCACACTACAATTTTGAAGTTATAGCTACTTATGAATGACACATTGACATTTAGAGCTTGCTTTGCCGATAAACATGTGTATAAATTTTTAGCACATTTCTGGTCTGGAATGAAATTTGAAATGTAGAAACAATTGCTGTTGTGAATACGTGCTGGAATTTTTTGGTAGGACAATTGAAAAATCAAGGAGTGGCGAAATCACTGGAGTTAATTAACACTGGTGATCAACTGCTCTCAAATTAAATAACACTCCAAATTGTTATTAGGTTGATTTGGGATTGAAGTTGATAGGAATTCAGAGTGTTATTAGATTGTTATTAGGTTGTTTTGGAATTTAGTTGAAAGAGGAATAAGAAAGATTGATTAACAATTGGTTTTTATTTATTTATTTATTAAAAGCGAAAGTAATTTTATTGATAACACAGAAAAAAGTATAGAGTAGCATCAATGCCAAATATGAGTACAATATCTCTAGGGATGGCAAATATGAGATATAATATCTAATGACCAAAGACAAAAATAAATTGGTATTTTAAAGTCAAAGGACCAAATACAGTTGTTTTGGCTATTAATTTGGCCTTGAAATCAATAAAGAAACTAATTAAAAAGTAGGTATTGAATAGTAAGTAAAGCTGTTTTTTTTTTCTTTTTTTGGGTGAAAATAGTAAGTAAAGCTTTTCATAAATAATCTCAACATAGTAAAAAAGAGATCATCAAGTCTTGGGTCTTGCTCAAGTGATTTTATATTTGGGAGATTCACTATTAAAAAAAATCCTACATGAAATGGATTTTAAAAACACACTCAAAGTTCATTTACAAAATAACAAAGTGGTGTCGAACTTCTTATAAATTACTGTCACCGTGTATGATTAGGTTAAAGCACAAATAAGGGATTGGTCTTCGACTATACTTTTTATAGAAGCCCCAAAACCCTAACCCTCCTGTTGGAACTTGAGCAGTCTTGGGAAATCGAAAACAAGGATGTCAGTCCACTTACCTGACGAAATCATAGACAAAATCCTTGTCAGGTTGGACCCAAAATCTTTGATCAAATTCAGTGCAGTGTGCAAGTCATGAAGGTCTCTAATCAAAAGCCCTACTTTCATCCACACCCACCTCAGCCGCACAATCCAACCCAACAACCAAAACGACTCTCACCTTTTACTACTTATCTCCACGAAAGCGGACACTGGTATGATTTACTCTTTCCGTTGGGACAATCCCGAGTTCAGTGAGTATACCCGGCTTATCGACCGTTTCGCTGACAATGAAGAACGTTCAGCCTGGTATCTCAACGTGGTTGGGACTTGTAACGGGCTCGTATGCCTTTCCTTAGGTTACAATAAACTAAGAATTTGGAATCCCAGTGTTAGAAGGTTTGTGATTCTGCCAAGCCCTATTTCTGAGTATATAGCTAGGTATGCCTTTGGCTATGATTCGCGTAACAACGACTATAAGGTTTTGAGAACTGTTAATTTACCTGGGCAGACCGAATGTTATCAAGCAGAGATTTGGTCCTTAGCTCGGGGCTCGTGGAAGAGTCTTGGAGTTGGAAGTACTGGTCGAGGCTTTTTATCTGAACTCATCCAACAGCCTGCTTTTGTCAATGATGCTGTGCATTGGGTTCAACTTAATACGACGAAGGGGGAAAATGGAATTATGTGGTTTGATATGGTGAGTGAATCGTTTGGCGAGACTAGGATTCCCCAATGCGTGACAAAAATGCTAATGCTTACCTTAAGACATGATGAGAACCTTGCCTTGCTTACATGGGATTCTGCAAGCGTAGACCATCCTTGTTCTTATGACCTATGGGTGATGAAAGAGTATGGTGTCGAGGAGTCGTGGACTAAACTATTCAGTGCTCGCCATCAAGAATTTATAATAAGGCCATTATGTTGGAGAAATAGTGGTGAAATAGTGTTCAAAATGTTTGGTGGAGGTCTCCTTTCGTTGGACGTTCAGACTGAACAAAAAAAATATCTTACAAGGGATGGAAACGATTGCTACTTCTTGGATTATTATGTAGAGAGTCTTGTCTTGCTTGGGGAAGCCAACGCAATTTCTTACTGAGGAGCAACCAAGAAGTACGCCTTCAAATTCTTGCAACATATATGCACATGCACTCATGGTGAAACTTCGATTGAATTTCACTTTAATCAGTTTTTTTTTTTCTTGTTCTTTCTTTTGATAATTTCAGATATCTTTTATTTTCACTCTCGTTGCAATGTAGAGACATTTTGCATTCTCAAGTGGCCACACGCATGTCCTGTTTGTTGAGTTGTGGGCGCACAATCTTCTACTTGTTCTTGGTCTTATTATTATCTTTGCTAGCTGATGCTGATCATGACTAACACTCGTCAACGGGAGCTTTTCTAATAAGGATTTGAGTTACGGATTAGTGTCGTGGATTCTAATGTCAGCTATCCATTAGATATGATAGCAGGTTGAATATTTTTCTGATATGCATGCACCGTATATCCTGTACAATGTGGTTGAGATATTAGAAGTCCTTAACCAATTCTTAACATAAAATCCTAAATGGAGAATTTCCCCCTCGTGTATGTATGTGATCAGCTCCTCCACCGGTCTTCTTTCGGAAGCTGAGGGGTGGTTAACAGGGTAGCTAGACAACGCGGTAGGAAATCTACTTATTTGAATTGCCGTTGGCTTCTCCTGGGAGTTTTCATATCCAGGTACGTAAATGTATTGGAAACATAGGGTGACATGACATACTGGTTTTGCATAGCTTTATTTTGGATGAACTGTTTTTGTGGATCAATGAACTGTTGATTGAGATATTGTTTGTAGCCAAACTTATGAGATGTTATGCACCAGATGTACTGTCATTTTGGCAATTCAAAATTTTGTGTTATTACCTTGAATTGTTAAGTTCTTTCGAATCGATTATAAGATCTTTTTCGTTCTCATTTTATTGGAAAAACTTGAACGAACATAATACCCTTGGTTCTGCTAGATCAATTGAGGAAAAACAAGAAATTTTGACAAGAGTGGTGGTATTATAAGTTAACTTTTGACAGTTATCATGTCATTGTTTTGACTTAGACTTGATGTATTAATTTTTTGTTCTTATACGAAAGACTCTCTATACAAATTTCTTAAATCTTGCTGACTAATGATCTCAGGTTCAAATCCTCATGATACCTTAGTAGTGTGTGTGAAAAAATACAACCCCCCTCTCTCCTTGTAATTTATATTAGCTTGTATATAAAAAATATATAAAAAAAACCTTTAACTATAAAAGGATATGAGAAGGTGTCACACACATTGTCCTAACCAATTGACCTAATAAGCGCCTCAAGTTGTGTTATTAAATATATATAGAGAACCCATCACTTCAATTTTGTTTCAAGCGTTTGATTTAAAGTTTTAATTGAATCTTAGCTTAGTTGATTTATTGAACATGATTTGTTCAAAATTATTAATCTAGCCTGGTCTCGAGCCTGTTTGGTATCCTACTTTGATCAAATTTTATAAATTCAAAAACATATTTTAAGTCCAAAACCCAAAAAACCAGTTTGGTAGGTCTATTTTTAAAAACCTAAATCCAAAAAAATCACAATTATTGAAAAAGAAAAAAGTGAGATTGTACAGCTCTCTCTCTCTCTCTCTCTCTCTCCCCTTAACCATTGAATGAGTCATCAACGGTGGAGGAGGCTCCATCAAACTCATCCCCATATTGGATCGACGAGATCGAGACCATTCTGATGTTAGACGATTATGTCAATGACCCAGATCTCGTTGTCAATGACAGCGACTTTTGCCCATATCTTGTCGGCGGCGTCGTTTGCAACTTTTTTTTTTTTTTTGGTGTTAAACTTGAGTTCATGATTCTTCATTGTTGGGATTGCTCCACCCTTACTTTTTTAAGGTATATATTTCACAATAAAGCATCTAATTAAAGGAATAAAATTCGTTGGTTCATCAGATAAAGAGAGATAGAAACATAGGTCTTGAGCTTCTTCTCTGCTTTTCCTTTTTTTTTTTCTCAATTAAAATTAATAATTAATTGGAATAAGTTTTAAGATTTAAAAAATAAGTTTGAAGTTGTATACACACACAAATTTTTAGATCTTTAAATTTGTACTTGAAAACTCATGTTTTAAAAAGAATCAAGATTTTTAAGTATGCAACATTGCCTCATTTGGAGGAGATTAAGTTTATTTTGCCTACTCTTGATCACGAAAATGCTGATGTTACACATACTTATAGGTGCTTTAAAGTCAAGCTACGTGAGTATGATTGCAACGTCTTAAAATTATAGGGTATTTTGTTGAAATTGAACAAATTAGAGGGAGCAAAAACACCAACTAGTACTTTCTCGGAAATCTCCTAAATTGAAATGAAAATTAGGTCAAAACCTCAGGAGAATGTTAAGCAATCATTCTGTCCTTACCAGAAAGCAGCACTCTCTCTCTCTCTCTCGTAAAAACCCCAACCCCTAACTCTTCCACTGAAAATTAGACCAAATTCAGAAGTAATGTCTGACTATTTTCCAAAGGATATCATACAGGAAATCCTCCAGAGGTTGCCCGCCAAGTGTTTGATCAAATGCACCTTAGTGTGCAAGCCATGGAGGTCTCTGATTCAAAGCCCTAGCTTCATCCACAGCCACCTCCGCCGCACAATCCATTCCAACAACCAGAACGCAGCCGTTGGCCTCCTTCTGCTGAGGGCTTTTGCCGGCCACGATAATTGTACGCTTGACTCGTTGCATTGGGATTACTCTGAAACCGGTGAGCATTCCAAGCTTGTAAATCCTTACCCTTACATTAAACAAGCTATTTTCTCCCCAAGTGAAAGAGTTGTAGTTCGGGACTTCCATGTGGTAGGAGCTTGTAATGGGCTCGTATGCCTTGCTGTTGACTTTGCCTATGTTGGTTCCCACACAATCATTTGGAACCCTTCTGTTAGAAAGTTTGTAACTTTGCCTAGGCGTTGTGTTTCACTGAGCAAGACTGGTCAGCATAGAGCAAGCTATGCTTTTGGGTATGATTCGCGCACCAATGACTATAAAGTTTTGAGAAGTACGAGTAATAGGTACGGGAAAACCCCGTGTGAGGTTGAGATTTGGTCGTTACTCAGGGCCTCCTGGAAGAGTCTTAGTGCTGCTGTTGTTCCAGAAGATTTCATGTTTGGAGTTTATAATAATCGTAATGTTGTTCCTGGGAATGTTGGGCCTGTAGATAAACATGCTTTTGTCAATGGTTCTCTTCACTGGGTTCAACGCCGTACTGTAGGGGAGGACAAATTCATTTTGTGGTTTCATATGGGCAGTGAATTATTTGGAGAGATAATGATGCCTGAAGGTTTGACAAGAGAGCGTTGCTTTGTTTTAAGGTACGAGGAGTCCCTTGCCTTGTTAGATAGTGAAGAACTACAGGGAAATTGTTCTAAATTCGACATTTGGGTGATGAAAGAGCATGGTGTGGTGGAATCGTGGACTAAATTATTCACCGTACACCTGCACCGCCGTATGTTGGAGCCATTTTGTTTTACAAGGAGCGGTGAACTAGTGTTCAAAATGGGTGGTAGTGGTCGACGGCTGCTAAAGGTGGATCTTAAGACCGAAGAATTTAAATATTTTGGAATTGATGGATATACGTGTCACTTCATGGATTCTTTTGTGGAGAGCCTTGTCTTACTTGGCCAAGCCAATGCTATTTCTTACTGAGGAGCCAGCAAGAAGTAAGAACAGGTTTGGTTACACTCTAACACACTTGCTTTCACTTATCTGTGTTTTATTCCATATATTTGAAAATAACTACGGATAATGTATCATTGTTTGCAATATGCACACACTGAAATTTAAGAATCAAGATGTTGCATAAAATCCCCTGTTTTCACTGGAGTTGTAGTAATTTATTCATTTTTTCTTGTTTCGATAATTTAAATTTCTTTTACTTTTTCTTTTAAATGTTGTCCCACTATTTAATAGGTCACTGTGCATCAAAAAAACATTTTTTTTATTTTTTATAATGTGATATGGTTTAAGTGCAGTGGGTTTCTCTTTTTGTTTTAGCTTCTTTGAGGATTTTAATTTATCTGAGAATTTTCGTGAATTTTCATTTTGTTTTCTAGTAAATTCCTATGAGTTGCCATTGCAATTGTGTCTCTTTGTATATGTCAAGCCATGAGCAAGTGTTCTACAGAGTTAATATGTCCGCAATTCTATTCTTTAAGTTAGGCATAAGCAATAATGACTCACATTTCCAATGTAGTCCTGGGAGGAAAGCAATGTACTTCTATCTGCGCCAGTTAGGTTTGATTAGTTAATGGCCAAACAGTAATTTGGTTTTGGTTAATATGTTCTTAAAATCATTATAATTTGATCCACTTGAATCCCCTTTTATCACTCACATTAACATGAGAAATTAAGTTGGTATTCGATTTTCTTTGTTGCAGTAAGTCTATTAGTTCACCACATGAGCTCTGAAAAAATGGATCCTCTTCTACTACTACTAAAATCCATAGGAGTCCCATTTACAATTGTCCAATGACACTATGTTCTTCTCCACGGTGCATGAGAAAATGTTTGATAAGTTGGTCAATTGTTGAATTGATTAGCTTATTGTTGGGGTTAAGGATTAACTTGTCTAAGAATGTGTTAGTTGGTGTCAATGTGGATGTGGATGGGCTTGGGTCTCTAGCTAGAGATTTGGGATGCAAGTTAGGTGTCTAGCCGCAAAGCTATTTTGGTCTTCCCTTTGGCGGTAATCCTTGTGGCTTATCTTTTTGGTATCCTGTGGTAATTAAAGGTTGGAAGAGAGGTTGATTGAGGGGGCATGGCGGGTACTAATCTTAATTTAGTCGGTGTTGTTGAGTAGCATGCCTATTTGTTAATGTTCATTTTCCGGTTTCCAAACAGGGTAGATAAGGTTTTATAAAAGTTTGCTTACGTATTTTCTGTGAGAGGAGAAGAAGGATCACTTGATTGGCTAGAATTGAGGCTATTTGATCTTTCAACTGGAGGGGACGGATGCTTTATGGATTCTTTTGTAGATATCCTTGTCTTACTTGGCCAAGCCAATGATAGTTCTTACTGAGGAGTGGGAAATAGGAACCAAGCACAGGTTGGGTTTCAGCAATTACTTTCATAGTTTAACTTCTCTCTGTATTACTCCAAATATATGTTGGATTAGTTATGCTTAGAGCACATGATTATTATTTGCAACTCACAGTGAATTTTATGTTTGCTCTAAATTACATTCTCAGGTACTGGAAACTATTTGTAAAGAAGGGGAGGGCCGACGACAATTGAAAGAGATGCAAAGCTCCTTGCTCTGCAATCTGGGGGAATATTTCCTTAGTGGAAGAACCTCAATAGACTGGTCAGGATTGTCAGGAGGAGGCACTGGCCGGATGGAGCTCGCGTCAACAAGCTCAGTAAGTAGCTTGTTTGGGTCATCGTCAGAGGCCAGATTCTCGTACTGCACCAGAGGCTTGTTCATTTTCTTCTTCGTTGAGGGATTTAAGGGTTGTGGGTTAAGGATTTTGGCTGGGAACCATGCATTTTTGTAACCCTCTTCGTTGCTACAAACTTCCACCTTCGAATCCTTGCTCAGATGGGCTTCGCTCCTCACCATCACTTTCTTGTTTTCGCTCACTTTCTTTCTCCAGAGAAAGACACACTACTACTATATTTACTAGTGTTTTAGCAGCAGAGCGGTCAAATTGTACGACTCTCCCTCTCTCTCTCTCTTCAAATTGTGCCTTTATCTTATCTCTGGTGAAATGAAACAACTAATGGTAAAATTTGAACCATATATTATATATTTTTTTGTCTGAATTTAAACGATTTGTCGGTCAATCAAGTTTCCTTGGAAGCCACAGGACTGAGAGAGTTATTGTTGGCTTGGATGTTTTGGTTATCCGGAAGATATACCTAAAAACCCAAAGATATACCTTTATACCCAAAAACCCAAAGGTATACCTTTATACCCAAAGATATACCCAAAAACCCAAAGGTGGAAGTTTGTAGCAAAAAAGAGGGTTACAAAATTGCATGGTTCCCAGCCAAAATCCTTGACCCACAACCCTTAAATCCCTCAACGAAGAAGAAAATGAACAAGCCTCTGGTGCAGTATGAGAATCTGGCCTCTGACGATGACCCAAACAAGATACTTACTGAGTTTGTTGACGCGAGCTCCATCCGGCCAGTGCCGCCTCCTGACAATCCTGACCAGCCCTTAGAGCAAAGCTCCTCCCTTTTTTGTTTGTGTTTGTTGTTTGAAACTATGACTGTTCTTTTTACTTAATTATGCAGACTTATGTAATTGTTTTTGACATTTAGTCCAAGTTGGGTTCTTCATTTTTCTGTGTTGAATCCAACCATATAAAGCATATAAAATTTGGATTAATGATTGGAAAGTTACATGTTAAAAACGGAATAGAGGTCAAAGCTAGAAAACAGATGAAATTTGTTTCTCTCTTCTCTGCCAAAAAGATCGCTTAGTTTGTTGTCCGAAGAATTTCTTCTCTACCCAAAAGCGATTGATCACTTCTACAATACCTGGGTGATAAAGAAGCGATACAATGGTGATACAGTAGCGATACCGTGGTGATACAAGAGTGATACAAAATCTTGATTGTGTTTACCTTTGGTTTCTTGTTTTGTTTCATTTATTTTACTTTTCTTTACTCATTTTTAGTATTCGATTTGTATCTTACCTTTTTTATTGTGTTAAATAAGTGTTCTATATGTACTCAATCTAGATCCTTGTATAAGCCTCCAATTCCTCGTGGGAAGGATTCCGTATTTACAAATCTATACTCTAATAGATTCGTACACTTGTGGGTATTTTTAGTTGGATGATTAGCACAATAATTTGTGCCAATTATTAATACAACAATTTCTGGTGCCCAGGGAACTAGCACGGCTTATATGTTTTCTTTGAGTATGTTTAGAATATTTAATTAATTTTCGTTTATTACTTATTGTTTCATTTTGGTCTCAGTGTAAGTTTGTTTCTTTTGTAGGATCAATTTGCATATGTCCTTTGCGGAGCTAGACATCTCACTAGAGTGTACAGTAGCAGAATTTCGAGCTCAACTTGTGAGAGAAAGAAATATTCGACTAGCTGCGTCTACTCCTCTGCTTATATTGTTCTCGCAAGTTGAATCACTTGAATCAAACCCTAAGCGTTAGAATTAGGTCACTTGTTTGTGTTTGTTGTTTGAAACTTTTAGTGTTCTTTTTACTTAATTATGTACACTTTTGTAACTATTTTTGACATTTGGTTCGAGTTGGGTTCTTCATGTTTCCGTGCTGAATCCAACCATTATAAAGTACATAAGTAACCAAAGTCTGTCAAAATTGAAAGTTTGACAATAATTGATAAACATAAATCTCATTATCTCATTCTAATACAATAATTATAACACGTGATTAGGCCAACTCACATAAGCCATCTTACACAAAGGTCAATTTAATTTCCAGCATAATTATTTTTTATTTGTTTTTTATTTACAAAAGAAGATGCGAAGGAGACCTGTACTGAACCATATATAACCAAGAAAACTGGAACAGAGAGGAGACACAAAGAAAATTGGAAGAGACTATGTTATTTCCGATTTTATATTGAATTCTTTTATTAAGAGTAACCAATAACTCATACAAATATTTCAATCGTCATTGAAAGTGCTTTGATTTAATGGCCTCAACCTCATAATAAGTCTCAAATTTGAATCCCAAATTTATCTATAATTTGAACAAATAATGATGATATACAATGATTTGGAGGGTGGTTGTAATACTTATCACATTGTGGTCTTAATGTGGGGTATAAAAAAAATAGTCTCGCCAAAATTTTCCAAGAAGATGATGTCAACGACCTGAAGAAGAGAAATTCATGCAATGGGAAGAAACTGTCTGAAAACTTCCCTTTAATTTAGTCTTTTAAATAGATATAACATCAATTAACACACTACTTTTCTGTTTGTTCCATTGCGTGAATTTATTCTTCAGATTGATCTCCTTAGAAGACAGGTCAAAAGGTATCATCTTCTTGGCAAGTAACCTACTCATTTAACAAATAACAAAGTTTTCTGCACGCTTTCAAAGTTCTTTGACTGAAGAATTTAATCAGCCATATTCACTATAAAAAAAAAAAAAATGGCAATAGTCACCATTATTTAGTGATATTTTGTGACATGAGCGAATGTCACCAAATAATGGTGACTGTTGTTATTTTTTTATAGTGATTATTGGTATACAATTGCAAATAATTACAATGAGAAAGTTTTTATTTTATTTTTGGCTTTTTATTACAAATGGTCCCCGAGATTTGCTAAATTATCATCTGTGGTTCCTAACGTTTTTTTGTGACACTAATGGTCCTTAAGGTTACCCTCTACACATCAAAATGGTCCCTGCCGTTAGCTTCCGTTAAATTTGCTGTTAAATTGCTAACGTGACACATGTGTGGAGCCCACACATCCAATGATATAAAACCACGTGGCTTTAAATAATATATATTTTAAATATTTTAAAACTTAAATTCATAAAAACAAAAATAAAAATACCCGCACCCTCCATTCTCACTATATCAGCGCCTTTCACCCCTCGCAGACCCACCTTTTGCCTCTCTCTCCCTCCTCTTCCTTCCTTCTCTATCTCCCTCTCCCTCTCTGTGTGTCTATGTCTCTTTCTCTCTCTCTCTCTTTTTTAAAAAAATTCTACAAAGCCAAGGGCTTTGACTTTTGCTTAGGCTAATGCTGCAATGCTTTGGCAGAACCAAATGGAGGGGCAATGTTTGGTTGGATTAGACTGTAAAAGTGAAGGAAGAGGAGAGAGAGAGAGAGAGAGAGAGAGTGTTTGTGAGGGGGAGGTGAAGCACTGGCAGAGGAAGGACAGAGAGGGGATGGTCATGGTGCAGTTTTTTTTTTTGGATTTAAAGTTTTAAAATATTTAAAATATTTATTTATTTTATTTAAAACCACATGGTTTTATACCATTGGATGTGTGGGCTCCACACACATGCCACATCAGCAATTTAATAGAAAATTTGACGGAAGTTAACGATAGGGACCATTTTGATGTGTAGAGGGTAACCTTAAGGACCATTAGTGTCACAAAAAAACATTAGGGACGAAATGTGATAATTTCACAAACCTCAAGGACCATTTGTGATAAAAAGCCTTTAAAAAATTTATTAAAAAATATTGAGTGGAAGAAGCTACTCTACAGCTATCAGAGCCAGGTTTCGATCCTGGGACCTGTGGGTTATGGGCCCACCACGCTTCCGCTGCGCCACTCTGATTGTTGAGAATCATCCGTCTGTAAATCAATTTAAACGCGACTGAAGTTTGGTAAACTTATTAGTTGCCTTTCCGTACTTCCCCTTTCCTCAACTCCATTGAAGTGGGTCGCAGAAGAAGAACAAGAATGAGGAGGCGACCTGGAATTGGCGGCTTGCAGACAGCCGCTGCTGCTAGGGTTTGTGATGATTCTTCTCCTTCATTGATTGCTGCCCCTAATTATTGGTATTCAATTAACCAAGCCATGCTGATTTTGCAGGACCAATATCGGTTGTTAGGCGAGAATGTCGCCAAGATCAGAACCGATCTCATGAAGGAACAGCTTACCACTTTTCGAACCCAGTTGGAAGATTTCGCTCGAAAACACAAGGTCCCATTTTGTCTTTAATCATTTTCAAATAGCAAATTATGTGAATTTTTTCTTGGTATCAATTTGTGTTGACTGTGGATGTGTATCGTACAGAATGATATTCGCAAGAACCCTGCTTTCAGATCACAATTTCATAACATGTGCACTAAGGTTGGAGTAGATCCCTTGGCCTCCAATAAGGGTTTCTGGGCAGAGCTCTTGGGGATTGGTGACTTCTATTATGAACTTGGTTGGTACTTTCTTCTTCATCTCTTTGCATATCTGCAAAAATTGGCTGTTATTATTGTTGCTAAGATTGTTTAGATATATATATATATATATATATGTATGTTCCAGGCCTCTGTTAAGTTGCAAATTCAGTGCCCAATATTTTGTAATATCTGGCTTTATATATATATTGTTGCGGCCAAAGTCTCTGCATTTTATATGGGAGTGTATACATATTCTAAAATGGAGCTCATTGGTTAGACAGGGGTACAAATTGTTGACATTTGCTTGGCAACAAGACCCCACAATGGAGGTTTGATCAACTTGCAAGAACTCTGCAATCTGCTTCGTCAGAGGCGAAAGAGTGATCGTGAAGCTGTGTCTGAGGATGATTGCCTGCGTGCTATAAGTAAACTGAAGGTAAATATGGTTAGCCTGTCCATCCATTACTTGTATAAGTGTCAGTCAGAAATTGATGTGAATATGAGATACTTCAGTTAGGAAGGCCTTAGACAAGGGATTGCCCCCAGCCCCCGAAGAATAAAAATAAATTTTCTGCTCCTATGGTCTTACTTTAAGAGGTTCACCTCCTGAATTTCGGGTGACTAGGCCTAAAGGGCTTGAATTCATGCCACATTTTTGCTACGGGACAGAACATTGTGGCTAGTGCTTTTAGGCTGTTAGCCTGGTGATTGCTGGAAGGCTGATTAAGTTTTGTTATCGTTGTATATAAGTAGTTGTAGTAGTAGACCCCTTTGATCTCATGTTATTGACACACTATATTTTATGATTTATTACGACTTTATCTACTCTTAAAGCATTTCATAAACTTTGTCTTAAGCAGTTCATATTATATCTCTGCAGTAGTTAGTACCATACTATTATGATCGTTGACTAAGTGATGCATTATACTAACAACTGTTGCTTGATTCCAGGTATTGGGCAATGGTTATGAGGTGATTTCTGTTGGAAAGCGAAAGCTTGTTCGTTCTGTTCCAACTGAGTTGAACAAAGACCATAATGAAATTTTAGAGCTTGCCCAGGTTGCAAATCTTTGTTTATCTTCCTGCTAACTTTGCCAGGAATATAAATTTGAGCGAACTTATTTGATTTTTTCGATCTAGATGGGTTACTTAAGCTTATGTTCCGGTTCTCTTCTCTTAGGCTCAAGGATTTGTGACTGTTGATGAGGTAGAGAGACGGCTATCTTGGACCACTGGTCGTGCAATTGATGCCTTCGACACTTTACTAGATGTAAGTTGATGACATTTACTAAACTACTCATGCTAGTATCCTCTCTTTCCCTTCAGTCTATGAAATATACATGCTAGGATTGCTGGGGCTCAATACACCCTTGCTTTTCTCAGGAGGGTCTTGCAATGATTGATGATGGCCACAAAGATGGTATTCGCCGATATTGGTTCCCTTGTGTATCTTCCATCTCGACTCCAGGAGGAGCTGACACCTAACAAACATGAGGCTTCTCAATAATCATGGAGTTCAAAAAGGGTTCTGTGTGCATACTGAAGGATGGCTGATTTATCTGTGATTTCCTTTTGTAATACTAGTTGGTCAAACAGACTGCTGATGGACAATGTATTTCATCTTATGAAGGAGTCATTTGCATGGAATAACTCATGTTAATTCTCTCTGTGAAACAAATAGTTTTATTGATGAAGTATATTGGAGGAAAACATGATGCTCTGTAATGAAGCTGAACACAACTTTTTGTTTTATTGGCATCTATGATCATATATATAGACATCATCTCATCTCTTTCAAGAACTCTCAGTTTCTTCTGTCCATTCAGAGGTAGGCTCACTCCAAGACCTGGGGCGCACCCCTTGCTTCAAAAATAACATCATCTCCAATGCCTCAAAAACCTTATGCTTGTCCAGAAACCTATTCCAGACTCCACTCACAATGCAGTAATTGTTGTTGTAAGGCTTCTGGTGGTGCGCCGCATGCTGTGACCGCGATACCAAGATTCCCAAGTCTTGCAGTGCCATGACTACTGGCGGCAACTGGCTCTTCGTGCCGTGAGCCCAAGCATGAAATTGTTGGCAAAACATAATGGAACCTGAGCAACCTACAACTAACCCATGAACAATTGGATCATCACAAACGACGTCTATAGGAAGCACCATGAAAGTCACAACACGAGCCACAACATGTAAATTGTTCGCGAATTGGCGCCTGGTTATTGTCCATGGCCACTTGTGGTGACCTTGAAATGCCTCAATTTGGGCGCCAACAATTGGGGTTAAGGCACTACCGTAATTGTCAATTCCCCAGTGGTAAATTCCGGAGCCAAGGTCAGCCAACACATAGCCCACCAAGCCTGCTAAAATGGGCTCCAGCCATATGTGTGAATTGGCTGCACTAATTATGGACTTGGCTAGAGAAACTAGCACCATGGTGCAGCCACATGCAACCCACCATTGGCGGAGCCAATTAAGGCCCACAAGGGTCACTTGACCATTCTCAATATTTTGAAAACATTATATTTATCTATGTCATCCAAATTGTTTTATAGCTATACTTACTATTGACCCTTCTAACAAATGTAAATTGTCTACAATGAACATGAATATGATCTATATTTGATTTCATGTCTTCATATGTCATTTATACGTGTGTGTCATGGATTTTATTTGATTTTCTCATTCTATCTAAAATCAACTTTTGATACTCTTTCATCATCTTTAGGTTGCTAGAATTTGGGTTATACTTACTAAGATATTAAATTTGTGATATTGAAATTTAATCATTATAATGAATTCTTATATATATTTTTCCATAAAAACTAAGTTCATTGTAATTATAAAGCTATTTAAAGTTGACCCTCCTTGATAAAATTCCTGGTTCTACCACTGCAACCCACGCACGATGAGACCATGTTGATAGCAAACTTGGGTCATTGAGCTGGGGACGGATGGCGCCTCTGATTACTAGGTTGTTGGTGTTGGGCTTGATATTCGTTGTGAAAGAGCAAATCATACTTGTGCTGCTGAGGGTGGGAGTTTGGTGCTGGGGATTTTGGCGGAACTTCGTTTCAGTTGAGATAGAGATTGGAGGGTGTTAAGGAGAAACCAACATTAGAGCCTATTTTGGAGAACATATAGAAATATTTAGTTATATACCCATTCTTAGAATGGTGTCGTAGTTATAGGAGAAGTGTGGGGGGTAGAATTATGGACCATTGGGATAGGATTTGTGCATGAGGAAGTTCATTTATTTACCTAAATAGACTATTAGGATAGAATTTTTTGGTCAACTTGCAATTGGATTAAAAACCTCAAAAGAAGGCAAGGGCAAAAAAAAAAAAAAAAAAAAAAAACCACAAGGAAAACACAACCTAAAAACAACCTCTATAGAGTTCGTGCACGAGGAAGTTCATTTATTTACCTACATGGACCATTTGGAAAGAATTTTTTGCATCTTTTTTTGGTCAACTTGCAATTGGATTAAAAGCCTCGAAAGAGTTTGTTGTCTCAGGGCACGGACAATGGCGGATCTAGGATCCGTAACCCAAGGGGTCATAGTGTAAGGCCATCTCCAGTCATGGGCCATAGGCCAAATATAGCCCTAAAATAATGCAAAACTCATCTCTAGTCATGGGCTAAAAAAAGTTTGGGCCAAATTTGGAGAGCCACATTTGACTCTTTAGCCCTCCAACTAAGCCAAATGTAGCCCAGTTTTGGCCTAGGCCAAATTTTTTTGGTGAGTCCAGCGCATGTGCTTTCCAAGATGAGAAAGTATCACGCGTGGGCAAGAGCACGAAATATCTAGCGCAACTGCAAATCCAACAGCCAATATTAAAGGGCCATTAACATCATCAATGACGTCAGCTAACAGTTAGGTTTTTATTTTTATTTTTAATAACCTTTTTAAATGTTTTAAAATTATTTTTGTTTAAAATATATATATAATTGGTTTCTGATCATTGGAGGTTAGAACCATTGATTGAAAAGTTATTTTTTATTTATTTATTTAAAACCTTTTTAAATGTTTTAAATTCATTTTGTTTAAAAAAATATATAAATTAAAAAATATTGTCTCTAAATCGTAGTTTAATTCAAACAATACATAGTTGTGAAATATATGAGTGTTGTATCATAGTTTTTCTCAAAATAATAAAATATGAATGACCCTAAAATATAGCCATGAATGGCTAGGGATGGAAAAATTTAGCTATGCACTATTCTTTAAAAAATAAATATTTTGGAGGGCTAAATTTTTAGCCTTGGACTACATTTAGCCCTATGATTGAAGATGGCCTAAATGTTCCAAAAAAATAAAATAAAATAAAGAGAGTTATTTTTCCTATCTTTTTTTTCTCTTCCAAATTTTATTATTTATTAGACAAATATAATTGAATGATTTCAATTTGCCATATGATGAGCACATAATTATTACATGTAATATCTCTTAAATGATATTTGTTTAATTTTGGACAAATTGCTTTGATACTTGGGTATGTCACATGTGAGGTGTTGTTGTTACAAGGATGGCTTAATCAACTTGGACTATGCACAATAAACATGCCATGGGTAATCACGTGGGTTGGCAACAAGATGATGAAAGGCTACCTTTTGGAGGTTTGCACATGCCAAAGGAATGCAAAGAGAGAGATGGTTGGCCACCAAAGGAAAAGAATAGCAAATGAAAATTGGGTATTGCCCAGCCAACCAAAAGGAAATATAAAGAATGAGAAAGTGTGGAATAAAAGGAAAGAGATAAGGAAATGGAATCATGATGGCAATAAACAATGGAAGTGGAGCATCAATTGAAGAATTAAAGAGGATGAAAGCTGCGAGAATGGCATGATGGGATAATAATTTATTCAAGACATATTGCAAGGTTGCAACATGAGCTTCTCCTATAAATAGAGAGATCCTCCACAACATTCAAGATATCAAGCTCCACAACTCTTGAGCTTTCTCTCCTTCCTCTATCTTTATAGTTCTAAATTTCTATTTAAGTTTTATGTATTTTATGGGGAACTAACTCCCTAGCTAAGGCTAAACTTTTAATATGAGTGTGTAATTTTTATTAGTTTGATCCAAACTTAAGCTTTAATGTGGATTTGTAGTTTTTGTTCAAATGGAATTTGTAGTTTTCTTTTTAATTGATTGATGAATGTTTGATAATCTATTTCATGGGTTCAATCATGTTTCCCATTGTGTAGTAAAAACTTTCATGCTTTTAAAATAGAAGAGAATTACTAAAGATTAATAGAATTTTGATGAAGATTATTATTTGATAGTTTGTTGCCAATGGTACAAGTTATGCTTAGAATACTTCTAAAGGAAATTAAAAAGAGCTTTAATTATTTTGAACAACTACATTGGAAAATATTTTGTGGATCAAATTATTAAGAGTTGCATGTTTATGTTAAAAGTGGAACCCCAATGCCTTAGTGTTTTAGTCAATTAAATTTTCTCTAAATCAAATCTTGCATAAATCCACCTCTCAATCACACTTGTTCTTTTTTCATCTCTGTTATTTTCTTTACACTGCTCTCTGTAGATACGACACTCGGACTTTCGAGCTACACTACTATACAATACCTTCCCTTGGGTTTTGCAAAGTGGTACAAACACCATCTTTTTCAATTTGTCATAAACTCTGGAAGCCCAAGTTCAGCGCATCTGCCAACTAGAATGGTAAATAATTTGGGAAGTGAGGGTTTGGGGGGAGTTGATCCAACAGACTGCTGATGGACAATGTATTCCATCTTATAAAAGGAGACAGTTGGAGGGAATAACTAACTCATGCTACTTTACTACCACTTCCTTTAGAAATGGTCAACAATCTCTTGAAATAAATCTTACAATATACATTAAGAAATACTAGCCTCTCCGCACGCGCTTCCGCGCCTGCGAGAGGCCTTTTAAAAATATATATATATATATATATATATATATATATATATATATATATATATTTTATTTATTTATTTTAGAATTAAAAAAGATAATGGGTAGTTGTTTTCCATAAAAATAGAATCCATTATCCGATTTTTCTTTTAGTTTTAATTTTTTAAAATATGAAAAAATGTGAATTTATCATATTATTCTCATTTAATTAATAATTTCAATTCTTAATGTTTGCATTAACTAATGACATTTTCTGGTATTTTGAATGTTTCACCATTCTCTACCTTTTGCTTTATATATATAGATTAAGTTCAAGAACACCTGATTCAAGAGCTGGTGATGATCATATACATAGACTCATATCACCTAATCTCTTGAAATAAATCTTACAATGTACATTATGCAGGAGTAAATAAATCTGGGAAGTTTAAAAAAAAAAGTAAACGAAAGCTCCAAAAGTAAAAAAGTAAAAAGTAAAAAAAGAATGTTCATTGGGCTGTAAGTTGAGAAGTGGTCTCTGTCTCTTCAATCCATTCAGAGCTAGGCTCACTCCAAGACCTAGGCCTCACCCCTTGCTTAAAAAACAAGATCATCTCCAATGCCTCAAAAACCTTGTGCTTATCCAAGAACTCATTCCAAACTCCACTCACAATGCAGTAATTGTTGTTGTAAGGCTCCCGGTGATGCGCTGAATGCTGCGACCGGGACACCAAGACGCCGAAATCCTGCAATGCCACCACCAACGGAGGCAGCCTGCTCTTTGTGCCATGCGCCCAAGCATGAAACTGTTGGCTAAACATAATGGACCCTGAGCACACTGCAACAAACCCATTAACAATTGGATCATCACAAACAAGGTCTATGGGGAGCACTACGAAAGTCACAACACGAGCAAGGGCATGCAGATTGTTGGCAAATTCTCGCCTGGTGATTGTCCAAGGCCACTTGTGGTGCCCTTGAAATGCCTCAATTTGGGCACCAAAAATTGGAGTTGAGGCTCCACCGTAATTGTCTATGCCCCAATGGTAGACTCCGGAGCCAAGATCAGCCAGCACATATCCAACCAAGCCAGCTAAAATGGGCTCAGCCCACATGTGTGAATTGGCTGCACAAGTTATGGACTTGGCTAGGGAAACTAGAACTGTTGTGCACCCACTTGCCACCCATGCACGGTGAGACCATGTTGAGAGCAAACTTGGGTCGTTGAGCTGGGGGCGGGTGGGGTTCGGGAGGAGGGGCGGTTGGGGCTCGAGCCGCCGTATTTGTGGTTCGAGGTCTAGCTTTACGGGTTTGGGCTTGGGCTTGGTGGTGGTGGTGGCAGAGCAATGCACAGCTGTGCGGAGGATTGGAGAGTGGCTTGTGTGGAGTTGGTGTTGGAGACTTGGGTGGAACTTGGCTTGAGTTAAGATAGACATTGGACGGTGCTAAAGAGAAACCAATGTAAGAGGCTAACTGGAGGCAAAATATATATATATAGAGTGGAATTTGGAGCTGTGGAGGTGGTTTTGTGGTGAGAAGCTGATGAGAGAGAGAGAGAGAGAGAGAGAGAGAGAGAGAGGAAATGATGTGGTAGGCATGGGGGATGCGTGGGGTTTCTGAAATCCTCAAATGCCTTATTGTGACTTTGTCACGTATGATGTTCTTTTCGTTTGGTTTGGACTTTAAAAGGTCACCCCCTCTCATATAAAGAGCTCAAATATGATTAATGACTTTTTGTCACTGTTGACATGTTATGTTATTAGATTATTATTATTATTATTTTGAATTAATAAATCTCGTATTTAGAATTTAAAATTTTAAGTGAAGTAAGCAATTTGCTGTGTCTCTTAATTTAACAACACAAAAAAGTTGAATTTTCTTTTCAAACACTAAGATGGAGATCAATTTGATAACTTACCCTAATCCTGCCCTTTTCCCTATCCCTCTCACAACTTGAGCCAACAACCGATTCTCACTTGAACAGTCAAATTGCCCTAACATGTGGGGGCAGATTTACATACGTGGAATCATTTGAGCCGTGGATGTAGTTTGATCGAAAAGATGAGTGCAAAGAAAAAGGACAGTCTTTAATTTATTGTCCGGTGGTACTGGCATATAAGTTAGATTTGAGATAGTGGTGAAGTGCCGTCTCCTTTCTTTCTTTCTTTCCTTTTTTTTTTTTTTTGGAATAATCAAATTTCTTTCTTTGAAAATCATTTTGTAAATTATGGGACTGAACGCGATGATAAAATAATTGGAAGTTGAGGAATATTCAAGTCCTTAAGCATATACGGAATAATATTCAAATGAGATCCTTGTCAATATTGTGCTCAACTTCCTGGTTGTTGTGGTTGATTTTCCTAAACTCCACTTTCTAAGGTAACATTAGAACATTTTGAAAGTTTAAAAGGCTCAAAGCCAAATTAAAATTAATATGAAACACAAGAAATAGTTCAAGAGGGACATCTAAATTTTTTCCTTGAAATCTAGGAAACTGTTATTGGAGATGCCCTAAGCATGGACTATAGAATAGCATACTGAGGTATAAATAAGAGATATCAAGGGAGGAGAGAATTGAACATAGGACCTTGGATGCAAGGGTAAATACTCTTAACTACTCGAGTTATAAGCCCTTAAGGGTAAAGCTTAGTATTAATTTTTATCTTTAGGGTGTGTTTGGTTTATGATAAAAAGAATTTGGGAATGGGGAATCATTTTTTCGTTTTTTATTTTGGTCAAGAATGACAAATTATTTGATTTCTCATGTTTTATAAGTCTAGGCGCATACGAAATATTTTCCTGACAATAAGTATTTTTTGGTTTTTTGAGAATTCCACTTTATATATATGGATAAAAATATATTTGTAGTGATTGTGAAGCGTAATTGTGTTGCAACCCATTCCAAATGTCACATTTTAGCATTTGAGTGGCACCGAAAATATGGACGGCAATAAATTGTTTTTCACTACGTTGGGACATTTGGTTCTTGGGCTTTATGACTTGTCGATATCATATTAGAAAGATATATCATTTCAATTATTACTCATCCAAGTCCAACTATCCACAAAGCTAAAGGAAGAAAGGAATGCATTACCCCAAGAATTACACACAAAGCTAAAAGAAATTACGGTTGTTGCTTGTAAAATAAAGAGATGAAGTCAACTTTATACTTAATTTCTTATATACATATCTATATAGAAAACATGACCCTTTCTAGAGATTGGCCAAAATATGCATTAATATATTTCTAGCATGTTATAATTATACATAATGCAAATATTAAGATAGGAATTTACAAATTAAAAAAAAGAGCTTCTAATTGTAATAAATATATGTGAATGTGGATGACCACCATAACACTCATTATCTCAATCTTTTCATGTTCGTAACTTATGCTCTTATTATTGTAATTAGTAGCTATAATTTGTAGGTTGAATACCCATAGTTGTCAGCCTATAAATAGGTACTTTTCAAAGATGACTGGTAGAAGTTTAGTGACTAATTTCGATTGGCTTCCTCTACTCCTCATTTCTCTCTACAAATTCCCTTAGTTATATAACACGTTATCAGCACGAGTCTCTAACCACTTGAGATAGCACAGTTTCGTCTCAAGTATGAAAGCTCTTATTACACAAGCTTATCAAATGGAAAGAAGTGGATCGACAAAAAGTAGTTGAATGACAAGATTCCAAACAGATAAGAATTGTTTTATTATATTTCTCATTTACATATTTAGTGCATGAGTTTTGACGAATTTGCATTTTTATTATAGATATCTATCTTGTCTATCTACTTACAATATTTCATCTGTATTTTGTTATTTGTCAAAAATCCAATATTTTCATTAAGGAGCAAAGTGAGAGACTCGAGAATCTCTATTCTTATACAACTAATGGAGGACTAGAAGTTCCTTAGTTCTTATTCAATCATGTAAGGGCCAGAAGATCCTTGGATTTTAATTCTTATAATATAAATATTTGTGGACTTGAAGTTCCCTAATTCTTAAAAAGCAAATAAAGATTTGAAGTTCTTTGATTCATTTTTTATTGGAACAAGAAGTTTCAACAATTTATTTTATTGCAATATTTTAATTTTGGATTTTTATCACAAATGGTCATTGAGGTTTGCGAAATTATCAGCTTTGGTCCTTTATGTTAAGTTTGGTTCTTGCTATTAGGTTCTATCAAATTTTATGTTAAGTTGCTAATGTGGGATATATGTGGAGCCCACACATCCAATAATATAGAGCCACATGTCTTTAAATAAAAGATAGTAATTTAAAACAAAAAATCCATTTAAAAAATTAAGATTAAAACATCAAATTTTAAATTTATAAGTATAAAATAAATAAATAAATAAATAAATAAAACCTATAGCCATCCCTCCTTTCTCCTTCGTATTCCCCTCCCTTCCTCTTCTGTCACCCCCAGCAGCAACCCACACCCAACCCCCATCCCATCCCCAGCCCCACCTCCCCAACCCACTCTCTCTCTCTCTCTCTCTCCATCACATTTTCAACATTCTTCAGCTTTCAGAGTGCTCAATCCAACACATTGCGTTCCAATCTTTTATGAGCAAAACTATGCTTGAAGGCTTCAACAACCCGAACTTTGGGTTACTCAATGAGTCTTTGCCCCTTAACAACAAAACCCAATCTTTTAGAAATTTAAGAAACTCATATCAGTAAATACAAAAAAATTTCTTACCCATAACCCAAGTTCATCATTTTGTAAGTTCACTCGGGCAAGAGGGAGATGGTGGGGTTGGGCTTGGGTAGCGGGTGGAGATGGAGCTGATCAGGCTGTGGCATCATCGAATGTTTTTCTAAAAACAAAAAAACGATGCAAAATTATGGCTAGGCCTCCAAAATGGCTTAAGTGAACTGAAGTACCTCTCCACGTGAAGGGCATGTGGTCAAAACTTGAATTTGAAGGAATTTGATAGATTGATGTGTTATTGAATTCTTCGAATGGAAACTACAAGGATAAAATTGACAAAACCGAAACTGGGGGATCAAAATGATAAAATTGACTTAAAAAATCAAAAATAAACTTACGCAAATTTTCTTTTGGTAATGGCTACTTTCCTCACTAGGAATTGAGATATATATATATTCTCCTATGCGGATGTCTGTACATTATTACCTTCTGGATACTATGTATTTTCTACTATCCCTCTTTGATTTCCTCCATGTTTGTAATAGCATCCGCATGGTAATAACGTACGGACATTCGTATGAGAAAAGAACTGTATGTATATACCCTGTATGTATAGGCCGTATGAAATTAGTAAAAGGGAATGCTAGCAACCTTCTCTTTTGTCCCTTCTCCCTTTCTCTCATGACATGTGTCACTTTTCCTTCACTTAAAATAATGTCATCTATACATAAGACTAGCTAGCTTTTGTTTTCCAAATTTACCCTTATTAAATGTATTACTTTCACATTTCCTCCTATTTATCCTTTTTTTTTTTTACAATTTTCTTACACCTTGTTAAAAAAATTAAATAAAGAAGGTGAATTTTTTTTAATAAAGAAAACGCTAGTTTGTTTTATGTAAAGAAAAAGATAGTTGTTTAAAAAAATAATGCGATTTTATATTATTGATGAACAAACAAAAGTACAAAGAAACTATATGCCAAATATGGGTACATCTTTTCTAATGACTAAACACAACAACATGTTGAATTGATCTGGCAAGAATCATGCACAACCTAAACAATGACTAAATCCCCGAACCAGCAACCATAAGCACGTGTACTCAAACCTACAATACAAATTCGCTGCGTAACAACAGAAACGACAAATCCGCATCAGAAGCCAGAAGCTAAAAAGAAATAAAAATCATAAATATAAAACAAATCAAAGCAAAATCCTAAATAGTTTATGAAAACTATTTGTCTAAAAAAAAAACTAAGAAACAGGACCACCACCCCACATCTTCTTGGCTACCCGAAGAAAATCATAGCACCATACCGGTTAAACTTATAGTCCCTCACTAGCTAAACTCGAACCCAACGGGACCAGACATCTTCCCCTCTTTAGAGCTCCAAATTATGTCGAAGGGAGCCAACTCCTTATGTACTTGGGTCAAAATACAATGACTATATCATGGCAATGACATTGTTTCACGGCAACTAACGGCGGACCTGGGATTTTTTTACAGGGGTGGGCTAAAATTAATTTTTTGGACATCTATTATTATGGTGATTCGGTCGAGCTGGTCAAACCACCTATTCAACATCTTCACAAAATAAAACCACTATCAATGTGTAGACTGAAAAACACATGAAAAAAAGGAAGAAGAGAGAAATAGAGACTTAATAAAACAAATAAAGAAGACAAAAGGAAAGAAAGAGAAACAACAAGAACAAGAAAAGAGAGAGAAGAAAGAAAAAGAAAAGAGAATGGAAAGAATTAAACGGGCCAAGAGATTAAAGAAGAAAAAGAAATGTCAAAGAAGAAAGAGAAAGAGAAAAGGGAGAGAGATAGAGAGAAAAAGCTATCATGACTTCACGTGAAAAGAAGTTGGCCCAAAGAAGCTGCCTGGAGTTTGGTCTGGTGATGACTTTAGAAACTTTGGGCTAATATTTGATTTACATATCTAGGTTTGGCTTTCAAATTAAGCCTAATCTCAAAAATAGGATTGGGCTGGAGCCCACTTTAGCACTAACGTGGATTCCCTCTTGACGGCGACTGCTTCTACACCATAAAATAAACTAACAATCTTGAGGTAAAAGAGAAGGAAGGAGAAAAGAAGGGATGAAAGGAGAAG
The DNA here is from genome assembly GCF_965620075.1 of Prunus avium. Lineage (NCBI taxonomy): Eukaryota > Viridiplantae > Streptophyta > Magnoliopsida > Rosales > Rosaceae > Prunus > Prunus avium. The sequence continues at coordinate 21,882,474 of NC_142287.1, read as the reverse complement.
GGAGGAGATAGGGAAGGAGGCCTCCAACCCCCAAAAGGGATGGCGACTAATTTTTCCTTAGGGTTTTCTTTAAAAACTAAATGTTAGTTTTAAAATAAATAGATAAAAGTTAGCCATTTTTTTCTTGAAAAAAACACGTTTTTTTTTAAAACACAAAATAAATGTCACATTTTTATTTTATACTCGGAAAAGGATGTATTTCACATTCCTAAGCCCCCAACTAATAAGATATAGATAATGCCTCATTATAGTATTCGACCCAAAAAAAGGAGAAGTAACAAAGCACAAAATAGGCTTGAGATCAAATATATAGGATCAAAAGAATAAAAGTCACCAAAACCAAAATTTCCACACATCAATGAATATGAAAAAATAAATATAATATAATTTAGATTAACAAAAGAAAACAGTAAGAATGGTATGCATCTATACTATACAAATTTCTTTATAATTCTTGATTCAGCTCCAGACCGGAATGAGACCGACTCTCGTTCATAAGGGTAGCCTCCTTTTTTAACTTATTTATTTTATTATTCTTTTTAAATGGTCATGATGTTATTTTTAAACATTCATAATGACTCAAGGCAAAAGGCTCAAAGGGGAGCCAAAAGATAAAATGCGTACAAACAGGAAGGCAAAAAAATATGTTAAATTTCATATACTGACAAGGGAAATTTTTTCACCCCGATACTTAAATTATTAAATTCTTAAGTTTTATTGTTGTATAAAAAGACAAAAAAGGTCATCCAACTTAATATTTAATCCTAGTACATCGATAAACACACCTCACACACTTGGAATAAACATCTATGAGAGCACTGCCAGCAATTACGTCCAAACAGTACCCATATTTGGTGACCAGGCCATGGATTTGCTTGCTCAATTCCAATGTAAATAAATCAGCTGAGAAACCAAGAAGGCTGACGAATGTCTAGAGACAGTTATGATGTCTTAGACATCTTATCATGTCTTCAGTAACCTTCAATCATTGCATTGTAAGAGACCACATTATGATCAGCCATTGAATTGCGTAGTTGTAACTTGTAAGAGCTTGACTAATGCCTGCCTTTTGGTTTGGAGGTTTTGGGTTGGAAGACATGGGCCTTGTTGTGGCTAAAGAACAGGGCACACAAAGGTGGAGAAGTTGAGGCCCCGTGTCTTTGTAATCTTCTTCTGGCAATGTCTTAGGTGCAGCGCAAAGTTTCTCTCATACCAAAGGAAAGGATTCTCTATTCAAATTGTGTGTGTTTCCTTTCTTTTATAATACTGGTACATGACAGAGGGATGGCTGATTGTAGTTTGCACCCAAGTTATACTTTGATATGTATTATTGGCTGACAACATTGTGATTACTGGTTAACATGGTTTTGAACTCAACAACAAAAAATTATTTTTTGCTTTTGTCTTTTTTTTTTTACAAGTGATATTGAGGAAGGGGAGATTCGAATATAGGACCTTGAGTGCAGGGGTAACTGCTTCTAACCACTTGAGCTAGCTACAAATTTACTAGGACGTATTTGCTGGCAGTGCTCTCATAGATGTCATCCAACTTAATAATAATAAAATAATGCTGCTAGACATTTGACAACAGTTTGACTCATATGCAAATTACAGGGCTCTCATAGATGTCTCCATTGGACATTGTTTCCCTCCTTCCCTGGAAGGAGGCATTCATACTTCCAGCAAATTATAGTTTGACTCATATGCAAAAATAATTCATCAAAAAACTCAAAAATAAAAATTTATGCACACATGTCAAACTGTGATTAGTAGGAAAATAGAAGTTCCTGCTTCCAAGGAAAGATGCAAGTATTTTCCTTCCCCATTAATAAATAGGTCGAGTCAATATGATGTATTTGTTACATGACTAATTAAAAATCTCAACTTATAGTTAATTAATATAATTAATATTCAAAAGGAGTCTTATTTACCAATTGAATATATCGAATAAGATAGGAGCCTGATAGATTTTTTTTTGGTCGAAATCATGATAGATAGATGGCTTAAATGTTAAAATGGTCCCTTTGTTTTACAGTGTTGGCTAATTTAATCCATGTGTTTTCAATTTAGCCAATTTAGTCCATGTGTTTAGAATAGTTATCCAATGTGGTCCAATCCATTAAATTTACATTATAAACCTTTTTTTGTCTTTTTAAAAACCGAAAAACTTTTTTAAATTAATTTTTTTTAAAATAATTAACTTAAAAAATTGAAACTTCATTAAAACATAGCAAGGGAAGAAAAAGACCCTCCTTCACCAATCCCTTCACAGCTCGTATCGTAAACTCAATTTTTTCAGCTTTCTACAGCTTCTCCAAAAGCCAACTCAAGCCCCAATCACCAGCTCCAATTCAAAAGGCCTCAGAATCCTCGTTGCGGAACCCATATTTTGTATTGGCATCAACAACTAGCTCAAAACCTTCCCTAGAGCAAACGAAGATTGACAATTCATTCAAAGAAGGGAAATTGAGAATCCACAATTTTGTGTGTGATAGCATTTTGATGCTGGTGGCGGCTAGGATGGGTGAGTAGGGGGAGGTAGCTGGGATTGGATGGTGGTGCCTTGTTTTTTATTTTTAAGGGGGGTGTATTCAATTAAGATTTTAAAAGAGTTGAATGGAGTTATAAAGTTTATAGAGTTAAATGTAGTTCAATTGATTTCTATCAACTCCACATAGAGTTTGATTGAATTCCTAGATTGATTTTGATGGTTTTTGTTAGAGTTTTGTCGTAGATTTGAAAAGAGTTTATTAGAGTTCTAAATATATATTTTTATTATTTTTTATTTTTTATTTGGTTTGTTTATTGTTTTTCTAGATTTTCAAAAGAGAAAAGTACCTTTACAACCAAATAAGAAAAGGGCATCCAAAGAAAATAGATTTTCTAGATTTTATTTGGGTTATAAGGTGTTTTTCCTTTTCCTTGTTGTGAATCTCCCATTTATAATGTTACTAGATAATACATGCAATTTTTAATTAGTTCATAAGAAAAAATACATATATGAAGATAATTTTTTTCCTTTTTGTTTTGGCATGGACTAGATATATATATATATATTGTACATTGATAAAGAAGGGAAACACAGAACAAAAAAAAGGATGATTGTAGATGAAGAAGGCTATCGATATTTGATGAACAGCAACCAAAGAAAAAGGATGATGTAGAAAAAGTACAGAAAAAAAAAAACAGCAACCAAAAAACTATTCAAGACAAAAAAAACAGGAACCAAAAAAAAAAATGAAAAGAATGAAAAGTAGAAAAATCGTAGAAAAAGTACATGCACAGCAATAAATATGATGATGATGTACTGTTCATTGATATTTGATGATGGCAACAATAACTATTCAAGAAACACCAACGATTCATACATGATGTGCATCGAATACAAGCAACATCAATTGCTTGGATATATGATGATGTATAGCAACAACAATTATTCAAGCACTGTAAAGCGTAGAAAGCGTAGAAAAAGAGAAGAGATTTTGCACACACATTCAAGGATTGGAAAGCGTAGAGCACGTTCAAAGTTTCTAGGGTTCACATAAGATTTGTCAAAGCCTTTTGTATTTATACTTAACACTTTAATTTCTAACGAAATCGGGCAACTTATTAATTCCTTCAAAATAAATTACTTTTTGAATACACCTAAATTTTGTTTGACTTTTAAAAAGTCATCATTGAATACACCTAGATTTCGATGTATTTTTTTAATATCAATTGAAATCTGAATTGAATACACCCAAACTTTTACGAACTCTTTTAAAATCTGAATTGAATACACCCAAACTTCTAAACTCTTTTAAACTCTTTTAAACTCTTAATTGAATACACCCCCTTAAGTATTTTAGTTTTTGTTTTTGGATCTCATTTTTATCTTTAGTGCTTATTTATTTATTTTTAAATTAAATTAAATTATTATATTAGTTTTTAAATTTTTTTAATATCAAACCAAATGGATTAGACTACATTAACTAACGATGCTAAATAGAGGGACTAAATTGGCCAAATTAAAAATATAAGGACTAAATTGACCACGATAAAACACTATTTTGACATTTAAGCCTAGATTCTATATACAAAGTTATTGTGGAGTCTAATTCGCAGCTGCTTATTCGAATGCTTCAAGGAGTAAACCCTGTTGATGCATTTTTTTGTTTTTGGGTCAACAACCCTGTTGATGCTAGGATTGAAGGAATTAGCAAAAGATGTAAAACTTTCTATTCGCCTCTAATAAAATCTTCCTATCGTTTGGAAAAAAGAAAAAGAAAAAGAGATATAATATGTCGTAAACACGTCCATGAAAAAAGAGAGGGAAAAAGAATATTGAAACAGGAAAAAGAAAAAGTTTCCTTTCCTCGTTGGAATTGCGAGAGACAGGCAATAATGAGTTAAACAAAGAACGTTTATATCTGTCTAACAAAACGGGTTCAACTAGCCGAGGGATCTCTCCCTCACTCACCTACGGACAGAGAGAGCCATGGCTTCCTCTCCCTCTTTACTGTTTGCGGCCGCCGTAATCACACTCACTTTGCTCTTCGCATATTCCGTCAAATTACCATTTCACCCCCGGGACGTCCTCCCTCTCTTGCCCAGACAGGTTTCATGGCCAATCCTCAACTCTCTGCACGGTGCGGTCGATCTCTTGCCCATTTTCGTGGGCTCAGCTTCGTCCCCAAAAGACAGTTTGGAGTGGAAAGGTGCGTGCTTTTACCAGAACACAGCTTGGATGGAGTTACACAACAAGCGTGGCAGCGAATTTGGTGGCGGAACTCTTCATATCAAGGTCTAGACGAACTGAGTGTTCTGTTGGCTTGTTTTCTTTCATTTTCGAACAGGGTTTGTGCAAATTTTGAGTTTTGAGTATGTGGGTTAATGGGTATTAAATTATGTTAAACTTGTTTCAGTGACCTTATATTTCTTCTGCTCGTTTTTTAGCTGGGTTTGTGTAACTTTTTGAAGTTTTGGTCATTAGGATATTCAGATTAATTTTCTCTTAAAAAATTGTCGATAAATTTTAAGGTTTTATTGGCTAGTTTGATTATGATGGGCTATGCGAGGGTTGGTTTTCAGTTTGTTTCTAGGTGATTTAGCAGAAATTGGAGGTTTGTGGTATTGGAGTTGTGGAATTTACTTGCTGTTTGACTGCTGGATATTAAGGTGTTAATTACATTTCCGGTTTGAGCCTCGCTGGGGTTTCTTTTGATTGTTCTTTGGATTTTATGACCCAAAACATATCGTTTTGGCTTCATTTTCTAGAATATAGGTTTCATTAATGTTGTACTTATGAATTTGAACCTCCTGTGGTTGGCTGATCCCTGTAGGAAAGAAAATACCTAATTAAGGCTATTTGTGATCTTACATTTACATTAGATACTGAGTTCCTATGCTTAGAAAATCTGGGGCATTCACCAGAGTTTTCATACTCTTATTACAATATTTTAAAATTGTATCCATGTTTGTATCCAGGTTAATAAGGCTCAAAGTTGGACATGTATGGATATTTATGTCTTTGCGACTCCATACACTGTCACATGGGATTACTATTTCCTGTCTGGGGAGCATACACTTGAGTTTAAAGCATGGCAAGGAAAAGCCGAGTTTGAATATGTAAGTTGCCACTTTCTAGTATTCAGATATTACTTGATATTCCAATTTCCTTTCAAACGAAAAATTGGGTTTAATTTTGTCTTTAATGTTACCCAATCAGGTGAAAAGCAGGGGAGTTTCTATTTTCCTCATGCAAGCAGGGATGCTAGGCACCCTGCAAGCATTGTGGGATGTCTTTCCCTTGTTTACAGATACTGAATGGGGTGAGAACTCCAATATTGGGTTTCTCAAGAAGCACATGGGTGCTTCCTTTGATCAACGTCCTCAACCTTGGGTCACAAATATTAACGTAGATGATATTCACTCTGGAGATTTCCTAGCAATATCTAAGATTCGTGGGTGGTGGGGTGGATTTGAAACACTAGCGAAGTGGGTCAGTGGAGCTTACGTTGGTCATTCTGCTGTTTGTTTAAAGGATTCTGAAGGAAATCTTTGGGTTGGTGAATCAGGACATGAAAACGAGATGGTGAGCTGCAAAGTTTGTAAAATACTATATGGTATTGTACATTTGGTTTGGAGGTTCTGTTTTGCTTGTGTGTGATTTGCATGGAAACTGTTTTTTTTTTGTTGTTTTTTTTTTGTTTTACAATTTTCTTCCAGTTTTCCAGTCAGGCACCATTGCCAGGTCAAAGTGTATTAATTTTAATTATTATTAAATTAGGATAAGTGATGCTATAACTATGTCCCTTGCCTTTGGGCTTTGGTTCGATTGGCAATGCTGGGATGAGATGGGTCCTAAGCACCAACGAATATGAAACAACATTAAATTCTCTATTTCTCTCAATCTCTCCCGCTCTCTCTCTCTCTCTCTCTCTCTCTCTCTCTCTCTCTCTCTCTCTCTCTCTATGTTTTTATGTGTATTTATATGTATGTCTTTATTTGTATATGCCTATGTATAAAATACAATCTGTTGTGCTTTTTTCCTTTCGTGTTCTAGGGAGAAAGTATCATTGCTGTGCTGCCATGGGATGAGTGGTGGGAGTTTCAGCTCAATAAAGATGATTCCAATCCCCATATTGCGCTGCTTCCCTTGCATCCTGATATACGAGCAAAGTTTAGTGAGACTGCTGCCTGGAAGTATGCAAGGAGCATGGAAGGCCATTCATTTGGTTATCATAACGTGATATTCAGCTGGATAGATACTGTAAAAGACAACTATCCACCCCCTGTGGATGCTCACGTGGTATCATGTTATTAGTACATTTAAGATTTCATTATCAGACTGTTTACAGTATTAGTAAATCTAAATTAATTTCCTTATTTTTTTCTTTCGGTATGATGATTTAGTTAGTGTTGAACTTGGTGGTTTCCATTACCTGTTTGGATTGAGGCCTGGGATTCTATAGAGGACTTAAAAACCTACCTGTTAGGTGCTTTACCCCAATTATTCTCTTTATGGTTTATAACTTCTGGCTTTCAAACAACCACTTTATAAACTTGTGGGTACGGATTAATTTGTATCAAGGTGCTGATGTAGAACAGCCCGTAGGTATTAGAGTAAACACTTAAGCAATAGAACAGAGAAGAAATAAGAGATCGAGGAGAAGAAATAGAGATCGTAGAGACAAAGGGAAAGGGAAGGAATCAGAGAGTTTAAAGTAAGGAAATTTATCATACATCAAGTCTCCCTTAAAAGATTACAAACAACTCTATTTATAGAGGCAAAACCCTTTTTAGCCTAGGAAAAGGAAAAGTAAACTTTAAGAAATAGGAAAGCAAATTAACTAATAAGAGATCCTTCAACAACAAGGAATCCTTAACTGAATTAGGAAAACTAATCCAAGTAGAATTAGGAAAACTTATAATATGCATCATGCATAAGGTGCTCATGCAGCTATTATATGAATTCTTCGTAGTGGCCTAAAAGGGTCCACAATGGATGATGATCAGTGGATGTTTACAACTGGAAAAGAAGATAGAAAGAAATGCTTTCTTTAGGTTCATAGTTAGATTGGTTAGCCAACTAAGAGAATATAGTTAAGTCCTGCTATCTCCCTCTCTCTCAGACATGTCTTGCGTGTGGATGCTTCTACGAGCTTGAAGAGGTTTTCTTATTCATTGGTCCTTATTCTTAGCTCTATGGTTATGCAGGTTGCTTCTGTTATGACAGTTTGGAATAACATAGAGCCTACATATGCTGCGAACATGTGGAATGAAGCCTTGAACAAGAGACTTGGAACACAGGTGTTGTGAAACGTTTTCCTTGCATTGCAATCCTGTAGCTATCATGGAACTCTCTCTTTAAAAAATATGTTTTATTGCCACAAGGGCATCAGATTTTTGGAGTAAATGATAAATCAGCATTCCTTCAGTTAGAAATATCAACCGATCAAGATTTTTACTTTTGGTTAGAAGTTAAGCAATTAGTCAATATCATCTTTGAAATTCATTGTGCCATTTTTATCGTTCTGAGTTTCTGATGTACCCTTTGTATTTCATGCAGAACCTTAGTCTTCCAGATATTCTAGTTGAAGTTGAAAAGAGAGGATCATCTTTTGACGAACTGCTGACACTTCCCGAACAGGATTATTGGGTATACAGTGATGGGAAGTCAACATCGAGTGTGGCCTTCATTCTTGAAATGTATAAACAGGCAGGACTGTTTGATCCAATTGCTAGCTCTATCCACGTCACTGAATTTACGGTGAGTTTATCCAGAACAAAATTCAATATCTGTTTGTTTTAGAATAAACGGGGCTGAGTTGATGCTAGTTCTAGGGAGACACAAGATCAATGATGACTGACCTCTTTTATTCCCTTTTCAATAAGAATTGATATGATATTATAGTTGAACCTTTTTAATTTTAAATAATAGAAAGTTTAGTGACATTTGAAAAAGGAAAGGAATTAGATTGTTGAGGTTCATGTAGCTTCCCATTCAAAACGTCATCCATTGGGTGCTATGCAAATTAGTTGTTTCATGAGGAGTTTATATGTTCGTTCTCATGGATTTAACTTTATTTGCCATAAATGCAGATAAAAGATGCTTACATGCTGAAATTCTTTGAAAATAATTCATGCCGCCTGCCAAAGTGGTGCAATGACGGGGACACCGTGAAGCTTCCTTTCTGTCAGATTAAAGGGAAGTATCGAATGGAACTACCTGAATACAACAGCGTGGAACCGTACTCCCATATGAATGAAAGGTGCGAATCACTGCCCCCAAAGTACTCCAGGTCACGGAATTGCTAGTCCTCAATTCGTTGCTCTTACAAATTTGTTAGGCCTATGGTTGATGTCATACCAGTTTCTTCTGCTTTTAGTGTAGTTCTATTGTTGGATACAAATGAATGAAAGATGGTGAAGCTGTAAATATGTTCGGTGGTCAGGTACGAAAGGAGGGCAGTGTTAGTGTTCCAATTGTTGTACAATGTACATGATAAAAGGAATATGAATTGTAATGCATGTCTTTCTTTTCCACAATGTTTTTTTTTTCCCTTTTTTTTTTATAATGTCATTCCAAATTTATTGAAGTGTTCCCTAGTCTCAGAAAGGAGTTGGGAACAACATATTAGTTTTTTTTACGTTTACATGAATCTCTCAGTTTTATCTCTCTCTCCAGGGTATCTCACAAATTGCTGGTTCTGCCATACGTTTCTATTAAAGATGCAAGTATGACTTGTAAGTTGTAATATAGTGCAAACTGCAACCATTTATGTTAACAAGATTTTTTTGTATGCGTGTAAACATTTGACAAAACAGAAGACAAGTGTCGAGTCGAGTAAGGTGGCCCAAGTTCAAGGGAATTATTCGATCGTTGTTTCTTTTGTTTAATCAGACTGCAAATTTAGGTTTTCAAGAGAGATGTCAGGCATCATAACTGTCAAATACGTGAAGACACATGATCTTGTCATCATTTGAATTTTGAGCTCAGATTGTATGAAGAAAATTTAGATTGACGTTAATAACAAAAGGGGTGTCGCCAACTCACTATCAGGCCAATTTAAGAATGATAAAAAAAAAAACAGAGATGTAGACGGGATAAAGTTGAATTTTGGCCTATAGTTAGGGGTGTTCAACATCCAATCCAATTCGTCTACACCAACTGATTCAATTCAATTTTGGTCAATTTTTCGATGGTATGGCGGATCGAACTGGATTCTTAAATTCTAAAACCGAATTTAATGCAGTCCAACTTAGTTGGTTTTATGCCTTTTCACATTTGAAATTGAAGAAATTATAAAATGGATCGGATTGAATCAAAATCATAGTGCTATACCGGCTAAACCTATAGTCCCGTACTGGCTAAACTCGAACCCAATGCAACCAGACATCTTCTCCTCTTTAGAGCTCCAAATTATGTCGAAGGGAGCCAACTCCTTATGTACGGGGGTCAAAATACAATGAATATATCGTGGCAATGACATCGTTTCATGGCAGCCAAGAGCGGACACGAGATTTTGTTTTTACAAGGGTGGGCAATTTTTTTTTTTGGACATCTATTATAACGGTGATTCGGTCGAGCTGGTCAAACCACCTCATAAAACCACCATCAATGTGTAGACACAGAAATGCATGAAAAAAAGGAAGAAGAGAGAAACAGAGACTCAATAACACAAAAGAGAAACAAATAAAGAAGACAAAAGGAAAGAAAGATAAAGAAGAAGAACAAGAAAAGAGAGAGAAGAAAGAAGAAGAAAAGAGAAAGGAAAGAAAAAAATGAAAGAGAAAAGGGAGAGAGATAAAGAGAAAAAGCTATCATGACTTAGCCTGAAAGGAAGTTGGCCCAAAGAAGTTGTCTGGAGTTTGGTTTGTTGATGACTCTAGAAATTTGGGCTAAAATCTGATTTATATGTCTATGTTTGGCTTACAAATTAAGCCTACTCTCAAAAATAGGATTGGGCTGGAGCCCACTCCAGCCTTAACGGCGACTGCTTTCACATCACAAAATAAACTAACAATTTTAAGGTTAAAGGGAGAGAAGGAGAAAATAAGGGATGAAAGGAGATAGAGAAGGAAGCCGCCAACCCCCAAAGGGGACGGTGATAAAGACTTTTTTCCTTAGAGCATCTCCAACCGATGTGTCAAAAGTGCCACATAGACGTTTAACAGCTAGAAATAACATCTCACATTACTCCAACCGATGTGTCAAAGCTGATGTGGAATGAAGGCTGAAGGTTGAGATGTTATTTTTGACATCCCAAAAGCAAGATGTCAAATGAATATTTTATTATTTTTTCTTTTCTTTTCTTTTTAATTAAAAATAAATCAACACTAAAATGCAATAAAATAATATTTTAATTTGACATTTCGGGTGGAGTGTAAAGCTGTGTAAGATGTCAAATTGCCACATCAGCCATCAAATTTAAATTTGATGTTTGGTATTTGACATCTCCCTTGGAGATGCTCTTAGAGTTTTCTTAGAGAGTATTTAGGGTTTTTTTTTGAAAACTAAAGCGTTAGTTTTTTTTAATAAAGAAAAGTTAGAGCCTGTTTGGTATTCAACTTGAATCCAACTTTTTAAACTCAAAAACAAATTTGTAGTAAAAAATAAAGAAAACCTGTTTGGTAGCCCTATTTTTCAAAACTCGAACTCAAGAACAACTAAAAAACACCACAATTATCAAAAATAAAAAATATCTGTTTTTTTAGTTTTTTTTTCTAATAACCCACAAGTTCTCAAATTTTTAAGATTTGAAAACAGTTTTCAAGTTGCATACCAAACAAGTTTTTGAATCTTAAAAATAGATTTAAGAACTCCTTATTTTTAAGAAAAATCAAAGTTTTTGAGTTCCCTATTTGAATAGGATACCAAACGCCAACTTAGCTTTTTTTTTTTCCTTAAAAAATAACACGTATGTTATAAATGTCACTTATTATTATTATTTTATACTTGAAAAAAGATGTACACTGCTTCCCTCCTTCTAGAGGAGGCATTCCTACTTCTAGCAAATTACAGTTTGACTCATATGCAAAAATAATTCATCAAAAACACGAAAAGAAAAATATATGCACACATGTCAAACTGTGATTAGCAGAAAAGTCGCATTTCTTACATCCAAGAAAAGATGCAAGTATTTTCCTTCTCATTAATAAATAGGTCGAGTCAATATGATGTATTTATTACATGACTAATTAAAAATCTCAACTTATAGTTAATTAATATAATTAATATTCAAAAGGAGTCTTATTTTCCAACTGAATACATCGAATAAGATAAGAGCCTGATAGATATATTTTGTTTTTTTTTGTCGAATCGTGTGATAGATAGATGTATATGTATGTCGTACACATCTCCACGTTCCAAAAGAGAGGGAAAAAGAAAAATGAAACAGGAAAAAGAAAAAGTTTCCTTTCCTCGTTGGAATTGCGAGAGAGAGGCAATAATAAGTTAAAGAAAGAACGTTTTTTATCTGCCTAACAAAACGGGTTCAGCTACCCGAGGGATCTCTCCCTCTCCCTCACCTACGCACAGAGAGAGCCATGGCTTCCTCTCTCTCTTTACTCTTTGCGGCCGTAATCACCCTCACTTTGCTCTTCGCATATTCCGCCAAATTACCATTTCACCCCCGGGACGTCCTCCCTCTCTTGCCCAGACAGGTTTCATGGCCAATCCTCAACTCTCTGCACGGTGCGGTCGATCTCTTGCCCACTTTCGTGGGCTCAGCTTCGTCCCCAAACGACAGTTTGGAGTGGAAAGGTGCGTGCTTTTACCAGAACACAGCTTGGATGGAGTTCCACAACAAGAGTGGCAGCGAATTTGGTGGCGGAACACTTCATATCAAGGTCTAGACGAACTGAAATTTCTTATTCTGTTGGCTTGTTTTCTTTCATTTTCGAACTGGGTTTGTGCAAATTTTGAGTTTTGAGTATGTGGGTTAATGGGTATTACATATTTTTAAACTTGTTTCAGTGACCTTATATTTCTTCTGCTCCTTTTTTAGCTGGGTTTGTGTAACTTTTTAAGTTTTGGTCATCAGGATACTCGGATTAATTCTCTTAAAAAATTGTCGATAAATTTGAAGGTTTATTGGCTAGTTTGATTATGATGGGCTATACGAGGGTTGGTTTTTAGTTTGTTTGCAGGTGATTTAGCAGAAATTGGAGGTTTGTGGTATTGGAGTTGTGGAATTTACTTGCTGTTTGTTTTTCCATAGAATATCAGAGGACTGCTGGATATTATGGTGTTAATTACATTTCCGGTTTGAGCCTCTCTGGGGTTTCTTTTGATTGTTCTGTGGATTTTATGTTCCAAAACATATCATTTTGGCTTAATTTTCTAGAATATAGGTTTCATTAATGTTGTACTTATTTGAATCTATGTTTGTATCCAGGTTGATAAGGCTCATAGTTGGACATGTATGGATATTTATGTCTTTGCGACTCCATACACTGTCACGTGGGATTACTATTTCCTGTCTCGGGAGCATACACTTGAGTTTAAAGAGTGGCAAGGAAAAGCTGAGTTTGAATATGTAAGTTGCCACTTCTAGTATTCAGATATTACTTGATATTCCAATTTCCTTTTAAAGGAAAAATTGGGTTTAATTTTGTCTTTAATGTAACCCAATCAGGTGAAAAACAGGGGAGTTTCTATTTTCCTCATGCAAGCAGGGATGCTAGGCACCCTTCAAGCATTGTGGGATGTCTTTCCCTTGTTTACAAATACTGGATGGGGTGAGAACTCCAATATTGGGTTTCTCGAGAAGCACATGGGTGCTTCCTTTGATCAACGTCCTCAACCTTGGGTCACAAATATTAGTGTTGATGATATTCACTCTGGAGATTTCCTAGCAATATCTAAGATTCGTGGGCGGTGGGGTGGATTTGAGACACTAGAGAAGTGGGTCAGTGGAGCTTACGCTGGTCATTCTGCTGTTTGTTTAAAGGATTCTGAAGGAAATCTTTGGGTTGGTGAATCAGGACATGAAAACGAGAAGGTGAGTTGCAAAGTTAAAATACTATGGTATTGTACATTTGGTTTGAGGTTCTGTTTCGCTTGTGTGTGATTTGCATGTAAACTTCTTTTTTTTTTTTTTTTTTTTACATTTTCCTTCCAGTTTTCTGTATAGTCAGGCACCATTGCCAGGTCAAAGAGTGCTAATTTTAATAATTGTTATATAAGGATAAGTAATGCTATATCTATGTCCTTTGCCTTTGGGCTTTGGTTCGATTGGGACGAGATGGGTTCTAAGCACCAACAAATATGAAAAAAAACATTAAATTCTCTCTCTCTCTCTCTCTCTCTCTATATATATATATATATATATATACATGTCTTTATTCGTATATGCCTATGTATATAAATCTGTTGTGCTTTTTTCCTTTCATGTTGTAGGGAGAAGATATCATTGCTGTGCTGCCATGGGATGAGTGGTGGGAGTTTGAGCTGAATAAAGATGATTCCAATCCCCATATTGCATTGCTTCCCTTGCATCCTGATATACGAGCAAAGTTTAATGAGACTGCTGCCTGGGAGTATGCAAGGAGCATGGAAGGCCAACCATATGGTTATCATAACTTGATATTCAGCTGGATAGATACTGTACAAGACAACTATCCACCCCCTTTGGATGCTCACGTGGTATCATGTTATAAGTACATTTAAGATTTCATTATCAGACTGTTACAGTATTAGTAAATCAAAATTAGTTTCTTATTTTTTTATTTTGGTATGATGATTTAGTGTCTGATTTAGTTAGTATTGAACTTGGTAGTTTGCATTACCTGTTTGGGTTGAGGCCTGGGATTCTATAAAGGACTTAAAAAGCTACCTGTTAGGTGCTTTACCCCAATTATTCTCTTTATGGTTTATAATTTCTGGCTTTCAGACAACCACTTTATAAACTTGCGGGTGCTCATGCAGCTATTGCTTCCTAGTGGCCTAAAAGGGGTTCAGGATGGGAATAAGGGTAGACATTCCTTCTAAGTAAAACCTTTTTATTAGGATGATAATCAGTGGATGTTTACAACTAGAAAAGAAGATAGAAAGAAATGTTCTCTTTAGGTTCGTAGTTAGATTGGTGAGCCAACTAAGAGAATATAGTTAAGTCCTGCTATCTCCCTCTCTCTCAGACATGTCTTGCTTGTGGATGCTTCTATGAGCTTGAAGAGGTTCTTATTCATTGGTCCTTATTCTTAGCTCTATGGTTATGCAGGTTGCTTCTGTTATGACAGTTTGGAATCACATACAGCCTGCATATGCTGCGAACATGTGGAATGAAGCCTTGAACAAGAGACTTGGAACACAGGTGTTGTGAAACTTTTTCCTTGCATTGCAATCCTGTGGTTATCTTGGAACTCTCTCTTTAAAAACTATGTTTTATTGCCACAAGGGCATCAGATTTTTGGAGTAAATGATAAATCAGCATTCCTTAAGTTAGAAATATTAACTGATCAAGATTTTTACTTTTGGTTAGAAGTTGAGCAATTTGTCAATATCATCTTTGAAATTCATTGTGTCATCATTATCGTTCTGAGTTTCTGATGTACCCTTTTTATTTCATGCAGAACCTTAGTTTTCCAGATATTCTAGTTGAAGTTGAAAAGAGAGGATCATCTTTTGACGAACTACTGACAGTTCCCGAACAGGATGATTGGGTATACAGTGATGGGAAGTCAACATCGTGTGTGGCCTTCATTCTTGAAATGTATAAGGAGGCAGGACTGTTTGATCCAATTGCTAGCTCTATCCAAGTCACTGAATTTACGGTGAGTTTATCCAGAACAAAATTCGATGTCTGTTTGCTTTAGAATAAACAGGTCGTTTGCATCGTCTCCAAAATTTAATCCACTGTCTAAAAAGGGGCTGAGTTGATGCTAGTTCTAGGGAGACACAAGATTAATGATGACTGACCTCTTTTATTTCCTTTTCAATAATAATTGATGTAATATTATCGTTAATCCTTTTAATTTTAAATCAGGGATAGTATAGTGACATTTGAAAAAAATAAAGGAATTAGATTGTTGAGGTTCATGTAGCTTCCCATTCAAAAAGTCATCCATTGGGTGCTTTGCAAATGAGTTGTTTCATGAGGAGTTTATATGTTCGTTTTCATGGATTTAACTTTATTTGCCATAAATGCAGATAAAAGATGCTTACATGCTGAAATTCTTTGAAAATAATTCAAGCCGCCTGCCGAAGTGGTGCAATGACGGGGACACCGTGAATCTTCCGTTCTGTCAGATTAAAGGGAAGTATCGAATGGAACTACCTAAATACAACAGCATGGAACCATACTCCCATATGAATGAAAGGTGCGAATCACTGCCCCCAAAGTACTCCAGGTCACGGAATTGCTAAGTCCACAGTTTGTAATTGTTAGGCCTATGGTTGATGTCATTCCAGTTTCTTCTGCTTTTAGTGTAGTTCTATTGTTGGATACAAATGAATGAAAGATGGCGAAGCTGTAAATACATTCGGTAGTCAGGTACAACAGGAGGGCGTGTTAGTGTTCCAATTGTTGTACAATGTACATGATAAAAGGAATATGAATTGTAATGCATGTCTTTCTTTTCCACAATGTTTTTTTTTTCCTTATTTTTTTTTATATTGTCATTCCAAATTGATTGAATTGGAGTTTTCCCTAGTCTCAGAAAGGAGTTGGGAACAACATATTGGTTATATTTTTTTCTGTTTACATGAATCTCAGGTTTATCTGTCACTCTAGGGTATCTCACAAATTGCCGGTTCGGCCATGCTTTTCTATTAAAGATGCAAGTATGACTTGTAATATAATGCAAAGTGCAGTCATTTATGTTAACAAGCATTTTTTGTATGCGTGTAAACATTTGACAAAACAAAAGACAAGTGTCGAGTCGAGTAAGGTGGCTCAAGTTCAGGGGAATTATTCGATCATTATTTCGTTTGTATAATCGGACTGCAAATTTAGGTTTGTCAAGAGAGATGTCAGGCATCATAACTGTCAAATACATGAAGACGCCTGATCTTGTCATCATTTGAATTTTGAACTCAGGTTGTATGAAGAAAATATAGATAGACGTTAATAACAAAAGGGGTGTCGCCAACTCACTATCAGCCCAATTTATGAATGATAAAAAAACAAAGATATAGACGGGATAGAGTTGAATTTTGGCCTATAGTTAGGGGTGTTCAACATCCAATCCAATTTGTTTAAACCAACCGATTCAATTTAATTTTGGTCAATTTTTTGATGGTTTGGCCACTCGAATTGGATCTCTAAATTTCAAAATCGAGTCATTTGATGAAATTAAAACCAATCATCGAATCCAATCAATCCAATAGAAAATGGATCGGACTGAATCGGATCCTAAGCTCTAATTGGATTGCATCACATGTGTGGATTGACTGAATTTTGTCGGTATTAAACCAACAAACACTCCAACCTATAATAATGTAACACCAAAATTTCCAGCAAAAAGAAAAGTGTAGCACACCAAAATATGATGAGCACAACAGAGTCTATTTGTTTCAATAAACATATCACTTTTGTTGTCGTAAGCAAAATAACATCTCTTTTTAGTTATTAGATCAATTCCAACAAGAGCCATAAGAGCAAAATCATCAATCCCAAAAGAGCAAGAAGACCAACAACTAACAAGCCCAAAAAGCAAAAGTAAAATGGACAAAAGCCACACAAACAGCTACAAAACTCACATCACAAAATTAAGCATGATCTCAAGCAGACTCCACAAGACCAAAACCATCTAAAATCCTAAAACAATCAATAAGCCTAAATGATCACTACCACCACCACTTGAAGCAGCGCTTCCGTCAAATCTGCCTCATCTAATCTTGAAAAAAATGCAGAACATGGGGCGTATACGAGGGAAACTCAATCTCTAGCGATCCAACTATGCATAATATAGGACAAAGAAAGATCTGGATGACAACACATTAGTTTTGGTTGTTTACATATCCCATATTTTTTTCAGTTTCTTGCATTAATTGTCATGGGTAACTACTAGCAAATTAATCATGCATATAAGGCGTTTAGGTGAAGGTTGAATACATGTTAAATTAATCATGGGAGTGAT
Organism: Prunus avium; assembly: GCF_965620075.1. Lineage (NCBI taxonomy): Eukaryota > Viridiplantae > Streptophyta > Magnoliopsida > Rosales > Rosaceae > Prunus > Prunus avium. The sequence continues at coordinate 21,864,909 of NC_142287.1, read as the reverse complement.
CCTATTTATTGTTCAATCTGTGCTGGTTAAGTTATCATTTTCATTTGTTTCTATAAGCAGAACTTTCAGTGTAACTTAATATTCACAAATGTAGCTTTGCAGACCTTGTTTCAAGAGCATATAGATAGCTAATACATCACTTACATTAAGACACGTTATCCTTCTAAACAAAGCATGATAACTATTTAAGTTGACAAAACATTTTAATACTTAACAAGGTTTCCTTGGCCTGATTTCTAAGGGCAGTCCTTGAGTAGGTACAGGCATGGGATCCCTACTGAATTTGTTGTCTGCACAGAGCTTCCATGTGAACTGAGTTACCATATAATGAATTACAACAAGTATTTCAATCCTGGCAAACTCGTATCCTGGACATACTCGATGCCCCGCTCCGAATGGAATGAAGTTGTAGGGTGGAACTGATGCTTGGTTCTCGAACCTAGTCGGATCAAACTTTGATGGCTCTGGGAAAACGCTCTCGTCCATATGTGTCATAGAAGTAGCCCAGAATATCTGACAGTATTGGATATTATGATCAGTTGTATGTTTCTGGAAGAAAATGGGACACAGATGCTAATAGCTCTTTATTGTACATTTGAACTTACTTGCCACCCTTTGGGGATGAGGAAGCCATCCAAATCAATGTCTTTCAAGGCCTTCCTGAAGCCACCAAAAACAGGAGGAGTTATTCTCATAGTTTCCATTGCTACTCTCCATGTGTACTTCATCTTGGCAAGGTCTTCCCATGTCAGAAACTCTCCTGGGGATTTGCTTTTAGCTATTTCTTCTTGCTCTGCAAGCCACAAATCAAAAGGCATCAGTTGCATTGGATCAGTGCCTTTTATGCAGGAAATTTGAAACTCTTGCCTCTAATATTTATACCCTGAAGAAGGGCTTCATAAACAGCAGCCTCATTAGCTAGAGACCGAAAAAGAAAAGTAAGCACAACAGATGAAGTGTCATGTCCTGCAACCATGATTAGCATGATATTGTGCAAGATTTCCTTTTCTGTTATAACTTCTTCATTGTCATCATTTCGGATGCTAAGCAAGCAAGTGACAAGGTCTTGGAGTGGAGAAATAGTTTTCTGCTCAAGTTCCGCCCTCTTTTCAGATATGAGTTCCTTGATCATGTTTTGAACCCTCTTGCTAGCCTTGAGGCTGCGGTTGTAACGTGTGAACGGAAAGTTAACCGGGACTGACCACATTCCTTCTATCATTTGTTGGAAACACTCCACAAGTTCATCTCTGCGAGTTCCTTGCTCAAGCCCGAAAAGCAGAGAGCACATTATGTTGAACGTGAGGATCTTCATCAGGGGCAAGGCCTATCAAGCAATAGAAACCTTCGTTAATTGACATTGATCTTTGTTTGTTGCTTTGAGTTACTTTTCTTTTTTAATCTTAAAAGAAAAAAACAGAAGCAGAAGGCATACAGGGAGGTTTCTTCTAGGTAACTCTTGTTTCACACATTCTAGGGACAGGATGCAGTTAGGTTGATGGAAAAAATGGCTTTGGCTGCCACAATTCCTATGATGAGAAAAACATGGTTGAAAAGATCTGATAGAAAGAAAAAAAAAGTGTTGAAAAACAGGGTAAACTCTTCTTTCACCAAATGGTGTCACTTGAAGTAAATTTATATCAGACCAAAAAAAAAAAAAAAAAAAGAAGTAAATTTATATATAATTTCAAAACCCCTTTCAACTTTCTTTCTATTTTGAAAATTCTCTCACAGAAAGTTCTTGATAGGAATAACTTACTGTGCTTCCTGGTTTCTTGGTCCATTTTTCCAACATATTGCTTCAGTGACTCAGGCTTCAAGAACAACATAAGAGCATTTCTTAAACGCTTGTGATCACTGCCACTCATCTCCAGTATATTCCGGTCACCCAAAATCATACGAATAGACTCTGTTTGTTGGCTGGTAATGGTGCTGCCATCAGTGGTGAATATAAACTTGTTTGCAGCCTGTCCATGAATGAAGACTGTTGGTTTCCCAAAGAGACTTAGCTTTGAAACTGAACCGTACTTTCTGATTCTTTCTTCAAGCCATTTTTCAGCAGTATTGGCACGCATGGCTCTGAGAAGGCCAAGGCTCTGGCCTATTATGGGCAGCCCTAGTGAGCCTGGAGGAAGCCTATTTGATGGCTTTTTTCTTCTTGCAAGGAGAAGGAAGATGGGGATGAGGAAGAGGAACACTGTGATAAGAAGGATATCCATGATTTGTGAGGCTTTGTTTGTGGAGTGAAAGAACAGGAGTTTAATCCATCTTCAATTCAATGCAATTCAAGGAAAGCTAAATATGTTTTTGTTGGCTTCTGGGAGGGTATCTCATGTGCCTATAAGTCAACTATTCCATTTAGAACTCTGAAAACAAAACCCCACCAAACTTCTTGGTTTACAAGTGCACTTACTTCTATTAAAGAATGCAAAGTATGCCTTGTAATATAATAAGTAACAGTTCAACGTCATGTGTTGTATAGTTCACTGTTTCTATACATTTAATAAATTAAAGAAATTAGTATAAGGTGTCCTAGTTCTCTGGAATTATTCCCTCATTGTTTTTGTTTATTTAATCAGACAGAAAAACTTGACATATAGCTAGAACTTTTGCTTTTTGTTATTAAAAGGTTCCAAGTTCGAATTCCCCCATTCCCTTGATAAAAGAACAAAAGTAATATAGCTGGAACTAAGTTGGAAAGGTAAGTCTAAAATCACAGAGACAGATTAGAATGGTTTCTTTTCAATTTTTGCACACAGGACCCCATAAATCTCATAAATGCTCTCGTGGCCCGTTTTCGTGTAACATAATATACAACCTCTAGAGGTAGCTCGATAGAATTTGATTTCTTTAAATGCATGAATAGCATATAATATCGTTCCAGATCGAGACATTTCGTATAGCTAGGATGATAAGTATTGAAGTTGATCAAACATCTTAACATTACATTTGTTTCCTTGGCATGATTTCTATAGGTAGTCCTTGAGTAGGTACTGGCAGAGGAACCCTACTGAACTTGTTGTCTGCGCATAGCTTCCATGTGAATTGAGTTACCATATAATGGATTGCAACAAGGATTTCAATCCTGGCAAACTCATATCCTGGACATATTCGTGCTCCTCCTCCGAATGGAACAAAGCTGTAGGGTGGAACTGATTTTTGGTTCTCGAACCTACTTGGATCGAACTTTGATGGCTCAGGGAATATGCTATCGTCATTGTGTGTCATAGGAATAGCCCAGAATATCTAGCAATTTTTGATGTTAGGATTTTCTTCAATATATATATTTCTATCTTTTTGAAAGAGAATGAGAATTTCTGTGATATATATATATATGCTTGTAGTAAATTTGAACTTACTTGCCACCCTTGAGGGATGAGGAATCCTCCATACTCAATATCTTTCATAGCCCTCCTCATGCCACCAAAGACAGGAGGAGTTGTCCTCAGAATTTCCATTGTTACCCTCCATGTGTACTTCATCTTAGCAAGGTCTTCCCATGTCAGAAGTTCCCCTAAGGATTTGCTTCTAGCTATTTCTTCCTGTTCTGCAAACACAAATGAACAAGCATCAATCACATTACAAAGGTTCCAACTCGTTAGCGATCCAATGGAATAAGGTAAACTTGAACGCTTCATTTTTTGTGTCGTGTAGAATTTTATGAGTAGGGGGATTATGCATACCTTGAAGAAGGGCTGCATAAACAGCAGGTTCATTAGCTAGAAGCCGCAAAAGAAAAGTAATGACCACAGATGAAGTGTCATATCCTGCAACCATAACTATTATGATATTGTGCAAGATCTCTTTTTCAGTTAATTCTTCTTCATTGTCAACATTTCGAATGCTAAGCAAGCAAGTGATAAGGTCTTGGAGTGGTAAAGCAGTTTTTTGCTCAAGTTGCATCCTCTTTTCACAAATTAGTTCCTTAAGCATGTTTTGAACCCTCTTGCTTGCCTTGATGCTGCAGTTGAAACGCGTGAACGGCAAGTTAAGAGGCACTGACCACACTCCTTCTATCATTAGTTGAAAACACTCAATGAGTTCGTCTCTGCGAGGTCCTCGTTCAACCCCAAAAAGCAGTGAGCATATAATGTTGAACGTGAGGTTCTTCATGAGAGGCAAGACCTATGAACAACGGAAAAACTTCGTTAATGTGAATTTTAATTCAGCGAATAAGTGCCGATTTACATATCTGTTAAACTGATTGGCCAACTAAACGCCTTTGCAGTAGGTATGGTCCCAACCTATATGAGTGCCAAGTGTAATTGACTCAAAAGCTTTTTATAGCGCTATAACTTACTGTTATTTTTTGCTTCCCATGCCAATTCAACTCAAGATGCTTCCTGATTTCTTCGTCCATTTTTCCCACATATTGCTTCAGTGACTCAGGCTTCAAGAACACCATAAGAGCATTTCTAACTCGCTTGTGATCCTCGCCACTCAGCTCCAATATGTTCCGGTCACCTAAAATCATTCGAGTAGACTCAGGTTGTTGGCTGGTAATGGCTGTGCCATCATTGTTGAATACAAACTTGTTTGCAGCCTGTCCATGAATGAATACTGTTGGCTTGCCAAAGAGACTCAGCTTTGAAACCGGACCATACTTGGTTATTCTTTGTTCAAGCCATTTTTCTGCAGTGTTGTTGCGCAGGGCTCGAAGAAAGCCAAGGCTCTGTCCTATTATGGGTAGTCCCAATGAACCTGGAGGAAGCCTTTTCGATGATTTTCTTCTTCTCGTAATGAGAAAGAAGATGGGGATGACTAAGAGGAAAATGGTGACAAGAAGTGTATTCATGATTTGTGTGGCGTAATTTGTTTTTGCAAGAGTGTGAGGGAGGGATTCAAGAGAATGAAAAATCAATGCATATGGGGGGAGTCTAGTAAAGGAAAAGAAGATAAATGCTTTTTTCTTTTTAGGGTTTCGGGCGGGTGTATCGAAATATGCAGAAGCACATTAATATTGGTTATGCAAAACTAGAAAGAATCCATACATAACTCCATTATGGAGAAGAACATGGTTATTACTGGTTCTTATAGTGCAGTGAAACTCTGTTCATGATGGCAAGTTCGGCTTGGAATATAATTTCAGCTGTTTGGTAGTGCATCGATAGTACCTCAGCTGTTTGTTTTTAGCTGTTTGTACACACACCACCCATTTGGTGAAGTTAAGGAATGAATGGTTTTCTATCATTGGACTTGGTTTGTTTAATAAAAAAAAACTTCATTTCATGGCCATTCCGCCTAGTTTGTAAATACATAGGTTTCATGTGTCACAAATGTCAAATGCATGAAGACGCATATTATCTTTGTCATGATTCTGAACCCCAAACGTGCAAGACAAATTAGGTTGACTTGATCTTTGCTGGGTACTTAGAAAACATCACAATGATGCCTTGCTGATTTCACTTTTTGTTGTTTTATGTATTCTGGAATTAGATAATGTTTTTGTGACCAATAAACTCTACAAAGACTAATTGTAATCATCATTACATTGTAAGATATTATATGGGGAATCTTGGGTTAGCCAAGACGGTTGATTCCCTGGAGAGTGTGGACAAAAGGGTACACTCAGGTTCACTAAGTATTTTACCCATTTTCTGAAATAGAAGTGTAGGACTCAGTTGAATGTCCCATTCAAATGAAACTTTTTTATGCATCTAATTGCAGCTTTGATGAGAAACTGGGGTTACTTCACATGCTCTGAAAGCCTTTTCCCCCTCATCAGTAAAGAAGAAATTTTTAGCTAAACAAAGAAAACAAAGCAAAAGAGTCTCGTCTAACACTTGGGTCGGTCCTGCGCTCCCGTGGTTTCGATTAAAAGTTCAGTAGACAATGAATTCAAGGCATGAAACAAGATTCGAACCACTTTCAGAAACAAGTTATATGTTTCATTTTATACACACAACCTGATATAGTACAGTATCTAGAGTTGCAATTTTGTACAGATAAAATCCAATCATGAGAGCGCTGCAACAAAATGAAGTGGTTTTAGTTTCAGGAAATTGAAACATGTGTTAGGAGTTCCAATTGAAAGGTTTTAATCTAGCAAAACTATAGTCTACAATTTCATGAAACGGAAAGGTTGAGTGAACTCAATCCAAACTTCTGAATTATGATGTGAATCAAGGGGAAACTTGAAAGTATGATTTCTCAATAGCACTGATTGTAAGGTGCTACAAAGATATGGGACCTGAAACTCTATTAAACTAGATTCCTCAAAATGGTTTGAACAGAACAGATAAACCTTGTTCAATCATTCAGGTGAGCTTTGCTTGTTTATTGAGTGGGGACACATGATTCTAGATTGTCCAGAAAATATGATATCCAAGTGTATGTATTTAGATGAACATTCAAATCATTAAAATATGATATAAGTTGCACCCTTCGAGTCTTCACAGCATTAAAATCACCAATTATTGATTCATTATCTATATTATCAGCTAATTCTCTTTCAATATGAAGTAGCATACAATCAGCAAGAAACTCATCACCTATCTTATTCCGAAGTCGATTTTTAATAAGTCTCATACATGAAAATGCTCGTTCTGTTGTTGCTGTAGACACAGGAAGAGTTAGCACCAAACGAATCAATCTGTCAATCAAGTAGTATGTTTCTGCTAATTTTGTCTCAATTAAGCGCTCAAGTAATATAGGGATGGAATCAATATTCTTGAAGGCTTGAATGCGATCCATATCAATCTTATAAAATCCCAATTGCTGATTTAAAGCATGCAACTCAGTTGTAGTGAAATCTAAGGGGTAAAATTTCTCAGCAAGACTGCATATATCATCAATGTTAAATTGCTTGAAAGCATCACGAGGATCTAATGCTGAGCTAAGAGAAAGGAGTTCCACAGTCCCATCTGGAAATCTAGTATTTAACTCCCCCAACTGATAATCTATTACCTCATTGAATATATCAATATGATAATAATGCTCAACTGTGATACAATCTCTTTGTTGACAAGAACGGCGAGTGCCTATTGTATGACGGGCACCCATATCAGGCATATTAATATCATGTTCTTCACAAAATGATTGCACACTCTGTATAAAATCATTCCAACCATTATTTCTCAACTCATCAAGCTCCATTTTTGTACTTGCAACCAAATTCAAAGCCTTTACAATGTCTTGAGATTTTCTTTGAAGTTCTTGACAAAGAAAATCAGTGAATCTCATAGTTTTGTCCAACAATTTCAAGGCAAAAACAAAGTCAAAAGATAACATAGATATTTTAATACCTTCTGCTTCGCCACGAAATTGTGAGGTAGGTCCATTATGACTGATATCCGTTAGAAGTGTCTTGGTTGCACCAAATAAATCAATCAAACTCCTAATAGAATTAAAATGTGACCCCCAACGAGTACTTCCAGGTTGTTGCAAACAACGAATTTGATTAGCCCCTTTAGCTGTCCCAAGTCTTCCAGCAGCTAGTAATTCTTCAATTTCAGCTTGTCGGGTTAATTTTAACTCAGAATGGCGTTTGGCAGAAGCACCAACAAAATTCACAATGTTATTCAACATTGAAAAAAATCTCCAAACGAGTCCTACCTCTTTAGCTGCACCATTTAAAGCTAATTGAAGACGATGAGCAAAGCAATGTATATAATATGCATATGGACAATCTTTGAGAAATAATGCTTGTAAGCCACTCCATTCACCACGCATATTGCTAGCACCATCATATCCTTGACCACGCATATTGCTCACTAAAAGATTATGCTTGCCAAGAACTTTACAAATATCACTTTTAAGAGTTGGGGAGTTAGTATCATGAACACTCACAATATCAAAAAACCTTTCTTGAATATGCCCATCACAACCAACAAACCTTATGATAATAGCCATTTGTTCCTTCTTAGAGTCGTCTAGTGCTTCATCAACAAGAATACAAAATTTCCCATCTTCCCCAATTTCATCGCGTATCCTTTTTCTCACTTTGGTAGAATAGATACTTAGGATCTCCTTTTGTATCTTATTTGAAATATATTGGGCATTCAAGGGAGCATTTTGTAACACAACTTTTTCAATGTTTACATTCATTCTTGCAAAAGCCTTCACCAACTCAATGAAATTGCCTCGATTAGAGGAGTCATAAGATTCATCATCACCTCTAAAAGCCATTCCTTGATTTGCTAAATACCTAATCGCCTCTATTGTGGTTGTAAGCCTCAACCGGTTGTTTGCAACTTCTTGTGGGGTTTGCACTACTCTGTCAATATGGTGAGACGGGTTTTTTAAATCCATCCACTTTTGCATAGCAAAATGATGTGGTGAATTTATATTGCCTATATGAATAAGGAAAACACACTCTTTTCCACCAACTCTTCTCCAACTTCTAAATCCCTCTACAGTGAATGCCTTATGTAAGTGATCAATGTCAAAAAGAAAGCATGGAAAGCAAAACACTTTGTCTTTATGAACACTATACTCAAGCCAATGGTATTGCTTATACCAACTACCAACAAATCGACGCTTTTGTTTCCCTTCTAAGTGTGATGGAAATTCCTTTAATTGTGGTTGACATGGTCCTAAGAGAATATATGCTCTTCGAACATTATCACGTTCATTAGGTGGATATGTGTCTATTTGAGGACGTAATCCGGGATTACGCTCGAGAGAATTGGTATTAACTTCTTGATGAGACTCGACTCTTACGTTTTCATCTTCAATTCTTTGAGGTTGAGAAGGAGGTTGCTCCTCACATATTGGAGGAGACAGAGAAGGACCCGAAGGCATGCTAGTTGATGATTCATCATTGTTTCTCTTAAAAAAATCTTGAATAGTCCTTGATCTCTTAACATTACGATGTTGACCCGACATTATAAAGTATAACCTATTGAATAATATATAGAAGATGTAAACATATAGACCAACAAAAATTTCAATAAAAACATTACATACTTAAATAGTTAAATATCGAATTAAAATCCCCAATTGACAATTCATACAAGCAAGCAAGAACACCAAGATAAAAAAAACTAATTGATAAACCTTAATTGTAAATCCCTAATTGATACTTGATAAACCCTAAATAATCCCCAAAATTTCAAAAGAAAAGAAGAAGAAGAAGAAAGGAAAATTACCTTAGTTTGCTTTAATTAAGTCTGAGGAGAGAGGGAATGTTTGTGAGAGTCTAATGTGTTTTCACGTAGGGTGTGGGGTTTAATTCTTTTTATTTATTTGTTGGCTTGGTCAGCCAATCCTAGTGGGATTAGTAATATTTTATTTGGGTGGATAGCCTTATCCTAATGGGAATAGTTAATAATATTTATTTAGATGACCTAGGCTAGAGTATTAATTTAGCTTAAATAAAAAACAAGTTACCTGGGCTTTAGCCCAGGTTAGCGTGCTAGTGGGTTCGTCCCTGGTCATGAGAGCGCTGCAACAAAATGAAGTGGTTTTAGTTTCAGGAAATTGAAACATGTGTTAGGAGTTCCAATTGAAAGGTTTTAATCTAGCAAAACTATAGTCTACAATTTCATGAAACGGAAAGGTTGAGTGAACTCAATCCAAACTTCTGAATTATGATGTGAATCAAGGGGAAACTTGAAAGTATGATTTCTCAATAGCACTGATTGTAAGGTGCTACAAAGATATGGGACCTGAAACTCTGTTAAACTAGATTCCTCAAAATGGTTTGAACAGAACAGATAAACCTTGTTCAATCATTCAGGTGAGCTTTGCTTGTTTATTGAGTGGGGACACATGATTCTAGATTGTCCAGAAAATATGATATCCAAGTGTATGTATTTAGATGAACATTCAACTGAGCCAAGTATCACAAAAATTATTTTCATAAAATTTAATATAACATTTGTTGGATGAACATGTTAAGACTCAAGATCCCACATTGAAAAAATAGTATATCACAGAGTGGTTTAAGAGCTCATGGGCACCCTTCCCTTAGAGCAAGTCCAGCAGCTCAGGCTGGACTCAGGCTAGGGGATTTTAGGGCCAAAAACTGATTCCAGCAGCTCAGGCTGGCCCGAGCTGGAGGTGGGGGCCACGAAGACGGGCTGGCCCAAGGGCAGGTCGAGCCCGAGATCCAAAACGAGGGAGGGTTGATGTCAGCGATGATGTCAGCGCACAAAGTTTAAATTTTTGTGCAGCCATGCGCTGCGCCAACGGCTCTGGGACACGTGGCGTCGTCTGGGTGCTCCGATCGTGATTCTCTCCTCCAATCCAATGGCAGCCAATATTTTTGCAATAAAAATATGAAAAAAAAATCCGAAATATTGGAATTTTTTTCTATAAATACCTACCAATACTCTTCACTTTCAACACCAAATCCTCATACATTTTCTTCTACTTCTAATATTATTCATTTTTTACTCAAAATTTTATTCACTTTCTACTCAACATTTTATTCATTTTCAAGTTTTATTTTTCTTTATCATCTTTATGGCTTCTTCTATCGACGGTGTTAAGGCATGGGCACCATGGAAGATGTTTTGTTGTGTGAGTGTTGGGTCCAAATTTGTCATTAAAATTTATCTGAAATTTGAATTTTAAAATTTATCTGAAATTTGAAATTTGAAACAGAAAATCTTATCCGAAAATTTTATCCAATTATGATATATGAATAGTATTGACACGTAGGAACCCAAAAATCTTATCCGAAAATATTGTCCAAATTAATTATTTAGGTAAACAAATTTGTGAAAAAAAAAATTAAAAAAATGAATAGTATTTGCCCTTTGCCATGGCAATTGTTGGAAACCAACATTACTTTTTGCAAGGGCAGCCACTATTCATGTGAATAGTAGCTGCCCTAGCCCCCCCCTTGCCATGGCAAGGGGCTAACTACTGGAAGTGCTCTTACCACCCAATTTTTAAGAGCAAGTTCTACCCATGGATTCTTATAATATTTGCAAATAGAGGCTTTAAGTATGCACTGTAGCCTTTGTCCTAGTTCCACCAATGTACTGTACCATATATAATATACACGTATATTATTGTTATTATTGTCTTCAAAGAAGTTTCCCTTTAATTTATAGTCTTCAAAGACTGAATTAAGTAGATATATAAACAACTAACACACTACTTTTCTGTTTGTTCCATTGCGTGAATTTAGTCTTCAAGTCGCTATCCCTAGAAGACAGGTCAAAATGTATCATCTTCTTGGCAAATAACCTAGTCCATCAGTCATTTAACAAACGCGAAAAGTCACTTTTGGTTTTTGTAGTTTGGCATTTCAACTATTTTTGACTTTGTAGTTTCAATTTCGTCAATTTTGCCATTGTAGTTTCGTATTTTGTAGCAATTCAAGGACATGTTAGTATTCTTGTCAATTTCTTTAACGATGCAAGGGGCAATTTCATCAACCCAACCTATATTGTTATTGTTATTATTATTATTATTATTATTATTATTATTATATACATATATACACATATATATTACATATATCATATAATACATCACATATATAATAATACATATGTCTTCATGCAATGGGAAGAAACTGACCGGAAGTTTCCCTTTAATTTATAGTCTTCAAGGACTGAATTAAGTAGATATATAATCAACTAACATACTACTTTCTGTTTGTTCCATTGCGTGAATTTAGTCTTCAGGTCGCTCTCCCTAGAAGACAGGTCAAAAGGTATCATCTTCTTGGCAAATAACCTAGTCCATCAGTCATTTAACACAAGCCAAAAGTCACTTTTGGTCTCTGTAGTTTGGCACTTCAACCACTTTTGACCATGTAGTTTCAATTTCGTCAATTTTGCCATTGTAGTTTCGTATTTTGTAGCAATTCAAAGACGTGTTAGTATTCTTGTCAATTTCTTTAACGATGCAAGGGGCAATTTCGTCAACCCAACCTATATTATTATTATTATTATTATTATTATTATTATTATATACATATATACACATATATACATATATATTATATATATTACATATATCATGTAATATATCACATATATAATAATACATGTCTTCATGCAATGGGAAGAAACTGACTGGAAGTTTCCCTTTAATTTATAGTCTTCAAAGATTGAATTAAGTAGATATATAATCAACTAACACACTACTTTTATGTTTGTTCCATTGCTTGAATTTAGTCTTCAGGTCGCTCTCCCTAGAAGACATGTCAAAAGGTATCATCTTCTTGGCAAATAACCTAGTCCGTCAGTCATTTAACAAAGGCCAAAAGTCACTTTTGGTCCCTGTAATTTGGCACTTCAACCACTTTTGACCATGTAGTTCAATTTTGTCAATTTTGCCATTGTAGTTTCGTATTTGTAGCAATTCAAGGACATGTTAGTATTCTTGTCAATTTCTTTAACGATGCAAGGGGCAATTTCGTCAACCCAACCTCCATACATAGCCATAAAGGGCCAAAGAAATTCCGACATAAAAGTCGCAAGCTTGCAAAAGTGAGGCATAAACCACAACGCATGCACCTCAATGCACAGAATTACAATCTTTAAACTCTCACAAGTAAAAAATTACAAGCAGAGACTATGAACATGCAACAAACTCAAAACGAGTTAATGCACTTATTACAAACAAAACTAAAACACATGAAGTAAATCAAGAGCTGAAACTAGAGATATGCAAAATGACCCAACCAACAAAGGTAGCCACATCCCTAAGCAAATCAAAAGCCCGAACCGTAGATTTGCAAAAACAAACAAAAGAGAGGAGAGGGAAGGTGAGGGGATGGGAGTGTAAGGGAGGTGGGGTGGGAAGGAGATGAGAGGACAAGAGAAGGAAAAGTAGGAGTGGGGAGGGGGATTTATGCGTCAAAGGAGAGAGGAGGAGAGGAAGAGAGGAGGAGGAACAGTGGCCTCCTCCTATCTCAAGGTTTTTGCGGCTAGAGAGGTTTTTTTTAGGAGGGGGCTAGGGTTTTTGCTCCTCTAACATCTATTAAGTTATTGACACCAGTGCACTTGAATTTTGCAATAATTTTTTGTTTGTATTGCAAATGGTCCTTGAGGTTTGCGAAATTATCACCTTTCATCCTTATGCTTTTTTTGTGATATTAATAGTCCTTAACGTTACCATGTACACATCAAAATCATCCATGCCGTTACAAGCTCTGTTAAATTGTTGATGTGGAAGGTAAGTGGTACTCCACATCTCCAATGACATCGTGACACATGGATAAATTAAAAAAAAATTATTTTAATAAAGCTTAAAATAAAACAAAATGAAGAACAAAGTTGAAAAATCATTCTCTCTCTCTCTCTATCTCTCTCTCTCTCTACTCTCTCTCCCCTCCCCTATGTTTTTTTTTCCTCCCCCACGACCTGACCACCCCACCCCCACCCGCAACCCACACAGCCCCAGCCCCAACCTATGTTCAATTCCATGGTGATACTATAATTTCATTGACGACAATCAATGGCAGATCCAAGATTCTCGAGCCAAGGGGTCTTGGTGTAAAAGTGTTGAAATTTTTCCTACGAAGAAAATAACACTAAAAAAAGAGAAAGACGGTGATGGAAGCACCGACAGAGAGGTAGTGATGGAGGTTGGGAGGTTGGGAGGTTGGGCTCCTAGGGTTGTGAGATATTAATTTGGGAATTAAAGGGTTTGGGGATGTGTTGTGGAGTCGGATAAATGGGAGGGGCGGAGGATGATCTTTTGTTTTGGTGTTTTTTTTTTTTGGTCCTAGTTCCACCAATGTACTGAAACATATAACCAAGAAAATTGGAACAGAGAGGAGACACAAAGAAAATTGGTAGAGATTATGTTGTTTGCGATCTTATATTAAATTCTTTTACTAAGAGTAACCAATAACTCATATCTTGAAAAGTGCTTTGATTTAAGGAAAATGCTAGAGGCACCAACTCTCTAATAGAGCGTGGGACCCATTGTATTGGCGGGCTCCACCTCTATTAGAGAGTTGGTGCCCAAAGTTGGTGCCTCTAGCACCACCCTTAACATTGTTTGAACATGACCTGTATACAGTGGCGGATCCACCATGGGGTCAATGGGGTCAGACGACCCCATGGCAAATCTGGATTTTAGTGGTAGGGACTGGTTTTTGCCCTTGGCAGCCATGGAAATGACCCCATGGAGAAGAAGAAGCTTCGGTGAGCAACTAGGGTTCTTTTGTTTTTTTTGTAAAAACTGCTTGGCAAAACGACGTCGTTTTGGCCAAGGAAATTTTTTTTAAATGACTTAGCCAAAACTACGTCGTTTTGGGCTAGGACTTAAGAAAAAAAAAAAAATAAAGGGGGCTGCAGCTTCTTAACAGCACATACCCTAAAATAGACCTCCAAAATCCCATTTCTCCTCAACAACAACCCTAACCCCAATCTCCCCAAGACCTCCACCACCATCTCAATATTTTTTTCATCTTAAAAAATTATTGGGTAGTTTACACTACGACCCCATGAGTGGCAATTCCTGCATCCGCCACTGCCTGTATATGATATAACTTGGGACCAACTGGCTCTTAATTACGATATTTCTCTTCTCAATGGTATAAAAATATAGTCCCACCAGAATTTGCCAAGAAGATGATGTCCTCTCCTCGAGGGAAAGCGACTTGATCAAGAAGAGGAATTCATGCCATGGGAAGAAACTGAAAGGAAGTTTCCCTTTAAGTTAGCCCATTGACTGAAGAGTTTAATAATAAGCCATATTAGACTATTGGTACCTTGACGTAATTGGCAAATAATTACAAGGAGAAAGTTTATATTTTATTTTTTATCAATGGGGTGAGGAAATTTTGCAAACTTAGCATCTCCTCTCTAACATCTATATATAATTAAGGGGTCTTTAAACATAGTGTTCATACAATTCCACTTTGAGAAAGTTTTTGAGAGAGAAAATAAGTTGGAAGCTAGCCATGGATCCTTCTGTGTATGAGGCCGCAGAATCGGGCGATGTTGGTTTTTTCAGAAGAGCTAGACATGGTGATGTATCAATTCTCCATCAGAAAACCCCCGCTCACAAAAATATTTTTCATATTGCAGCTGAATACAAACAAATACATTTCTTCAGAGATGTCCTATTCGATGATCAATCCTTGCTATTTTGGGCTGACAATAAGAAGGGCAACACTCCTCTCCACGTAGCTGCGAGAGTAGGCTGTGATGAAGTTGTACAGTTCCTCATTGAACACGCAAAGAAACTTCTGCATATGGAACGAGCTGAAGAGGAAAGAGGACCAAATGGTGAAGCTAACAAACTACTTCGTATCACTAATTTGCAAGGAGATACAGCATTTCATGTTGCTGCTAGAAACGGTCACGTTGGGGTGGTGAATTTGTTAATGGCTGCAGATCCTGGGTTGTGTTGTTTGACTAATTTTAAGAAGGAGTCCCCTTTATTCTTGGCTACTCGGCATGGCTTTCCGCTCGTAACTCGGTCAATTTTAAATGACTGTCCAATATCTCCTTCTTTTAGAGGGTTGAAAGGTGTCACAGCTTTGCATGTTGCGGTAACTTGTATGGACGAAGAATCGGAAGGTAAACTGATATTTCTTATTTTCAAATACTTTATATTTGTTCAAACTGTTATGCATGGAATATTCTCATCTTCTGTAATATCTTCCTCTCATATAAATGACACACTATAGGTATTGTGGAGACTATGGTGTCCAAATATCCAGATATAATAAAAAGGGCTGAAGATCAACTTGGGTGGACTCCCTTACACTACGCAGCATTGAGAGGGAACCTTGAAGCAACTCAACTGTTGATGCAACGTGATAGTTCTGTTTCTTACATCTTGGACAAATCTGGAATGTCAGCTCTCCATGTCGCGGCCTATGCAGGTCACACTGATGTAATGGAAGAGATGATTCGGTGTCGGCCAGATATTTGTGATTTGGTCAATCATTATGGCCAAACGGCTCTACATGCTGCAGTTTTAGGTGGACGAACAAATGTCATCATGCATTCACTGAGCATGTCTAAGCTTGCAGAACTAATAAATGAAGCAGATGCAGATGGAAACACTCCGTTGCATCTGGCTGCCATCAAGAAAAATCCTGAAATTATAAGAGCGTTGACAGGCGACCCTAGAGTGGACACGATTGCTACCAATAGGAAATTCTCACAGGCTACGACATTTGTCTTAGCCAGAATATTGGAGAACAGGTATTTATAAGGAATTTTCAAGGCTATATTTTCATAATTTCATAAGCTAACTTTAAAGTTAAATAAAATTTATAAATTAACAAAATAATTTTAATGAATAGACTTGGAGAAGTGTTGGGTTAAACACACATGTAAGTTTCAGTATTCTTCTTAATTAAGCTTCTTTTGTGGACTCAGATCAATAACAGGGGTATCCCTAATTATTAAAAGTATAGATTAAATTGTTTTAGGGTTTTAGAGTTATATTTGCCCTCTAAATTTTTCATATAATTCTTCACTATCCATGTTTACTTATTAGGAATAGGTATTGGAATGATTCCAATTCCTGACTTCCCCACATATAAGGAATCAGAAATTATGTGGGTTCCACCTTAAAATCCATAATCGAATACCCTCAAAATCGGGAATGGGATCAACTAGGGGGAGTAGTTGATCCAATTCCAATACCTTGGTTCCCATATCTAAATTCCCCAATTCATAGCCTGCCCCTTGCACCCAAGTTCTAATCCCCTTTCCCAAATTAAGAGTTGAATTTTGTTTGTTTCAGACTGTGCATATTCAATTTAGGCCTGGAGAAGCAAACAAAGTTGTGCATGCTTCAGCCCAGCATACTTTGAACTTAGAGTCCAGTTTGCATTGGCTGGAAGATGCACCAATTGGCTTGATTCTCTTATTCAAGCTGATAGTGATGTATCTTGTGTTTTCTGTTGAAATAATACTGCCTTTCAACCAATTTCATTGTGCTTTCTCTATGTTTCAGGAAATCTTCGGTAGTAGTAGTCGTAGGGTTTTGGACAATTTCATTGGTCTTCCATATTTCCATCGCCAAATCAGACGTGATTTCTGGAACCTTCCCGAGAAGGATACCATTGAACGCGAGAAAGAAAAGCTGCAAAGACGTGAATTTAGACTACTGGTAGCAACGGTTGTTGCAAGCATTACATTTGCAGCAACTTTCGTTGGTACTGGAGCATCAGGAAGCGATGGAAATGCAGATTTAAATGGAACAAGAATACAGCTTCGAATTTTTTCTTTCTCGAACTTATTTTCCTTCGTTTTCTCATTTTTTGTGATTTATAATGAAATAGTAGATAAAAACTTCTTGCCAACCCGTCTAGCTTCACACTTCACTCGATTGTCCGCCGTAGCAATGGTAGTAACAATTTCTGCAACGCAGCGGCAGAAAGAAGACACCAAACAGAGTCTGCGTGAAAGTGTAGAGTTTATAATCAGTATGATAACTACATTTCTTGCCTACCTTTTGTTCCCGAAATTCTGCGAAGAATTGACGATGAAACTAAAACAAAGACAATTATACAAAAGAGGTTTTTCATTTTTTGTTTCGTATGTATCAGCTTATATAAGGAAGAAATTTCAGAAGCAACACGCTTTGTAGGACATATATATATGTACCCTTGTTTCTTTAAATTATAACATATTCATAATTGACTATGTAATTTGCTTCGGTTCCAGCCACTGTTAATTAAATATTGTATGCTTTGAGTCCAGCTCGCATGTCTTTGCTACAGAAACCCAACTCATGTTTATTTTTTATTTTTCTT
This sequence comes from Prunus avium, assembly GCF_965620075.1. NCBI lineage: Eukaryota > Viridiplantae > Streptophyta > Magnoliopsida > Rosales > Rosaceae > Prunus > Prunus avium. Next base: position 21,847,277 of record NC_142287.1, on the reverse strand, counting down.
CTGGTTTTGTTGTCAAACTGCTACATGCACTTGCATGAACTTGTATGCAAGTGCAAACAAGCAGTTCTAATTCAATTCATGCGTGAGGTTGTTCTTGTGCTCTCAAGGGATTTTCCCTTCACCAGCGAACAAGAAGGTTGGTTTGGTACACCAAGAAAACAAAACAAAAGGGTCATGTCTATCACTGGAGTTGATCCAGAGCTCCAGTTGATTTGATTCGATTAAAAGTACAGTAAATGATCAATGCAAGTTCAGAGACAAGGTTTCGACAAATTTCAAAGACAAGCCATCTCTTGTTTGATACCCAACCTCATAACATAGTATCTAGCACTATTGGATTAACATTGAATATGGGCATCTGGATCGGTGTGATTTTAGTATGTCAGTTTATAAGTAGTCGAAATAAGTCCTCAAATACCATCACTTGGTCTTGGCTGGAATATGGTTCCCTCCAGTTGCAATTTTGTAGAGATAAAATCCAGTCATGAGGGCACTGCAACAAATGAAGTGGTTTTAGCTTCAGAAACTTCAGATACAAGTCATATTAAGGACAACCTATAAACACATATAACTGAGAAGTTCCAATTGAAAGCTTTTAATCATAGGTATACTCTACAATTAGGGACAATGACAGAAACACTGTGCAATTACTACAATACGCTAACCAAATAACTTTATAATTTAACATATGTGAATTGCCCGCCTTCCTGCAAAACCAAACAAAAAATAGAAAGACCCCTTTCCGTTCCTGTTTAAGTTTAACCATATAACAGGAGGGAGATATAGATTCTATTCCAACTCTCATTACTCTCCCATTTCCTATCCTACCTCTTTTAGAGACCATAGATGTATACGGTATACCCGTTCTATTCTGCAAAGATAATAGATGTAAACACAAGAAAACAGATACGTAGGGCGGGCTGAATCCAAACTTCTGAATTATGATGTGAATCAAGATGAAGTCATGCAAGTATGATTTCCCAATGGCACTGATTTTAAGGTGCTACAACATATATGGCATCTGAAACTCCTTTCAACTAAATTTCAGAAAATAGGTTTCAATAGAACAGATTAACCTTGTTCTATCATTCAGGAGAGCTTCGGTCATTCAGTGAATTCAAGATTGTCAAGAAAATATGATAAGTATTTGGTTTAACATTCAACTGAGCCAATTTTTACCAATAATTGATGTCAATAAATTTAAAGACCTATAAATAGCCCATCCTCGACAATCTGCCAGTCTTTGACAGAATTACTTTACAGTTACATGTCTTTGAGAACATAACCTACCATCCCAAATCTACTAACCACAAGAAATATGTACATGCCTTGGGTGCACAGACTCATTACCAGCACAGTAGTAAAGATAACGTTTGTTCAATTCAATCTATGCCAAAGCCAGCTAGCATGGAGAAAGAAGATATTCTAAATATCATATTGAATTTGTTTTTTGGAAACAAGATACAGGGGTTGCAATGTAGGAAAGCAGTCATATGCAGCAATAAATTAAAACCAGATGCAGAAGGTACATAAAGCACTTCTGATGTTTATAAACCTACAGACTGAACCATGGCACTCAAAACTCAGATGCAGTAGTATGAGGTAGACAACCATAAAAGGGCACAATGAATCTGAACTTACCTGATGCCAGCAACAACACCAGCTGGCATGAACTTAGAAGTTTGCACGTACCGCTGTCCCATGACACACGTGAGTATGGCAGCACAAACTGTTTTAAGGTACATGAATCAGTTCCAAAACAAATTTTTCAGAGATTGAGCATCAACGTAACAGTGGGCAGGATGAAAAAAGAAAAAGAAGAAAAAGAAGAACAGAATGCAAACTATCTCTATCTCAATCTCTTCGCTTCTTAAAATTCTTGAAATTTTGAAAGGCAATCACTGAGAGCATATTACACATAAAGCACATATTTCAAATCACCCTACCAAGTTTGCCACTAATGGATAAAACTTTTTAGTTATAAGATATGAATAAATGTTACTTAAAGTAAGCCTAGATATGAACAGAGGAAATGCTTTTATATGAGTTGGGATCCAAAACTTTAGGACTTTTTTGGTGTATCCAGCATTGCCCAATGAAGAAATGCCTAAATCTGTTATGGATGTATGCAACCCATAGCCGCAGACAAACTATAAAGATTCAATTAACAAACCTAGAAACAGTTTTCAACAGGAAATAAGCAGAGGCTTCCAATCATGGAGAAGCACAGAGCTTCGAAATCAGTTGAGAGAACAAAATAATAACCTTGAAAAACAAAAGGAAAAAAAAATCACATGTCCTACATATCAGCAAAGTCAATGCTATCAAATGAATCAAACTACAAAGCTAACACATTTTGTGATCCAATAATGTTCTTTAAGAACTATCTCAAGAAACAGAGACCCAGATAACCTCAACAAAAAAGGAAAAAGTCACATTTCCTGCATATCGGCAAAGCCAATCCTATAAAATTAATCAAACTACAAAACTTGCATATTTTGTGATCCATTAATGTTTTTCAAAGCATTATCTCAAGAAACAAAGACCCAGATCACGATTTAATTGTTTTTCTTTTCACCTTAACTTCCTTTAATTTCAGTGAAGCATCACTAACACATCTGGGATCCAGACCCACCAAAATTCTAAAAGCAAACAAAGAAGCCTACCCGTTTCAAGAATCAAAGAAGGGTACGAGTTCTTCTTCCTCTCAAAGGCTTTGAGACTAAAATAGCCAGCAAGAGTGAGAAGCAATCCAATGCCCACACCTCCAGCCAAAGAAGCTGTGCTCCCCTTCCTAAAGTACCCAAATAGTCCTCCACCGATCAGCAGCAACCCGTACGGGATCGTGAAGCAGAAATCGTGCATTTTCTCCAACTGGGTTTCTCGGAAAACTCAGATTCTCGGGAAAATCACACCAGTTTTTCCCTCACAAATAGAAGAAACAAAAAATTTAAAGAAAAGACTTTTGGGTTTATCGTTAGTGTTTTTTTTTTGGTGCTTGAAATGTCATAAACTACCAACTATTGGCGCGTGGAAGACAGGCTCATGTGGCCAATCATGATTCATACCAACTCCTCAGTTTGTTTTTGTTCAGTTCAAGATAAGCCATTGACTGGGGTCATTTTTGGGTGTTCCAGTTACACAATGCGACTGGTGTACCATCCAATAGACGGAGGACATATGGAATATTTCGAGTAATTTTTGGGTATTCTGGGTACACCACATGGCTGGTGTACCATCCAATAGACGAAGGACATATGGAATATTTCCAATGTGGCCCGCCACATGTCATAAAAAGAAATGCAGTAAGTTGGACAATAATTCAATATGTCCTATGTTTATTGGATGGTACACCAGATACGTGGTGTACCCGGAACATTTAAAATTTTCTCCATTGACTAAAGACATTTTCTGTATCAAATTAAAGCAGTTGGATATGCCATGTGATCAGGACACGTCTGAGTTTGATTTTATTTTTTATTTTGTCTTTGTACTAAAGTTAAGAAGGAGAAGAGGGAGGAGATAAACTTACACACGAGTATTATAGAGAAAAACTTGTATATCACCGGAAAATACTGTTTTGTTATCTCATCCAATTGTGTTACGCCATGTGAAATCCTTTATTATATGTGGTGGAGGAACATAATTGGTTGTGATAACAAAATAGTGTCAATTCTCCTAACATGTAAGTTTTTTTTTGTATCATAAGGAGCACACCAAAGATATAGACCAATCCAACTAACATGGTAGTTTGAAGATTTTTTTTTTAAAAAAAAAATCAACTTAGAATAATAGAAACTGTTATTTGTCTTAAAAAAAAAAAAATTGTCAAACCAACCGTAGAGACTCATTAAACGACGTGTCGTCCTCCAAATTTAGCTATCCGTCGTCTTTTCACTGATTCTTTTCTTTTGTTTTTCTACTATGGCTGCTAGAACACATAGATGCTGGTTCGGTTCTCGGACCCGAAACAACCATTTCTGCACACTTCTCCAAAAGCCCTTCTTTCTTCCTCAACCCCTAAAAATGGTGGCTACCCAGGCTACTTCCAAGAGACCCATTTGCCCGTCGTGCTCCAAACCCATCCGGCTCTGCCTCTGCACTCGGATTCAGACCCCGGGGCTCCATAACTCTGTAAGTGTAACCATTCTTCAACACAGCCTAGAGAAGAACCACCCGCTTAATTCCACTAGGATTGCCAAATTGGGCCTCAAGAATCTCAACGTAGTTACCGTTTGTGACGTAAATTTTGAAGCCCGGTTCTTTATCCGGTCGCTGGACCCGTATTATCAAACGGGTCCTAACCGAAATGGTTCAGAAAGTTCAGGTTTTGATCAAGTTGTGGAAAGTAGAGAGACCCAGAAGATGGTTTTTGAATATTGTGATGAGGTCAGTTCAGGGAAGGAAAATGTGGGTGAGTCAGAATTTGTGTTATCTGCAAATTTCCCAAAAGAGAAAAATATTAGTAGTTTGATTGAAAGTGATGAGAAATGCAAATTTTGGAGTGAGGCTCAAAACCAATTAGGAGGTGTATATTGTGTAAGCAATTCGGGCTTATCAACCAGTGATGTATTAGTTGTAGGGCAAGAACATGAGTTCACTGATGATAAGCACTTAGATGGACAAGACAATGCTGATGAGGTTTCAAGTGCTACCACATTGGATGCAGTATCCAAGCTTTCCAACAAAGGTTTTGATTCAGTTGAAGGTGTCCAAACTGGTAATGATGTGCCTGTTATAGCTGCTACCATTGGCAAGTATGGTGTCATTAGCTCTCTTTCCCATATTTGGATGGCAGAAGGCCACTGTAAGAATCCAAATTTCGATACGATTTTAGACAATGCGGGTGATGCTCTGGCAGAGGGGTTTGTTGTACAAAAGTTGCAAAAGCAGCCATTGAAGGGAAGTGAGGAGTTGGATGAATATGTGGAGTTTGAAATGGAGGTTCCTCCTGGATCTGTACTCTTATTTCCATCTGAAGAAGCAGTTAGTGTCAATGACCTTGAGGCTATGAATATTGAGGTGAAGAATTTGATTGTTTTGGACGGAACATGGTCAAAGGCAAAGAGAATGTATGTGGAAAATCCCTGGCTGAAACTCTTGCCACACTTGAAGTTGGAATTGGACAAAATGAGCTTGTACGATGAAGTGAGGCTTCAGCCGAAGCCCGGATTTCTGTCCACCATTGAAAGCATTGTATATGCACTGCAGGCAGTAGGGGACAGTCCTGAGGGGCTGGACAATCTCTTGGATGTTTTTGAGTCTATGGTTGAGGACCAGAAGCGATGTAAAAAAGAGAGATTAAGCAACGTCTCCCCGCCGGGGTGAGTGAGTCTTGTGCTCAATTTCTCACTTGACACAATTTTGACATCATCTTGAAATCTAGTGATGAAAGCCGTATTCAAAAGTACATCATTACATTTTGATTGATGTGGTCAGTGGTCACTGAAACACAGGTTGATTTTTGGAAAGTGGTAGCAGTATTGCCCCATTGTAGGTGCTGGGTTCGTGTTTCAAAGAAATTGTTTTTGTAAGCCATGCTTCATCAATATCAATAACAAACATGACATTTTTTGCTCATTTTTTTCTTCTGTTATTTATGCTAGATTGCTGATCAATCTAGACAGAGCTCTGTTGCACCGATACGCCATATTTTGGGGGTATGCGGCAAATCCGATACAGCATTGATACGTATCCGATATGGTCACGATATACGTCAAGGGGTAAAAACGAAAATATTTTGAAAGTTATTGTATATTTGGGGTTAAAATGTAAACATAAAACTTAGAAAGTGGCAACCAAAAAAGAAGAAAAAAGACAAAGAAAGTGGCGTTTGTTCACAGAAGTTGTCGTTTCATTGAGCTGTGCCTCTCTCTCCCCCTCCCTCATGTGGGCATCATAATTACGATATTGCCCCTTCATTTTCAACCTGCAGTTACAGTTTTTCCTCGGCTCCCTCTAACTTCAACTCTCTGTTGCAATGCTTAAGCTACTCCCATGGCGCTCCTCACCTCACAAAACCCTAACCCTCGACCCGACCAAACCCCTTCTCTCCCTCTCTCGCTTTCTCAGCCATTCTCTCTCCGAAGACCAATATGAAGACGACCCTCCTTTCTCTCCAGTTTCCAAACCCCCAAAGCCCAAGAAGAACAAGACACAGAATAAAGATCCAGATTCGAAGAATGGCCGGACCGAGCCTCTCAAATCGGACCTACCCTTCGACTTCAGCTACTCGTACTCAGAAACAAACCCGAAGGTCGAACCTATTGCGTTCCGGGAGTCGCCGAAGTTCTCTCCTTTTGGGCCAGGTCGGCTTGATAGGAAATGGACCGGCACTGTTGCCCCGACCCAACAAGAAGTGGACTTGGACCGGGTCGCGGAGGAGAGGAAACGGGTTCTTGGAGACCCACTAACGGAGGAGGAAGTGGCTAAGCTAGTGGAACGGTACCGTCATAGTGATTGTGCTCGGCAAATCAACATGGGTAAGGGGTTAGGATTTAGGGTTCTACCCTGAGATTAACTATGTATTGCATGGTATTCTATTATATGCAGCTCTTTATATATGTTTTAGGTTTGAAAGTTGGTTTGGTTTTGCAGTCATTTTTATGAGGAGGGACTAAATGATTTAATTTTGTATCAGGAAAGGGAGGAGTTACTCATAACATGTTAGATGATATCCACAACCATTGGAAGCGGGCAGAAGCTGTGAGGATCAAGTGTTTGGGAGTGCCAACTCTTGACATGGACAATGTTTGCTTCCACCTTGAGGTTTGAACTTAACTCAGTCAGCTCCATTTATCTGGATTTGGTTTTGATTTTTGGTGTTCGGAAATTATTAGCTCATGGAGATACTAGTGTCTGTGCAGGACAAGTCTGGTGGGAAGATTGTCTACCAGCACATTAATGTCCTTATTTTATACCGGGGTCGAAACTATGATCAGAAGAATCGACCCGTAATACCTGTAATGCTCTGGAAACCGTACACTCCGATATATCCAAAGCTTGTGAAGAATGTTGCTGATGGCTTGACATTTGAAGAAACGAAGGAATTAAGAAACAGAGGACTAAATTCCCCACCTGTTATGAAACTTAGTAAGTGTCTTATCAAAAAAGAAGGAAACTTAAAGAAATGAATTTAATTTTTGGGAAGTTTCAGATGACGCTTTGCTTTTCTTTGTTGTTTATAATAGTAAACGGGATATGGAAACAATTTATGGTTCCCTTCTGTTAGCTTGCTTTTTTATTGTTTGATGTTATTCCCTGCAGCTAGAAATGGTGTGTATGTGAATGTTGTGGATAGAGTCAGGGAGGCTTTTGAGACCGAGGAGGTAGTGAGACTAGACTGCACACATGTTGGTACCAGTGATTGCAAAAGGATAGGCGTGAAATTAAGGGTAGGACTTGTATTGGGTTGAATTGGAGTTTTCTTTCTGTTTAGGTGGTAGTTGTGGGTTTCTATTCCGTTCTTATGCTTCTTGTTTTCTGCATCTGTCTGGAGTTGCTCCCTTAAGTGATCTATCCCCTTGTGTATTCTATGTATTCAGGATCTGGTACCTTGCATCCCTCTTTTGTTCAAGGATGAACAGATTGTACTCTGGAGGGGAAAGAGAGATCAAGAACAAGACTCCAAGTGCAGGGATAGAAGTGAAAAGTTTGCAGATGCTTAAGTGTGGTCAGGTTTGGTACTCAATTCTAGAAGAAAAATTCTCAAATACAAATGCCAATGCTATATCTGAAAGTTTTTATGTCAAAATTTTGTTTGTGACACAGTGCGTTAAAATGTTCTATGCCAAATACAAAAAAAGTCTTCCAATTACTATTCTCTTGTCAACCTCCATTCCTCTTGCATTTAGTTACAACTCTAGTTTTCCTTCACCACTGAACTACCATTTCCCCTGCCGTATCTTTAGGCTCATTATGTTCGCTTGAAGAACCTAGAAATGGATTAAAAATTAAGAATAAATTAAATGACAACCGAAGGGATAAATTAATTGACATTGAGGTGTACATCACTTGTCACATCATGTGGTATTAACATGTGGTCTTCCTAGCATTATTGGTGTTATAAATGTCTATGCTTTTATGCACAGCACACACAAAAGGTTTATGAATCCATAGACAATTTTACACTCACATGGAATACCCCACGTGCATGGTAGAATGACCCAGGTCCTTCTACCGTATTGATGGTTGTATGGTACAAGGTTTTAGTGTTATGAATTCATAACACCTTTTGTGTGTGGTTTGGGCAAAAGTTTTGTGGGTTTAGACTTTTGTGTGTGTCTGGCTCTACCATACAGCCACTAATTAGTTGAAGAAAGAATCCATGAACTTTAGAGATTTCATCCATTGTTTGTTGTCAATTTTTCAAATTTTCTTCTCTCATGTTTCTCAGTGCGTATTCTCATAACAGATTAGGAAAGGAATAGACAATAAACAATAAGGAAAATTTGGGAATGCATTCAGAACTAATTAAGATATATAGTAGCCTGCAACAATTGGTTGAGGATCATCAAAGATCAAATTTTTGAAAACTTAAATAATTTTTTAATCAGTTTGTACGTTGTATACCTACCTTTTTTTTAATAAGCATTTCTGGTCATTTTGGTAGAAACAGACAGAACTTTTAGGCATTCAAGAGTTACATACAAGACAATGAGAGATCAAGAGTTTTTACATCTTGTTAAAGTACAAATATGAGGAGTTGCAACAAATTTCGGGTGGCCTCAAAAAATAGGCAACAACATGAAACAACTGAAATAGACAATCTGACTTTTCTGTTTTATTCCTATTTGCTTTTTTTAGTTTAATATCTAAACTTTAATTCACCTCCAGCTTCTTCAAGCGACAGTACTATATTACTCAAAGAAAAATAAAATTTAGCCAAAGGAATTGATAGTTGGATGATGGTTTGGTGGATTATATAGGAACAGTGTAACTAGGAGGAGAAATTGCGGTGGAAAAAGTAATAGTAGTTGGAAATCAAATGTTTTCTTTGGCACACAACATTGGAAGGTAAAGTTCCAAATGTAGTGTTTTGGTAGTGTAGCTTGTCAAATTTAGCATTGGCATATCAGTTAGCTCTTGCAGATTGCTAATCACTCATCTCATCCAAGTCACACAGGTCCGGTGCTCACCAATTCAGGTCATAGTCTTACTGATGCAGGACGCTACATCACTTACTGCCAATGGTTTAAGTAGTCTTCTCCAACACCCAGCAAGCTACAAAAGAGGAACTCTATTGAAGATGATCGGGTGCGCTTGGATATGTGGGAGGAATGATACCATATTATGTTCTCTGCATGTGTTGCCACTAGACCGAAGAAGTTGGTAAAATCAAATGAGGCAGTGCCATTTCATATCTAACAGATCTCATGAGGACGTTCTTAATGTACAAGGCCATTATGCTGCATCAAAATGGGAGAAGAATTGCAGAAAGCACTTGGGAGACCATAATTTCCCACCTTTTGGTTCTTGTTAACTTTCAAGTTTCAACTGTAATCTCTTTGCGCATGCGTGTGACACCTCTGTAATCTAATGTGAATGTATTCTTTTTGGAATAAACTCAAAAATGATTCCTTTTGTGAATTTTGCTTTTTTAAGTGTTGCCGTACAATTTTTTCAAAGCAATTCTTGAGGCCACACCTCACTATGCACCTAGGGTTTTTTTTTTCTTTCCTTTTTCTGGAAATGATCTTTGTATATTTGTTTGTACAGATAAATACTTCGTATTGCACCATGGAATTGTTTTAGAACCAAAAGGAAGAGAATTGTTTTTAAGATATTTGGCAAACTTCCAGAAATAAAACTGGGGCTGACCATGCCACACCCACAGATGTGCCAATATGTTTAAAAGAAACATTCAGTAGCCATTGGGGCCTGGAGCTTTTAACCAGAGTTCTGTATGATCTAATCCTTCGATCCTGAATGTATAGCCAGAAAGACATACTGCCAAGAACAACATAAAGGGAGAACTATATATGTTACATTAGACAAAAATAAAGGGAGTATCTTACCACATATACTACACGCAGAGTTCAACAATATGCTGAAGTTCTTGCACATTCAAACTGCTTAAAAAACCAGTTTTCCAGACACATCAACCAGTTGAGAGAACCCAATTAGCACATCGTGGACCCACCGTGTTCTACCAATTCAAGCAGCTATTAGCACATCAACCAGTTGGTAGATGATTTCATCTTATACATAAAAACCCCTGATTTGACAAAATCAGGTGAAGCCATCACATGCATGACAAGTTCTATGGCCCCACAAGTATACTCCTTAGTTCATGTCTCTTCTCAGCAACACATCCAGAACTGAGTAACGAGGTTATCCAGACCTGATCAGACCTTACAGGCTCATCATCATCATTCCTATGCCAGGTCCAAAAGGCATGGGTCGAATTCACTATCTTCAGCTCACCATGACCAAAACTTGCTTCCCGGAAAACTGACCACTCAGGAGATGGGTTTATATACCTGCCAATGCGAACCGAATTTCAGGATTGTATTGCCAAGCACATGAGAAAACAAATATTCTATTTTCCTATATTGAAAATAGTGAGCACAACATACTTGTGAGCTAAACCTTCTCTGTTTCCTCCATCACCAATGGTTATGTGGACAGCGCCGCATGTATCTGATTTTCCACCGTTCACACGTTTCTGTCAAATGGGCTAACATGAATTAAAAACTGAAAGCCCCAAATTTATACTAAACAAATATATGCTGAATTAGCATAGCTATACCGTGCGTTCATAAGCATGAACATGACCAGCGAGCACTATATCCACACTGGCAGCATACAGTAATGGCTCCATTGCTGCCATCATGCTGTCCCCTTCACCTTGATGAGCCTTGTTACTATTGTACCAGGGCACATGAAAGAGCACAACCAGCCAAGGTGTCTTCTGACGGTCTACCTTTGAAAGATCAGCCTGTTTCACAAGAATGACAATATATGACCGTCATAGGTCTACCTCTAAGTGTCTTTTTACAAACAAATATAATGTATAATTTAATGTAGAAGAAAAAACATATTCCTTCTGACAAGAGAAGAGAAATTTAACTAACCTTCAACCACCTGTATTGATCTGAATACTCATCGTAATCAGTATATGAACCGAGCATGATAGCATGAACACCTGCAACTTCAAAGGAATAGTAAAGATTCGAACTTGATCCGCTCTCTTCACACGGCATTTTCCATCGGGAATTATAGGATGCAAACCCATCTTTTAACAATGGTATATTCTCCTTTTCATGGTTCCCTTGGGTTACCATCCATGGCCTTGCACTTGCAAGTGGCTGCACCAGCTCACCAAATGTATCCCATCGGGACTGCATGTAATCAGCATATGAAAGATCTCCAGGAAGCAGATGCACATCATATTTGCACTGGTCAATGTGGTCTAGGGTTGACTTTGTCCATTCAGTTTGTCCCAGATCTCCAGCCACGGCAAAAGTAATTGGAAATTGAGCTGGAGGGGTCTTGAACTGAAACTCAGGACCTTGTCCTCCACATTGATAAAAGTAAACGGTGCCATGTTCAAGAGGCCCAATGACAGTATGGTGTATCTTTCCTGATCTATAGAGCAGATAACTATAAGAGGTACTTTCTCCTTGAGCTACAGAACTGTACTTCGCTGACAATGTTCCATATTCAACAATTGACGGAGCAGATTTATCATTAGTGATCCAAGTCACTCGCATGTGCTTGTCCCCTGCCAAAGAGATGTGCACCTGCAATAGGAATTTGTGCAGCAAAGTATATATATAGTCAATGACTACCATAAATAAAACGGTTTAAAACCTGAAGAACTTCATAAATTTGGAAGCAATAAAGAGAAAATATCAAACAAAGCCAAATGCCTTAAAAGATACTTGCATGTTCACTATGCAGTCATAACATCCAGAAATCTAACTTTCACTCCAATGTGCAACAATTGATCATTTCCAATAATTAAGGATTTGTTGAGATTCAAGGAGGTACGCTATAAAACTTATCACAAGCAACAAATCTTATATATACTTCAGCAGAAAACCTGGGATAGATTTGCTTTTTAACAGAAGGCACACATCCAATTATGATTCAACCCGCAACTGTTCATCAGACGCATGTTTGTTTGAGCCACCTTCTCCATTTAGATCAATTTCCACCCCTGCTCTGTTAAGCTTACACTAACAATATACATAGAGTTCAAATAACAACAAACTTTTGGAACTTCTCTTTTCTGTAAAACAAGCTTGTTCACATGGCCCATTATTCCATACAAGATCAAAATCAAGCTACACAACATACTAAACAAAATATAAATAAATAAATAAAAGAAAGATTAGACAGAAAGGAAAGTATTTTCTGGCAAAACAAACAGAACCCAACTTAAAATGGAGCAAAAGATTTATGGTTTCATAAGATATGGAGTCGGACTCTGATTTATTTATTTTTCCTAAGTAAATTTTGACATACCCAGAAAGTGAAAGAAACAGTAGAGTGAGAAGATGAGAAGGTAAAGATGATTAAGCTACCTGCTGGGGATGGGAAGAGTGTTTTCGGCTCCATGGAAAATGGAGGGCTTTGCGAGGCGGAGGCCGGACGTACTCTTGGGCTGCGATGACGGTTGCCGAGATTAAGAAAAGGAGCGTGATTATCGGCTTCGAGTCCATTGCTGTCTCCCTCTTTGTCTGCAATCATTTTTATGAAAGTTGTTGATATCTAGTATTAGTACCTCAGCCGGGGGGCGCTGTTTATTGCTCTTTTTGGACTGTTATAGTGGAATGACTAAATTACCCATGTCTTATTGGATACAATTTTGTATATTTCTTCTATGGACTTGCTTGGGGAGGGTGGATCTGGAAAATAAAATATTACATCTATTTTTGTGATTTCCCATCTAACAAAAACAAAAACAAAAGGTTTTTGTGTGAACACGATGCCTTAACGAAGATATTTGGTGCATTCCTTAACATGTATGTAGGTGCAATAATGTGGTAATAGTGGGTAAAATGTTTCCACCTCAACTTTAACTGCAATAGTGTGCTTTGTGTTTGTAAACCCTAAAAGGAATTTGTATATCACAAGAATAACATTATTTTGTTATCCCGTAATATTTATATAAAGGGATACTCATTGAATTGTGAATAGAATAGATACAGAATTTACTCTCATAAGTAAGTCTTTTTTCAACAACTTTTCTTTTTGCATTTAGTTTTGCAATTATTTTGTTAAATCATTGTAAAGATCTTCTCTTATGCTTATAAGCCCCCAATGTTTTCTCTTTTTCTCAGCTTACATGACATTTGATATGCACACTACATTATTGCATTGCAAACAATCATGTTGTAGAACTTGATTTAATAATGCGTTATTTGTTGAAAAAACATATATTGAGAAGAAAAACTAGGTTGTGTAGCAAGAACTTAGCAGATGCAACTTAGGAGGTTATTTGAGTAACAACCAAACAAGGACTTGAACATCTCTTCTGTTTACAGCTAGCGAGAGCCTGGATTTTTATAGAATTACATGAAATTACGCAACCCCGTCATTTCAGGGAGACAAATTCCAGCAAGGATTGAATGGATTCTTATCCTTTTGAGAAGAGGCCATCGTGAAGATACCGACCCTCTTGTGCAGGCTCTAAGAGCTCATCTTGTCACGTGAGGAGAGAGAGAGAGAGAAAGAGAGATGATTAATATACCCGGTGCACTATAGTTTTTCTCGTACAAAAAATTAGCACCCAAGTTATTTTTCTCTACGGACATGGAACAACTCACAACTCCAACTACTATACAAAAGGCTTCTACATTCATAAATAATGCCAAGGGTTATGGGATTGAACAGAAACCCTTAACAAAACTCATAGTAAGGGCAGAGTCAACTTCAAAAATTAATTTCTGAATCCCTTTTTTCTTAGGAAGCCTCAAGCCCAAAGTTCTGCGTCCGGGGGTCCTGAGCAAGAAAAGTCTGGGATCTAGCAGCCATTTCTTAGCATGACTGAGTCTCTGCAATATTTCTTTCCCATTCAAATACACCCAATCTATCTACTTCTTGTGTTGATGAAACCTGCAATTCTGATGGTCCTTTTCCTAGCACATTTGAAATAATAACTAAAAGAGATTGGCAGGCATGGAGTTCCTCCATCTTTTGTGAACCAGTTAGTTCCAATGTAAGATCCTTCCATGGCTGGTAAAATGACCTGTACAAATTGTATGGCCAGAACAAGTTAGCTTTGATCAGGGTTTCCGGGCACAAATGACGCACCCAGCATTCGAGTAGGCTAGCAAAACATCAAAATATCAGACAGACTGGATTCCTAAAATGTGCTAGTGAAAGGTTACTGTATTTTTAAAATCTTTCAGACAATTTATCAAATTGACAGTGTCAGCTTATTAGTTATCATCAAACTTGATTCCCAACATGGGAGCCTTGTCCTGGTAAACAAAAAGATGATTATAACCATAGTCTTAAATTTCGATAATATTGCCGAAATATCAGCGATAATTTCGTTTTTTTGAAGCTCCGATATTTTGGCAATATCCCATGTATATATCGTATAAATTTCGATATTTTTGGCGATATTTTCGGCGAAAATATCGTGAAGAAATTTTCCATCCTTCACAAGGCTATATTGGTCATTATATCGACGATATATCTCGAAATTTCGAAATTATCACCAATTTATCGCCACTCTCTCAAATCAGAAATAAAGACGAAAACACATAAAATTGAACATAAGCTGGTTTTAAACCCAGGTTAGAGACCAATTCCTGTATCTCTCAACCACCCGCTCTATTGCAATTTGCTTGTCATCATAGTATCTCTAACATATTTAGAGCAACTCACTACAGAAAAGCATATGGACTTTCTCAATCATATAAATTAGCATATATTTTTATAATTTACACACACGTTAAGCTTTTTACCGTATAACCCCCTTTTATTACTTAATATTTACATATAATTTTTTAAATTTATACATATACTATATAAATCACTCTAATTTATTATTGTCATTTATCTTTACATTTGTTATTGTTATTCTTGACCTACATAATAGTATAAAAACCCATTTTATTACTTGCATATTAAACAATTTTTTAAGTTACAGTATTTGTCAGCTCGCTATATAATCAACTTAAATCAGTCAAACCCATTATGCAATGCATTTCCTTCTAATTTTTGTGTGATAAAATAATAGATAAATTGACTAAATAAACATCCTCTAAAGTTTCAATCAAAATTTCAAAGGTTTTCTTACAATTTCCGTGGTTTTTATTCAATTTTTACAGATATCGATCATTTCCCGATATTCCCATCCATATATCCGTGTTTTTGGACTCCTTATATTTCCGAAACCCTCGATATTTTAGACCTTGATTATAACTATAAGGTGTCCAGGAAAAGTCTAAACAGAGCATCTATTTTGGTCAATTTTTCAAACCCAGTGACCTCAATAAACCATTAGGAAATTTTGGTAGAAAAAGTAAATGTGAGTCAACAAGTCCCTGCCAAATACCATGTGCAAAGATTGAAGAGGAAAGGAAAAAACGGGTGGGGGAACATTATATCTTACCATCTCCAAGCAGGATTAGCTTCAGCAGGGAAACCTATCTTCGACCAGAGTGATTTCACAACACTCCCATTATTACGTAAGAACCCTGAAACAGATTACATGAAGGCTGTAAGTAAAAGGTGTAAATCTATTTTTTGTGCATATGCATTTGATCGTCAGTGCACTGTAAAACTACAGTTCTGAAAATGGTTCAGCGTGATAGAACCATTTAACTATCTCAAAACCTTTTTCAAAGGTAGAGTTAGGATTTATGGGTATCTTGGAAATATTGGGGAGAGAGGAAAGGAGAGTTTTTTTTTAATGGTAATAGAAGCAATTTAATACAACAGCATACATATCATATCACCTTCCTGACTAATACGTCTAGATTACAAAGCAGCTCACCACTTTATTTCTTTCTTTTTCTATCATAACCTAGAGCAAAGTCACATAAACACACATCATAGTTCCGAGCCCACAATTGATGAGCTCGTCCATAAGCAAATACAATAAAACTAAGAGCTGTATGCTAATTCTTGATGTAAGCCTACCACAACTAGAAGTCCGTCTATGTGGTTTCAATTGTTCTTACTCAACATTAAAATAAAAAATTAAAACTTAATTACAAAGACAGTTGTTGTCCTTGACCCAAGGCATCCGGTTAAAACTGGTGGCTCTCCCACAAAATTATTAGGCAAAATCAATCTAAAGTCTCACCAGCAGATACTCATAATGATCATAATTGGACCAATTCTTTTCCAGAATTTGTATCCAGGGAGGGTATGTCATGGGATCAGTTGGACATTCTCATTCATTATTCAATTCCCTGTATGGTTACTGTTGAGGTTCTGAAGTAAGATATGCCACTTTTTCGAAATAACTAAAGCAGTTTTTAAACCAACTTCTCGTGTTCGCACCCAAACAATAAACTCCAAAACCCAAATGCATAGCTAATCAAATAAAGCATGATACCTGCAAAAATGGAGGCATCGGAAAGGAGAAGACTAAGGGCAGTTGTGGCTGATGGTAGCACTTTGTAATTTGTGCCAGCAAGCTGTTGGAGGTAGAGAATTGCAGAAGCTAAAATCTCCTCACAACCATAACTGCATTTGCTGTTTTCTCTGCATGCACTTTCAACATGATCCATTAAAGACTGCAAAGTTTTTATGTTTAACATTTTTGGAAACTCTGGGTCCAGATCATTTGATTTCCAATCAAGCTTCCCAAGAATTACAGACGCAGTTAGCCAACGTAAAAGTTTTGATATCAAAGAATTTTCTTGCAGCTCTTCCTCTGGAATAATAGTGAAACATTGGTGAGATTCTTTGTGCTGAAGCATCTTCGCAGACTCTACTTCCACAGCAGCAGAAATTGCCCACATAATAAAACTTGAAAGCTTTTCACGACTCTGAAACATATCAGATCAAGATTCAGTTTTCAATCAAGACAAAATAGTGAAGACTAATTTTGTAGTGTATGAACAAATTTGGATAAATACAGAATATCGTTGATGGCGTAACATCTAATTGCCATATTAAGGTATCAAGAATGTTAAGGATATCTTTAACAGGGATAAAATAATTAATTTGGAAGAAAGATTACCATATGAATATATGATACACCCGTTCAATTGTCCAATATGCATAAGGAACCTTAATTATGCATCACAAAAACATATGTCGGAAAATATTTTGCCATTGATACATTCCATGGGTCTTCTAAAAGATGTTATAATCTAAGCTTTTGGGAATCTAGGGCATAAGTGAAGATTAATATCAAATTAGTTCAAGGGGAATTTATCATGTTACATTCAAGAAATATAAGTTCATAGAACATCCAATCATACAAGGAGCACATCTATGTGCACATATATAACCAGCATACCTACATGTTTGAAAATTCAATTTCAAATCTGCCCAGATTTTGAAATTGGCCACGCATTAATGAAAAGCAAAGCCTACAATTCCAACTCAAAAATGATTCCATCCCAAAGGGCAGCTAACAAAAACTTCTGTTGATGTATACTTTTCTCAGAGGTTCAGGAGAGGAACTAAAACATTCTTCCCATGTGCAATACATATACATGGATGGATAGCAGATGCAAACAAGCAGACAAACAAATAGCTACTGTTAAGTGTGTGTTTGAGAGAGAGAGAGAGAGAGAGAGAGAGAGAGAGAGAGAGAGAAATACCAAACAAAATATGGCCACTGGAGGTGCGCTCATAAGTATAGCATTAAGGCCAAGCTCTGCCGTAGCACAAGATCTTGTATTGTCACATATCTTAACAGCCTTATATATGTTATATGAACCCTCAATTGATAGAATAAAATGTGGCTGATATATCCTCCTCTTTTGGGATATCTTGAGTGTTGATATTATTATTCCCAGAATTGGATTGACAACCGCAACTTTTTGCTTTATCAAAGCCATATAACTGACAAGAAATTTATAGAGATGAGATGTAAGTTCCATGAGCTGCTCAAGAGCATATTTTTGCAACCACTCAGTCATGTTTCTGGAAGAAATAACATCATTGACAACCTGAAATCCAAGGGACATGGCAAGTAAGCAGGGAGTAAAAACTATGAAAGACCTTCTGCAAGCTTAAATTAACAAATAATAAAAATAGTGAGCCATTGTAAATGTCCCATTCACCTTGGAATATGTCTTGACAATATAAAAGAGGTTATCTAGAAGACTATTTTCTCTTTCGCAATTTTTTTAAAGACACATACTTCATGAACAAAGAAATAAACAGGGGACAAGTTCACTAGTGTAGGTAGAAGATGCTAGCTAGACAATTCAACTAAGACTGCAAAACAGAGCTAAGCAACTGAAAGGTACATGAAAAATTCAATTAATTCTGCTCTCTGGCATGGACACATGAACATTGCGTTATGATGCTTCTAGTTACAATTTGACGGTACAGACAATGACAGATTTTAATTGACATCAAGCAGACATCTCAAATGTTATGCAATACACATGAACAAGAAATTTCAGGGGGAGGGGAATAGAGAATTTTACAGAGCAGCAGACAATAAAGTTTCAGTAATAACCTCGGATACCACACCCAACTGCAACAAGAACAAACTTTTTTCATCTCTGAAATGACTTTCACTCGATATTGAGAGCACAGATGATAACCACGAAAAAAGACCACATTGTTCCACCAGATAACGTGCCATCTTATGTAATTTAACTGCCTTCTTCACTACCTGAGTGAAAATAAGATAATAGCTTAAGCCATATAAAACCAGACATAAGCAATTAGTATCAAAATATCAAAGACTACCCAAGTTTTCAAAATCAGAGCAAAAGATACAGATGCATCTCAAAATGAAAAATCGCAATTCTGAAAACTAACTCGTGTTTAGAATCACACATTGTAATTAATAGACACCTCAATCTAGCACGTCTAGCTCGCGCCCAACCTCATGAGTATTAGAGCCCGGTATCAAACGTTCAAATGAAGAAACCATTAATAATAGCCAAATGGTTACCTGAAGAATTAGTTCCTTGGATTCATCATCTGAGATTGGAGAAACATAGAAACTCATCAGAGTCTCAAGAACAGAGTTCTTCATATAGATTTTAGCATCATCCTCAAAATTCAGCCCTGCATATACTAAGCGAAGTATCCACAGCCTTTCTGCTTTGAAATTGATAGAGGAACTCCAAAAAAAATTGCTAAAGAAAAGTATATTCTGCAATTGAAGAAAATTAGAAAAGAAACATGTAAGTACATGTCTGAAAGCAGAAATAAAAAGTGTAGTTTACCAAGTTCATGAAACTCATACCTTCACATTCAACCTGGACGATCTCATCAAAAGCTTACTTAAAGCTGCATAATGATCATGTGAAGGATCTAATAGTATGAGGGATGTCTCTGCAGCAAAAATAGCATTTACAGAAGGGATCCTCTGCCACGGTTCTTCTATAGCATTTTGCACATAAGTTAACAGAAGTTGAATTTGCCTGACACCCTTCCTCTTTGGACATTTCTGTGAATGGTAGTTGCACTTTGATAAACAAACAGCTTAGACAAAGAATGCAGAAAGGAATATTATAACCTAAGTGACATTGATTTTTGTAAATGGATGATCTGTCACAAATATTGACATACCAAGATACTCTGCAAGCAAATAATATATGATACTTCAACATAAGAAAATTCTAGAAAATTGAGAACTCTAGCCATGAAACAGTAATTAATAGCTCTTTAATTACAGACATGCACTAGTGCTACTGTGCAAAAATCTGACTTCCTAATTTCGAAGAGGACTAACTATAACACGACACATAATATTGCTGCAACTTACATCATATAGTGATTGGATGAATAATAAATATTCGAAACATTAGGAAAGTCCAGTAGCATACTGAATATGTATTGCACTTATATACATATATATACTATTAACACATGCACAGAAAGCAGGTATAGAGCCAGCAACTATTTTGAACACAGCATTACCTCCAACGCGTTCTTAAATCTTCCAAGAGAATCATAACCCAATCTTCTTATCCTATCGTCAGGTGATGACATACTCATAAATGCAATACCAAGCAAGCCTAAACCAGCGAATTCCAAGGGTTCAATATAACCCTCTGCAAGGCTATGAATAGAGAAGCGCAAGATGAAAACAGGATTATATCGTTCTACGTTTTCAACATCAGGGGAATGCAACTGCATAAAATTTAATGATGTGGTTAGATGAGAACTATGACAATAAACACATATCTCAAGTCTCAGCTTAAACATAATTATATTTGTCATTAATTCACAAGTAAAATACATACCACATGCATATCATCAAAATTTTCTTTTTGAAACTTGTTCAAGGATAATAGTTCCTCAGATGTCACTCTATCATATGGAAAATATAGCACCGTGGACGCACATATTTTGGGGTCAATAACAAGATTTTCTCTAAATTGACTTCTACAGCGTTCTTTTACTGCTTCAGTATCAGTCATGCTATCATAAGACAAATTCTGCGCCAGAGTCCGTTCGTTTTCTATCTTTAACACCGCATTGCCCCACAGGTGATCCATTCCAGCAAAATTGACAGGCTCCATATCATCAATAGACTCAATTGTGCGCATCAAATTATATATCTCCACATCAATTTCACTGAGTGTTGAGCCATAAGAAGACAAGAGAAGTAAATGCAGCTCTCTGAGATTTATTCCTAAATCTTTTGCAAAGTCAAAACCATACTGATGAGCCTTTATTGGAAAGAGTATTCGAAGTAATTTAATAACCTCCAACTGTTTTACATACAAGTCAGTTGTTTCCAGATTGCACTTGCCATCAATTACATTTTCGTTTGTGGAAGGGAAAACAAGTGATCTCAAAATGCCAGACATAGGCCTGGAAAATGCCCCAACAATAGAACAATCAGATGATTTGTAGACAGAACGAATAGTAGGCGCAAAATGAGAGTGGGCAAGTAGAAGCTGAAGATAGGGAACACGTGAAAATTTTCCTTCTGACAGAAAAGTTAGGACATCTCGCACGGTTTTCAAAGTTGTTGGATCTTCAAACCTATATAGAAGAGCTGATTTCATCAATTGCTCTAGGAAGGGGATAGATTGTAATTGGGTAAGAGCATCAGAAATCTCTCTGGTCAGTTCAAGAATGCTTGTCAATATGAGAACTTCCAAGCATCTCCACAGTGAAGAACTATCTGTGATTGTTTCCTTTTGAGAACTATCAGAAACTGAAGAGACTCTTTTAACAATCCATTGCCAGATACCCACCAATATGTTTAAAAATTGCATTCTTGATGAGTCCTCTTTATTTGATCCATTGTCCAAAGAAATGTCTTTCAAGTCCCTGCCTGCTTCATCTGACTGATTACCTTTTGGGAATAACAAAATTTTACAAAATGATATCTTTGCAAAAATTTTATTTGCAAGGTTTAATGATTCATTGAGTGATTTAGAACCCAATCCACCAACATCACAGTCTATCAGCTCATTGTGTTCTGAAGAAGGTGGGAAAACGGAATTAAAAAGCTTTAATCGCTTCTTCAATTTCATTGAATCTTCATTCAAACTAAAGTGATAACGCAACATACAAATTGCTTTTCCAAGAAGACTATCATCAATGAGACAGAGAAGTTCTGGAGCAGACGATGGCAAAAACTCTCCAAATTCTTCCTGAAACACATCTCTAGACACAAAAGTATTCCAATGTTGGAAACCATTCAAAAGAATCTTTGAATAAAAAACAGGTATATTTCTAAAATGCTTGTAACACAGCCTTCCAAATTTCATGGAAACGGAATTCAAGTAAGACAAAGCAGCAGGCAAAAGCATCATATAGTGCTCATCTGAAAGAGCAGGAACACAAGTCTCTTCTATCACATTGCCTTCATGTAGAAAATCTTTGTTCAGAATACCCAAAAATAAGTGCCCAAAGGTAGACAAATGCATGGAGCTCATATCAGTAAGACGAGACAAAAATCTAGCTTTCTTCTTGCTTGTTCTGTAAATGCAATGGGAAAGCATTTCTACAGGAGTGATTGCTATAACTCTCGACATTACTATATGTAATGGATGAAGATTACATTGCTGCATATATTTGTGTCTGCAAACGGCATTCATAGCCTCCAGCAAGCATACATCCACAACTTCTGCTTTAAAATGCAAAGAAAACTTACATACTTTACTGTAGATTTCCTCCAAAATGTCGGTGTTGATACTGGCCTCTTCCATTTTCCAAAACAAATCATATGACTTTCTCTTTGTATTTGGTTGCTGCAAATAACTAGACAGATTTCTGAAAGCACCACCAGCAATGCAAGACCCAAAAGAAATAGCAGATTTCTGGTTGTCATCTATGTCAACTCTACTAAACATCCATCGCACCAATTCAAGAAGCTCAAAAGGAGATATAAAACGAATCAAAGCATGTAAAGCATAATATGTTGGCAGGAAAGGCATTAGATCTTTAGCACTAATGCATTGATCAAATTTGTCCCTGACTACCTGAAGTAGCTTCTGCAGCAAGATGTTAAAAGCTTTCACAAATTGTTTACCAGCACCATTTTCAACTTCTGGTGTAAATTGGCGGTCATTGCATGAAGAAAAAAAGTAGTCACAAGTTGTTGCCAATATATCCAAGCCATGCCGATCTAATCTATGAATTCTCTGCCTGGATAAACCAATCAAAGCATCTGTATTTTCTGCTAGGTTAATCTTTGGCAAGTCCTCACTACATCCCAAAGGACAGGAAAATGATGTTATCATTGCAGGATGAGAGAAGATGGTTTCAGCCACTTCTTGAATATCTTGGCTTGACAGAAGAGCCCAGGAATTTTTAGAAGAACCAGAATCAGTATTCAAAACCAATAGTTGAGATAACAAACTATCCACAAGAACTAAACAAATCTCAGACAGTTGCTGGAAGTTGACTAATTGTTCAATTCTATGAGATGACCGTATCTGATAAAGCCAAAATAGCACAAGACGCAAATACGAAATAGGGTGGCAATCAGTTGCGCACTCAGATAGTTTAGCTAGAAGCAAGTCTTGTATCTTTGAGGGCTCTGATGAAGGACCATGAATGCTCATAATGGCAGGGAATAGAACATGGAAAGGTGCCTTCTTCAAAAAGAAGCTAAAGGCAGCAGAAGCAGCTTCATCTGCATCAACATCTTGGTTATATATCATTTCTCCTGCATAAGAAGCAGGGTCAAGAGAAAAATTGTTTCTACCTCTGCAACAACTATTGGATAGAGCCATATCCAGAGCAGGAAAAAAAATTTCTGGCCACAACTTGGAAACACTGCCTAGAAGGGTTTGTTCAAGAAAGAATCTCGATGATAAGAGAGAGACAGGAACACCCAGAACAAATTGTGAAACGGTCATAACGGATGGAAAATATTTTAATATTCCATCAGACATAGTACAGAGAATTGAGAAAGAAAAGGCTTTGGTGATTCCAGCTACTTCACTATCATCCCTACTCTTTTCAAATCTTTTAACTTCCTCAAGTGCAGTTGCTAAAGAACTACTAGCAGGCATAGCCTTATTGCGAATAGAAAAAATACCACAAGTTTTCTGATCAGATATACTCTTCGAAAAGAGAAGTAAATCGTTTAAAGGCCTCCACTCACAGATGTTCTCCCCAGAATCATCAATGACAGAACAGTCACCAAGCCTCTCAGCCAAGACTGAACAAATCAAAGAAGACAACAATACTGCATCAACCTATCAAAATTGATCTTCATATTAGATTGTGTTCAAAAAGCATTCAATTCTAAGCTAAAAAATAGAAGATGTGTACCTGAGTTTGCAAGAGATATTTCAGTGTGCTGCATACATACGTTGATACCATTGACTTCTCATGCATTGTAAAGGATCCAGATCCAGAATCGATCAACCTTAGACACTTCTGCAGCACACATATGCTTAGAGGACTGAAATGAGGTTTCGCTTCTGCAAGACAAACAAAGGAAAATTCAGCATGAAGAAATAGCCTTTCACACAGTTGAAGGAAAGGATACATTAGGACCACTTTCATCTAAAAAAACAAGATTTATTCCTGAATATAGCACAATTAAAAGCATTTTAAACGAATTTAAAACTACACACTCAATTCAATAGAAAAAGTAAGAAGGTGAAGAAGTTATTGGACAACACATTAACACCACATGAACCTGCAAGAAAAATTTAGTGTTAAAGCTGAAGCTTAAAGGGTTGTATTGGACAACAGGCGGATCCATTAGCCACCCACTAAGTTTCGCGTCAACCTGAGAAACCTGTTTTAACCCATCAAGAATACTGTTATTTTAAGATGAGTTTAACATTTGGTGTATAATGTTTAAACATTAGTATTTCATGTGCGTGTTACCCATTATTTTTCTATATTGTGTTTGTGTTTGCATTTTTCCACCAGTTCACTTACGGTCACACTCAGTTTTGGCTAATTTTCACATGACACAACACAAACCTGCAAAAATGCAACTCATTTTCAGGTCTACTTCAACACATCATATGCAACTTACATGCTCAAGCACCACTACCATAAATCTAATTCATCAGAAATGAGGACATTAACATACTTCTTTCCCTTACTATCCCGCAACAGTACATGAAACTTGTGTAAAAGATCATGCCTCCTCTAATCAATTAACTTTATATCTAATCCATTTAAAAGTCAAAAATCAAACCTGTAAAGACCTGTAAAAGAGAAAATTTGTAACATCACAACTCATTCACTCATTCATTGCATGGGCCTACCCATAAAGAACTGTAAAAGGTTTTATCATTTAAAATTTTCCATGCCACATCTTAATCGAGCATGCCAGATATGCGTAGTGCCTACCAAGCAAACTTGGCAAGTATCAATTAATCCGCCACCACCAAAAAAAGAAAATAAAGATGTACCAATGCTAAACTTGTACAAATTAGATGAATAACAGTTACCTTTATTTGTTTCCAAAGGGTGGGTATAACGCTTAACAATCTCCCAGTATTTGAACAAATTATTCCCAGTAGTAGAAATGGCATCACATAAGAATGAGTTGACAACATGACACAAGCTCTGTAATACATCCAAGCTGAGGACTTGAACAGAAGATTTTTCTCTATCAAAACCCGGTAAAAACAAGAACCATGATGCAATTTCATGTTGGTTTCTGTCAAAGGCACCAGTACTTAACATAGCCGCTTGCGCAAGACGATATGATTGATCCTTTATGTCACTGATTTGTGAAAAAACTAGCAAGTTCATGAATGCCAAAAGATGTTTGTACATCAGTGGTGGAGTCCTAATTGGAATTCTACTACTTGGAGACCATCCAACGAATTCTACTAGCAAAGACAAAATAGAGCGCTGCAGATCAGTTTGTGATGCTGAAGGACTGCTTAGGAGATTCATAAAAAACTCAAAAGATCCCTCCAAGACAGTGGGCATTATCCGCTGCAATAAAAAGAATTAAAAGAACATTGTAAGCAACAACTGCATAGGAGCATATGCTTTCAGACTGTTACCAAACGAAGAAATACATACATTCAGGCATATACTAAGTTCCAAAGCATGAGGCAAATGAGTTATCCTTTGAAGTAAGGATGCAACCTACGTTACTAGATCTATTATGCGTGAGAAACGTTTTCCCTCGAGGGATTAAGGCAAGCCTTGACTTGAAAGCATCAAAACACAATAGATGTATTCCCTAAAGGCCTGATAGTGCTAGAAAATCACATCCCTCACACAGCAAATCCAAAATGCTAAATCAGCATTTTTTATTTATTTTTTATTTTTTATTTTTTTACCAAAAAGCAACAGTGATCCGTACCTTGGCCAAATAAAAAAAATATCAGGCATAAGTATCTAACCCTGCATTTTTTATGCCCAATATGGCCTCAATAAAAGATCCAAGAGAAAATAAGACTATGAAAAATTAAACTTACAAGATAAATTTTCAAAGCATCGAGCAGCCTACAGTGGAAGTATATCTCTGCATTCTTCAGTGTCGTTAGAGATGTGGAGTGAAGATCCAAACCCCAAATTTCCGCCATAACATTTGTAGCATCCTTTTCATTGTCCAATCCATCGTCTGTGGACGTACCTACAATTCTTTCACTAATCTCGGGCAAAGCAACATCTGGATCAAAATTTAGCCCACCTATAATAATGTCTGCGTCCTTGTTCTCTATATCTGTTTTCAATTTTTTCACACTACTGCGGCTGTGTTCGGGTAACTTCTCCAACTCTGCTGTCCTCTTTAAGCTTAACTGTTGATTTTTGGAGTGATTACTCAGAGAAGAAAGTAGAGTCAACAAAACTTGAGGATCAGGGAGCAAGGTACGGACTTCATTTTGAAAATCTTGCTTGAAAGACTCTGAAACGTATAACTTCCCATTTTGGTTTAAAACACCAAGGAAGGAGTCCAGCAACTTCAGTGCCTCTAAAAGAACCCTTAAAGTTCCGTGCTTCACTAGAAAATCAGAGTGAAGCAATCCCTTATTGATTGTGGACCGGCTGAATGAACGGGGATACAAGCATTTCATGATACTCTGCACGTCCACATTGTCCAACAAGGCTGGATCATGAGACTGAAAATCATGGAAACCAAAAGGATGCCCGCTTCCCACTGAAGAAACCACGTTTGCTGCCAGAGTAACAACAGAAAACCTGCAAATGCTTCAGTCACCAAGCAAATATAGAGGAATAGAGGACCAGCTAAAATTGAGTATTAAACAATATGATGAAGAGGTACAAATAATCTGACCAGGTAGGCGATGCACAGTCCTCAAGGTTGTAGGGGAACTCTACCATATATGCTGCAGCAATAGGCGGTCTCCCATTAACAATAGCCAAAAGCAGATCCCTGTGGTACCCAATCTCAGTTGCTTTAAGCTTCTTCATTACATCCACAAGTCGCTTAGAATTACCCTTCAGGTGTCTCTTCAAATCTGACATCAAGCCATTACAAGGATCGGTACAAACCATAACTAAGACACTGTATGCCAATTCTGCAGATGCGCCACCATTCTCCCTTCCACAAATGTTGACTAATTGTTCCAAAGTAACACTCCCAAAGAGAACACTTCGAAGACTTGGGGAAACTGATGACTCTTCAACAAGAATCCTGTTCCTCAATGTGGACAAAACATATAAAACAGTCTCATCATCATCATTCCCAAGCCCGCGAAGGACAACAGAGTACATTTCCTTCTGCCGTATAACCGACCTCAGCAATCCTGGTGTTCCCACCTCCAGAAACGACACTGCAAACCCCACAAACGCCTTTCTCAATGACAGCTTCATTCTTCTCTCGTTCTGCTTCTTTTTGTACTCACCCATCTTGGAAAACCCCTGGAGTTTGAAATCAAAATTCTTTGCAACCTCGGAAGCCAAACCAGACCCACGCCTCACAATCGAACCCAAAAGCAGAAGTGCCGCCTTCTGGCGTTTCGCTTCTTTACTATTCAACTCCTTATACACATCTTGCAACTGCTCTTCAATAAGCGACCGAGCAAACCTATCCAATGCCCTACTTATAGCCATCCTCTCCACATCATTTGGTTTATATATTCCATCAGGATGACTCAAAATAACAGAAATTAATTTAAGTATACAAAATATTCCCGATTTCCCTCGCCGGAGCTTCCAAGCACCCAGAAGCTCCAAGCACTTGGCTGAATTCTTCACATAATAATGGAGCAATTCACCTCCAGAATCCCCTTTCAGCAACTTAATGAATTCTTTTGTACCGTCAGAGCATAATTTAATTTCGACAGAATTAATCTTATGCAAAAGCTCTTTAAGTTTAGCTTCATGGGTCACTTTAAGCGTAGGTTTAGGCATCTCCACTCTCCCAACCTCACCGTCATAATTTTCAACTACCATAGCTGCAATTCAAAAACAAACATAACAAAGCAAATTACTTTCTAGGCAACCAATTTGTTCTCTCTTTTGTATTCAGACACTTTCTAGGCAACGAAACAAACAGAAAACTGAAAGGGTACCAAAATAAAACAAAAGCCTCAGTTTTGTATGCATTGGATGCGTACCTTGATCTTCGGAGGCTGAGATTGCTACTTCCATTGAAAAACAGAGAGAGTCTGGTTGATGTCCTTGTGGGGTTTTGGAGAAATTAGGGTTTAAGGAAATTAAGGGTTGGCTCCGGCCCAAGCCCACATTTTGAAATAGGCCCGGCCTATCATTCAGACACCCTATCACAATTTCACAAGATTGACAACCCAACCTATCCTCCATCCCCACGTGTCACTCTACAACCCTCGCCTATATAAGCCCCTTCCACCACGAAAATATCCTCTCTTTCTCTCAGACCCAATCCGGGATTAAGGTTATCGCTGTTCCCAAACCACGCCGCAATCCCTCTTCCTCCTCCACGAGGACACCCTTATCCCCGTACCCAAACACCCGCCTTTCTTCACCATGATGCAGCAGCCATCAGGAGGAGTGGTTCCACAACAGATTCCGTCAGATCCGCAGCAGCAATACCAGCAGCAGCCGCCGCAGCAGTGGATGATGATGCCGCCGCAGCAGCAGGGCCAAGCCCCTCCGGCACAGGCTGGGTGGGCCCAGCAGGCACCTCAGCAGCAGTACGCGACCACACAGAATCCTGGCCCCGATGAGATCCGCTCGCTCTGGATCGGTGACTTGCTGCCGTGGATGGACGAGAACTATATCCTCAGCTGTTTTGGTCCCACCGGAGAGGTAGTTACACAAGCACCTATGTGATTTTCTGTACTTTGTGCGTTTATGTGTGCATGTATATCTAGGGCTTGACTTTTATGTGATTTGCTTTTCAATTTTGTGTTCTGCTTGGATATGGATGAATGTTTTTGTACTTCAAATTTGGAATTTAGGGCTTGTTTCTAGATGTGATCTGAAAGAAGAACAAAGAACATAACTTTTAATGACTTTATCAACTGGGTTTTTTTATAAACCAAAATTTACAATAAAACAATTAACTTTAGATGCCTGAGCCCAGGTTTCAACCAAAACTACAGAACTGCTTATTGAGATTTGCTGTTTATTTATATTTCTGGTACTTTTTGTGTGGACTATTTGTATGATCCGTGTTTCCCATTATGTTGTATTCATTGTGGCTTTTGAGGTGTTTGTAGGCTGTGACTGCAAAGGTTATCCGTAATAAGCAGACAGCTTTGCCAGAAGGTTATGGCTTTATCGAGTTTAGGTCTCGCAGTGCGGCTGAGCAGATCTTGCAGCAATACAATGGAACACTGATGCCCAACACAGAGCAGAATTTCCGACTGAATTGGGCAACCCTAGGTGCTGGCGAGAGGCGACAGGACGATGGTCCGGATTTTACAGTTTTTGTAGGGGATTTGGCTGCTGATGTGACTGATTACCTCCTTCAAGAGACATTTAGAGTTGCTTATCACTCTGTTAAGGGTGCAAAAGTTGTCACTGATAGGACCACTGGACGCTCCAAGGGATATGGTTTTGTTAGGTTTGGTGATGAAGGTGAGCAATTGCGAGCCATGACTGAGATGAATGGTCAGTATTGCTCTACCAGGCCCATGCGGATTGGCCCTGCTGCTACTAAGAAACCAGCTAGTGGTGGACAGCAATACCAGAAAGGTATGTTTTAGATATTGCACATGCTTTGTGGTAATAACTGTACAAAACTTCTGAACCTGTATTTGCAGCTTGGTTGTAGTTAGCTTTTTTCCTATATGTTTGTTCTGCTACTTTACATTTTGAATATTTTGGGCTTTATGTTAATCATGGTTTGGTAAGTTGCAGTAGGGCTTTTAGTTTATACTTTCGAGGTGAAATTGTCAGAAGTGTTCTAAATTTGGCACCGTTTCAGTTATTCAGTTGAAGATTGGCGGAACTTAGTCATTTCCTTCGAGTACTTTCCTTTGTAAACTTGGGCGCATTTAATTATGTTAAAACATGCAAAGACTTATGTAGAACTCATGTTGTCTCAAAGCAGGACACCGAGAGGCTCTCATTTTGGGGGGCCTGGAACTGATTTCAGCTGAAATGATTCCACATTAATGCGTGGCCTCATTTTAGGTCAGTTATTTTGTTTATGTCATAAGCTTCTTCTTTTCTCGTGGCATTTGCTATGCTACTCAAGAATTACCTTTCCAGTCAGCTTTACATTTATTCCATTTACCAGTCAGCTTTACATTTATTCCATTTACCAATCAGCTTTACATTTATTCCATTTACCAGTCTGGTTTACTTTATTCCATTTTCCAGTCGAGTTTACATGTATTCCATTTACCAGTCAGGTTTACATTTACTCCAATTTCCGAAGTTTATATATCCTTCTTTTAATACTTCGCTTATTTTGAAGAAGCATTGTGTTTTTTTCTTTGTGGATCGGTTCCACAATGTTCTCTATGTTTGATAGGATAGAATTTGTTCCCAAATTTGTGGCCCATGTCTCTCTGTGGTTTCACGTTTCAGCCTTCATCTTAAGTCAGAATATAAATCTACATTAAATGCTAACTATAAGTTGTAGCCCATGCAGTAGTTCACATTTTAATCCAAAATACCTTTAAATCTCTGAAGACATTTTCTTGTGTTGCACCTTGTGGTGCCACTCTTATTTTTGTTTTAAGGTAGAAGTAACACTTAGTAATTTGTCATAAAATGACCATCCCAATATTGTACTGGGCCAGGATTTGGAAATAGTTCTTCATCTAGACTCCTATCCAATTGAGTGTACTTGATCTGTTTTATTGCTTGTAAATTTTTTGAGTGACCTATTTAATTTCGTGTATAGAAATTGAGCTGTCTACATCTTTTTGTTTCTGGTTATCTATCTTATTATGATTGAAGTATGTTCCATTTTAAGTTGTACTTTGGTTGTAAACTCACTACTTTTTATGGTTCCTTCTTTTGTTTAGTTCTCTATTTTATTACATTTCCTGTATTTTTCATAGTTTTATGTGTAATAGACTCAAATGCATGTCTGGTCCCATTAGCTGTTAGATGTTCTGTTCTATTATGATACCTTTTTATGCATGGAAATATAATTTGATTTGAAGGTTGGAGTGTAGGTTTAGGAGTCATATGTTGCAGCTTTTTAGGTAAAAGATCTTCCTTTCAAACCCAAAATAAGTTTTATAGCAGATGTCAATATTTAGTGTGAACCCCAAAATGAGTCTTTATTGCACATGTCCATAGAAGGGTATGGAACATTTTCAAGCCTAGAAAAAGCTACAGTTATGCCGGTTTTTTAACCCATGAAAGAAAATCTACAGTTACAACAGAGGGTGCCTTTAGTAGGGTTTTTATTTCTGCTTTATCCAACCAAATCTGATTGTACTTTGTCCTCTTGATAATTGTTATGGCCATAGTTTCTTGTTAAAAATTTTATTTAAAAAAAAAACCCCTCTTCAGATAATTGTATAGGCAATGCACTTGTTATTGTTGGTTGGTGGCACATCATGTTATATGCTATCATAGCTGTTCAGTGAAATCCTCCATGCCACATTGCCAGTATGAAGTTGGAGGAGATATAAAAAAAAAATTAAAAAGTGCATAGCCTTAATAGAGATGCGTGCATCTGAAATCCTTAATGTATGGGTAAGTTGCAAGGAAGTCATATTTCGTGCAAAATTCCAAGTGATGTGTTACTTTGATAAATTGATTGTGGTTTTGGGAATATAAGTTTGAGAACCACAATAACACGGTGAAGATTGGTGCCTGAGTTCTTCAATGCTTAACCAGATGATACAGATCATTCTGCAGAAAATTTTGTCTGTGATACTATTCCTAAGATTCCTAACATCGCATATACTAGTGCTTATGTGTTTTTTATTTGCAGCCTCCTACCCAAGTACTCAAGGAAATCCAGGCGAGGCTGATCCAAATAATACAACAGTGGGTAGTTTGTCCTAATGTTGCATTGTACATTTCTTTCTACATTATAGTAACCCCTGACACATTTGAGTGCAGATATTTGTTGGGGGTTTGGATCCCTCTGTCAATGATGACATGTTGAGACAAGTCTTCAGCCAGTTTGGTGAGCTAGTTCATGTGAAGATACCAGTAGGCAAGCGTTGTGGTTTTGTTCAATTTGCTAATAGGTAACAGTTCTACACCTTAGTCTAGATAAAAGTTTCCTTTTGTTTCCTCCTTAGAAAATAATCCTCGTATGTGCTTATGTTGTCTGCATGTATCTTCAGATCTTGTGCAGAGCAAGCATTGGGAACGTTGAATGGAACCCAATTAGGAGGACAAAGTATTAGACTTTCATGGGGCCGCAGTCCTACAAGCAAACAGGTTTTTATTGGTGACCTTATAATTTTTTGACTTTTTGCTGGTATGCATGCTAACCATAATTTTTACTGGTTTGATTGATTCAGAACCAACCAGATCAGGCACAGTGGAACGGCGGTGGTGGTGGATTTTATGGATATCCACAAGGATATGATGCGTATACATATGCTCCTCCTGCCCAAGACCCTAACCTGTATTATGGAGGCTATGCTGGATATGGAAATTACCAGCAGCCTGGTGCTTACCAACAGCAACAGCAGGTAACTATCACTAGTTTCAGCTTCCTTGCCCTGTAGAGATTTAGAATTGGAGGTTCTTGCTAGTGTGTTATATGATGTGGGATTAGGATTGTTCATGACATGAGTTTGTTTCTATGGTTGCAGTGATTTGTAGCTGCCTGCCTTGGAGCCTGAAAGCTGGGTATCATCATGTTCCGGTGCATCTTAGGTTGCGGTTTTAGTATGACTGTTGTATGATGTTGTGCAGTCGAGTATCAACTTTTAACATTGTCTTTGTCATTTTCTTCATGCTTTCTTTTTCCCTCCTTCCCCATCCTTTCATTGCCTCGAGTGAGATTCGGGAGACAGTGCACTTTAAATATGTCATTTGCAGTTTAATATGTTAAGCAGTTATTCGTGTTGTATGCTCCATCATTTCTTTCTTTTAAGCTTGTTTGTTAGTTGTTTTTGTCCCCCCGTGTATTTTTGGCGTGTAAGAATTCAGCGTTGGGGTTTCGACATGGGATTGCTTTCCTTAGTCAAAAGAGTGCATATTCTCAAATCTGGATTTCCGTTTTGAAGTAAAACAATGTGATATGATTAATTTTCGGTACATAGATCAATTAAATCACTTAAATTGGGTTGTATTAGGCCCCGTTTGGGATTGCTTTTTTTAACCAAAAACCTGCTTTATTTTAATGGCATGTTTACTAATCTGGAATTGAATTAGGGGGGATTGAATTGAGGATGAATTGAATTGAGGAGAATTAGATTTCGGATTCCTAATGAAGTTATTTACTAAACCATATGGATTGAGGGGAGTTAGATTCCGAATTCCTATTAAAGTTGTTTACTAAATCATATGGAATTGGGGTAGGAGTGGTACTAATTACTAAAATGTCCACATTTTTTGTTTAAAGTAGATGGCATATTTGGAAATTTGAAAATTGTGTGAGGATATAATGGGTAAAAAAGATGAATTCCTAAGGGGTGAATTCTCCAGGAATTAGAATACCACCACCAATTCCGGAATTGAATTCCTCCAAAATTAGGAATTCAATTCCTAATTTTGCGTGGGTCCCACTTACTTTTCAATTCCATTATGTGAAGTAAACGCAATTCCATTATGTGAAGTAAACGCAGGAATCCTCAAAAGTGGAATTCAATTCCTGATGAGAATTCCAATTCCGGATTAGTAAACATGTCATAAAGTTAAGCAGTTTAAGGTGTTTGGTAAAAAGAAAATATCCTGATTATTTTAAAAGCAATGGCCTTTTGACATCAGCTTTTAAAAGCAAACTCTGGGTTGCTTTTCAAAGCTGCTTTCAAAAGAAGCAGAGATGAACATTTAATGAATTTTTTTAATTCCCAAAATACCATCATTCATTTTAAAAAATGACATCACCTTCACTTCCACATCCAACTCCACCACTTGCACCACCACATTCACTACCTCCACAACCACTGCCACCACCACCACCACCACCACATCCTCCTCCTCCTCATCCTCCACCACCACCACTATAGCCACCACCTCCTCCACCTCCTCCACCACCTCCTCCTTCACCTCCACCTCCACAACCACCACCTCCTCCAAAACCTCCAAATCCACCACCACCTCCGCAACCAACACCACCACCATGCTGCCACTGCTACCACCACCACCACCTCCACAACCGCCATCCCCACCACCACCAACTCCACCTTCATCACCACCACCACCTCCACTCCATAACTACAACTACCACCACATGATTAGTACATAACACTTTTAACATCATGTCTATTTTAGTCATTATTCACAGTTACAACAATTTTATATTAAAATTTACCAAACGTTTTTTACATTGTTTTTTGTACTAACAGCACTTAAAAATATTGTTTACCAAACATGGAGTCGATTTACTTTACAGCTAATTATTTTCAAAGCACAGTAGAAGCAACTTTTTTTAAAAGTGACAGCAATCCCAAACTAGGCCTTAGGCAGCTGGGTTTATTTAACATTAATATTAGGACGCTGAATATGAAGGGTAAAACCCGATGAGCTACAAGCTATCCATTATGTTGGTTGGTGATTTGATTTGGAGACTGATAGTAAGTTTGTGCTCTTACCAAAGGGAGAATGCTTGTTGGGAAAGGATACCTTTAAACTTAGGATTTTCAACTGTTTTATCTCCTGAATTATGATCCTAATTGCCACTTGTTTAGATCTTAAAATTAGTATTTAAAAACTCATGTTTTAAATAAATAAAAAAATTATGATTTTTTATTTCATTTTTTTTAGTAGGATACCGAACGGGCCTTAAGTTTTCAAGGCAATTTTTTTAAAATGTTAAGAAATCCAATAATTTCTTGGATTTAATCCACACCAACATGTGGAGGAAAAGCTAGCTGCAGTAAGAATTGTTATGTATATGGCCAGGCCAAAAGTCACTTTTGGTATCTGTAGTTTGATACTTCAACCACTTTTGACTCTGTAGTTTCAATTCCGTCAATTTTGCCATTGTAGTTTCATAATTATAGCAATTTAAGGACAATTCTAATTTCTATCAAATTATTCTAACTTCTGTTATCTATTAAGGAGTATTTTGGTCCAAACTTGCATCCCCTCCCCAACCAGCCAACACTCAACAGTCCCCCAACCCAACCCAACCCCAGCTAGCCACCACACCCTTAAATGACCGCCACCACAGCCTCCCAAGGCGGCCCCAACGCAACAAAGGCACAAGGCAGAAGCAAGCAAGCAGAGAAGCTAGAAAAAGAAAAAGGAAAATGGTTTTGAACTTTGGGAAGGTGGGTGGAAGCTAAAAGATGAAATCAAACTAAGAAAAAAGAAAACAAAAAATGGTTTGAAATTTGGGCGTCTGATACAGCCAGAAAATGATTCACATTCAAGCTAGCATGTTTGCCTATAAGATGAAGACAGAATGTTGTCATCCAAAAACATTGATCAAGGGAGTTAATAATGTACAAGTTTCATATATGCACCCAATAGATCTACAAATTGCTTGTTCATCTGAATAGGCAATGCTGAATCATGCATGAAAAGTAACACCAAGTATTAGTGGTGAGAGAGAAATCTGTAATGATGCTTCGAGGAAGTGTTTCTTTGGGTAAAAGGAAGAAAGGGCCAAAACGCAATAAAGCTTGACGAAACTGCATCTACTTCTCTAATCCATGTTTCTGCATCTCAACAACATCGCTTCCTCTATTTCTTCTTCTCCATTTCCTACTTCTTCCTCATTGGATGCATCTGTAATATGTGCTGGAGTTGGGGCAGCCTTGGGAGGCTGTGGTGGCTGGCTAGGACCAAAATACCCCTGAATAGATAACATAAGTTAATAATAATTTGACAGAAAATAGGATTGTCCTACAATTGCTACAAAAATGAAACTACAATGACAAAATTAACGGAATTGAAACTACAAGGTTTAAAGTGGTTGAAGTGTCAAACTATAGAGACCAAAAGTGACTTTTAATTTTCAAAAATGAAGCCCTTAATATGTTTTAAGTCGTATTTATAATTTTCAAAACTTTGTTCTTTACATGGAATTGTACCTCATCTAATACTCCTCGATAAAATGGGGTAGTAAAAACATGATCATTTCCATATTAAATAGTTTAGGGCTCTCACATGTGGGGTGAAGCTTAACTCATTACAAATGTCACGTGGAGTAAATTTCTACAAAACAAGGGTAATTATTAAGTACAATTCTACAGTGTAGAGACATTGATTACCCACATATAGGACACTCCAAGTGTGAGGTTACCTTGCAAAAGTTTAGGTTCCTCTTTCCATAAGAAAAAAGCTTGGACCTAAAACCGTGGATTGCATATGTATAAATTTGGAACGTGTGCGACCATCGTGTTTAGTTGCCACCAGTTATGAAATATGTTCATCTTGAATTTTTGTTAATATTTTTTTTTTCGTACAAGGTAAAGATAGATCCCCTATATAGAGAGAGAGAGAGAGAGAGAGAGAGAGAGAGAGAGAGAGAGAGAGAGAGAGAGAGAGAGAGAGAGAGAGAGAGAGAGAGAGAGAGAGAGAGAGAGAGAGAGAGAGAGAGAGAGAGAGAAGCATATGAATGCTACACATGATGGAAATCATGTTGATCGTGATGCATCTTCTCGTTCCCAAGAACAAGACTTGGAACCAAGGAGAGGAAAAGGATGAAAAACCCCAAGAAGGTTAGACATGATTTCTTCACTAGAAGCTCCTTATTGGAAGGAAGCAATACAAAGTGAGATTGAATCCACTTTGTAGAATAGCACATGAAAATTGGTTGACGTACCTCCAAGTAACAAATCTATTAGTTATAAATGGATTTTAAAAAAGAAATTGAAATCATATTGTACTATAGACAAGTATAAGGCTGGTTTAGTAGCAAAATGGTACCATAAAAAATAATTGTTTGACTCCCTCGATACTTACTCACTAGTCACCAATTACTTTTGTGGGTGCTACTAGTAATCGCAACCATTTACAATTTGGAAATAAACCAAATATATGTAAAAAAAAAAATACTTAAATAGTGAGTTTGATGGAAAGACGTAGACACATACTTACAGAATTTGTTATCTTTGATAGCAATCATGATGTAAAACCGTTTGATGACATTTGCAATTTGAAAAAGAATAGTAGTAAAAGTGTATCTTGATGGGTATAATCTAGAAAAAGATTTCATTACAATAGAATTTTTTTTATATTTTAAAAAAGTCAATTTGTATGCATATGAGCGCGTGCTAAGAAGTTAATTTAT
Source organism: Prunus avium (assembly GCF_965620075.1). Taxonomy (NCBI): domain Eukaryota; kingdom Viridiplantae; phylum Streptophyta; class Magnoliopsida; order Rosales; family Rosaceae; genus Prunus; species Prunus avium. The sequence goes on along the minus strand of NC_142287.1, from coordinate 21,809,989 downwards.
ATTGAATTCAAATAAGTAATGAAATTAGAAATTCGTATATTCTCAATTATTGAGAAAAAAATAAACATAGATACATCAATGACATGTTTAATTACCTGAAATAAGAATGAAAGAATAGAAATGTATGATTTCAACTCATTCTTCATTTTGACTTCGACTCCTTTTATTCCGATTGCTTCTCGTTCTGATTTCATGTAGGGTTTGTAATAAATGAAGGAATTAGTATAAAAAAAGAAAAAAAAAAGAAGAGAAAATAAAAACACATGTATGTATCGTATGGAAAAAGTAAAAAGAAACAAACAAAAAAGGGGACTTGTTCAATGTTTCGGATGTATAACAAAACAGAGACGCATTGCCGCACAAGAAAAGAAAGTGATTTTCCTTTTCAGATCTCTTCCCCTTCTATATTAACCCTCCAAAATCGTAGACACACGCACAGAAGTACTGAAACTTGTAGTCAGAGAAATTGGGCTGGATCAGAAAAAGCAGAGAAAAAGAAACATGGGTTGCAGAAACAGAGAGTTCACAGACGACGAGACTGTCTCTTCTTCTTCATTGAGTGAGGCCTTGCTCTTTGCCACCATGTGCATCATTGGTCTCCCAGTCGATGTTCACGTCAAGGACGGGTCTGTCTATTCTGGAATATTCTACACCGCCTCTGTGGAGAACGAATACGGTGGGTTCTCTTGAGCTTTGTTGTTGTTTCAATGTGTTTTTGAAAATGGCGAATTTCTCAGAACTCTTTCTGGGTTTTTAATATTATGCGGTATTGTATCTGGGTTTTATTATTTTGAGGGATTTGTATCTGGGTCCACATTTTGCTTGACTGGCAATGGTGATCCTATAGATTGGGATGGATGGGAAGTATTTGATCTGGCTTTTACTGTTTTGTTGGGTTTTCAGTTTATTTTTGTGGATTTTCTTATGAGTGTTTCTGATTTCATTTTCACCGAGAAAGGGTGAACCATAAGAGAATGTACACTAGAACTAAGGCATTGAGATATATTGGATTTGAGAAAACTGGATCTTTAACCACTACTTTTGTGTGTGCATGTGCTTTTATTCAATTATCCTGAAGTGTAATTAGCAATCGACACAGGACGCGTGTTTTAAACTTTAGAATGGGCCCTCTCTCTGTCACTCACTCACACACAGACTTCTGATTGAGATTCATTCAGTTGGTGTTTGTGTTGTTTAGGTATTGTTCTGAAGAAAGCAAGGATGACTAAAAAGGGAAAGAGTGATGCTAATGTAGGAAATGGGACATTGATTGACACTCTAGTAATTCTCTCAGTTGACCTTGTTCAAGTTGTTGCTAAGGTATGTAGTTCATGTCATTCCTCTTATATTTTTTGAAAACAACTTAAGCAATCTGCAGTAGGTAAATGTGGCTCTTTATGCATCATTCAGGGAGTTTTGCTTCCAGCGGCTGATGTTGCTGGAAATATGGCTGGTGACGAAACTGAAGCTGTTACGGGTACTGTTCCTTCTGATGTATGTATAAAGAATGATGCGAAGAAGCCAATTGAGTCTGCCATAAATAAGAAGAAATTGAACGGTGTCAGGTATTTTTTCAGTGTTGGACTTGTATGGATTGTTTTATGGACTAATTGAGTCTGCCATAAATAAGAAGAAAATGAATGGTGTCAGGTATTGTCTCAGTGTTGGACTTGTATGGATTGTTATCTGCAAAGTCTCGAGAATAAAAGAAGTTTTCAGATTTCAGTTGTTGTTCATCATAGAAACTGATTATACTGGCAGATGGCCACTGCCTGTTTTTCGTACGGGAAAGGATACCCTTGTATAATCTGTTGCTCAATTATTGCTGTTCAATTCGATTTTATGTATAGTATGTAGTCATACTTTAGTTATATTAGCAGGGGCCCAATGCAAAATGGCAATGGACTTGCTCATGGCGTCACCTCCACAGGAGCTGGAAAGGAACATGAAGGGAGGAATTTGCCACTGAAACATGGTGGGGATACCATGGAAGTTGAACATGGGAAAGGTGAAGGGATGAATTTATCTGAGGTAAATTTTTCTATATGCATGGTTCTATCTGTCTACTTTATACCTTAGTTTGTACTTGGCATCATATATTTACTCGACCACATCTCTTTTGGAATTTAAGAGGTTGTTTTTCATTTTTAGAAAACAAGGAACAATTCTATTGAACAGAACAAAAACATGGCCAACTTTAGCACTCAGGATATATGCAGAAAAGCCACTTTGATAAGAGGTGCATAACATCAACCCCTAATGATTTCAAACATAAATTAGAGTTTAATAGGGAAGAAAGTGTATATAATGATAACCGCTGCCAAGATTGTTCTGTCACATTGTAATATATGTTGTATTTATCATTGCAAAATGCTTTCTGCAGGCTGATAAAGTTAATGATAAAAAGATGACATCAAAGCGATTGCCTTCCGGAGTATCTTGTGATCCTGTTACTGTAATTGTTAATTCAGACAATCAATGCTGTGAAAGGACAACTTCAGCAGACATTTCTTCTGATGTTTTTTCTTCAGGTGTCTCAACTTCATTTAATCCAGCTGCAGATGCTTCTTGTCGACGTGTGGAGGCAACATCAACTGAAATGGTCCCTCCTCAGGGTCCAGAATTTAATAGAAGTGCCAAGGTAACACTATAATTGGACGAACCATGTTAAATTCAACCTGAATGATTAATTTATTTATATTGGTTAGTATATTCTTGTCTTAGAATTGGTTGGTCACCTTAATGCTATCTAATTTATGCATCACTTGGTTCACTAAGAACCTTATGTTGAAATCTGCTGGTAATTGGGTTCTAATAGATTATGGGTTTAGTGGCCTAATACTAAGGAAACTTAATGCTTGGTGATCCCAAGTGCAACTACTTATATTATGAGGTGGCGTTAATAAATTTTTTAAAGTTGATGATGTGTTTCCTAATGACATAGTCAAGTTGATAACCTTTTTCTTTGGTATTCCTTTTTAGGAATTTAAGCTCAACCCAGGAGCAAAAACATTCTCTCCATCTTTTACAAAGCCCATAACATCAACCCCTCCTTCGGTGCCAACAGTGGCGAGCATGGGTTATATACCAAACAACTCCCCCGTGGTAGCTGTTCCTGCTGCTCAGCCGGAAGTTGGATCAAATCCTTTCCCATCTCGTTCATCTGTGCCTATTAAGGTGGTCCCGTACAATAATTTCACCAATGGACATGGTGGCAGTGGTTCTCAATTTTCACAACCTGTATGTACCGTAGGCATTTCTAAATTCATATGCGGGTTATTATATGATACAATCTATGTATATAGTACAGTCTTTGTATGATATGATTAACTGCAGTTGCGGATAACCAGTTTTGTGAGCGGTAACTGGCCAGACACAAAATTGGTTATTCGCAAGTGTGGTTAACCGTATTATACAACAACTATATATGTGTATATATATATATATATATATATATATATGTGTGTGTGTGTGTGTGTGTGTGTGTGTGTGTGTGTATAATGGGGGTGTGTGTATATAATGGGGGTGTGTGCACTTCAGCCTACTCACTGGTGGACAAGAAATTTCATACCAATAACTTCTCCTTGATTTGAATATCAGCGGTTAGATTTTATTCCGGTAGTTTGTGAATAGGGGATTGATGACTATATGAATGTATCATAGAATACAGAATTCATGTTGATGTTATTATATGAAATTTGACTTTTAGTGAAAGCTCTGCTTATAACTACTAGCAGCGTTAGTGTAGCAGAGTTAGCGTTATAAACACTTGTAGAGTTGATTATGTAAATACTTTAGTAACTAAAATAAGGAGATAAAGTAAGTAGTCAATCCTGGACCATTAGATTCAAGATTAAAGCATTCAGACAACTTGAATTACAAGTGTTTTAACCTTAGCCTTGGAAAGTGATCTTACGGCCCAAGATTGACTATTTAATTTAGCTCCTTACCAGTGCTTGTCTGCTCATGTGCTTATACAATGTACATATGCACAAACACGCACACACACACCCACAGTGATTATTTCTTACTCACTGGTGAACATAGATTTTGTGCTTATTAATGAGTTTGAGATAAAAATTGTGTGCGTGTGTGTAGTCATGATCTTTTCTACTCACTAGTGAACACAAAAATCTCTTATCACTAATCACTAGGTCAAAATCCAATAGCTAACATTTGTTTAAGATATAAAATGCTTTGTTGGGATTTGAATATTACGTTGTTTTTTTGTCCAATGGTTGGTCAACATTGATTTTTGTGTTAACCGGTGAGTAGGAAATGAAGATTACATATAGGAGTGTTTAGACTGATAACATTCAGTATCTCAATGAGATACGAATCATGATCTTAAGTCCTAGGATGAAAATCCAATGGTTAAAATAACACAGGATTAGAGCATGGTACGTGCCTTGTTATAATGCTTTACATTGTATATAATACACAATATATAAGAGAGAGGTGTTGTGGAACTTTAGGATTCATCTTTGGTTGCCCTTTCTGGATATAGATTGTTGGACACGTGGGAAGCAGGGTGCAGACGCTTAGGTATCCTGTTCAGGCTGGACCTACCTATGTGCATCCAAATTCTCAAGCTGTAAGTAATTGAACGAAATTAATGCCATCTTTATTTCAACTTATTTTCAGTGGTTTAGGATCAGGATAAATCTTTTACTCTATTTTGCTGATTTACTAAACCCCCTCCTCTTTGTCTAGGTTATGGTTGGACGGTTTGGGCAGGTTGTATACATGCATCCAGTTTCTCAAGTAAGATACTTCATGGTCCTATGATTGAAGCTGTCTTATGATATGATTTCTAATTAGTTAAGTTTGAAGTGGTACCTGGATGCTTTTTGAGATTTGCACTGAGTTGTATTTGGCTAAAAATAGTATTACAGTATGTACTGAAGTTGATGCTCTACAGGGTATGCCAATATTTCAGTGGTCAAGAAATATTCATTTTTAGTCCACTTGTGGGGTGTAACAGGACGCACCTGTTGATACATTCTACTCGAGTTATTCTGATTTCTGTCTATGTGCCATGAGCCCTGTCAGATTATTTTTGACATAAAAAAGAATATTTTTTATCGCCAAGTACAAATAATGAGAATTGTAGTAACAGTAACAACAACAAAAATGATAACAATATTCCTTCGAAATGTGATAACAATAAAAGTAAATAGTAAGAAGACTTATGGTGGTAATGATTTTTGTATCATTTATTTCAAATTTATTGATCTCCCTTCATCTTATATTGAAGGATTTGGTTCAGGGTGCAACGGCTATGTCACCACTGCCTGCTCGTCCTGTGTTGACTCCACATCAGGTCCAGTTTCCGAAGCACCAAGGTATGGGCTAAGTTATTATGTTCCCAATGAATCTTCATTTGACAATGAAAATGGAAAAGTTAATGAGCATCTGTATTATTTTGCGGGGTATTTTCTGTTTCTGCTCCAAATTTTTTTTTCTTTGTTAAAACAAATCTTGAATGTGAATTATTTGGAAAGGGAAACCCTGAGGAACAAAATTATAGCTTTTTTCACGAATTCTTTTCGTGTCATGTTCATGGATACTAATGTAACTTTCACCATTTAAATTTCAAATGACAGCAGGTCTGAATTTCTTCCACATTTTGAATATCTCTTTGGGTAATTTTTGCTTTCTTTTCCTTATTTAATGCAGGACCTGCAGCAGCCCAAGCTTTTCAGCTGTGTGTGCCTCCGCCGTTCATGACTACTGGACAGCAGCCTTTCCCCATTGCCAAGACACATCCCCTTTTTGCAACCTCCCTTCCCTTCTAATTGTCTCATTTAAGTCCCAGGATCTAATGATCTTGTCGATCCCAAGTTTTGGTGAATATCGGTTTCTTTCACTAGTCACCTCAGCTAGGGGTTCTTTTCCCCATCCTTATATATTATAATTCTAGAAAATTTTGGCCTTAAATTCTTTTGTTGGACAAGAGTCCAGTCAACCTGTATTCACACACTGTTTTTTCTATACATAAAAGTCGGACAACTTTTGCACAAGGGTTTCTGTCAAACCTGGTTAAAGGGCGTGTAGCTTTCATTGTTTTTTTTTATAAATATGTAGGGATCTTGTCTTCTACAAAAAGGGAGTGGGTTTCATGCTTTTCCTTGAATAATTTTGTCAATAGAGTAACATGTAAAGTATTTGAACAAGAGATGCATTCATTCGATTGATTGTTTTTTCGATACATGATTCGTGATTTTAAAATGTTATATCCTCTGATGTTTATATGTTCCAACTGATTGCCTGGAAGTTTTCCATTAAGCAGTGGAGATGCTTTTATTTTTATGTCTCTGAAAGACTTGGTAAAATACACTTTTTTTTATAATTAAACATACAATACATGTATTATACATGTATATATGTATTCATCATGTATAATACACATGTTTTTTTACAAAAATTTCAATAATACATATAAAATTCACATATTTTTCATATGTTATTGAATAAAAATAATATATATTACAAATTGTAAATAAATTATATTAAAATATTATATAGATTATAGTGGTTGAACTTTTTATTTGTATTTTTCACAAATTTTGTCGAATAAAACACGTATGTATTTTATTCGTATTTTTCCCGTTCGTATTTTACTATGTATGTACTCTACCATGTAATATGTCGAATAGAAGGCTACAAAATTTTTATTTAAATAAAAAAAAACTCAAAATTTTAAATTTAAAAAGTTAAAACTAAAAGTAAAAGGAGAAACTGTTATTTTCACCACAATAAGAAAAAAAAAATACTCAACTTCATTTCTCTCCTAGGCGCTTTGGCACACCTGAGATGGTTTTAAAAGGTTAAAACAATAAAAGAAGAAGAAAAAAAAAAAAAAAAAGGAAACTCGCCTTCATTTGTCTCATACTCTCACTGACACATCCGAGAGACTGTTCTTTTTTTCTTTTTTTCTTTTTATAATTGTTTTGCCAAAGTCGAAAGATCGCATTCATAATTCACACATAAAGATGGTAAACCATAAGGCCAGATACAAATACAATATTCCTAAGGGTCAATACAAACTGAAAAAAGTTAATGCAAATACAAAGGGATCCAATGACAACATCACATGTGTCAAAATTTAATTGTTTCATCATGACGGAAGAGTGTACTTGGAGGCACACCTTAAGTTTTGTTCATTAGTTGATACACCTTCAAAAGACCGTAATTAAAATATATGAGATGAGACATATCCAACAAGTTGTGACGATCAAATAAACTATAAATGGGTAAAACACATCTTCCTCGGTTCCTAGTTTAAGAAAACAACCATAAGCTTCTCTCTCTCTCTCTCTCTCTCTCTCTCTCTCTCCAACAAGTTATCCACCATCCTGAATCTATTAATTTAAGAAAAACACAACCCTCTTCTACATAGAATTGTTTGATACTACCACATAAGCTGATGATAATGGGGCCTTATGAACAAGGATCATGAATTCTCTTGACTACCTCAGTAACCAATTCTTCAAAAGGCATCTCAGGCAGTATCATGAATCTGGCTTCTGCCTGAAGCAGCGCCTCTGTGGAGGGTTGATTAACCCAAGTAGCAACTTCATTATTTTCTCTGCCTTGGGTTTCAACCGTTGATCCATTTGATGGAGGAGGAGGAGGAGCTGATGGAGCACAAGTTGATGAACCATGAACATCTGGAACTTCATTTCTTCTTATCATTGGATCACCAAGGCCCACACCATTCTCTGCTAAGACATGAGGGTAAGATCCAGGCTTGTACAAAACACCCCTTAAAGTGGTATGAAAGTTGTCACCCCTAACTGTCAGCATTTACCCTCCATCAAATTCTGCATTAATGAAAGCGCAGACCACTGATGCCACCCTCATATCAGTTGTGCGTACAACCCTTCTTTCAAATCCAGGAGCGGCTGTTGGTGGAGGACTATAAATGCCAATACCTGCAGCATTGTGCCCTGAGTTATTTGGCTGAGGATGTTTCCGTGGACGACCACGCTTGCGCTTCACCGGAATGTTGTTGTTCCCTTGATCAGCTTGGCTCATCTTCAGCTACTTACTCTCTTGCTTCCTTATAAGTTGTTTCAAATTTCCCCTAGCTCTTCAGGGCACAAGAGGATGGTTTTATGTTGAGTTCAAACATGATCGCATTTATTTAAATTACATGCCAAACATCTCACTTAGCAAGTATTCCCTATCTATAAAATCAAAAGCTTATATGCAACAACCAATTCCAACCTAAAGTACTCCAAATCCTCAACTCAACAATTTTTATTTAAAACTAAAGCCTAAATACTTAACTGTAGAATTAAGCACTAACCCCCACAAGCTACAAATATATAACAACAACAAAACAACATTAAAAAAGAAAGGGGCAAAAGGATATTTACTAGACAAAAAATCAAAAAATCCTCTTAATACATCCACCCAACGAAGGACAAACAAAGAAAGAATGAAAATGATAGAAGGGAAATTATTAGTTTTTATTTACGATAATACAGAGAGTATTTCTAAAATTTTCCCAACAAGGAAAACAAGCTTGTAAAATCCTATTGAACCCAAGGTATTTTTGGTGTGAGGTTTGAGAGAAATATAATATAATTAACATATGGAAGAAATTAAGATGAGCTATAGGAAAGAAAGTGACAATACACTACTACAAATATAGCTAAATGAGTACACAAAAAAGACAATGGTGCTCTTAAAAGCCATCGTTGTGTTTCAAAAGACGACGGTTTTAACCGTCGTGGGTTAGCATCTTAAATACTACTAAAATCGAGTTTGCGTTGGGTTGACATTTAACAAGCGTCATCTTTTAAAAAACACTAAACAAAAGTTGCCGCTTAAGTGAAATCACCCTTGACCTAAAATTTTAGATTTCCCCCCAACGGCTCGAAAAACATCTCTCTTCCTCCTTTTTAGAATTCTCCTCAACTCTCTGAATCTTCCTTATCTCTCTGAATCTCCCTCAACATTCTCCTTTTCAGATTTCTTAAACACTCGTAAACCTAACTCATCTCTCTTAATTTGCTCTTCCGTCGTCACAAAGCTTGCCGGCATAGGAGGGTCATGTGTTGGACAGTAACTCTGACACACGCACCCCCCAAGAAGACCTTCAAGAGAGACTCCTCCGTTGCAATCATTGCATGCGAGGTCACCATCTCTCTCTCTCTCTCTAAATTTGTGCTTGTTGCAATGCTAAGTTATTTTTTAAATAACATGCTAGTTAGTTATTAAATAACATGCAAAGTTAGTTTTTTTTTTTTAGGAACTTATCTATTGAGGGGTGATAGTATTCTAAACTCACACACACGACACAGATACTAGGACTCGAACCCAGGACCTTGCCTAAGGGAGTAATTACTCCAAACTACTACACTAGTGGGTCATTTGCTACTAAGTTAGTTTTTTAATAACATGTTTGTATTTGCACTTTATTATAGGATTGTATGCTATGTTTTTTTTATTTTTTTTTATTTTTAAATAACGTGCTTCTCTTTGCACTTTATTATAGGATTGGATACTAAGTTTTTTAATAACATGCTTGTCTTTGCACTTTATTATAGGATTGTATACTAAGTTTTTTTTCACAACATGGTTGTTATTTGAAAATGTTTGGAAGATGGATGAGTCATGGATGCATCCCGATAGAAGATCGAAGACATATGAGTTAGGGGTCAAAGGATTTTAGTTTGATATTGCAAATTCTAGAAATCCTTAACATATTCATTATCCATGTGTGAAGTGTGAGAATATTCGACTGTTTAGAGTTGGAATTATAAAGGACCACTTATATTTTAACAGAGTTGACCAAACTTATAAGATTTGGACATATATAGCATGGTAAACCTAGGCAATCAACTACTAATGCTAGTAGAAATATGGAAGTTAATGCTCAAAGTAGGTACAATTTTGTTTCAGAAGAAATAGAGATGGAGGATAATGATTTACAAGATATTGGATCCGATCCTTATGAGTTTGCCAATGTAATTGGGATCAAGATCAACCCTTGTACGGTTGTACCCTGGTTGTTATATAATTTGAAAGCAAAACATAGGATGCAATACCTTCCTCTATGTATGAGGTAAAGAAGACTTTGTGTGCATTGGAGATGAATTATGAGAAATGTTTGTGTTCACCCGTTTCAATTTGGTTCCTGTGATGGTAGGGTAAAATTCCGCATTAAGTTGAAAACATTTATGGTCAACAAGTCAACTTTCTTTTGTGAGCGCGCATGCCACTATTAGCAGTAAGAAAACCCTAACAGACTTATAATGAAATAACTTGCGCCCCAAGTTACAAACTTCAAAGACAAGTGATTGTGAATTTGGGTGAGGAATATCTCACAAGTAAGTTCTTTTCTTGCCTCAGACTAGTGAGGACTTCACAATTTATCACAGTAACAAGAACTGGTAGTTCTGGACAAAATACAAGCTGTAAGATAAATCAGACTGTTTGAAATAAAGACTACCTATTGCACGCTATTAAAACAAAATAAAAGTTGCCAAGTCTTGGAAGAACAGAACATTGGACTTTGACTTCTACCTGTTTTGGTGACACGGGGCTGGACTGGATATATCTATACTAGAATTGCACGTCATTATTTTCAACTGATGAGGTTCAACTGTAAATCGATACCAATGTCGAGATTGGCAGAGCTTTAATCTGTTCTGGCCATGGAGAGGCTTGCTTAATGGGCAGAATTGATATTTCTTCAATCTGGATTGGACTAGAAATGGCTGGATTGACAATTGTTGATCTGGGGCTGCACCACAATGTCTGCTTTGCTTGATTATGAATCAACCAAGAGCTATTCTGGCGATTCTGAGCATTCGAAGCATCCTTGGAAATTTATTGAGGTTTTCATATTGTGAAAAACCCAAATTCTGTTTGATTTGGCCTGTGCTGAGCCAAATTTGGGACAAAGGAAGTCTTGTTTCTTTTGTGAATTGTTTCTTTGAATTGAAATGAACCAAGTTCTGGCTATTTTTCTTTGAATGAATTTTCAAACTGAATGGCTTGATTGCTTCAGAGTTTGAATGCTTTTGAGATTTGAATGACTTTGTTCTTTCGAATTTGTCAATGCAATTTGAGAGTTTTTGTCTTGATTGATTTTTGTTGTCTCTGAATCTGTTCACCTCCTCTCATATTTATAGAGAACTCTGGAATGAGGGTTTTTATTTTAATCCTTTAATACTGGGCGGCAGATCTTTCAAAAAGATTTTCCTTTTCCAATGCCACAAAAAGGGGAAGTTATTATTCTAGCAAAGCAAAACCATCAACAGGCATCCTCTATGATGGTCTTTTCCTTGCTTTCCTAGCAAACAACTCTCTTGTCTCCCTGTTTTATTTCTTGAAAAACACATCATGTTCCAATGTAGAGCCATCTATGAGTATAGAAGGGCAACTTGGTTGCCCTTTCCTTCTGGTCATTCTGAATGGTTTATGGGAAGTGTTCTTCTAGTTAACCTGCTTTCATTAACTCCCCATCAACTCCTCAGTTGAAAATCTTGATTTTCAACGTCACATGGGCCTCTTCTTTTGGAAAAAAAGATCTTCCAATATATATGCCTTGATTTGACTTGAGATCAATGGTGAAGATCAAATTCTTTGGGCTTTCGGAGCCCTCTAAAACTGGGCCCACTTTTCTTGTTTAGCAACTAGTTAGTCTGGATTAAATCAACCTTTTAATCACAATTAAACCTCAATTTTACGGTTTTTATTTCTGCTAATCGATGTGCAAGGGCCTGGGCTTCTAAAAACCATATAGGCTGATCTATGTCTTTCAAACCAACGCCTAAACCTCCTTTTTCTGATATGGGCCAATTTTACTTGGGTTGGCATGTGAAATTTTAGGCCCAAATAGTTTGCGATGCTTCGGAATTGTTTATAGTAATGTGAAAATTTTGATGCAACTATTTTTGGGTTTTTTTTTTTAAAAAAAATCTCTTGGGTAGAAGGGATGAAGTGGGAAAGATATAGTGTAGAGGAAGACCAGGGTATCAGAATGAATGGAAAGAATGTGATGGTTGTGACAATATTAAGCAGAAAAAAATGTGATGCTTAAGATTTTTACCTTATTAAGCAATATTAAGAAGAAGAAAATGTGGTGGTGCTACTATTGTTATATGCAAAAATAGCGAGTTGTCGTTGATTACTTTAAGTAAGAAAGGTTACAAATGACCCAATATTGTAGTGGTTTGGAGCAATTATTCTTTCAGAAAAGGTCCTAGCATCCGTGTAGTGTGTGTGCACTGGCGGATCTACAGAGGCGCAAGGAGGTGCAGCTGCACCTCCCTTCGCCGGAAAAAGCTTTGGAGGTACCTAAAAATGCCCCTCTGCTAATGCCCAAAACAACTATGGTTACTGATGAGCACAAAATTAATACAAGTTTTATCCTTAAATTTATAGTTGTTAGTATTTTCTTTTGTTTTATGTAAATCTATTAGAGTATTTATATTGTTTTTTTTTTCAATCTTGTTTTTATATTTAATGAGTGGTTGTTTGTAGATATTAAGTGTCTTCTACCAAAGGCATGAGGAGGAGGAGGAAAAAGTAATGTGTTGCAAAAAGAATGTAGAAGAAAGATGAAAATGTGTGCAGCCATGGTCAAGGAAATATGCTCAAGACAACGTATGGTTCAAAGCCAAAACCAAAGAAGAAGCAATCAATTTCATTAATATGCTCTAGGACATGCATGCAAGCTTCCATCATTGAAGAAATAAAGAAAGAATGAATAAACAATGAAGGAGAAGTTTAAATTGACTACTTGCAACCAATGAATGCAAAGAAGAATGATGATGTTTGAGTTGTTATCTAGCTACAATTTGAGGAAAGTTGCTGCAGTTTTTATGAGAAGACACGAGAGATGAGATGGAGTAAATGATAAGAAGACAAAAATAAAGATTTTTGTGAAAGCCAAAGTCAAGGACGTAGGCCAAGATTAAGGAATATACTTGAAAATGATGGGATACTTATTTGAAATGATAAAAGCTTGGAGCAAAGAAGCAAGTGTAGAGAGTGTGGAGAAATTCAAAAGTGAAACCCGACAAAGAGAAGAAGGAAAGTATGGAAGTGCATAATAAAGTGTTCAAGTGGAAGAAAGTTTTGAAGAATTTGGAGAAGGAGTCATCATCACAATGAATTAATTAAAGGAAGCAAAGTGGCAATTGGTTTGATGGCAAGTGGAAGACATATTAAAAATCATGAATAGAGGGATTTAATATTGCTCCCATCCTCCTATAAATAGGAGGAGCTACGGCATTGTAAAAAACACACCAAGCTCCACAATTCTTGAGCTTTTCTCTCTCTTCCCTCCATCTTTCTAAGTTTTAATTTATGTTTTTAGTTTTATTTTATTATGGGGAACTAACTCCCTAGCTAGGGCTAGGGAGAAAGCTTTTAATATAAGTGTGTAATTTTTATTAGTTTGATCCAAACTTAAGCTTTGAAGTGAATTTGTAGTATTTGTTCAAATGGAATTTGTAGTTTTCTTTTTAATTAATTGATGAATGTTTGATAATCTATCTCATGGGTTCAATCATGTTTTTCCCATTGTGTAGTAAAAACGTTCATGCTTTTAAAAGAGAAGAGAATTACTAAAGATTAATAGAATTTTGATGAAGTTTATTTTTGATAGTTTGTTGCCAATGGTACAAGTTATGCTTAGAATACTTCTAAAGGAAATTAAAAAGAGCTTTAATTATTTTGAACAACTACAAATGAAAATATTTTGTGGATCAAATTATTAAGAGTTGCATGCTATGTTAAAAGTGGAAACCCAATGTCTTAGTGTTTTAATCAATTGAATTTTCTTGAAATCAAATCTTGCATAAATCTACCTCTCAATCACACTTGTTCTTTTTTTCATCTCTATTATCTTTACACCGCTCTCTGTGGATACGACACTCGGACTTCCGAGCTACACTACTATACAACATCTCCTTTGGGTTTTGCGAAAGTGGTGCGAACAGTTACCATGGGATGTAAGCTCTGTGAGGCGCCGTGAATGGCTTATTCCTCGCGAAGAAGAAGACCCAACCCTGACTCAACTTTTGTTTTCCTCTAGGTTTTAAGTGAACGACGTCGGATTGAGATGTGTGGGTTTTTTTAATGAAACGATGTGTTTCGTGTAGTCTAGTTTCATACAATAAAGACACCACCGTTTGGTTTTTTTTTTTTTTTTTTTTTTTGGTAACACCATCGTTTGGTTTGTAAAATCCCTATTTTACCAAACCTCGGCCTTTTGATTTAATTCCATATAATCTCTATCATTTTCATTCACCCAATAAAATCACTACACTTAGCCTGTATTTTAATGTTTGGAACCTTTCCACTACTGAGGTCATTTAATGAAATCACAATTTATGACCACAATAAATATATATATATATATATATTGTATAAAAAAAAGTCATTTTTAGTTGTTTTATATTTTCTTAAGGTATGGTATTTTTTTTCCTTCTTCACCACCAGTGTCAGTGTTTCTTCTTTTTTTTTCTTTTTTTTTTCTTTTCTAATTTGTTTGTTTGTTATTTATTTATAATATGTTTATTATTACAATAATAATGATTGTTATTATTATTACTGATTTGGCTCTCTCTGTATTTTGTATGATCAATACAATAGCACATGAATTGATGATCAATTATGATTTATTTGTTTAATTGATAATTTGATATGCATTTCAATTAGATAAATTGAAATTGATGATTTTTTAGATTAATCTTCATTAGATTCTAAAGGTATTTGGTTGTCTAATTATTTTATTATTTTTGAGCTTTTAATATTTTTTTTTATCGCCCCTTCCCTAAAAAATTTCTAGATCCGCCACTGTGTGTGAGTTTAGTATACTATCCTACCTCTCAATAGAAAATATTTTTTAAAATAAGTCAGAGAGGTTATACTACAGTTAATAAGAGTTGTCTTGATTCCTTTTGTAGCAAATTCAAGGTCTAAAATATCGATGATATCGGAAATATCGATAGTCCAAAAACACAGAAATTTCGATGGAAATATCGGGATATTATCGATATCGATAAAATTGAATAAAAACCACGGAAATTGTAAGAAAAACTTGAAAATTTTTATTGAAACTTTGGAGAATGTTTATTTAGTCAATTATCTATTAGTTTATCACAAAAAAAATTAGAAGGAAATGCATTGCATGATGGATTTAACTGATTTAAGTTGATTATACAGCGAGCTGGCAAACACTATAAGTACAGAAAATATATAGTAATTAATGAAAAAAGATTAAACACACCATAATCATTTATATATAATGATTTACTACAATATTTTACACTTAATACATCACATGGTAAGATACATGAGTGACTTAGTACCACATAGAGTTCCTATGAGGTTCAAAGATTCATTCTCATGTGAAAATTTGATTCTTGCAAAAAAAATTCAAAACAAAACAATATAAATATAAATATTTTACCATATTATCACAAAAACATAAGTGATATAGTGGTTAAGGTGTTGGATGAGTAAAATGGAAGGGGTTCAAATCCCCTTTGTGTTTTTTTTTTCTCCCCTTTTTTCCCTTTTCTTTTTTTTTTCTTCTTTTTCCTTTTTTTTTTTTTTCATTTCCATTGATATTTTCGATATTTTAGCGATATTACACCGATATTTTGACAAAATATTGCTGAAGTGTGAGCGAAATTATTGACACCGATATTTTCCGATATTATCATCGATATTCTCAATATTTACATGATATGTATATGGATATGTTCCGAAATATCTGTGATTCGAAAAAACCGAAATATCCTTGATATTTTGTCAATATTATCAATATTGGGTTAGACTATGAGCAGATTTGGTTGAAGTATGCAATATGCAACCGTCCAACATGACACATAGCAGTGAGTAGTTGTCCTTATCCACCGTAATCCTCACCTTTCACACAAATTATGTGACATAAATAAATATTGGATTTATGAATATCTATAGTCCTACATTTTTTTTAGGCTTATCTATTGATATGTCCCTTGTGCTTTGCTTATCATCTCACTATGCCCCATGAACTTTCAACTGACTCAATTTCCACCCTTTACTTACATTTTGTCTCACGTTACCTCATTCTGTTAATTTCTTCAATAAAATTGTTAAGTCATTGACGTCGTGTGGACATTTTTGTAATTTGAGCTATTAAAACATTTAAAATTCTTATTAGAAAAATAAAATTGGTATAGTTCCTAGTTTTTTGGTCCACAAATTCATCAAAATTTTCGTTAAAATTGGTCACATGACAACCTAAAAGGGGTATATTATCAAAATATAATTCATCCACCCAAGAGACATAATAAAACTCGAGTCTTTTGCTCAACAATGTTAGTGCTTTATATTTACGATTTCACATTGGGGTTCCATCATCAAGGGGATCAAATGGCCTTATTTAACAAAAGACATGATCTTTATTTTGTCTCTTAGGTTGATAGGTTGTATTTTGAAATATATATATATATATGTCTTTTAAGTTGGTCACATGACCAAATTAATGTGAGGACCACATTGATTGATTTAAAAGTTTTTTTTTTTTGTCGGAATTAAGTTTCATGAAATAAAAGGTCAAAGCCAATTATACCAAAATGAACTCAAAAATTAGAGTTCACACCAAATGCAACACAAATATGCATAGAACCCGCTACAGTCATAAAACTTACAAAATGCATAAGCACACAGAGGCATAAAACCCAAATAAATGTAAAAAGCCCACAAACACAAAAGCCCGTAAAAGACAATGGCCCAAAAATCACATTAGGAAATCGTAACACAAATAACATATATATGTCACACAATCCAACTGCCACAAGCCGTGCCACCAAAGCAAGTCGACAATCACCAAAGAGAAACCAGTAACCAACAGAAAATGGTGGTGGGCAAGCCACCCATGCTACAACCAGTAGTGCTACCATAATCCAAGCAATAAGTGTCATTTGCACTTTAAGTGCATCCCAACTCCATAAGTGCCACCGATGGTAAATGACGGAAGAGAAATCCATGAAGTCAAGGAGCCGATGATAGTGGTTGAGACCGGACGAGGAGAAAATGCATAGCAAAAACCTGTAAACACACCACCCAAAAACAAAAACAAAACCGATGCCTTCGCCTAAAAGAGTAAACAAGTAAAAATCCTTTCTATCTATAGGATTTATAAATGTGAAACCCCATATTTTTAATATTTCATAAAATTAAATATTTACAATTATTAATCTTCAAAAACTATATAATTAATAATATATATATTAATTGTATAGCAAGTTGCGTAAAGTTAGCTACTAACTAGTATAGCCTATCAAATATTATTGCATGATTTTAATTATTTCAATTCATTTCAGCTTTAATTATTATTATTATTATATATATATACTTACTTTACAAAAACTGTTAGAAAAACATTTATGCTTACTAAGCATTGTTGAAGACTGACGTGTTGCAATGTAGTGTCCTCAAAACCAATTAAAGTATGAGGTGTAAGAATGATAGTTATTCCTATATATATAAACTTGATAGGAGAGTGCTCACTAAGCACTCTACAAAGCCAACACAAAAGGCTATTTGGGAGTCTAGGAACCTATGGACTAATTAGGTGGCACAACATTAAGCTTCATCTAACCGACTCTAGCTTACTATAAATAGGTCTACTCAATAGTTCTTTGATCATAGGTACTTCAAGTGTGTTAGTTTCCTAAAAAAAGAAAGAGTGAAGTGTGGTGAGATTTTGGAGAAGCTCGAAGTGTTTGGACTTACAACTGGGAGTTATACAATTGCTTTGAATTTGAGGTAGGGGTTCTTTCTTGGGGAGGTTTTGCATAAATTGATTTAATTAAATATTGTGAACACTATATTATGCTTGGTAATATTGTTTGATTATTATCCTTGATATTGGATGTTTACATGATTGTCAATTATCATTATAATTTGATTAATATTGACATGTTCATATGTTGTCAGTGGTGTTCAGAATTCTTGGGTTAACAAAGAAATTATGGAAAAGAGGGTAATGGGAAGGTTCTTTTGTGTAGTTGAGTCTGACCATTGTAAGGACCAAGTTCAGGCGAGCTCGTGTGCACAGTAGATTAGGAAATCGGCGGTATAATTGTCGATTGGGTGATTTGGGCTTGGAGATCAATGGTATGGACAAGATGACTAGCAAAAGGGGAATTATGGGATAATTGAGATGGGTGTTAGTTTATATAATGGGGCATTCGGAATCACAGTGGTAAAATGTATGGTATGGGACATGCAGATTTGCTTGCCCTATTATATAGATTAACGGGTTGGGTAGAATTGAAGTTCATTCATACATTGCATAAATTGTACATTAAAAATCTCACTAATCATTTAGGGCCCCTATTGAGCATGTAATGCTCACCCCTTAATGAATTTATTGCAGGTTTTGAATCTGAAGTTTAGTTGTGACAAGGAAACAAGAAGAATGAGTTGCAGATAGTTTTGGATGTTTTGTTAAGAGTCTGTACTTTACTGAAATTTTGCTTGTAAAATTACAATGTAAATTACTTTGGTTTAAATAGAAGTTTTATGTTTAATCCTCATGTTTCTTGCTATTTAAATTTTGTAATTTTAGTTTTTTTTCTTTTACCTCACACTCTCAATAAATAAGTAAATAAATTGGGGTGTGACAATAAATTTCATTTTCCTCATAATTTTATGCAAGTGTTAAATACCTCCCTTGAGGAGAAGAACAAATATCATAAAATGATTTTCCAACTTAAACTTTCTGCATGGCATCAGAGCGAGGTTGCCATAGAAAATTTTACAATCTTGTTTCTTACTACTGCTGTTGTCATCAGCCAAACCCATCTGCCAGTTTTCCCTACCCTCTGGCTCATCATTGTTTGGTTGGTCTTACCTTCTTTCTTGACGTAATCTACTGTTTTTCCTCTACCTTAGTTGTTTTTTCTTACCGTAAACTTAAACTACTATTTCGATGCCCACTTGCTATAAATTGTCAATATACATAACCTCAAATTACCCATATTCTACCGATCAAATCTAACTGAAAGTACCCATCTTTGTATCGAAACATTAATCCCAGAAGATACTTTTATCTACCAAAGTTCTTGCCCATACTTAACTCCCCAAACTTTGCCTATTTTTCATGTCCTATTTCATTTGAACTTCAGACGATAAGCAACAACAACGATCGTAAGGTTATATTCTCCCACTTATTCTTCCCTCAACCATCTGCAACTGATCCTGCATATTCGAAGGAGTATTGCTTGGCTCCTTAAAACTGAGGAGGAACCCTTCCTCACAACAAATAGGATTTTAACACATGTTAGTTAAATTCCAAAAGACAAGAGTTAAAAGATTCAAAAGAAAAAAAAAAGTTAAAAGAATTACATGTGTCCAAACTTGTTTTGAGGAGCCAAGTTTTATCCTATTCGAAGTAAGTGGTGCAACCGTAAGCCCTTCTGTAGTAGGTTCTTTGCTTCCACCTTGAACTGCCAAGGATGTTTGGGCTGATGTAGCCCAAACTTATTTTTTTTGCTGAACAGATAGCCCAAACATATTTTGATGGAACCAATCCTTCTCTGATTGTGATTTGATCCATTAGATCTGGTTTCATGGTTTTGTTGAGCTTTGAATAATGTCTCTGGTCTTAATATTGGTTTGTTTTCTCGCTTGCTTGGTTTGCTTTTCTCCTGGTGTTTGCTAAGCCTGTTGAGTTTGTTCTCTTGTTCCCTATATACCTTTCGGCTTTGGTGTACTGGCCTTTGCTCCTCTTTTTTGGGTTAGTAAACTCCTTTATTCACCAAAACGAAAATATGATGTTAATAATTATATTTTACATGACAGTACTTCGAACACATAAAAGCAGAGACATTTTCTAACAAGTTATCACAGTCAAATAAGCTATAAACAAAAGTCAAACAGGTCTTCCTCAGTTCCTACTTTAACAAAACAACCCTTCTACACAAAGGTCTGATTACCCCACCATGCAAAGCCTCTATGTCCATCAGCAAAGCATGCACACAGTACCCATTCAAGGTGGCAATCATAAAATCAGACACTTGAAGCCTCGGAAGGTTTTCATGAACGATCAGATTTTATTTCCGAGCACGGGTTAACTTGGTTCATCCAACTTCTGTCTGGGACCTGTGGTTGACACTTCAGCCTGTGGCTCCTCCCTCTCCCTCATGCTTTCCTGCAAAACCTTGTTGATGTTCCAGCCAAAAGAAAAGAAAGAAACTCGTTGAGATGTTTAAATCAGCGTCTATGTCTGCAATAACATTAACTACTAAATTGCTTAAGGAGAATGTTAAAGATTGGTTTTACCTGCAACAGCTCAGACATTTTGCCATTTCTACTGTCCTCCGGTGGTTTTGAAACTGGTGTAGAGTGGTCTTTCGGCTGTATGGCTTGCAGAGGCTCAATTACTAGGGGTTGATCCATATCGTTCTCCATCTCACTGCCAGTTGACTTGCTACCCTCAACGTGAATCTCAGTTGATTGTAAGGTGGCTTGTGAGGGATTATCAATCCTTTTAACTACCTCAGTAACCAATTTTTCAAAAGGTATATCTGGGAGTCTCATTGATTTGGCTTCTTCCTGAATTAGCGTGTCTGTTGATGGTTGATTACAAGTACCATCATCATTTTGTCCACCTTCGAATGCTAAAGACTGATTTCCAACTATTGGCATCTGGTTGGAGGGTATCGACCCATTTGATGGAGGAACTGAAGGAACCTGTTTAACTCTTGAAGATGCCAGATCTGCAGCTTGGGGTGCGACAGAAGTTGGCTCACTGGTGAGTGGCACCTGGTTGGTGGGTATCGACCCATTTTTCGGAGGAGCAACTGGCGCAACAGAAGTTGATGAACCAGTCAATGGTACCCCATTAGATAAATTACGGGGTTGCAGTATAACAGGCAACAAGTTTCCTCTGGACAATAGTGGATTAACAGTTTGGGCTGCCACAGGGGGCAAATGTTTGCCTTTTGAAGCCACGTGATGAACAGAGCGGATGACATCTCTAGAACGAGGTTTCTGACCGTGGACATGAGAGTAAATCTCAGCTGGAATGGGAATTGCATTTCGCCTGATCATTTGAACATCTGGGGCCACATCATTCTCTGCTGAGACAGAAGTGTAACGTCCAGGCTTGAAGACAACGCCCCTCAAAGTGTTGTGAGAGTTGCCAACCCTAACACTAAGTAAATATCCTCCATCAAAAGCACCATCAATGACACCAGAAACTACTGTTCCCACCATGACATCAGTTGTACTATTATTTGGAGCTGCATGATGGGACTGGTATTCGTTCCTCCCATCAAATCCAGGAGGAACAGGAGGAATACCAATGCCAGCATTCACACGTGAGTTCAGATTCTGAGCATTTGGCACACGAGTATCCTCTTCCAGATTTAGTTTTGGATATTTCCGTGGACGGCCACGTTTGCGCTTCACATGGATGTTTGACGAGGGATCAGGGTTGTTCCCTTGATCAGCTTGGCTCATCTTCAGGTACTTTTAGCAAAATCTCTTGCTCTTCCCCCAAATTCTACCAAAACTCCCCTCCCTGCAGCAAGAGTAAGGCTTTATAGTGAGTTTTAAAAAGAAAATTGATACCAAACATGATAGAATTTAAATTACATATCAAACTTCTGTGCTTTTTAAAGTTTAAATAATAAGACTTAGCAAGGATATCCTGTACAGAAGCCTCAATAAATTGATTTCTACCTTTAAATAACAAACTTTTACACACACAAAAACAAAAAAAATTTGGACAACAAATGAAAAATCCACTAATTATGTAATAGTGCATTACTTGCAACATTGAGTCCAAGAATGAATACTGTGAAAATTGAAGAAAAAAGAATGTTTGTAAATCTTGGATAATGAGTATGTTTTTCATGGGCTGATTTTCTTGCTGAATATTCTGTGGGTTTCAGGAGAAGCAGAGCTAGGACATCTAATACAACATTTTTCAAGATGGGCAATACACACGATTCAATTATTTTCTCGAGCTGCGTTTGGTGTTGTCTATCTTAACACTTTTCTACCAAGTGGTGAATAACAAGTAATCAGAACCTCAAGGGAACCCACTCTGAGACCACTTGTTAGGACTTACAAGTGCAAACCGAGATTCAAAAGAATGACCACTCAACGGCTCCTAATGGAAAGAAATAGATGAATGAGAAAGAATTTTGTAAGCACAATATGTATGTGATATGGAAAATTCTTGTCCACGTCCACCAGAGATATGTATTATTCACTAAACTGTAACTGTATAACTTGTATAAAGCATAGTTGAGTTAAAATCACATAACACAAATACAAAGAAAACCCTTGAACACCAACTAACGATAATGAAAATTGCACCACAAGATTTATGCAATTCATAAAATTCTTGTCTACATGTATAAACAGTAGAAGACACAGTTGAGTTAAATCACACAGCACAAACACAAAGAAAACCCTTGTACAGCCACTATCTCAATATCCCAAAGAAATCCTCATGAACAACTTCTTCTCTTGTTCTTACATTATCATGCAATTAAACTACAAGTTAAACGTTATATAACACAGTCATGTAAGAAGTACCCAATATTCTCATGGTGTGGTTTAACTTCAATTGTTCCCTCATAAGGCTCCCATTATCTGAACATTACTACATTGATAAATCGCCTAAGAATACAGGCTAGCCTCTGCTATAAACTCAGTCAGTACGAGCAACCAAGTTATCAGAATGCTCTGGGACCACTGCAGAAGAAAGTCAGACAACACTACACCCCAATTACGACTTTCCCACAAACCCAATTCCTAATCATCAAAAAGTGACTGCTTCAAAAGCAGAAAATCACTCAAATGGATAAGCATGATTGCTAACTGTCAACAAAAAGACAACAAAAGAAATAGGAAAATGCAGTATAAGCTACAACAGATGCTAGTGAACCAAAATGCACAATGATAGTGACATTGATTGTACACCAGTAACTGAACTTAGAGGCTGCACTAATGGAAATGAAAAAGACAGCAACAAACAAATTAAAACTCAGGCACTAGATAGTTCCGGCTTACAAGTAAAGCAGAAACCTGAATAGCAGCAGGCAATGGAATTGTATCACAATCGCAATACAGAACCAAAAATAATTTTACACATTTAAAACCAAAGTTCATCAAAACCATACTTCAAAAAATAAAAAATATATATATTAAAAAAACCCTAAATTTCCACCTGGTTGCTAATACTAATCATTTTCTTTTTTCATGAATACTGTAAAACATTTTTAGAAAATAAAAAGTGTATGGTAAGAAATTAGAAATTAAGAAGTTTAAAACTTTTCGATAAAAAAACAGGGCCCAATAAATATTAATTCCACTTCACCTCAGCGAACCACAGTTTCTTCTTTATTCGTTGTATCCTTTTATTTTTAAAACATAACAGAAACTGCGGAACAAAAAAAGCAATTAAGAAGATAGACCAACAAAAGAAAAAAGTTCAAATTTTTACTTGTACCCAACAAAAAAAAAGTAAATATTTACTATCAATTAAACCCAAGGAAAGTTTCTGAACTCTGATGAAAGCTAAGTAAGCGAAGACAAGAGAGATGCATATATTGAACAAAAAACAAAGATGAGCTAGGGATTGTGAGAAATTGGGGAAGAAAGTGGCAGTACCTTCTCTTAGTGCTCCGACGACGTCGTCTAGCAGTGAATAAAACGCTTCAGTGGTTGGGAGCTCGGAATTGTTTTTAGGTGCTGTGAAAAAAATTTGATGCAACTGTTCTCGGTTTTCGGGTTTCGGGTTTTGGGTTCTGGGTTTCGGGTTCTGGGTTTTTTTGGGCGGAAGGGACGAGGTGGGAAGGAAGGAGTTTGGAAGTAGAGAATCAGAAAATGGGGCGTGCTTTTCACTGCTGAGTTATAAACTACTGTGTAGACACTTGACATTGTTTACTTGCTTTTAAGGCATGCAACAGTTTGGTGACACATAGTCATCATATTGTTTTTTTTCGATAAGGTCATGGGTTGTTACTTGTTCTTATCTTTTGTTTTTTATAATAAAAAAGATAGTTGAAATTACTCTAATTTATCGAAAAAGAAGTTCGAACTTGTATGCAAGGGAAGGAGCTTACTGACCAAATGACGTAATTAATGTCTACTACCTATCTTTCATACTTTTTCCTACTTTTCACCTCTAACAAAAATCAGCCCACAAATTTTTTATGTTAGTATGAAATTGTGTTGTCATTTCTTAGAACTTAGTATTGGTTTGGAAGTGTCATTTAGCTGTAGGGTTGAAGCAAAATTGCTGTCTCTGATTTCCAAAAACTACAGGATTAAAACAGCTCATCAATTCCGGAATTCCATAATTGTGACTTAACACGTATGAGACATTTGATCTGAAGGATAAGACATGTCATTTTTCATGCACTCATAATAGGAACGCTTTTTTGGAATCTAATATGATTTTATTTATTTGATCTTCCTTGATTTTAATCAATTAGAATCCGTTTAGGAGTGCATCTCATTTAGGCATATTTTGCAATATGTTTTTATTTATTCCTTCTTTATCTTATCCATGATTTGTTACGTATCTTTTAAAGTAATTTACTTGCAAATCAAGTTTTAATCATATCAACATTATTAAAGGTGTTGAGATATTCTTGGTAGTTGACCTAAGAATATTAGGACTCCTTTAATGGTGGGATTATCATAAATTTCCTTTATTAAGTTTTTACTTTCTTATTGGTTTTGGGCTTCACGTGTGATCATTATTAGAATAGGAAAATATCTTTTTGATTTTATTAAAATCGTGCAAATCAAGTAATTTGGTTTTCAACATGTTTTCTTTCTTGTAAAGAAAAAGTCTATAAAATAAGACCTTTGTCTTCTTTGTTCGAAGAGCTTTTACGATCATATTTTCAGTCCATAAACTTTGGAGAGCTGAGTTTTATTTGAGATAAATCATCAAGTGTTCCATGTTTACTTGGTGATTTATCAAACACTTTCATCATTCATATTGAATTCATCTGCATGTTCGGTGACTCATACGGTTGAGGGCACCAAGACCGTTGTGGTGGTTTTTCTCCAATGAGCTTGAATCAATCGTGACCAGTATTGGATTCAACATAAGGAGAGTTGGAAGAACTCCGATGAGCTTGAAGTAATCGTGACCAGTATTGTGTTCAACATAAGGAGTGTCGAAAGATCATCCCATGACAGAAGTTGAGTTACGAAGAAGTCGGTAAACATTATCTAGAATATGTCTATGATAAGTGTGTGAGTACTTCTTGTAATCATTGTTCTATAGTGGATTTGTTTTGGACTGAGGAGTCCTATGGATTTTCCCCATAGGTGGGTTTTACCACGTAAAATAATTCTTTGTGTGTTCCTTTATTTTATGCTATGCACGTTTCCAGGATTGATAAGCCATATCAATCCTGCTACTGAAGTTTAATTTTATTTATTGATTATAATTTTAAATTGGCCTATTCACCCCCTCTAGGCATTCTTAGTCATCCTACAGGTAATTTCAATTGGCATCAGAGCCGGTCGCTAGACACACTTATCCAGATCTGGAATATTGTAGGATGGATCGTGCTACGTTGAGACAGTTCAAGAGTTTTCTAAAGAATCGAAACTCTAAGGATCAAGACTAGCGAAACAACTCATGTATGAATTTTGAGAAAATTAGAAATATTTATAATACTGACGTTGTTTCAAAATCTTGTAGGTTAAATGACACAAAAAATTCAAAAGGAAAAGTCAAATGCTTTGAATGTGGAGGTTATGGTCACATATCTTCTCAATGTGCTAACACTTTGAAGAAGCAAAAGGATGGGAAGAACGAAGCATCGAATACATAACGACCGAAAGCTTGGATGAACCAACGAAGAAAGATGTTGATGATGAAGATATAAATATTGAGTTTATCATAAACAAATATGATGATTTGTTGGCTGCTTCTCAAAAGCTCAGTAAACAAAATAGTGAGCTCGTCAAAGAAGTTGTTGTACTGAAGTTGGAAAATAGCAGGATTGCAAACGAGGTTCAATCCTCTGGAGCAGATTCCGAAAAGGTAAGTGCAGGTATGAACGAAAAATTGATGTTTTTGTAGAAAAAATTGACTGATCAGAATAAATTAATTGCATCTCTAACTTCTGACAACAAAGCCCTTGTACTTGAACTTAAAAATTCAAAGGAAATGATTGTTTCTTTAACCATTGGTGCAGAAAAAATTGACAAGATGACTAGCATGGGAAGAAGAGATGGTGACAAACGAGGCTTGGGATTTGAACCAAGTAATAAGTAATCTGTCGTGTCTAAAACAAAGTTTGTCAAATCCTCTTCACCTATTGAACCTTCTGCCGCTCATGAAGTCAAGAAATTCATTCCAATTTGTCACTTTTGTGGAACTCGTGGCCACATAAGACCAAGATGCAATAAGCTTCGAAACGAATTTGTTCATTCAAATTCTCATGTCATGGGTGGAAAAGTAAGTATCCAACATAAGATTTCAAATCTTATGAAAGAGGTAAAATGCTTATCCAAACTATCTTCTTTTCATTATTTGCCGCCAACTAAGACAAA
The DNA here is from genome assembly GCF_965620075.1 of Prunus avium. Taxonomy (NCBI): domain Eukaryota; kingdom Viridiplantae; phylum Streptophyta; class Magnoliopsida; order Rosales; family Rosaceae; genus Prunus; species Prunus avium. The sequence goes on along the minus strand of NC_142287.1, from coordinate 21,783,421 downwards.
GTTAGTTTGGATGAAAAAGGAAAATCATAATTGTATGTTTGCCTCTACTAATGTTGTCATGGGTGGAAAAAGGAAAAAGGATCTTAAAAGTCTTGTTGCAAAACCTTTAGATAATCTTCGATTTGACACTCTTAGAAAGTCTTTAGGTATTTGTTCTTTTGAATGATTGTTTGTATGCCTGCCAAAAGACTCTAGCTATTCTCTTATTTGTTTTTGTAACATAAATTGGATTAAATTCTAAGTATTTTGTTCAACACGTGCAGGGATTGATAAACGATATCAATCCTACTGACGTCTGGAAGCTTTTGTTGATCTTAGATTGGATTTTAGGCTTTGGATCACTTTGGGCATATCAATATTGGGTTTATATGAATGGTTCTCGATTGTCTTTGTTCTTTATAAGGTCAATTAAATGTTCTTTATATTAAATCTCATGTCTCACATATAGCACATACACTAGAATCTTGCTTAATAATTTTGAATGAATCCTTACCTGGCCTTTGACTTGATACTAGATTTGCATTGTACTTTTGGCTATTGAGCTCACAAATTTATAACATCTTTTTAATTAAAAGTAAAGTAAAATAAGTGCTTGATCCCTGCCAAGTAACCAGGGCTCTTGTCTAACCAATGCTAAGGTTCGCGTCAAAAAGCTTTGATCTTGTACAAATTACTCCTCTTTGTAGCCTATATGACTCAGGTTAGTACATCCTAGGGGTGCTTTAACACCCATTGTCTTAAAGTCAACTGATTTGAGCACATTGATTCAACACCCGTTACATGGGTCTTGTAAAAAGCTTGATAAAGTTAGCAAAAAATAAAACAAAAAAATAAAAAACAAAACAAACAAAGGGTGAACGTGGTGAGCTATGTATGCATTTTGTATGTATGTTTATCATATGTTCTTGGCTTGTTCTTTGTTGGATTTTTTATTTGTTATTAAGCAAATTTAGTCACATAACACGAGATTGGGCTTTGATATTGGCTTATTTGATGGACTTTATTTCTCACAAATACTTTTGATTCTCCATTTTATAATCCTTGTGTTTAATTAAACATTTGTGATTTGATGTGCCTTAGATCCTAAAAGGCTTTGCTTCAAATGCTTCTACACATATATTAATATTGGCTCTGCTTGTCTATCCTTATGCGTAGTGTTGACATGTACTCATGATTTCTTTGTGGTGTTGTTCACTTTTCTAAGTGATGCTTATGTTCTTTTTTATTATTCCTTTTTTTTTTGTGGCTTTAGTTTTAATTATATATATATATATATATATATATATATATAAAGGTTTTTTTTTTCCCATATGGTATCGTTTTATGCTTCTTGTTTCCTTGTGTAGCTAGATTTTTCTTCCTGTTGCTCATTACAGTATTCACATCGTATCTCCCTATACTCTATTTTGGAAGAGAAGAAAGCTTTAGAAACTGAATTTGAAGATTGGAATCAAGAATACTCTCAAGTTGAAGGGCTGGAGTATGATGAAACATTTATTCATATTGCTCACTTTCCATCTGTTAGATTGATGCTTGTTGCTGGGACTTATTACTTCCATACATATATGCCTCTTATTTTTCATCTCTTTTTTACTGAGTGCTATTCTTGTGTTCATTATTGGTATATATTTAGGGGGAGAATTATTGTTCAAGTACACAAGATGATATGATCATGTTTATTTTTATTTTTTCAGTGGTAGCTTTTAGTTTTTGTTTAAGTCCTTAAAAATAATAAAACATAAATTTCTTTTGTTTTCAAACATAGTGTCGTTTTATGCTTCTTGTTTAATTGTGCAGCTAGGCTTTGCTTCATGTTGCATCTTGAGCTTCGTGTGAATATCAGAATTACTGAGAAAGACACAAGATAAACTGAATCTAAGGATTGCAATGCCATTGTCAATCCTGTCAGTTGTAGACCTATAGCACAACATGTTCACAAGAATATTTCTTTGGAAATATGTATGACAAAATGAAGAGCAGAAGACACGTATACAAAGAGGTAATTATCATATATTATGTTTATATGATTGAACCTAAAAATGTGTATGTTGCTCTTGTAGATGATGAATGGATCTTCGCCATGCAAGATGAGACTTTTGCACCTTTTGATTGAACATCTGGAATCGGACACACTGATCCTTTCAATCTGTCTCTCCTTTAGTCGTGAAAAGACAAAGTTCCTCAAGGACTTCAATGGTTAATTCTTCTAATTTTTGGTGGTAATCATTCTCTCATATTTTTGCCACTTTAATGCATGGTACTGTTATCCCTTTCTTTTTGGCTTCTGACATCTTGCTATTTCTTTCTTGGGCATTAAATTGGTGATTTCATAATGCCTTTATATTAGCTCCCTTATGTTCTTTCCTTGCCCTTTGGATTTCCTGACAAAAAAGGGGAGAGATGATTGTGTGAAATTATGATATAAAAAAGGGAGAGAGATTGTGTTGTGGAACTAAGTGGGAGTAGTGTTGTAATTTTGCTTTGAATTACATTTCTTTTCCCACATGCTTCATTGGTTTTGTTGTTTCATAATGTGTAGGGATTCAGAGCTTCGAGTTTAGAGTAGGATTTCATTTGTTAAATCCCATGCAATTTCTTTTGAGTTGTAATAGGTGTTTTGTTTAGGAAATGCCAAAGGGGGAGATTGTTAGTATGAAATTGTGTTGGCATTTCCTAGAACTTAGTATTGGTTTGGAAGTGTCATTTAGCTATAGGGTTGAAGCAAAATTGCTGTCTCTAATTTCCAGAAACTGCAGGATTGAAACAGCTCATCAATCCCCGAATTTCAGAATTGTGACTTAAAACGTATGAGACATTTGATCTGAAGGGTAAGACATGTCATTTTTCATGCCCTCATAATAGGAACGTTTTTTTTGGAATCTAATATGATTTTATTTATTTGATCTTCCTTGATTTTAATCAATTAGAATCCGTTTAGGAGTGCATCTCATTTAGGCATATTTTGCAATATGTTTTTACTTATTCCTTCTTTATCTTATCCATGATTTGTTACTTATCTTTTAAAGTAATTTACTTGCAAATCAAGTTTTAATCATATCAACATTATTAAAGGTGTTGGGATATTCTTGGTAGTTGACCTAAGAATATTAGGACTCCTTTAATGGTGGGATTATCATAAATTTCCTTTATTAAGTTTTTACTTTCTTATTGGTTTTGGGCTTCACGTGTGATCATTATTAGAATAGGAAAATATCTTTTTGATTTTATTAAAATAGTGCAAATCAAGTAATTTGGTTTTTAACGTGTTTTCTTTCTTGTAAAGAAAAAGTCTATAAAATAAGACCTTTGTCTTCTTTGTTCGGAGAGCTTTCATATTTTCAATCCATAAACTTTGGAGAGCTGAGTTTTTATTTGCGATAAATCATCAAGTGTTCCATGTTTACTTGGTGATTTATCAAACACTTTCATTATTCATATTGCATTCATCTGCATGTTCGGTGACTCATACGGTTGAGGGCACTAATACCGTTGTGGTGGTTTTTCTTCGGTGAGCTTGAATCGATTGTGACCAGTATCGGATTCAACATAAGAAGAGTTGGAAGAACTCCGACGAGCTTGAAGCAATCGTGACCAGTATTGCGTTCAACATAAGGAGTATCGAAAGATCATTCCATTACAGAAGTTGAGTTATGAAGAAGTCGGTAAACATTATCTAGAATATGTCTAAGATAAGTTTGTGAGTACTTATTGTAATCATCATTCTATAGTGGATTTGTTTTGGACTGAGGAGTCCCGTAGATTTTCCCCATAAGTGGGCTTTTACCATGTAAAATAATTCTCTGCTTGTTCCCTTATTTTATGCTCTGCACGTTTCCAGGATTGATAAGCCATATCAATCCTGCTACTGAAGTAGTTTTATTTATTGATTATAATTTTAAATTGGCATAATCACCCCCTCTAGGCATTCTTAGTCATCCTACAGATAATTTCATTTTTTTATAAATAAAAAAATCAGCCCATAAATAATGTCATGCAAATAAATGTTTGTGTGTGAGTTTTATATTTATTATTTAGGAGAACTCAAAGCCTCTCACACAAACCAAGGTGGTTGGTGTGAGTGGTTCAGCACTATCATTCCTTAAGAGAGGTCAGGGGTTCGATCCCTGCTCTCGTATGGAGTCACCACTTTGGCCAGTACTTTACCCTTTACGGGCCGACCCGGTGTGAGCGGGGATTAGTCTGAGTTGTGGTTAAGGCTTAAAGGTGCCACCCATAGTTGGGGCCCATCCAGGACCACCTCGTGGTTTAGACCCAAAAAAAAAAAAAAAAAAGCGCCTCTCACACAAAGATGGTGAAGTATCGCTAAATTTTCTATTAAATAAAAGGCCAAATTGTATTTTTCTTCTTTGAAAAGTTGATTTGTTTTTTATTTGGTTCATGTCATTTTGATTTTGGCATTTTAGAAACCATCAACTTTGTCAAATTAATTAGTGACATTCGATGTGGCAATATGCAACCACGACATATGAGGTAACTTTTGTCTCTCCAAAACAAGTGCAATCTCGTCCATTTTTCTTAACAATTTTAGACGTGAAGGAACTTGATTGCTAACTAAATAAAATGACAAGACCACAATTGCAAACATTAAATTAACAAGGACCAAAGTGAAAATGAGCTAAACCACAAGAACCAACGATGTGATTTGACCTAAATAAAATACCTCTAATTTTAGGTGGTCATGTCCATTAAAGTGCAAAGTTACACTTTAACATAAAGTCTTTCTTTTTTTAATGCAAACAAGGCCAAAGGTCACGTCCATAAAAGTGAATTGTAAGGATTTAGTTTTGTTTGGGGTCAGCCACAATTTACCCAAATTGGTGATGCTCAATTTCAATGTGCCAATTTGCATGTATCTGTTGGTCTCTTTGCCTGCTCATAATATTAAGAGGATCAAATCGAACTGTTACACACAACTGAGTTATTGTCACCATTGCAGGTTCTCTTGAGCTTCTGCTTCTCTCTCTTGTGGACACCTGAAGCAACAAACAAATGAAAACCCAGGCACTGGAAACTTCTGGCTTACAAGTAAAGCAGAAACCTGAATGGGAGCGGGCAATGGAATAGTATCACAATTGCAATACAGAACAAGTAATTTCAAAAATAATTTTACACGTTTAAATCCAAAACTCATAAAAACTATACTTGAAAAAAAACCTAAATTTCATTCCACCTGGTTGCCGAGAAATAATATAACATATTTTCAGAAAATAAAAAGTGTATTGTACAAAATGAAAAATTATAAAGTTTAAAACTTTTTCATAAATAAATGGGACCCAATAAATATTAATTCCACTTCTTTTTTTCATTCGTTAGGAAGGGAGGGAGAGGGGTGAGTGTTATATTAGGTTGCCTCAAGAGTCTTCTACGGGTTGCATTTGGAGGGAGAGGGAGAGTTTTGCTCACTTTTTCACCGTGGTGCCGCATGTGCAAATATTAATTCCACTTCACCTACATCTTCTTTATTCGTCTTATCTTTTTTGTTTCAAACATAACATACAGTTAAACTGCATAACAAAAAGGAAAAAAAACACAACATAGCAACAACAGCAACTGAGAAGATGGACAACCAAAAGTGAAAAGTTCAAATTTTCAAATTGCTGTATTTGATGTCCTAGACACATATTTGAAATATATTGAATTGTGAAACAAATGTAATTTTAATAACTACAACTTACTCATCATATTCAACCATAATCAAACTTAAGCAAAAAAATTTAATAATATTAAAAAAATCCTAAAATAAAATAATGTGGGCTTGTTAAATGGACTAATCTCCCCCCTCCACCCACGACAGCCCCTTCCTCCTCCATCACCACCACAATTCCCCTTCCCCTCCCCCACTCCATCTCTCTTTGCCTCTCTTTCTCCCCCTCCGTCCTCCTCTCCCTCCGTCTTCCTCTCCCTCCCTCCTAAAAGCACCATCACCGTTCCTCTTTTCTTCTGAAGTTTATGGAGTTTTAGGGGCTTTGTACTTTCCAAAAACTAATCTATCTTCTCTTTGCTCCTGACTAAATTTTGTTATGGACTTGTAGGAACGTTTGTAATGGAAAATGGCAAGCAAAGTTGTGGGATTAGGCCATAGACGAAGAGTGCAAGGGTGGGGAAGGAGGGAGGGGCTGCCGTGGGTGGAGGGGGAGATCGTGGACAGGCTATCCTTATTATTATTATTTTTCTATTTTTTAAAAATTATTTTAGGAATTTGTTTATTAATTTAAATTTTTAGATGAATTTTTAAAATAAAAAATAAAAACAGACCCACCTTTAATAGAAAATCTAACAGAAATTGACGGAGGTGGTAGATTAGCACCAAAACTGAAATTATGTGGCAAATAATTAAATGTTTTTTATTGGGTGGTAAATTTGTACAAATGATATTTTTGGTAGTTAAATAAGGTGTACTTAGTTAATTTTATATTTTAATTTAAATATTAGAGTGTACTCAATTAAGTTTAACAACATCCTAAAACAATATTTTGGTTCAAGCATGGCCATGCAGCTATAGCAGAAGGTGAATAGATATTTTCTTTTCTTATGTAAATGAATAAATTTATAAGAGAAACTATCAACATACGAAAACAAAGAATAATTCTTTCCCAAAACATGAATACCATATATATTGTTGAAAAATTAAAAATGAATGGGCATTTAAAATATAAAGGATTAAGATCCTCCACGTGTTGATTACGAAAAACACAAACAAGATTTACATGATTAAAGAATTGACAAACTCTTCTCCACTTGTTTATTACAAAAAAACACAAACAAGATTGATATGATTATTATGGGAGCGATTTTCATTCAACAAGAATATTCACCAAAGATTCCTTCTTCTCCTTCGCTTCTCTTTCTCCCTACAAAATCAATTGGAGTAAAATGACCACATCCCGGGGGTGTTGGCCAAAGGCCCTCCGATGCTTAAGTTAGTTCAATTGATTCGTAGAAAAACAATAGCTAAAAAGGGTACGAAGCTCTCGTGGGGAGAGCCGGGTGGCCGGAGCCGTGTGTGGTGGTCGAAGCCTTGTGTGAGAGAGAGAAAGAGTATGGCGGCTAGGGTTTGTGAGAGAGAATTTCTGCAGAGTTTCAGATAGAAATTTGGACGTACCTCAACCCTTGTGCGTAGCCATCAATTTATAGGGGTCTCGGAGGCTAGGATTTCAGAAGAATAATTCCACATATGGAAAGGAATTATTCTTCCCTGATTTGATGAGATTGGTGTCATTAGGGATTTGATTTAAATCAAATCCCTAATTAAGGCAAGAATCAAATAAATCTCAATTAAATCAAGTAACTCCCAATTAAATTGAGTAACTCCCAATTAGGTCAAATAATTCCCAAATTGATTGGCTTAATTATTTGACCTTGGATCTGAGATATTTTGCTTCCACAAATGCCCCCCAGCTTTTGCATGGCGCGTGGTGGCATGGAGGAGGTGTGAATTAACTGTTGGGCTGTCCAACTGTAATTATCTCATATCCTAGGTCAAATAATTAAGCCAATCAATTTGGGAATTATTTGACCTAATTGGAAGTTACTCAATTTAATTGGGAGTTACCTGATTTAATTGGGATTTATTTGATTCTTGCCTTAATTAGGGATTTGATTTAAATCAAATCCCTAATTACACAAATCTTGCAAAATCAGGGAAGAATAATTCATTTCCATCTGTATAATTATTTTTCTGAAACCCTAGCCTCCGAGGCCCCTATAAATAGATGGCTACGCACAAGGGTTGAGGTACGTCCAAATTTCTATCTAAACCTCAACCCTTGTGCGTAGCCATATTTTATAGATGCCTTGAATTCAGATAGAAATTTGGACGTACCTCAACCCTTGTGCGTAGCCATCTATTTATAGGGGCTTCGGAGGCTAAGGTTTCAGAAGAATAATTCCACAAATGGAAAAGAATTATTCTTCCCTGATTTGGTGAGATTGGTGTAATTATGGATTTGATTTAAATCAAATCCCTAATTAAGGCAAGAATCAAATAAATCCCAATTAAATCAGGTAACTCCCAATTAAATTGAGTAACTCTCAATTAGGTCAAATAATTCCCAAATTGATTAGCTTAATTATTTGACCTAGGATCAAGGGAGAAAGAGAAGTGAATGAGAAGAAGGAATCTTTAGCGAATATTCTTGTGGGATGAAAATCGCTCCCACAATTATGAACTCACAAACTATCACCTTAGTTTCTTATCTCTAAGCAAAAGCTAACCAAATATCTTAACTTTAGGCATAATCGAGAACGTTTAAATTTTTGAAATAAGATGAAGACTAAAGTAGTATTATTCACTAATTAGAAACGTGAAGATGATCTAATAGTAAAGGTATCATCTGAAGACGGTCTCCAAATTGGGACACATCTATAGTATGTATCAATGAGATAGGAAGGGCTAAGATTAGACCAACCACATCTTTATATCCCAAAACTTTTAAACCCCAATCAAGACAAGCATGTTCATCCGAAGTTATTATTACATTAGGGGTGTATGTCAGTTCGAAACCAATACAATTTAGTTAATCTGCATATGATCTAATATAAATTGAATTGTGATTTTTTCAATCTGATCCAATCATATTAGATGTTTAAATCCGATCCGATTAATATTGGATTGAATTGAATTAGATTGGATTGAATTGGATTGTATGATCAGTTTCATAATGGAAAAATACAATAATGAAATATTGAACATTTATCTTTATGTTTAATCTAATCAAACATATTAATAGACGTAAGTAAATGTAAAATATAAATGAAATACAAGATAAAATTGTTTTGATTATATAATATATTAAACACAATTTCATTAAATGACTTAAAATATTGATAATCTTTTCAACTACAAATACCTACAAGAGCAAAATAAGCATAAAAATAATTTAATTTGATTTGATTGGATTGTCATAAGTATCAATCATCCGATTCAATCATGTCGGTTTTGAAATTTTAAGGATCCAATTTAATCCACCAAATCATCAAAATTGATTGAAATTGAATTGAATCAATCAATTTGAACGGATAGAATTGGATCTTGTACTAGTAATGAAGAGGCTCCCTTGGAATGCTAGAGACGCAAAGAAGAGTTGAGAACAAACATGAGGCCACTTACCAGGGATGTTAGGGTTTTTTAATTTGTTCTTTAATTTGTTTTTTCTGTTTTTTTTAAGGATTATTAAAAAAAGAATAAATAAAAAAATAAAATACACATGACAACATTCATTAATTGACATAGCATGACACATCAGCTGCCACATAAAGTGGTCAACTAAAATAATTAATGTTGTGTGTATAAATAGCATTAGTCATCAATGTTCACATCAAAAGCCAAAATGTTAAAGAGCCATTCAGGCCACGGCAAATCCCATAAATGGGTGCTATTTTTTTTTTTTTTTAAGAAAAAAAAAAAAAAGGGGGAGAAATAGAAAGGCGTTGCTGCAAATAATATTTGCAATCAGACCCTCGTAAATTGAAGAAATTTATCAAAGAGAGAATATGACGTTGTATATTCTGCAATGCGAGCAAAGGGCAGAGTTTTTCTCTTGACCAGTCTCTTCCTCCCTTTGTAATTTTTAATTTTCATGGTTTTCTTTTTCAACTTCTTTTCGGAGCGTCGTTTCTCGAACAGGTAATTCGATCACTTTCCCCAGCCTGCTGAATTCATCATTTTTGTTGAGATTTTGTTAAAGAATGTGTGGATTTGATTTTGAAATATTGAACATTTGCGTTTTGTTTGGTTTCTGAGAAAATTCAAGACAAGTAAATTTCTGTTTGAAGGTTGAGTTTGAGTCTCTGGGTCTTCTTGTTTTGGTTCCTAAGCGCTGAAAATGTCAGATTGAAATGTACTGATGGCTAAATTTCAGCTTAGCTGGGTTATGAATTCTATTAACGTATAACAACAATTATTTGAAAGTTTGTTTTTTGTCTTATTTTTTCAGCAATTAACTTTGTTAGTGTTAGTGGAGAAAACAATCAGATAAAGCTTGTTTAAACTACATACAATTCACTTTTTTTTTCTTTTCATTCTGTTCAGTTTTGGGGTTGAATTATAGGTTTTGTGCAACAACTTGAGGAACTTGGTGGAAATTTAATTGGTGTCCTCAGTTTGGTGCTGAAATTTTGTTAAATATGAGTGTGGTGGGGTTTGATATTGGAAATGAGAATTGTGTAATTGCGGTGGTGAAGCAACGGGGTGTTGATGTTTTGTTAAATGATGAATCAAAACGTGAAACACCAGCTGTGGTTTGTTTTGGTGAGAAGCAGCGGTTTCTGGGGTCCGCTGGTGCTGCTTCTGCAATGATGAACCCAAAATCAACAGTGTCTCAGGTAAAGAGACTGATTGGTAGAAAATTTTCGGAGCCTGATGTTCAACGTGACCTTCGAATGTTACCCTTTCAAACTTCTGAAGCCCCAGATGGTGGCATTTTGATTCATTTGAAATACTTGGGTGAGACTCATACATTTACGCCGGTTCAGGTTACAGCGATGCTTTTTGCACATTTGAAAGATTTAATAGAGAAGAATCAGGAAATGCCCATTTCAGATTGTGTGATTGGTATTCCATCATACTTTACAGACTTACAGAGACGTGCATACTTGGATGCTGCAACAGTTGCTGGTTTGAAGCCTTTGAGATTGATGCATGACTGTACTGCAACTGCTCTTAGTTATGGGATTTACAAAACAGATTTCCCCAGTTCCGGTCCAACTTATGTGGCATTTGTTGACATTGGTCATTGCGATACACAGGTCTCTATTGCATCATTTGAGGCTGGGCAAATGAAAATACTGTCTCAAACTTTTGAAAGAAGCTTGGGAGGGAGAGACTTTGATGAGGTCTTGTTTGGTCATTTTGCTGCACAGTTCAAGGAGCAATACAGAATTGATGTGTACTCTAATGTCAAGGCAAGTATCAGGCTACGGGCAGCTTGTGAGAAGCTTAAGAAAGTTTTGAGTGCGAATGCGGAGGCACCTCTTAATATTGAGTGTTTAATGGATGAGAAAGATGTTAAGGGTTTTATTAAAAGGGAAGACTTTGAGATGTTGTCTTCAAGTCTGTTGGAGAGGATTGGTGCTCCTTGTAGCAAAGCTTTAGCTGATGCAGGTTTGACTGCTGAGAAGATTCATTCTGTGGAGCTTGTTGGGTCGGGGTCTAGGATCCCAGCTGTTGGTAGAGTTTTAGCTTCTGTATTCAGGAAAGAACCTCGCCGGACACTGAATGCGAGTGAGTGTGTAGCACGTGGATGTGCTCTTCAATGTGCAATGCTAAGTCCAGTTTTTCGAGTCAGAGAATATGAGGTTTGTATTCTGAAACAAATTATCATTTCTTGGTTTAAAAAATTCACTACTTTCGTGTCACTTGAGAATGCCATGATATATTTGTTCATACGCAAGGCAACACTATGCTGTTATATGCAATGTACCCTGTATAGCTAGCTACATATCCTGTTTTTTTGGCTCTGTTTTTTGAAATTTTGAGAAGTATGGGTGCCTCTCACAAAGCATAAGCTTAGGGACTATAAACAACCTTAAAGAAGGATTTATTTTCAGTTCTAAACGTAGCAGCACTTAAGCAGGCAAGAAAGCACAAAATCTGTAATGGATGCTTGCTTGATTATGTGATTTTATTGTTTAAAGGTAACAACCTCTTACTTGCTCTGGATATGCTCTACATTTCAAAAATCCCTCCTAGACTCTAAGAATCAAAGCACTAACTTTATAGCTTTAATTTTCACAATGTAGAGACATGTCTCTGTTATCTGGATAGTTGCCACAATGAAAGTAATGGTTTTCCTGGATCCATATGCAGGTTCAAGATTCAATTCCTTTCTCCATAGGATTCTTATTGGATGAAGCTCCAATTTGCACAGGGTCAAATGGCATCCTGTTTCCAAAAGGCCAACCCATTCCAAGTGTTAAAGTTTTGACATTTCGACGAAGCAGTTCATTTCATCTGGAAGCATTCTATGCTAATCCCAGTGAAGTGCCTGCTGGTGTATCTTCTAAAATTAGTTGTTTTAAGGTAATATATTTTGCTCTTTGTTCTCTTTTTTGGTGGGCTAAAGGGAGGAGAACATGTGGCACACACAATTTTGTCGGTGAGGATGCAAGAAAATAAAGTCAATAAAGGATGCCTACACGAGAGAAGTAATTGAAATCAAAGGCAATCATGTTGCCACTGAAGACTGCAAAGCTCAATGTCTAATCTTTGCAGCATTGGAAATAATCCAGGATCATGGAAATTGCTTTTGGTTAGATTATAGAACACTTGGGGGAGACAGCTTCAGTATTTTTTTTGTGGGGGGGGGGGAGAGAGAGATGTAACCAAAACCCAATTAAAAAGATTTACTATCTGCTCAATGCACATGTCATTTTGATCCTCTCTATGCTTACTTTCTAAAAATGAGCTGCTGTTTATGTAGATTGGCCCTTTCCAATGCTCCCATAGTGAAAAGGCAAGGGTCAAAGTTAAAATTCAATTAGACCTCAACGGTGTTGTCTCTGTTGAATCAGCTATGGTAAGTTAGAAGTCTGATCTTCTTTCTTTTATGGCACCATATTAACTTTGTCATTTACTAATTGACTAGGATCATGTTTTTGTGGTATAAATCTTGTAATGGCATTAGGTGATTGAAGAACATGGAGATGACTCTTCTACAAGGGGTGTTGCTGATTCAATGGACTCAATGGACATTGATTGTGTAACTGCTTCTGGTTCTTCTGAGGCAGTTGCAGATGGATTTCAAGAAAGTAGTAGCATGCAGTCCAAGTCTTCACATGCTAGTGTAAGTTTGCTTTCAACTTCATTAGTTGCAGACTTGTAAATTTAGTTTATTTATTTATTTATTTTTATTGTCCATATTTCATGTCAGAAGAACTAGATATGAATCTGGAATTTGGATATATGCAATAATTCCCTTATAATTTATTTATTAGTAATTGTGTCGTTTATATTTAATGTGCAATTTATAATGGTTAGATTTATTTGGTTTTGCAAAGATTTAAACTCTGTTCCTGTCAATTTAGTTGTTAGTTTGTGGAGTAGATTGAGAATCATTTAAAGATATGCACTTTTCCAGGGTGATGGGAAAAGAGACAATAAATCCACCAGGAGGCTAGAGATACCCATTAATGAAAATATATATGGTGGGATGACCAAGGCTGAACTTTCAGAAGCTCAAGAAAAAGAACTCCAGTTAGGTCAGCAGGACAGAATTATGGAACAAACGAAAGACAAAAAGAATGCATTGGAATCTTATGTATATGACATGCGTAATAAGGTATAACCTGTATTATCTTTCCATCATGTTTGCTTTGGTTTTGTGATTCAACCAGCTCAAATAATTAGATTTAGCATTGATTTGAAATACGCATTTTTCCAAGCAGTATAAGGACTTAAGACTAACATTCTACTTATAATATTGGAGTTTGTATTGTTTATGAGGCCAGTTTTTTTTCCCCCTAAATGGCCTGAGAGTAAAATATCATCAACTCAACTGATGTAGATTTGATGCTGTTTGTGATAACGGTCGAAATGTATAATGGTGAATACTGCTGTCTAGTAATATCAGGATTTAAGCTGTATGACTACTCTGTATTAGCTTTAACCAAACAAATCTTTTAATTGTCTTATAGTATGGGATGATCACCAGTTCTATAGATATTTGGCAAAAGATCAGTCCCTTATTGCGGCCCCTCCGTTCATCTCATTATCCATACCTGAGCTTGCTTGACTATAACTTAGTCATACTCTTGTGGATCTTTTAGTTCATGCTCATTTGCTGCCATAGGCTGGCTTTTAACATTAGGACATGCATGTGAATAGCTCTTCAACACATATCGAAGCTTTGCAAGTGATCAAGAGAGGGAGGGAATCTCCAGGAGCCTACAGCAGACTGAGGAATGGCTTTATGATGATGGAGAAGATGAAACAGAAAATGCATATACTTCAAAGCTGGAAGATCTTAAGAAGGTTCTCTCCACTTTTTGAAATTTGACAATTTAAGTTCCTATTATCTTTCTCCTACCTTGATGTCTATTGGATAATTATAGATGGTGGATCCAATTGAGAACCGATATAAAGACGAGGAAGCAAGATTGCAAGCTACAAGAGATCTAGAAAAGTGCATTGGGGATTACCGGACGGCTGTGAATTCACTTCCACCCATGGATAGGGAATCGGTATGACAATACAGTTAGTTACTTATGACTCATATAAATGTGACTATAATTTTTCCTATGATTGACTTTCGGTGTCTCAGATTGTCAATGAGTGCTATAAAGTGGAGCAGTGGCTTAGAGAGAAAACCCAACTACAAGACTCGTTGCCAAAGAACGTTGACCCAGTCTTATGGTCAAGTGATATTAAGCGCAGGGCTGAGGAATTGAACTCGTAATACTCTTGCACTTTTTAGATTGCAACTTACTTTTTTCTTTTAAAAAAAAAAAGTTTGCAACTTACTTGCCTAGAAATATAATGCTCCATTTTTGTTAATATGCTTTTAATGATGTCAACATTGTATGTGGCCTCTTAAAGTTTAGGACTGCAAGATTAATAACCGTTTGCCAAATCAATGCCCTTCTAAATTTTTTATCTAACCTTGTAGTGGTATCTGCTATATCACATTGATGGGTTAAATTAGAAACCATATGAGGAGAATTTATGATTGTGGGGTAACTCTTTCCTTAGCAAATGCACTACAGTAATTTTTACTCATTTCCCTAGTTTCCTGAAGGGTTATCCATTCACTTGCTTCCTTCTGTAGTTACTGCAATATTTGATTTCCAATCTCTACAGTTAATCATGCTATTCTAATCATTGCAGGAGATGCAAACACATATTTAGATCCAGGGCTTCTAATCGAGAGGACTCCAAGGGTTCTAACCAGCAGGACACTTCTGATCACAAATGAGTGGAATCATGCAGGGTGCGTACAAAAAAGATTTTAAGGCTTAAGTGTCTTGTTTGTTCTGCAATCTGTATATCTTTTGCAGTCACGTTTTTTTCTCATTGAATAGATGGGCAGCAGGTACTTATCAAGCACATATTACTCAATATTGGCCCCCTTTTTTTCTTCTTCCACCGAAGACCTATGACATGATATTGTCTTTGAGCAAACTGTTTGACATCTCATGAAGCGTGTGAAGGAGTCGTTTGAACATTTTATTGCTAACATAATCCATGGTTTTTTCAAGTCCTGGCCATGCTGGAGAATGCTTTTTGTTTTAGAAGAGCATAAAATGTTGTATAAGAGGTTTTACTTCAAGGACAACTATTTTTTGGTTGGGTTTTAATTTTGAGGGGGAGAGTATTCCCAAAGAAAAAACCAAAATTTGCTATCCCTTTTATCCAATGAATTGTTTTCTTATGTGCTTTTATTATGCAGCAAATAAACTACAATGTACCTACGTGATTGGCAAAATAGGATGCTTGAGCATAGAACGATTGTTGCTTTATTTGACAGCCCCTCATATTTAGTTGTAGTCTGGCAACCAGATCATTCGCATAATTCGCTTTGAATTGCTTCAAAAGCTTGAAAGCATTAATCTACTTGGGCCCTTGGCACAACATCATCTTGAAAGTTAACTAGGTTATGAGGTGTAAAGAAATAAGAACGGCATGCCAGTGTTTTTATTGGACTGATTTGAGGGTTGCAACAGATTTTCTTTCTGACCAAGTGAAAGAACAATAAAAAGATTGGATTTTTCACACTTAAGTTAGAATGTTTGGGTACACTATTCTGGCCAATTACTCTAATCAACACCTGCGAACTTATCTTCATTGTTATAGTCAGAATCATGGTCTTGGTCGTAGCACCCAAGTACAGAAGAAAAAACTATCTTTGTATTATGTCACGGAATAAATTCTCTCTCGAAAAGTTGGTCAACATTATGAAGACCATATTACATAGGGAAAAAAAATCTAAAATGGAGAAATTATCGTCAAGAAATGTAACAGAAATACTTTGGTACATGGCAATGGCATCAACTCTCAGCCTCACCTCTTCTTGGAACCTTTTTCTTTTTTTCCTTTCGTTTTTCTGGCTTTGACAGACCGTGCTCCACTTTCCTGTCCATGACAAAGGCAAAAAATGAGCAAGCTGCATAAAGGGAACAAAACATTGAAAAGTACGGATTTACATGTACCTTCCGATACAGTCTGTATGCTGTTGAGCCTGTCACTTCCTGCCCAGTTTTACTTACATAAACCTGATGATAAAAACTAAAAGCATTACAACCTGTACATGATCAAGGCAAGGAGAGATATATGCATGCAGTAATAATGTCAAAGACATTACAGAAGATTTAGAACTACAATGCCAACCAAGTCACTTATATCCATGTGACCGAAGATAAGAATGCCTGCATAGGGTCAAATGAAATCTCACCAGCAATATCAAATTCTAGTTTCCTATTTCTAGAAGGAAGATTCAAGATGAATCACAAATTAACAGATGCTTTCAACCAAAATAAAGTATCACACTATCTCACTTGATCACTATCTATCTACAGAAGGAAAATTTACACTGGACAGTGTATAACGTTATTCAAACCGGACAAACATTATAACCAAGGATCCAGCAATTTTTGCAGAAACTCTATCACTCCGCTTCTTTAGTAAAGCAACAATAAGATAATGTAGGATTTAGTACACTTTTACTTAAGAGATTGTAAGCATAATAGCATAATTCATTAACAATACAGTCAGTTTTTAGAACCTTTTATACTGTCCACATTTGGACTGGCTAATAGCTATTAACATAAGATCTATACAATAAAATCATCAATATGAAGTGTTTTAACATACCTTCCTTCCACCAGGGCCGGTATACCAATGACCAGCAGCTTGCCCACTTGCACTGGGCGCAGACCATTGACCAGAAGGTTGTGCATTTGCTTGAATCCGCTTTGTACTGGCATTGCTTCTGGGTTCCACCCAGTTTCCAGAAGCATGCTCGACATTTCCAAAATTTGATTTGTCTGACCTATTTCTTCCCTTTCTTGAGCTCTTATTGACACTACCTTTCTGTGCTGCTTTACCTTTTGGATTCATCCAGCCTACGGAAGCATGTAAGCCTTCTTCAACATTTGATATGTTTGATTTATTTCTCCTCTTAGAGCTTTGGTCAAGGTGAATTTTCTGATTCACTTTCTGCTTTGAAGCTTCTCCATTGCTAAATTGACCCCTGAAGTGACAATGTGAAACATGTCATGACATAACACTCAAAATGAAAGTTTATAAAAACCAGAAACAACCGGGAAAAAAAGTATTTACATGTAGTCAATAATTGATGAACCATTCTGTTGATTTCCTCTGATGTTAACGCTGAGTGGAAAAAAATTGGGTAAACGACTGCAGACTAATTTGCGAATATTTGGATCGTCATGGAAAAAGTAATGATGAGCAGGTGGAAGGGGATCAGCCACATTCCAGAGTTGTTCAACATCTTGGACGCAACGTGTCGTTTGTTGAAAATTTTCATTTGTATGTAGACACGAATCCCTCTCCCATTTCTGAGTAGTCTTATCCTTCGTGGATTGGAGAAATTCTTGACATACCTCATCCAAAGCAGGTGTTGGAATGCTAAACTTCTTGATTGGACTGAAATCTTTCCACAGATCCACATCACCTGCATCTTGAGGCATTGATAGTTTCTTCTTTGTTTCACTAGTACTTGCAGAATGGCCAGAATTGAAGTGTTGTTTCTTTGAGGATGGATCAACGTTACAAGTAACCCTGCTCCCATTTCCACTGACCGAAGGTTCATCAGAATCAGAATCAATTAATTGGAACCTTCGAAGAGGACTGGTAGTCAACTTTGGAAACATCAATCCATGGCGGTTCGCCTCCATACCCACAGAAGCTGAGACATCTGAAGCAGGTTTCCTTTTCCTTCCCATGCTATGGCAGGATGATTGAGAGGTTAAAACCCCACTTCCATGTAATGGGATCTTTGAACCACTGGAAACAGTTTGGTATTGTGTTGGCCGATATGCATCTGCTACAAAATTTGGAAACCATTAATCTAAATACATAACCAAGAGGGTAGACCCACACACACACACAAGGAAGAGAGAAAGCACACTATCTGAAAATGAGTCAGATGAAAGATTATGTGCAAAGCAGACCTTCCTAGCAAAAAATCTAAAAATGACTATATTCACTTACTGAGAAAGTTCTCCTAATAGTACTTCAAATCAAAAGACGCAAAACTTCGACATTCAATGTGCTTGCTTATGCTTCTTGCATACAGCTTACAATTTTTGCCAATATTTATCAACGCCCAGATTTAAGAACCAACCCCATTGCTCTAAGCAATTAAGTTACCAAATAAAGTCCCTACTAGTACTGCTACTCCTAAAAGGCATTTCAATTTTCAACCATACCTACCCATTTTCCCATCTCAAATTTTCACCTTTTGCATAACCCTAATCCCCCAAATCACAAAAACCATTAGTTTTATCAGAAAAAAATTCATTACATTACATCTGCAAATCTAACAAAAATGCTACCTTCTTCTACTTAACAACTGTCATCGAAATATGCTTTAGAATTACTTCCCTTCCCCAAACCTTCCGCAAACAATGTATTATTATTATTTATTTTCCTGTTTTTAAATGGAGATAATCAACTCCACCACATTTCCCCCATTTTATTTCCAATTTCATCAAAGACAACATAAAAGAAATCAACCTTTTCAATTCCCATTTTCACTAAACCATAAATAAACAAAATTACTAAAACAAAAAAATGAAAAATCTTTACAATACCTCGAATAATATCTTCCGGAGAAGAGAACTCTTCGATATCATCGTCAATATTACGAAACGGCGTCGCGGGCTCCCGCTTCAGAGCCAGTCCTCGCTTGAGCCGCTTGAGAGGCCGCACTGGTCGGGGCCCGATTTCTGGATCCGGACCAGTGATTTGAGGCCCGATCTCTTCATCTACGTCAAAGGGTTTAAGGGCATCGGAACCGCGCCAAGGGTCTGGAGCTGGTGCGGGAGTGGAGTTGTCCGTGGCAGCTGTTTGGCGCTCCGAATCGAAACCCAGATCGAACCCGAGAGAGAACGAGGGAGGCTCGTAGTCGGCCATGGAGAGAAACAGAGCAACTAGTTTTGGGTCTTGAAATTGGAGGGAGAGGGAAAATGGGGGGAGAGAGAGAGTGGTTTTTATAGGGTCATATTTGAATTTGGAAAAATTGGAGGGATTCCAAAATAAAAAGTTTCCTTTTTATTCATATTAGATATTTCTCTCTCGCATTTCCATTTTTTCTTTGTTTTTGGCGGGCTCAGAAGTTCGATTTCAACGGCGTAGTGGAGAAGAGTCAGAAGATAGTTTGGAGCATGGACTTGGGCTCTGGCTGGGCTTCATAAGTTTGGTCCCGGGGACATGTCTTAAAAGCCTCTGGGCCCAATCCCCCTATGAACCTGCTCCATTCTGGGCGAGACTATAATGACGGGGTACTTAATAATCATCCCGTCAATGAAAATGTTTAAGTTCAATCATTTCTTTACAGTATTAGACGGTCAATGAAATTTTTTAAGTACAATAATTTCTTTATAGTATTACACGGTTGAATTGAACCTCTGAATGAAAATGTTTAAGTTCAATAATTTCTTTATAGTTTTGGCCGATTGGATTGAACCCCTCAATACACCTCCTCAACATATCGCCCTTGTTATAGAAGCTTCCCACCGCTTCTCGGACCGGTAGGTTTGTACTCTTTTTCCGGTTTACTGTTATATGTTTTGGTGAACATTATCACATTATGTAAATGGTCACTGCCACCTGCTCTTGTAGCCAAGTTAGTTGTTAGGTTAGGTCCTTTTTTTAAGGGTAGGTCTCCTCCTCCCCTCCTTGTACCACCAAAAAGAGCACCACTTTTTTTTGAATTATATATATGTAGAGAGAGAGAGAGAGAGAGAGAGAGAGAGAGAGAGAGATTGGCAAATTTGAGGCTTTTGTCTTGAACTCTAAAGTATATAATGTACAAAATTGAACAAAATGTTTACAAGGGCTTTATGACCCCATTTTTTCCCCCTTTGCAACTACAATTAACATCTTCACATATACAAAAAGGCAAAATTAAGGGATTGAGATCACCACCACAATCACCACTAATCATATCACTAATCACCACTAATCATATCACTAATCACGTGATTAGTTAATTAACCTCAGGAATACTTTGAAGGGCAGGCCTCCAAGACCGTTGATGGGCCTCATATCGATCACCAAAGCTAATCAGCTTAGCCAAAACCTGTTGCACTGACATTTGCTTCAAATCCACCCTACCCAGCAACTCCTCCAGCTGCTTCTTTGTGATCTTGATCTTCACCTCTGTGGCTCCACCAAGTTTCTTAGCCAACCCAGCTGCTCCCAAATCTTCAAAACCCCCCTGGCCCTCCTCCATCTTGATCTTCTTCTTCTTCTTCATGATCTCCTCCATGTCCTCTTCATGATCATCAACACCATTTGCCATGCACCCCCAATCATCCCCTCCCCATTGCGTAGATGGCTCATGCCTTATACAGTTTCCCATGTTTTTCTTTTTCTTCTTCTCTTTTTGGGTTTTTGGTTTTGAGTTTTGAGTGAAGAAAATATTCGAGCAAAGGTTTGGGTGCTGTTTTGGAAATGGAAATGGAAATGGAGAGGTATGCTTTGTGTTTTATATATAGAGGATTGGAGAGAGGGAAATTAATTAATTAAAAATGAACCTGGTGAGAGAGGATATGGTGAGGAAATGGGAGAAAGATAGAGTTTATGAGAGGAAGAGTCAAACCTAATTTGTCACCACGTTGGATGACATGCTGTCCTACGTGGCTGGTGGTGGGAGTTTTGACCTCTTCATCCCCAACCTAAAGCTATATTGATGACACCATCACCATATGCTCAAAGCTCATCAGCTTCACTAGTTAAGAAATAAATAAATAAATAAATAAATAAAAACAGAGGTCAAAATTGTGATGCCAATTCATTTGGCTTTATCAATATGTATTGACAAGGTAGGTTTTGTAGCTCTTTATCTCAAGTGGTAAAAAATGCATTCATTCATATCTATGATTAGAAGCACAAGAATAAGATTAATCATATTGATTAAGAGACCTATCTTGCAGTCGTGTGATCCCACTATTAGAAATCTTGTCATAACTAATCAGGTAAACTTCTTTAACATCAACGAAAATGAGACATTCAAAACGTGTAGAGAGTACATTCGATGTTCAAACTCGTTACGTAATGAATAAAAGAAACTATATCCAGACAACCAGTAATGAGCCAGATCATATATGAAACGAACATCTTCTCGGACAGAAAATTTGACATGTTATCTTAACGTATTGGTTAAAATGAAATCATTGATTAGGTAAGTTTATTGACCATTAACTAACAAGAGACTATATACATTACCAAAGTATTGAAATGGCACCAACTAGAGAGTAGATAAGACTCAAAGAAGCAGCAAGTCAGGTGTGAAAGGGGTTTAGGATGGAATCTTTTGTCCCTTAATAAAGTAGTAGGTGTGAACACAAATTAGCAAAGGGAATCTTTCATCTGGGTCTTATTGCTCTTCCACGTGCGCTTGCTCACTTTCATAGCTCTCTTTTCATCATTACCCAATTATTATGATTATCTTGTCCCTCACCCTTCATCTTCACATGCAGGGAATTCAAAACTCGAATGCTACCTATAATTTTTCACACTCTACCTTTTCTTTTTTAAAATCATTTTCATTTCTTTAACATGCACCCTTTAAAATAAATTAAGTTACTTTTTTTTTTGTTTTTTTTTAAATACATTGAAGTTCGACTCTGGAGTTCGAACTGGGGTGCCATGGAAGGAAGGGGGAAGCCACCGCCAATGTGGTGGTGTGGAACACATTGGCTGCTAGGTTACCTTTTGACCATGTCCTAATAAAGAAAATTTTCAGGTAATTTTTTTTTTTTTTTAATAAAATAATTATGGATATGCTTGGGGTGAAAATAAGGTCACTGTTTCTTTTTCATTTTTTATTTTTGAATTCCCAATTATTGTACTGTGCACGTAGATTAAGTCAATTCAAATTGGTCATTCATCACTTGTCAACCTTAGTATTTAAATAATACTTTAAAACATTGATATAATCAAAAGCTAAGACCAATTATTATTTTTTCTATGAAGAAAAGTTTAGGGGGAGGATTGACTATTCTCACCACCAACGCTAAGCCAGGCCCACAATTTCAAATCAGAAAGACTTACTCGTGGATCCAACTGTCAGATTTATGTATGAAATTATAGATTGCACACCAATGAGAACTACTGATAGCGAGACTCGATTATTAGTGGAGCTACACACATCGCAAGGTCCTTACCAACTGGACTAGTAATCCTCATTGGTAAGACCAATTATTATTTCAAACAAGATAAAACGTTGATATAATCATAAGCTAAGACCATGCCCTCATGAGACCAAGTTGAGATGGAGAAGCGTTGATATAATCATAAGCTAAGACCATACCCTCATGAGACCAAGTTGAGCTGGAGAAGAAAATTCTTTTGGGCGAAAAAAAATATTTATAATTAATTGGGGTTCAAGAGCTTTACTTTTCGTGTATGGCAGTATGGGAGTAGTAGTATATATAATATATAATATGGTTGGTGGTGAGTCTAAATTTGGCTTCGTCTTCTTCTTCGCCAACCTTCACGTTCAAAAAACAACCCCTTCGATTATTCGATCTCGTCTGTCGTCTCCATGCTAACTTCCAAAACCATAGAAAAAGCTCATTGCCTCAACCACGAACCACTCACATGATTATTAATTCTTCGGGTCTTTACAAGTCACAAGCAATTTTGATGGTTGAGAAGAGCTAATGTAGTCAAGAGACTATTTTAGTCACCGCATAGTGTATTTTCAAACTGTTGAGATTAATTATCCCGGAAACTTCACACGTGGACAAACTCGTTCTAATACCATAATCGTGGAATATGCTATAGCGGTGGGTGCAACTATTTTCTAATTTTTTTTCTTTCCCTATTTTGGTTTTCAGTGGCTTTAATTGACCAAACTAATGATGTTACGGCTAGGTAGCGGACAATAAATTTCAGGTTTGGAATGTGCCATGTGGTATAATGTCTAGTAATTGATAGTTGCAGCTTGTTTTAGCTTGTTTGTATTTTTGGGTGTACAGGAGATGATGGTTGGTTGATGATGTTTGCCTGTTTGAGGCCGTTTTCGTTCTGTATTGTTCTACTCTTTTGGCTTAGCCTTTGTGGAATTTGAATATTTTGATGGTGATGTGGCAAACTTCAAAATAAGTGGATACAAAACAAGATGATTTGGGTAATTAAAATATGTATATAGTGTGCAATACAATTATACAATTCAGAAAACAAGAAGAAAATTTGTAATATGATTTTGCATTGGAAATATTTTTGTTCACTACTTTATGAGATAGAGACGACAAGTTGCACGTAAATTTCTCTTCCATTTAGGGCCCTTATGATTGACCAGAAATTGGAAGTTTAGCATGGGAAATAGATAGGATATAGGAAATGCAAGATCTTATTATATATTCATATTGGGTAACACAATATGATTGGAGCATTCATCCCAAAATCAATTGGGAATAAATGGTGTGGCCTAAAGTCTACTAAAATATGAGAACTATAAGAGAATATTTGTTTGTAGAGATTTTCTGTACATTCTTTTTCTTGTATGAGGTCATATTTATAATATAACGGAGCTTTAGTGCCCGAGTAAATAATAAATTCTTATTTTTATTTACTGTAGGAAATCAAGAATTAAAGTAAATCAAATACAATTATAATGGAAATCTTTGGTGTGTAAGGAAAGACAGTCAATAGTTCACAAGTCACGCCAACTAAGCCCTATCCCAACATAGAACTCTCAACAAACAAGACCAACAATATTGAGAGAAAAGTAATGTGCAAAATTCTTGATTGACATATACACTTTAACATTCAACGTGCTACATGCAAGGAAACTCTAGGTAATATTTTAATTACTTAACAAGCTAGGACATGCAAGGAAACTATAGGTAGTATATATAAATATATTGGTGTTGTGGGTTTTCGAACCTAAGACCATTGGTTTAAAAGTTAGGACTATTTTTTACTAGGCTAAACTTGGTTGGCAAACTCTAGGTAATATTAACCAGGTATAGGTTTTTCATTCTTCTTGCATTTCTGAAGTGGTTTATTAATCATATATGTTGTTAGTAGGATATAGCTTAGTTGGTTATAAATGACTTCATTTAAAGGCGAAGTAAATAAAGAATATCGATGATCCTCTACCCTAAATAATGTTATAATTAAGCTAGTTGGGACTTAGACTTGAAAGTTGGTGAATAGAACATATGGATTTGTTAGTTAGGCTGACCAATATATAATTAGATATTTGAACTTTGGAACGTTTGCAGCACATGGCTTTGCATATTTCAGTTGCTTTTAAATAATTAAAAGTGCTCATGACAACATTTCGTATAAAATCTTCAAAGTGTATCTAGATTATAAAATAAAAGAGTTTGTTGTGCTTCTAGTATTTTCTATAGAACCATTCTTTGAGTCGAAGCTAGTGCTGGACACTCTCTGAAAAACACTCTTTGTTAAAAAAGCACTGCAATTCACGAGAAAGCTTCAACCAAATTATATTGCTCGTAAAAAAAAATAAAAACAAAAACCAAAAACTTGGGTCACCAACGTGACATGTTATTTGTTTTGGCTACAACTTGCTGTCCACTAAGGGGTCGTTTGGTACGGCGGACTGTCATGGACTTGACTAAATCCTGGGACTGTCTTGGATTAGCTTGGATTGGACTAAGCTGGATTAAGTACTGACCTACGTTTGGTGCTGCGTCGGACTAAGAAGCTGGATTGTAAAAATAGTGAAGACCTATGTTTGGTGCTGTGTCGGACTAAAAAATAATTCTTGTAATATTTAAATTTAATTTGAAATTTTGACCTAAAAATAAATAAATGCTACAAAGAAACACAATTCAAAGATTTAAAACAATAAAACAAATAAAATTATGATTGTTTATGAAGAATAAAATTTTGATATATTTTTTTTTTGGCTTCTCAAGATTTATCTTAGTTGCTCCTTAGCCTTGCCCCAAGACTACTACAAATCTTCTATTTTTTGTTGGTCGAAACATTACTAAGGAGCTAAACTCACTCTATATAATTCTACGTCTTTCATGGAAGACCAAGTAAAAAATAATTTTAAATATATATATATATATATATATATATATATGTGTGTGTGTGTGTGTGTGTATAATTTTTGTATATTTGACTTTTGACTTTAAACTGAAAAATATAATTTAACAAGGTAATAATTGCTTGCGATAAAGAAAGCAACACATCATGAATTATTAAACTTGTTTCAATATAAAAAGAATATCAAGCATTTGTCAATTATTATAGTTTGATTTTCCAGCACATCATGAATTATTAAACTTGTTTCAATATAAAAAGAATATCAAGCATTTGTCAATTATTATAGTTTGATTTTCCAAATACAAATGTGGTCAAATGCAATATCAAAATAATTCTTGTAATATTTAAATTTAATTACGGATTTTGACCTAATAAATAAATAAATGTTAAAAATCCCAATTAAAAATTTAAAACAATAATAAAAAGAAAACAAATAAAATCCTAATATTTTTTAAAGAGAGGAGTCGGACTAGCGTGTTCTATTTAGGAACGTGCTATTTAGTGAACCACTTTTCGGGCTCACTATATTAGACGGGCGAGTGAGGCCTTTTTTTCACTATTGGACTATATAGTCTCATTTAAGTTAGTCCCGTCTGTTACCAAACATGGGTTTCGAGTGCTATTTAGCCTAGTCCAGTCCAGTCCAGTCCAATGAAGCGTACCAAACATACCCTAATAGCTTCACCAAGAGTTGGCCTCCTACTACCAAAGGTGGATAGCTCAACTACAGTGTTCGACAGAGTTCCCAACATGTTTCTTGAGTCGTGGTACCTCACATGAATATATGGACCACACTATCCAACTTTAGCTAGCTTCCACTGAAAAACTGGCTCATCATACCTTGCCACAAACCTGAGATTTCTGCCAAAATGTTCACATGAGATTGTGATCTCTTCTTTTGACCGGCACATTGTTTCATTGCACTATCAAAAAAATTGGCAATAATCATCATTATTTGGTAACATTTGATGACTGTTTTGTTTTTTTGGTGGTAGTGTTGATTTCTTATATTGGGAAGTAATTAAAGTGGGTGGTACTATTTAATGATCACGTCGTATTATAACAAGTGAACAAATTACACCACGAAACTGTATATTAGTACCGAACAATAATTTATATATATCCTGATTGAAAAATTATTATAAGTTTTCACTTTTCAGCAATAATTAGATCATTAATAGTTTTTTAAATGAAAAAAATAATATATAAGTTATTATCTGATAGAAACTTGTTCTTAATCAATTTTTTGGTGAGTTAATCAACTCTATCTTATCTTCATATATATATATATATGTGAAGATAAGATTGAGTTGATTAAGTGTGTAGAAGGAACAAGGACTTGAACCCTTATCTTTGAGTTTCTGCTTAACCAAGTGATGATTAAGTTTGACAATGATACGATCTCGACGTTTGTTCGGTTTCGTAATTTAGTGTTTAATCTAGTAATTTGACGATTTCAGAGAAAGGTACGTACGTACTTCATAGTTTTAAGATCCTCTAAATATTTAACCAAAGCTTACAGAAAGTTCCAAAAATAAAGAAAACCAAAATTGCCGGCATGGCATTTTAGTCACTCTCGCCAAAACATAACATGTGGGCTAAGTTTCAGAAGATATGCCTTTCTGGGCTTGACATTAAACTGCCAAATCATGTCAGAAATTCAATATCCAGTAGTTCTTGGACCTTATGGACAATGAGGGTGGATTTTGCAGCTCATAGGTAAGTGATACTACTTTTACTTTTGGAGCCTTGGAAGTTGGAAGAGGCATTGAGCTTACAACTGTGTTCAATGGTGGCCCATACAAGTCATGATGCCAAAGGTGCTGTGATCATTGAGCAGTACTACATTTCAAATTTTTATGATATTAACATCTTTTAACATCTTTATCCCACTTATATCTACACTATATATGTTCCTTGGGTACATGCATATGTGTCCCTTTTAGTTCCTTCTAATTTGATATAGATTCCAACCAAACAAACCCTTTTATTAGTTTGGTCGCTCTGATCGCATTCCATCAAAATATTCGGTAAAATTAGTCACGTAATGGCACGTGACCAACTTTAAAACGGTATTTTCGTCATAGTGCAACATGTCTACCCATGAAAAAAATAAATAAATAAACTCATGTATTTTCTCAAAAAGACTAGATGCTTTCCTCGATGGAACCCAAATATAATTAAAACTCTTAATAGAGAGAAGATAACATTGTTGAGCAAAAACATGAGTTTTCGAACTAAACTGAGCTATATTTTGATGAAAATATCATTTTAAAGCTGGTCACATGATCAAACTTGACGAAGAGAAGGGACTAGATTGATGTGTAGACCAAAAAATAAAGGATTACATTGATTGATCTGAGGCAGCCCACTTCGTATATCAGGTAAACATCATTTGAATTGCTTTTACTATCCTCTTTAGTGATGATAATTCCAGATATTTGCAACCAGCTATGGGGTCATGACTCATGACAGTCACGTAAAAAAAAGAGTAGTTTTCATTAATTGAAATCACATATTTGGAAAGAAAAAGAAAAGAAAAGACACATATCTAAAATTAAAGTGATTTTCTCAACAAGAAAAAAAGAAAATCATGTGATATGATAATTTCTTTCCAAAAAGATTTTGTTTTATCTGTGCATGTGATCACCCTTGGGAATATGTCAAGTATTAAAAAAATAAATATAATTATAATAATTATAAATATATAAATATAAATAATAAAATAAATTAAAAAAACCCACTCGAGCAATCAAGAGGTTTCCTGCATGATTAATTTTGTTTGAAAAATCACACCAATGCCCTTGAATTATATAACCATCTCTAAGGCCTATTGTTCACATGGGCATTGGTATTATTTTCCCTAATAGGTTGCTCGAATGGTGGGTTCTCACCCAAGCTGCAATCAAGTTTCTAAAAATTCTTCAAAAGTTGGTTTGACGCCAATGGCCGAAGGGCAGAAATTGGTACTAATATTTGGCCTAACAATTGCTCAATGGAAATTTTGCCCACGTAATGCTCACTAGCTTCATGCTACAACAAAAGAAAATGTTTAGAATCTGTTTGGGTATGCTCAAGTCAAGTGGTGAAGGTGAATGAGAAATGAGTTATTTTATTACCGATCTCGCTTGTACTCTATCACTTTGTTAAGTAACCTTTGTCACCCTAATTCCACCGGCCGGTCGGATTCTCATTAACCGCGGCAAACATCAGCCTCACCTTCTTCCTTCCAAAAATCATGGTTGTTGACTTGTAGGAAACTAAACTTTAAAGAACTTACAATTTAAGAGCAAAAACCCAAGGAACCCTCTTGTAATGTCTGGCATCATTTATGTGCCCAAATTATAAAAAAAGGTTTCGTGGGAATGGCTTAGATGGTTACTGGTAAACTACCAATGGCCTCTTCTTTATCATGTCCCAAGTACTATATATATTCATAAATAATAGACGTGTCTAAGTGTTCATGATGTTAAAAACCTATATAATTCTCAAACATGATAATGGAGTCCCCACCAAACGTGGCCGCCCTCACCTCTCCAAGACATGCAAGCCACTCACACAATACCTAAAGGCTTGTCCATTCCGGTAAAGATTTGAAATGGTTAAGCACTTTTTATTTACCCCCAAAAAAGATAAAGGTTAGAACACTCTTGTGAAATATACTTTTTTTTTTTTGTTGGATCTTGTGAAATATACTTAAACAACGTATAGTCTTATAACATAAAATTTCCTTACACTGTTACACACTATTACAAAAATTGAAAAGATGACAGATAATTATTATTGTCTTTATTCCTTCACAATTGTCGTTTTCATACCCAAAAAAAAGGTTGAGTTTTCACGGTTTATAGGCTAATTTGAGAGAGATGAGTTTTCACGCGTATAGAAAATTTGGGAAGAGCTACAAAACATTAAGCATCTTCTTTTTTTAGTGTGTTTAGATGTACGACGTTTCCTTCTTGACAATTGTCGTCGTCCCCCTTAAAATCAAACCCAATACAAGTTACTTTTATCAGTCCCCTACCATCATAGTCATGCTTCGGCTTTTTAGATGTTCCATTGTATAGTCAATGTCAGTAGTGACCAAAAAACAAAATTTCTTATACCAGTAATATCTATCGTTAAAAAATTTAACATGTTATATTATCAGATTGTTAAATAATGTCGTTTTAATCTAATATAAGTATATTTGCTCTTGATGAAAATTTGACCACATATAATATATGAGGTTAAATTATTTGGAAAGAAAACATTAGCCTTCTGTAGTTAGCTGTCTCCCTCTAGGGCAAAGATGGAGACAGAAATGAAGAAAAGCTCGCACATAACTTTCAATTTCAATGTTTAGGCTAAGAAACAATAATGCTTCAAAATCAAAACCAGATTCATATCGAAACCAAACTATTTGTTGATATCGATAGGCAATAGGGAGGGTCCATTAATAATATATGTATATTATGTACTGTCCCGAAAACAAATTCAGCCTAAGAACAATAATGCACTACTGCCCAACTCTCTCAAATCCTCCATACGATTGGATAAAACGTATTCGACTTAGTTCTTGCATAGCACTTCATTGCTGCCCCCACATCAGTTGGATCAATTCAGGACTGACTGTAGCTGGGGCCCAGTTTACCTTGTCCCACATTTAGCATATTGCCCTTGGGTTCGTATAGGAGAAATACTCGTGTGAAACGGACTAATTATGTTATTCCACGTGTGATAACTTTTTTATCTTGTAGATTGTCTGTTTATATCATCAACTAAGTGAGTTATTTACTTGATATGAGATAATTTTTTTTATTAACTGGATGTAGGATTCGAATTTGGAATCTACTCTAATATTAGGAATAGATGTATAATTCGAGTATTTGTTAGCCGGGGCGTCACTAGAAATATATTTTTTCTCCGTAATGCTCAAAATACCTTAGATTGGAGGGATCAATGCCATCTCAAGCCTACATGTGACTTTGCAACTAGTTGTTAATATGTGAGATTTGATTAACAGTTTGACAACGTAACATGTCAAATATTTAAGGATTATACTATTACTAAGAATAGTTACTCATGCATGCACGTTGGTAACTTTAACTGTTCATACATTATGAGACTGTGTAAGTAATTTTTAGCCATTAATACATATTATCCGCTATTAATAGAGCGACTGTCCCTAACATCCCTCAACATTAACATTAACATTACAATTTACAGTAAAGATTGTTGGTTGGATTCCCAATTGGCAACTGCCTAAGTATGGTTGACCAAAAAAATATTGTCCAAATTGAGAGTTAAAATAATTGATTTAGATCGACCGTGCTAAGCTTAGTTTATGTGGGTCGGCTCACGAACCGAGTTAAAACCTTCCCTCCTTCCCTGCCCATGTGGGTGCATTCGTCGCCTAGCAAAAATTTTGCATAGGATTCAAATGCGTGCAGACTTGGCCATGGCTGCCACGTGTATGCCGGTGGAGCATCCACGTGGTGACGCCCTCGGATGCCTTTTTTGGCTGTGGAACTAGAATTAAAAAATAAAAAAACAGACAATAAAAATACAGAAAACAACACAAGTAGATTGTAGATCTGCGACCGTCTCATGAAACCTACAAAATCTAAACCATTTTTTCCTTTTTTATTAAATAGCAGTAGCAGACACAAAAATGAAACGGCAACACCACGCTCACTTCGAGCGCGTGTATTATTATTATTAGCATTTGGAAATAATTTCTCCTATTTTTTTTTTTATAAAATTCTATACAAAATACAAAATAATAATTGTCCACAGGAGCTGCACTGAAATTTAGAGAATCAAATGCAAACGGATATGATACTCATTAGTAAAGGTTCCTCGAGGAAAGATCATGGATTTGAGTCCCAGTATCCGAATAGCGTGTGTAAGTTTAGAACTTGGACCGTGCCGTTATTTCTATATAACTTTTGTTATTGTTATCGTTTTTATCTTTTTATGTTTTTGGAATTTTGGAATTTTATGAAAAAGACTTTATTCACGTAGGGTAAATCTCAAAGACTTTTTTTTTTGTGTGTTGATTGATTGATTGTATCCCCTTCTACTTCTATTACTTCATAAGCCTACCCCCACGTGTTCTTCTTAATTGTAATGATATGACCCGATTTTGCATGCTCATTAAGTAATCCCACGATATATGTATAAAGAAATACAATAACTGTTTGATTTCTGCTTGCAATTATTTTTCACTTTCTACTTAAAATATACAACTAAAGAAGGAAATAGTATTTCGACCTGTTTCACTGTTACCTTCTAATGAGGAATGCGTATACAAATGTTTAGGTATATCTATTTGTTTGATCAAAAAGAAAAAGTATATATTTGTGACGAGTTCGATAATTCTGTTGTGGCGAGCACGTTTTTTATGGCGGGTGCGTCATCTCGTTGTAAATATCCTCTATAATTTGAACAAAAGAGAAAAAGAAAAATGCACTCATAGTGGCTTGGAAATACTAAATCAAGCAAATGACCCCCCGTACTAGTATAATGATTTGGAGTAATTGCTGCCTCATGCAAGATCATGAGTTCGAATCATAACATCTGTGTAGTGCGCTTCATCCAATCATTCATGGTGGGTTTTCAATGGGGAAGCTTTCCACATAATGAGTCTAGTTTTATTAGCATTTAATGAACCAAAAAGGTCCACAAAACTTAATTATCTTGACAAAATTAAACTAGTACAATATCTTATGGGAGGCCATTTATAATGGACATAATGCTTTACCTACAAAAATGGTATATGAAATCAATTCAGCATCTGCTTTCTCTGTCATTGGAGAAATGTCCTATTTGATAGAAAATTTGTGGTAGTAATTTAATTTATCAAATTAATATGATTTTATTTCTCGTTATTTTAGATTTTTTTGCTTGTCGCAATAGAAGGGAATCGAACATTTGACCTAGCATGGTTTAAAAAAAGGGTTAATATTTGTAATTTCCAAAATAAATTTATTTATAGATTCTCGTTTTGGTTATTAAAAAGTTCTACGCTAATAATAATACTCTTCAAATTAGAAGGTGTTCTTCCAAACGATGTCGTATAGTAGCTGTCTATGTCAACAACCTCGATGTCCAAGTAGTTGACCGTATGAAAAAAGAAAAGAAAATACAATACATAGATTTTCACGTTCGTATGTCTACTCTTACACCGTATTTCTATACCTGTCTCTCTGCGTGTGTCTTTGTCTCTGTGTCTCTGTGCGTCATTTTCTCCAGCAAACAAAATCCCTCAAACTCTCTCTCTCTCTCACTCTCTCTGTAACGCTCATCAGCTCTGTACTTCCTCCTTCCCATTTCACACACTACACACACACCACAAACACTTTTACACAAACACTCATAGCCTCTCTCTCTCTCTAAATGGCTGAATCTCACTCAAGAAGATGAAAATACCCAGCAAGCCCCGCCACCCCTCGTCGACATTCCCACCACCAGACTCGGATCTTCACCCACACAGGCCCAGCAGCGCTCGCAGAAAGACCCGAGCTCCCGGTTCGGCCCGGTTGAAGCGGGCCGGACTCCCGGCCGGGAAGCGGAGCCGACCCGAGACGCCTCTGCTCAAGTGGAAGATCGACGAAGGCCACGAAGACCACCGCGGGGATAGAAGAAAAGACCAAAATGCCCCTGAGGAGGAGAGAGAAGACGGGGGGAAGAGGAAGAGCAAGAAGGGAAGAGAGGTCGCCATGTCGGCCAGGAAGCTCGCCGCCGGGCTATGGCGGCTGCAGTTGCCGGAAACTGTTTCGGGTGTACCAGGGCGGACTGGTCAGCTAGGGTTTCAGGTGAGTTTGGTCTCGGAAGTTATCTTCTTTGCGGTCATCAAAGATCTGAAAGTTTTTGGTAAAATGGGTCTTCTTCGAAACCTTGATGAAATCTCATTTCATTGAAGTTTGACCTTTTTTTTTGTCAAAAAGTTCATTTATTTATGTATTTTATTTTTGAAAAACATTATGGTTAATGCATTTGGTGTTGTTTAATTTGCAATTTTAAGTTGGATAAAGACTATTGGTGCTGATATTTGTGGTACTGTTGTTTTTTTTTTCTTCATGATATATATTTCTTGGTTTTTATTTTTTAATTTGGGGTTTAAGAAACCAAGCATTGTCACTCAAGATTTGATTGATCTTACAAAGAAAGAAAAAGCCTTCTCTGGGTTGATTGATCTTACAGAGATTGTGTTCTTTAAAGCTTTAGAATGAAATGGTTCTCTTTGATCTTTTTAACGTGATGATGATTGTGTTCTTAAGTGTTTAGGATGAAATCTGTGTTGAGGTGGTAATGCCTGTAAGTTTCCATCAATTTCCTGCTGAGTATCTCTTAGTTTGGTAATTAATTGGTTTTGAGATATTTTCAGAACTGCTTTCTTAAATAAGATTCGTGACGTTGCTTCAAGTTAATCTGAATGTATTAACATGGAACTGTAAGATACGGTGATACAGTGGTAGGACATTTATGCATTTCTTTGATGCATTATGAAAATTCCAGGTCATTACACTTTTCTTTGATATGTTCTGAGATAGTCCTTGCGTGCTGTTTTAGCACATCTATGTCATAATATGCCTTAATCTCAACATGCCGGTATTTATGCTGTTGTATACTGTGGATTTTGAGTTTCAATGTTGTCGTCTTCTATGCAGCCTGACGTCGGCCATATCGGCGTACCGTTTCTCCGTAATCGCAACAGCAAAGCATATGCTTCTGAAGCAAATGATTTTTTACAAAGCCCTAGTTCTACCTCAAGGAATGGATTCTTGTCCAAGGTATGATTCTTCCTTAATCACTTACAATGAATTGTCAATGATCTGTAAATTCTGAATGAGCATCATATGTTATGAACTTCAGTACAACACGATCCCTTTATTGTCTTGTACACGAGTCACACATGCTTAGCTCCATTTAAGTCAAGCTCCCTGGTAGAACCCTGCTGTAGATGACTTACTTTTCTAGGATTGATGCTATATACTTATTAAGAACCGTCTCCTTCGGGAATAAAATAAAGTAAAAGATGGTTCATCCAATCATCTTTCTTGTTTTCCACATGAATAGAATGTTATGGAAAATATAGAAGCAGTGTTACTCTTAGGATTTCTCATGTGGGAATATGTATTTAAACATAGAAGCAAATAGACATTAATGCTCATATTGGATGGAAAATAAAGAAGAAAAGATTTACTTGTATAAGAAATTTGGTGTAAATAGATGTATACCATATTCTTTTAATTGAATCAAAAGATGTAAGGTCTTTAATTAGCAACAGTGTCTGATGGAAAACAAGGGGGAAAATATGGAATTTTGTGAGAGGGAGAAGCATAACAAGGCTTGGTGGACTTTCCAACTATAGAGAAAAGGGAGAAATATGAAAATTTAATGTTATATGTGATTTATTTTCTATTAATGTCTTTTTTCTCAACCATTAGATCAAATATGGACGACTGAAATGCATTCAGGTGCACCTCAGCCGGCTAGGAAACATGTCCTTATTTAACGATCTTATTAGAGAATAACTCATATCTATTTACTTAAAATTCTAGAACAAGCAGTCTAATCTGTTTAACTTTTTCCTTCATTTCCATTGGTTTCTCAACATCTCTTATTTGAGATCTGTTTTCCCCCTGGAGCAATTTATGGTCTTTATTTTTTTCTGCCTCTAATTTTTATCTCAAACGTTAATTTCAGTTATCCAACTCTGCCATGGAGGGGCAAACAAAATGGGATCCTGTCTGCTTGAAAACATCAGATGAGGTACGACAAATTTACAGCCAAATGAAGCTTCTTGATCAACAAGCAAGTGCTGCATCAGTGGTATCTGTACTTGAAGCTGATTTAGAGCAGGCTCGAGCTCGAATTCAGGAGCTTGAGATGGATCGGCGTTCCTCAAAAAAGAAAATTGAACACTTCTTAAGGAACGTCAGTGAGGAAAGGGTTTCATGGAGGAGCAGAGAGCATGAGAAAGTCCGTGCATTTATTGATGACATCAAGGCTGAACTGAACCGGGAAAGGAAAAATCGTCAGAGAACTGAAATTCTCAATTCCAAATTGGTTAATGAGCTTGCTGATGCCAAGTTATCAGCAAAGCGATACATGCAGGACTACGAAAAAGAAAGAAAGGCGAGAGAATTAATTGAAGAAGTATGTGATGAGCTTGCTAAGGAAATTGGAGAAGACAAGGCTGAAGTTGAAGCATTGAAGAGAGAATCCATGAAACTCAGAGAGGAAGTGGAAGAGGAAAGGAAGATGTTACAGATGGCTGAGGTCTGGCGTGAAGAACGTGTTCAAATGAAGCTGGTTGATGCTAAGGTGGCAGTTGAGGAGAAGTATTCTCTGATGAACAAGCTTGTGGTAGATCTAGAGAAATTTCTGAGGTCAATAAGTGCAACCCCAGATGTGAAGGAAATGAGAGAAGCAGAGTTTCTTCGACAGGCTGCTGCTACTGTGAATATTCAAGACGTCAAGGACGTTTCTTATGAACCCCCAAATCCTGATATCTTTTCCGTGTTCGAAGAGGTTAATTTTGGTGAGCCTAATGAGAGGGAGATTGAGCAATGTGTTGCCTACAGTCCTGCTAGCCATGCTTCCAAAATTCGTACTGTGAGTCCTGAAGTCAATGGAATCAACAAGGACCGGATACAAAGACATCCAATTGCATATGTTGGTCATAATGGTGATATAGAAGAAGATGAGAGTGGATGGGAAACTGTGAGCCATCTTGAGGATCAGGGCTCAAGCTACTCACCGGATGGGAGTGCCCCATCTGTCAATAAGAATCACCGAGAGAGTAATGTCTCAGAGAGTGGAACAGAATGGGAAGACAATGAAGGTGAGGAAACACCAATTACTGAAATCAGTGAGGTTTGCTCGGTACCAACAAAGCAGATGAAGAAGGTATCATCAATAGCAAGGCTTTGGCGATCCGGCCAAAATAACGGGGACAACTACAAGATAATCTCTTTAGAGGGACTAAATGGTAGGCTTTCGAATGGAAGGATATCTACTGGGGGTATCGTATCTCCGGATCGGGGTTCAGGTAAAAGCGGGCTTAGCCCCTCTGATTTAGTGGGGCAGTGGAGTTCTCCCGAGTCAGGGAATCACGTTCGAGGAATGAAAGGGTGCATTCCTCTTGGGGCGCAGAAGCATAGTTTGAAGGCAAAGCTTTTGGAGGCAAGGTTGGACAGTCAAAAAGTTCAATTGCGTCATGTGCTTAAGCAGAAGATCTAGAAGTAGCGAGGCAGAGCTTGCTCATCCAAAATACTCACAAACCCGGACAAAAATAAGTAGTTCCATTTCTCACCGTGCAAGGTACCAACTTTCTGCTACTTGAAACTGCTCGCATGTGGTGGGGATGAAGAGTCTGAATAATGCAGATGATAATGGACTCTCACATCTTGTTTCCCAATTTACACCCATAATTATGCTATGCTCACAGTTCCATGATAATCTGGATGAACAACCAGGCTAGGTTATCTTGTGTCAAATGAGGGGCTATCGGTTCTGCTTGTTTTGGGGGTCTTTGCAAGTGATCCAGAAATCAAGTCGTATTATTTGTATCATTTTGAGTCCAGAGGACACCATTT
Source organism: Prunus avium (assembly GCF_965620075.1). Lineage (NCBI taxonomy): Eukaryota > Viridiplantae > Streptophyta > Magnoliopsida > Rosales > Rosaceae > Prunus > Prunus avium. The sequence goes on along the minus strand of NC_142287.1, from coordinate 21,746,599 downwards.
GAGGACAATGGGAGACAAACGAAAACATTTCCCTATCTGTAATATGTATTTTGTTATGAGAAATGTTCGATTTAGTTTCTTGTAGGAAATGGAAAATCTCTGGTCCAATAGGAACTAAGACTGACAACCCATACTGGTTAAAAGTGCTACTAACGTACCAAACAAATACTTTTGGTATAGCTAAGTTGGTTGAAAAGGTTGAGCAATGGCCCTGAATTATAGATAATGTTCCACTTTGCTCTTTGAATTTCCAATTTGGTACTAAAATTCCTAGAACTTCCAATTTGTCCCTTTTAGTTCAAACTTGTTTTAACTCACCTTCACCATGTATGACTCGAGCCTCTCACCCGATTTCATAACTTGCGTGTCTAATCGAGAATAAGGGTTTGAAGTTGAGAATATTGGAGTCAATGCTTCTTTAAGACATCAATTGAAGTATACGGCCTCAAAAATTAGTCATGTGCGTTGTGCATGATGGAAACTAGTGGAAAGTTGTATCAACAAAGCTGAATGTTTGAGGGATATCGACACAAACTCAAATTTGAGAAGGTAAAAAACAAATTGAAAGTTCGGACGGCAAAGTGGAACAAAGTTCAGGGGCCATGGTTAATTTTTCCACCTATTTTTTAATAGTTGTAGAATAAAGTAAGAAATACATCACGGCACCAAAGAAATCAGCCATTGGCTATTAGAACCAGCAATAGTGACAATGGTGATCGATAAAGGTAGAGGTAGAAAAGTAGAAGAAAATGTAGCTAGCCAACATTACTTTCCAATTTTATTTTTTTTCAATTGATTTTAATGTTCACAAGTACTTCGTTTAATGTTTTATTTGATAATAAAAGAAAACTTTCCTTAGTTAAAGATGTTTTATTACCATCACTCATAGAAGTTTTAGGTAGATTGATTTTGATTTTGATTTTTTCAAGTGATTTTCTTTAATTTATCAAGGTATTTTACCATCCATCCATGGCAGAAGTTTTACATAATTAAAATTGTTTTAAATTTTCACTTCTTTTTTTTAATCATAGACAAACTTTCCAATTTTTCTTTTTAAACACAAATTTCCTTAAATTAATATAAATGAATAAAGATTTTAAATTTTGGGTCTGAAAATATTTTTTTGATTTGTAAATAAGTAAATCAAACTTTTTAATTTTGTGTTTCTTATTTTACCTTTTAATTTTGTGTTTCCTATTCCTATTCCATTTGGGAATAGGAAAGAATATATATATATTTTTTAATTCCATGTTTACGCGTGGCTTTTTAACTTTATGACGCGTATTACTGATACAAGTTTGTTTCACAAAGCTTCAGTACCAGCCAAGTCACAGCACAGCACCGACCTTCATTTTGAACATAAAAAAGAAGACCGTTAGCGCCAGAACGCATACATTCCCCTCCTTTTATCGTCTCTTTCTTTCTCTCGCTCTGTTTCTCTGCGAACCCTAAATCCTGAACACCACACTGCACTCCTTAGTTTCCAAAACTCTCTCTTTCTTTCCCATTCTCTCTGTTCTCTGCAACGAGCGAGGCGAGTTTTGGGTCGAGTGGTTTACGAAGCAACGAGTTGTCGCTCTGTTTGTCTGCAACGATCGAGTGGTTTTGTGGGTTCAAGAAGGAGCGAGTTCTCTCTCTTCTTCTCTGCAACGATTTGTGATTTCTGGGTTTTGAAAGTAGCGAGCGAGTTCTTTCTCTCACTCACTGTCCAACAATTGTGCGAATTTTGGGTTTTGCAAGCCCGGCCGCCTAGCTACTACCTAGCCGCCTAGCGACCGCCTAGCGACCGCCCAGCCGCCTAGCGCCCGCCTAGCGACCGCCCAGCCGCCTAGCGCCCGCCTAGCGACTGACTAGCCGCCTGGGCCGACTTTTCAAACACTGCGATTGACTTAAAGTGTTGCTAACGTATAAGCGAAAGCGGCAATCAAGAACAGATCCTGTACAGGGACATGAGTGCCATAATTCAATCTTTCTTGCTCCGATGATACTTCTTTAAGCAAACCACCAGACTTGCAAGTTCATTTGATTGATAAGCGTTCATCAGAACATTACAACAGAAATTCTGCGGTGAGATTTTAGAAAGTTGGAACCTGTTCACTTTTTTTAGTTTGTTTCATAGGGATATATGTTGTATGTCAATCTTCTTTATGTAGATAATTTAATAATCCATCCTTCCCTATTTTTCCTCTAATAATTTTGTTCTTGAAAAAATACTGACAAGAAAAAGGTTTTAAGGGATTACCAGATACCACCAGAATGTGCCCTATTCAACCGACCCTTTAAAGCGTATCTAGTTGAGATGAACATTTAGATTTGGTTCTTTAATTTAGGTTTCTATGAAGATCTTCTCTTAGTTTTTAAGGTCATTGCTTTATTCTGTCTCACCTGCCTCTTTTTCTTGCAGGTATGCCATGTATGTTTTGTGTGCTGTGTTGGGGGTAACCTGAAGCACGGTGGAAAATTCCTTCAGTCGTATCATCTCCAATGCCTAGATAAGCCCCATAAGGAAAAGAAACACATTGAAGTATCTGGCACAAGACAAATACCAATTAAAACCGTTCCGACAAGTCTTGATGAGGTTCCTTCCCAAAGGGATGCATATGGGAATAAGTCTAGTGGCAAGAAAGTAGGCTCATCTTCAAATGCTAATGCTGGAGCATTGGTTGATGATAATAATGTTGGAGGGAGGTTAGTTTCTCAATTGGTGATGAATTCCGCTGTAATTACTGCTGATTTTGTAAGACAAAAAATATCATCATCAGCAGCAGCATTTGAAACGAAGGCGAGATCTGCTCTTGAAGTATAGAAACTGGCCACCTTGGCTTTGTTATTTGTTGTATATGATATGATGTATAGGTTACAGTTTCCACTTTGTAATTGATTGATTAGCAATTCTTTGATTTCTAAGAATAAAGAAATTCAGGATGAGATTCTGAATTAACAAATTTTTTCCAAGTTGAATGATATTAGTGAAGTTTCTATTTCTGTTTGTTCTCTAATTGGAATTTGTTTCTAGCTCTATATTTTCTATCTGTTTGAGGAAGTTGGTTCCTGTGTTAAAATTTACTTTCCGGGTAAATTTTGGCCATATACATTATACATTACACATTATATAGACAAGGCGTAATGCAGACCCTTCTTGGAAAGTTCTTGTCTCCAATGGATTCCCCCTGAATTGGTTTAGGATAGCTTGTAGTAATAGCCGTTTGACATCAATCACTGTAAATGATGCTGGCCTGGTTGGTGAGTTCAGCTCTTCAGCCATTACTGGTCTTAAAATGTTTCCCAATTTGTCGATTTCAAACAACCAGCTGACAGGAACCATCTCAAAGTTGAGGTATAAATTTGTTTGAGCTAATGGATTTTCTTGGGAGAACGAAGAAGAATCAAATAAGTTTGAGGGCAATAACAAACAAGGTAAAGGGTATTCAATCGATTCACCAGAACATAAGACCCATAAAATGATGGTAAAACCTGCAACAACAGTATTTTTCTATGTTTGTTCTTTTTGTTGGTATAGTACAACATTTCCCAGACTACATAAATCGCAACATCCAACATTATACTTATTTGACAGACATTGAAACAATAAGTGAATACAAAGGAGTTACACTGGAATGAAATTGGGACTATATTTCTGTTATCTGTATTCTTGAAAGTTGACATGCCCTGTCGCTCGTGCATGCTCCACAGCCTCCTGAATATTCATAAAAATTTATTCAGTATACTAAGAATAAAGGAAATCTCATGCGCACAACCACAAACATTTAGAAAATCAAAAGAGGTAAGTTAAAAAATAACCTTCTGGCCAACTAGTCCAAGTTGGCACACCCCACAGCGCAAAGTGAAGTTGGCAGTGTCGGTGTATCTCCTTTTACTGAGAAGCAGCATCATGGTATTAAGACATAATCATGGTATACCTGAGCTATAAGAGTAGTAGGAGCACAAATGGAACTAACAGCAACGAAACACGCATGACCTCAAGCATTTTGATAACTTAGTCAGCAAAACACCGGAAAAAAGTTCACAGAAAATTAATCTTTTTATCCCCTTTTTTCTATTGGATAGGCATGGATTGAAAACTTTACATACAGGCTAAACACATCTGACATGCCCTAAGTTCTCAATCATCTTAAGTCGAGAACAAATTTATTGATTATTATTTTGAAATGTTCATAAACCAGACTTTACATGCACAGAGTAATAAGCATGCACTGTAGTACCATTTAGGTTCAACAATTAGGATGCCCTCAGTACATAGAGATCAGGAAATTTTTTTCAAGACTGTGTACTAGAGGTTAAAAACTATTGTCTCTTCAACTTGTATAGGTTTGTAAACAAGGTCGGTTGATGTAAAGTGAACTAGAAAACTTCTGCACACTGAACTACATGTGTAGAAATAATCCCCTAAATCACATGCTCTGTATCCTTTATCATCTCAACGTGCTAATTCCAGACTAAAAGCCTAAGGAACATTTCATGTTTTCACATATTATGCGTAGTAGTATTTGTGCGTGCACTATGGATATAAGCCACCATGAAACCATAAGCACTACCTTTGTTGCTCTCTCACAAGATTAAGAGCGAGCCCCTCAACCAGCCCAATGGTACTGTCCTTAACTGCAAATATAGTCTGATCAAACTCCTCTGGAGCTCCCTCAAAGGGTGACATCTGATACAATACAATGCAGAAACCAATGACCATTAACTGGAAAAATTAAATCTCAATCACAAACAGTGGAGAGCAAATGTTTACAAATAAAATAGCTTTAAAATCAGTAACTATCTTCGTTTTAACATATATTGAAAAATTATTTCACATCAATTATAAATCAGGAAAAAGTACAACTCGAAAAGAGCAAGAGACAAGACCTACGAGGCAGAGTCTCTCAGCACATAGGTAAAGAGAGCGTGGGAAAAAGGGAAGATTCAATAGCCTTTGAGCAGTATGTGTTGTTGTGAAAGAGATTAACATTAGATTCGTTAGGGAGATACAGAGGTGTGGCTCTCAGGCTATTTGAGTCCTATGTGCTTACATGTTCAAAAACTCAAAAAAAAAAGGGGAACTTGGTTGGATGTTGAAAATTTGGATTTATTTAAGGGCATTTTGGTAAAATAAGGAAACCGCATATTTCCAAAAAATTGGCCCTACTTGAGGCCATAGTGAAGCCACTTCTTAATTATCCGTCCACATTGATAATCAGTAAAACTAAGAAACAGAAAATTAACATAAATCATCAGAACCACATACAGCTAAAGCATCGTAATGAAGCCCATCATAGATCAGCAGAGCCCTTTCGGAATACTTCTTCTCCTGTCAACAGTACCCCATACAAAAATGAGCATAAACATTCAGAAATGGAAGCTGACAAGATTAATATACATGAGAATTCACTACTAATGCTAACCTGACCATACAAATCACAACGTGTAGTTTGAATATCATATGCTGCAATTTCACGCCCATAATAATCTGCTAATATTGAAAGCTCTATAGCACCTGTACAACAGATTTCAACATAACATTCAGCAAGCGAAATCTAATGGTAACCCAGTGCTGGATTGGGACAGAGAATTCAACAATAGAAGAAAAACATTTGAAGTTAATCTTATAGACAAGTGGCTACACAAATTATTTCTTGAACCGTCAAGGCACAAAAACTTGGTCAAATATATCAACAATGTTCACTACTGTAGAAGAAGACATAAGCTGGTATTGTATAATTAAGGTTTGGATACTTAGTTGGCTATCAGAAATAACCAAAACTTTCACAGGAAAAGCTTTTCATTTTGCATTTTGTTCGGTAACCAATATTCATATACGTAGGAAAAGGAAAGTTTATCTATTTTTAACAGACCTCCCCACTTCTCAGAGTCAAGAATCCAAGCACAATACTCTTCATTTGGTTTACCGAGAAATGCTTCAGAATACTTAGTTGGATCACTTGCTACTGTTGCTGCTATAACCTTCACATCATGGATGACCACAAAATGATCAGGAAGTATCGCAGTTATGCATGCTTAATACAAACATGGAGCTATGTATGCACAAAAACTCATGGTTTATCTATTGTTGTGTACTTTTAATCCCTGAATGTTCACATACCTGTCTCAACTCAGGAGCTTTTTTCTTGTCATGGTCCATAACATACCTACAAATGAAGGATGACTATTGAATAGAAAAATTGACCTTAAATGACTCAGCTCAGTTCATTGCAAAAGACAATGGATAGAATAGAAGATTGCATTGGAGCTTACCCAACTGCATTGAAGAGGCAACTATTGTCTGAGGGAATAACCCTTCTTACTACAATACCTTCCATATTTTAAAAATTTATATACCTGAAACATTTTAACAATTTGAATATTTCAAATGTTGATGGTTTTGTAATAGATAAGCACAAGCCAAAGAGCTGACATAAGGAAACACATGAATATTTAATACAAAAATAAGGACCCAAAAAGCATTGAACTCCATAGAAGTGGTTTGTGTGAAGAAGGAACCATTTGTGATTACAAAGGAAAGGAGAACAAAGATTATTAAGATACCAAAAAAAAAGATAGGAGTCCAATCAAGAGTAAACAGCTACAGAAAACGAAAAGAATTACACATAAAAACTTCCTTAAGACTGAATCCTAAAGTTACACAAGTATGAGACAAATAAAAAAAGGAAGGCTGAGGACTCGAACAAAACCCAGCATCACATACTCAGCAGCAGGCAACCAAGTGCCAACCAGAACCAGATTCAATTAGTGGTAGCAGCAGGCCATGATTGAAAACATTAAAAGAAAAGGAACAAATATAGTGTACAGAAATGAAATTTTACAAATTTGTATTAGGAATGAATCTGAAATGAATGAAAAAAAATGAACTTTAAAGAATCCATACTCTTTATCAGTTCTTTAAGGTGCCAATAAATGAACCTAATATGTCAAAAGCCTACCCAGAAAACCACCCAGTTATGTGCACCCATAAACAAAACATATTATCGAAATAAATCCTCAAATAATTCCACAAAGGAAACCAACCTTCAGACTCAGAAACCCAATACCAAAGCTATAAAACAAACCCAGAGCTGAATTTGAAACCACCCAAAAGCATAAATTGAAAAAAGATGACAAATAAATAATGTGGCAATGAAATTTCCAGATCCAGTAATAGTATTTGTACCAAGAGCAGCATATTCAAATAGACATGATACAATTTGGAAGAGAAGAGGAAAACAGATAAGAAAAAGAACTCACTCTGTTTCTTCCTTTTTGGTTAATAAGCTAACGGTAGTTGAGCCAATACTTTGACGATGAGGTGGTGGTCGCCTGCCTGGTTTTGGCTATGGCCTCTGTATTTTGATGTCGTCTTCCTTTTTTCTTTTCCCTTCCTTTTATCGGGAGAGTTCGATTACAAGTTTGAACTTGATGCCCAGGTCCCACTGAACCTTAACGGGAGCGGATCTGCTGTCCCCAAATTACATGTACCCTTGTGTTCCCTATCTAATTGTTTGACACATGTCCACCCACTTAACCCTGAATTAACACCGTTAACTGAATAAAATTTAGAAAGAAAAAACCAACACCATAGCAGCAGCAACCACCCCTCGTGACCTTCATGCCCCTTCCCCTTCTTCCCCTTCTTCCCCTTCCCTGACCTCCTCCCTGCGTAGCAGCACCCACCTCTTCCCGTCCTTGAAATTCGCTCACAATTCAAACTACCTCAAGACCCTTCAATTCATTCAATAAAATTATCAGATCACCGATTCAAGCCTTTATTTTGGGTGCATGAATCCCAGAAACCCAATTGAAAGACTATCAAAATTGAAGAGGAGGAGGTGGTAGTGGAAGAGAAGTGGGCAACAGGGTGGAGGTTGTGTGACTGTGTGGCTTAGGTGAGGGGGCTGGGACGAAAATATCGCTCCCGTAACAGAAATTATATCTTTTAACAGAAATTGGATGAAAATATTTATTAATTTGTATCCATGAAATTGGCCAAATTGAAAATATAAATTAAATTCGCCCGATATAAAAACAAAATTACTATTTTGGATGGCATTGCACTTGCTGAGCTTAACTTGACGAATAACGAACAGTTATATAGAGATGTAATTTTACCAGATTTAGAGATTTTTTTTTTTTTTTCAAGAGATTTGGGCTCGTTTGGTACACAGGATTAGCTTGGATTGGCTTGGACTAAATTTAGTACCATGTTTGTTTTATCTAATCCTAATCTTAGATGGGATTGCTAATACCGGGCCCACCAAAAACACCTCCTTAGGAGGGGACTACTAATCCCATATGGAAAGGGGGGATTAGCTAGTCTCAATGCTCACCAATGTATAAAATGCATATATTATATTGTAAAATTAATAACATATATTATTATTATTAAACTTACTTACACATATACTATAATGTACATATATACATGTATATACACATAAATATATCATATATGTATATATGTATATATATACATACACATATATACATATATAATATATATAATATACATATACATATATACATGTATATTATTATTATAATATACCCATATACACATATACATATTAATATAATAATAATAGCATACGTGTATATATGTAATATATATTATATATTATATATTATAATACATATATATACGTATATATACATATGTGTATATATTATACCCATGTATGTATTATAGTATACATATACACACATATATACACATATACATTATATATGTATTATATATATTGTAATATAAATATATACATGTATAAAATACATATATATATATATGTATGTATTATACCCATGTATATATTATAATATACATATATACACCTATATACACATATATTATATATGTATAATGTATATATATAATATACATATATACATGGGTATAATACATATATATATATATATATATATATGTGTATTTTATAATATAATATAATATATATATATATATATATATATATACATGTATATACATGTATGTGTACATACATATAATATATATATATGTTTATATTATTTATAATATACATATATACATACATGTCACATATATCATAAAATACATATGTACACATACATAATACATGTATTTATACATATATACATATATATAGATAGTTTTGAAAAATAAAATAAAATCTAGTCCTAGTCCAAGTGTACACCAAACACATGATAAGTGTTATCCAACTTAGACCAAGCCAAGCCAAGCCAAGACAGTCCTTAAGCATAGTCCATGCCAAGATAGTCATGTGTACCAAATGAGCCCTAAGATGTAATGGATACAAACAACCCTAATTGGAGCTATATTTCTAGTGTCTCATTTTCTACAATGTGTGACACATGTAAAATGAAAAACTAAAAGTAATGGTCCAATTGGGTTCTGTCGATTCTAAACAAAACTGAAACTGCAGCCCAACTGATTCAAGCCGGTTCAGTTCAACTCATATAAAAATAGAGAGATAAATAACCAAGCTAAACCACCCCAACCAGTCCGGTTTGGTTGGTTCCACCGGTTCATCAATTTTTTTCTCCCACTTTAGGCACAACTAAGAGCATCTCCAACCGATATGTCAAAAGTGCCACATAGATATTTAACGGCTAGAAATAACATCTCACATCACTCCAACCGAATTGCCAAAGCTGATGTGGAATGAAGGTTGGAGGTTCAACTGTTATTTTTGACAGCCCAAAAGCAAGATGTCAAATAAATATTTTATTATTTTTTAAAGACAACTGGCTGTAACTTTCATTTATTATTTTCCTTTTTTATTATTTTCCTTTTTTATTTTTTTCCTTTTTCCTCTTTCCAGTTTATTTCCTACCGTTGAACAATTGTTTTTAAAAACACAACCATTTCCTCCTATCGTACATGTAATTTTTGTTTATCACCTCTTTCATTTCATTTTCGTCAAAAGGTTATATATATATATATATATATATATATATATGTATAAGAACTTGTGCTCAAACACAGTTCTTCTTTTATACCAAAAAAAATTCTTTTCCTTACAGTGAATTGAGCTACCAACCAAAGTGGTTACAAACGCAAGAATCAATGAGTAAGAAGCATGAAAACGAATCTAACTTCACTAGTTTCTCATCATCTTCTACTCAAAGAACTCCCATAGATATTATTCTCAACTTAGAATGAAAATTCTTCAAGGTGGTGAATTGTGAATTATATTTCAATGAATTGATTTTCTTGTAGTATTTTCTTTTTCAATTAATTGATTGTCTTTTAGTATTTTATTTTCCTTTTAATTAAAAATATAAAAATTATATTCTAAGAAGTAGTAAATAAATCAACACTGAAATGTAATAAAATAATAATTTAATTTGACATATTGGGTGGAGTGTAAAACTGTATAAGATGTCAAATTGCCACATTAGCCATCAAATTTAAATTTGATGGCTGATGTGGCAATTTGATATTTACACAGTTTTACACTCCACCCGATATGTCAAATAAATAATTATTGTAACAGTCAAATCATTCAAGATAAAGAAGAAAAAAAAATAAAAAAGGAAAATAATAAATGAAAGTAGCAGACAGCTATCTTTAAAAAATAATAAAATATTCATTTGACATCTTGTTTTTGGTATGTCAAAAATAACAGCTAAACCTCCAACCTTCATTCCACATCAGCTTTGACAATTCGGTTGGAGTGATGTGAGATGTTATTTCTAGCTGTTAAATGTCTATGTGGCACTTTTGACATATCGGTTGGAGATGCTCTAAAAGCCAAACAGAACAAATCACAAGAAAGCCTAACAGAGAGGAAGACAAACTCATCAGAACATACACAAACACAATAAAGTGAAATCTCCAGAAGTATGCATAGATCCAGGGAACAAAGTAGATAAATACTTCTCATGCTTCCTATTTTGCATTCGTAATCGATACGTATACAGAACTCATGAAACATATTGCCTACTGTCATAAGCTTTAGCGTCTGAATATATAAACAGTGTGGCCCTAGTTCCCTTTTAATTTCAAAACCACCAAACATGTGAAGAAAAAGAGAGGCACAGGGGACAGTTTCATTGGATTACTATGATGATGATGGAGGAAATAATACTGCACTGCCGAGCAAACACATTGAATCACGGCAAGTCCCAATCCGAAAATGTCAGGCAACGTACCAAAAACAGGTCTATTCGGAGAAGCATCTTTGTGCTTTATACCATTGTGAATGAGCTCCAGGATGCAAGTAAGCACAGCCGCTATGGCCAACAGCAAACTAATTAGTGCATAAAGAGGCTTACTTGTGGAGGAAACCTGATCGAAACCGGCTGACAACATTTCTAGGTTGAAACCAACGAGCATAAAGGTCAACTCTAAGGCAGTTACCTACATAGAAGTTATAATCACTTAAGTTTGAAATTAAAATGGGTGCCAAATAAACCTCACAAGAGACATTAACAAAATGCTATAGTTTAATATGAGTATAAGGTTTGAGCATCACCCTTGTCCGGTGATGTGGCTGGCCAACATCATTATGTTCATCCTGCGAACCGATGTTAATTGCTGCAGACTCACTAGGATTTGAACCAGAAGGGCCCTGCCATTATGAACTGTAAGAGCCTTATAACTATTCACAAGTTAAATTAAAATCATAAAACTGCTTATCGCACAAGAAATAGTGAAAAGAGGGAGTTGATTATGGTCATGAGTTTTTACCACTTCACTTACCAGATTGCCCGGTTCGTCATAGTTGGTGCTAATGCGAGGACTACTGCTTGGTAAAAGCGACTCATTGAGGTTGGAGTCATCAGATCCCTGAGCAAATAAGTTCAACTGGAACTATAAAAGTGTTGCAAGATAATGTCAAAGTTAAAAGTTTGGTTTTGTTATTGTTATGGCCTTTGACCATTATCCTTACCGCACTGTCTAGCCCATCATAGACAGTATCAGCTTGGGTACTAATGCAAGGTAAAGGAGACACACTCGGATCAGAATCTACAGAGCCCTGAAACTGAAAATAAGTTCAAGTTGTTGCAAGAATGTATGAGAAAAAAAATGGTTTAATTAAGGCTATGAGTCTTTACCACTATCCTTGTTACATTACCCGGCTCGTCTTGGTCAGTGTCAGCAGCGTGGGGACTAACGCTCAATAAAAGCGACTCGGTGGGGTTGGAATCATCAGATCCCTGAAATTATAAAAATGGTTCAAAGAAGTATAAAAATATGAAACAAAAATGATTTTATCATGATTACCGTAGTCTGGTATTGTTGCTTGTAATGGTTGCTGTTGTCATCATGGGAACTTTTGTTAAGCAAAGGCAACCTGCTGAGGTTCTTCTTAATGTTCAAACTATTTAATCCTGCACAACCAAACTACTCAATGAATAAAAATCATGTATACAAATAACTCAATAAAAAGAGAGAGAGAAAAAAAAAACCACACTTCTGCTCATCTTGATTTCAAGGAAACTGACCTTTGATCATAAATTCAAATGTGGCTTTTGAGAAATCCGGACTGTAATCTGCATCTTTTCCTACAATATACAGGGTTGGGGGAGAGGAGTAAGTCCTGTAATCTGAAAATACATGGACGAATTTTGCAAACAATTATACAAATTTGCTAGGGTAATTCTTCTGCACCAAAGTACAAATGCTAAGCTCAGCTCAACTCCGCCTTTATGCAAACTATTTCCACCTACTTAAGATTTTCTCATTTCTTATCATGTGCCTCCTAGTGCCGCTACATATCCATCTTAACATCCCCAGATCACAACTACACTTACTATTTTAGAAACATGCTGTTTGATGGCCCAAAATTCTGAACCATAGAACATAGCTCGCCTTACAGCCGTCCCATAAAAAATTATCTTCAACTTAGCATCAATATTACAGTGATACAAAAATTCAAAAGCAGTTCACTACTAACGTCCATGAAACTTCAATCTCTCCTTCATTATGGACAGTCAAACTTTGAAGTACCAAAAATGCTCACTCTTAGGGATCATGCGGTCATCAATCTTTGCTGTGTCTTCTTGTCAACTCCTAGTTGTGCTAAGTTACTCCATATACCAAGTGCTTTTTCTTGCATAACATAACATATTAGATTCTAAACTAGTCCTCCATGCTTCTAAGCTTAACAATTAACCCTAATTTGGTGTTATCAACTAACACAATGTCATATGCGAATAACATAACAGTCGTCCATAGCCAAGGAAAAAAATACAAGGGCTTAAGGTCAACCCTTGATGTAAGCCTATTGTATATAAAAGTTCACTAGTTATAGTACTATGTTCTCACACCAATCACCACCACCCACTACACAAACTTCCCTGCCCTATCTCAAGTGCATCTCCGGGTGGTGCGGTATAGACAGCCAACAAAAGAAAAAAAGAAGAAGCAGACTCCAATGTCAGAGGAGAGGGTGGTCGTAGATCAGGCTCAACCAACAAGAAAGAGAGGATATCTCCTAAGCAAGGGCCTTTTCTCAGGCCAATAAGCACAAGCCCGTGGTCTTGTGCTGCCTTTGGGGTTCAAAATCGCAATGAACAACCTTAATCGCATCCACAAACTTGGAAGGAAGGAACAGTTGAGATCAAACTCCAAACAGTAATCTCTACCTCTAAATATCAAAAAGGGAAAAATAATTCAATTCTTGCTAAATTTTGAGCGGCTAGTCTAATGTATGAGGACCTAATTTGGACCTTTAAATTGAAATTTAGAGGTGAAAAACAAAAAAAACACCTGATTTGTAGTTTAAAGAGCGGCAGCGTTGTGAAGTCCGGTGAGACTGAGATTGTTGAAGACACAAGGACTGGCTGCGTGCCATGTTTTGCAGAGATTGAGGTTGCTGCTGCTGAGGAGGAGTCGGACACAACATGGTTCCAATTCTCCGGAGGACAGACAGAGTCGCGGAATAAGAAGAGGTGAAGATTTGTGTTGTGAAGACACCATTATGCTTTTTTATTTCTTCTTAAATTCTCCAAAAACTTCAAGGAAACTTCCTCGTTGCTCAGACCTCCCAAACATGCTACCATTGAAAAGGATTTCCAAATCCCATGTCTGCCTGGGTTGCAATCCTCCGTGTAACAAATTACAAGTTGGGGATGACATTGACATGAGAGTAATTGGTTTTTTTCTCCGATAGTAAGTCATTACCAGGTTGACTAAATTACATTTTAATGGTATTAAAACTAAATCAAACTGGCATTATCATTATTATTATTATTATTGTAGCTGTAATTTCAGAAATGCAGAGACTAAATAACTAACAGACAGTAAAACACAAGGAGGCAACTCAAACAGTATGTATGTAGTATTATTTATTGGCCAGAAAACTCATAGCCACACATTAAATGGAAGCAAAGAATAAAAAGGAAAGTTAACATATGAAGTTTCTATTCAGTTCACAACAAAAGAAAAAAGAAATAAAAGAAAGGAAGAGACTACAAATTCTGCAGAACTTGGTGGACTGGCTCGTCAGCTAACAAGGGTTATTTACTTTTCTAGAGCTATTATCTATATATGCTGGAAGGAAGGAAGCTTCTGGAGGAGAGCACCCAGCAGCATGCAATGCAAATACTGATTCCACCAGCAGATTGGAAACCAGAAACTGGATTCCAAATTCCAGTTAACATTTCTTTAGAACTGACTCTGAGTAATGAGCTTAATTCTTTACTTCTGCTCAGCTCATCTTTTATGGGCACATCTCTCAGCTGAGTCAGAAGTTACTGACTCTGAATAATGAGAGCTGAGCTCTCTGCTTTTTGCTTTTTTGAACCAAGTTTTGAATATTCTTCTCCCATTCTAAAGTTACGCTTTCATACTTTGAAAAGACCCAAGTACCCTTTCAGACAGGTACAACTTTAAAAGGGCATTGTTTACAAGATTGTTTGTTCCATCGTGATGGGGACTTGGAGAAATTACAGAATAGTACGATATTACTACGTCAGCTGGTGATACTTTTATTCAAAATATGCCATGTGTCATACTTTTAAGGGTAAACTACTGAATACCCCCCTGAACTATCACGCTAATTGAAATCTCCACCATGAATTATTTTTTCAGCCAATTTAGACATTGTATTAAATTTATTCGCCAATTTCACCATTGTCATTAGCTTTTTCACAATTCCATCCAAATGCCGGTCAAATATAAGGGTAAATTTGACATTTTACAAGGTATTGTATTAAGAAAAATAAGGAAAATGTAATATAATATATTTAAAAGGTATAGCTGCCGGGCTATACTGGCATCCCATATCCTCACTTTCTATTCCACGTTTCAGACCCACCACAACCCCAAAATCACCTCCTCGCCATAACCTCCCCTGGTCCAAATATGGGATGTGGATGTGTTATGGCAAGACTTTGACACACCCCAAGATTAAATTCGAAGCACCGGAGAATGTTGTTGAGGAATGCGAAGCTGGGCCTTCTGGGGTCGACAAGGATGAGAAACAATCAGACGGTGTTGATTTTACAGTGAAGCCCGTTGATGGGTCTGATGCATCGGATGCTGTGGATGTTGGTGCAAATTCACTAGCTGTGAAGGTTGAGAAAGTGAATGAAGTGGGAAACCCCAATTCTGATGTATGCAAGAATATGCCAGTTTATCGAATTAGTAGAATTTTATTTTCGAATTGGGTATTTATGAGTTTAGAGAGAGAGGTGGTGGTGGTGGTCTAGTGGGCTTTTATGTGGGCTTGCTGTTGGGTGTGTAGGGGGTGGGGGACAACCATAAGAGAAGAAAGAGAATGTTTGAAAGGGGAATCAATGGGGGAAGACCAATTATTGCAGATTTGATTCCTCATCAGTGACAAGATTGCAGATATGGGAAAAAAAAAAACTTTGATGAGGGTTTGTGTCCAAAGCTTTGATGCATATCTGGGTTGCAGATTTGTTTTCGTTGTTGATTCCTTTGGCCTAGTTTTGGTTTTTTTTATTTGTAGAACTTTTGGCTGAGAAAGAGAAGAGAGACGAAGAAGAAGAGAGAAGGATCAAGAGATTTGGGTTGCAGGGTTGGCATGTGCCATTCACGTGGTGTTTTTAATGGAGATTTGGATGGAAATTGCCAAAAACTAACAGTGGGGGGTAAATTGGCGATAAAATTTAGTACAAGTGCTAAATTGACTGAATAAATAATTTAGGGTGTAGATTTCAACTAGCGTGATAGTTCAGGGGGGTATTCGGCAGTTTACCCTACTTTTAAACAACTCATACTTTATTTTACTGCTAGAATTGGAACCTAATTTTTACCATTTAAAATAAAAATAAAAAAATAAAAAAATCATAAAAAGCAAGAGACGAGCAATCGCCCACCCCAACTCAGTCACCTACTCCCCTGTCGTCTGCCCTGGTCCCCCCCTTTTTTTTTTCTCTCTCTCTCTCTCTCTCTCTCTCTCTCTTCAACTGCTAAATCATAGCGAGATTTGCTTCTCAACCTTTCGGTGGCTACCCCAAGATCCATATATATTTTCTCGTTGATGAAGGTCTCACTTGTTTGTTGACTTCTAAATTATAGATTGTCATTAGATGTGAAGAAGGAAGAAGGTTGTAATGGGAGGTGGGTGTATCACAGACAAGCTACAAATTGACCAACAGGAAATTGATATTGAAAAGGTTGATTGTGTTGGGTATTATGCTGGTTCTCGGTTGTGGATCGAATAAGCCCCATCAGATATTAAGATTAGATAATTTTTTTTTTATTCATTGACAATGATGATGAAGTTTCCTGGTTGTAACAATTTATTGGGCTATGGGGATTTGGCTTATTTGTGACTAATGATTGTTGATGGCAGTCCGAGGAACAAGAAGACATAGGGGTGCTGTTGGGTTGTTGGGGCATTTTTTTCTTCTTCTAATTTTATTTCAGTGGATCTAAATAAAGTCCGGCTATAAAAGGAATAATTATTTTCTTTCTAAAATGACATATGGCATATTTTGAGTGGAGGAGGTATCACTAACTGACGTGGTAATACCGTACTACTCTATAATTTCTCATGACTTGACTAATAAAAAAAATCATGGACAATGACAATATTTCCATGCATATTATTCATTAGAAATACAAAAGCCAAGCATAAATTACATCAACCATTTCTATTTAAACAACTAATTAACCTCGAAACATGAACCTAACTTAATCAACGAAGGCACCAAATACACATTGATGCAGCCGTACGTAAATGTCTTCATAGATTCCCATTTTATGATCAACAGTCCTTTCGGTAAAAAACGAGTAATGCTAGGGACATGCACGGAACCATGATTCAATTGGAAAGTTTTTATTGAAATTTCAATAAAACCTACTTTGTTTTTATGACACTTTCCAAATTGTATATAACAAGCACATCTACCAATAAATTAGGTAACACAACTTCCATTAAAAAAACATTGCTCCAGACCTTGGAAAATTGCTATTATTTTGGAGATTATTACTCAAAAGTAATTAGGATTTAAACTGATATATTTATTCTTCTTTAAGAGAGATATATATACTACATATAGAGTGGGTACAAACAACCCTAATGACGAGTTATATTTCTAGTGTCTCATTTTCTACATCATGCGACACATGTAAAATGAAAAACGAAAAGTAATAGTCCGAGTGGGTTCTCTCGATTCAAAACAAAACTGAAATTGCAGCTGAACCGATTCAAGCCAATTCGGTCCAACTCATATAAAAATAGAGAGAAAAATAACCAAGCTAAACCACCCCAACCAGTCCGGTTTGGTCGGTTCCACCGGTTCATCCCCACCCTAGCCATAACTGAAAGCCAAAGAGAACAAATCACAAGAAAGTCTAACAGAGAAGAAGACAAACTCATCAGAACATACGTACAAACACAACAAAGTGAAATCTCCAGAAGCATGCGTGGATCTAGGGAACAAAGTAGATAAAGACTTGATATTTGAGCTGACAAATATAAATATCGGGTACTTTAGAAGCGGGGCATGCTGCTCATGCTTCCAATTTTGCATTCATAATCGATATGCGTTCACATATCGAGTGGTTACTTGTTCATTTGTAAAATCAAACCTGTTTGATTTGGGGCTGACTTGTAATAGACAAAAAGAAGTTTGGTTATGTAGTTTTGTTACTGAGCTTCGGCTCCCTTAGAACAAAAAAATAAAATAAAAAATGTTTGATATATATAATTTTAAAAATGTGATGCGACCAAATAGTTGGATATAAAATGAATGTGCTACATTGTCTAATTTTTGGGCAATTTCATAATTAATTAGTTATACATTCAGAACTCATGAACCATATAATGTGGCTGAATAAAACAGTGTGGCTCTAGTTCGCTTTCAATTTGAAAACCACCAAACAGGTGAAGAAAAAGAGAGGCAGAGGGAACAGTTTCATAGGATTACTAGCATGCTGATGGAGGAAATAATACTGCACTGCCGAGCAAACACATTGAATCACAGCAAGTCCCAATCCGAAAATGTCAGGCAACGTACCAAAAACAGGTCTATTTGGAGACGCACGGGGGCGGACGCACAGAAGTACAAATGGGGTCAGGCGACCCCATGAAAGCCTGAAAAAATGTCTGTGGAGGTCTAAGGCGACCCCATGGATCTCTGGTGTGCCACCCTATGGCGCACACCACCTAAATGCCGCAGAAGCCTTGCGTTGCAGCTGCCTTGTTCTACAGCACCTCCATGCCATAAATTACTCCCTTTGTTCTTGGCTGCTTCTGCTCGAAGAGCTTTTGGCAGCAACACGAGGTGGAAAACCAACCACTAGCGAAAAAGATGATATCCCCTAATTGAATACGCAGCTTTTTGGCGTTGGACTCCTTATCGTTTCACTAATGGCCGTTGCCTTTTTTCCTTTTTTTATTATTTTTTTCTATAACACACTTTTATTTATTTATCAAGGTTTTGTTTCAAGATGGGCCGGCTATTTTTGGTTTCAAGTCTAATAATAAAACGATTTTTAACCCATATCCAAATGTAATGTAACATATCATAAACCCCCCCAAAAAAAAGTAATGTAACATAAGACTATCAGTTTTAACTATGAATAACTAAAAAATCCTATTAGGATACATTAACTTCGGAATTTGGAGATCATAAATCCCAACTTTAAATTCTATCTAAAATTCGAAGAGAGATTGAGTTTTTAAAAAGATAACTTTACAAATAATGGTTAAATTCTGTGTTTTAAATCCGTCATCCAAACAAGAAACTTTACAAATTCTAGAACATTAATTTTTATCATTTTAAATTCCGTCATTTATGAAATCCTTTGTATTTTTAAATTTCCTCATCCGCACTATAAATATATTGTATACCTCTTATTCTTGTTATAACTTTTAAATTTCCTCATCCGAACACAAAGTATTATCATACTTCCTATTTTGCATTCGTAATCGATACGTATACAGAACTCATGAAACGTATTGCCTACTGTCATAAGCTTTAGCGTCCTGAATATATAAACAGTGTGGCCCTAGTTCCCTTTTAATTTCAAAACCACCAAACAGGTGAAGAAAAAGAGAGGCACAGGGGACAGTTTCATTGGATTACTCTCACGATGATGGAGGAAATAATACTGCACTGCCGAGCAAACACATTGAATCATGGCAAGTCCAAATCCGAAAATGTCAGGCAACGCACCAAAAACTGTGCTATTCGGAGATGCATTTCTGTCCTTTATACCATTATAAATGAGCTCCCAGATGCAAGTAAGCACAGCGGCAATGGCCAACAGCAAACTGATCAGTGCATAACAAGGCTTACTTGTGGAGGAAACCTGATCGAAACCGGCTGACAACATTTCTAGGTTGAAACCAACGAGCATAAAGGTCAACTCTAAGGCAGTTACCTACATAGAAGTTATGATCACTTCAGTTTGAAATTAAAATGGGTGCCAAATAAACTTCACAAGAGATATTAACAAAATGCTATAGTTTAATATGAGTATAAGTTTTGAGCATCACCCTTGTCCTGTGACGTGGCTGGCCAAAATCATTACGTTCATCCTGCAAACCGATGTTAATTGCTAGAGACTCACTAGGATTTGAACCAGAAGGGCCCTGCCATTATGAACTGTAAGAGCCTTACAACTATTTATAAGTTAAATTAAAATCATAAAACTGCTTATCACAAGAAATAGTGAAAAGAGGGAGTTGATTATGGTCATGAGTTTTTACCACTTCACTTGCCAGATTGCCCCGTTCATCATAGTTGGTGCTAATGCGCGGACTAGTGCTTGGTAAAAGCGAGTCACTGAGGTTGGAGTCATCAGATCCCTGAGCAAATAAGTTCAACTGGAAGTGTTGCAAGATAATGTCAAAGTTAAAAGTTTGGTTTAGTTATTGTTATGGCCTTTGACCATTATCCTTACCGCACTGTCTAGCACATCATCGTCAGTATCAGCATGGGTACTAAAGCAAGGTAAAGGAGACACACTCGGATCGGAATCCACAGAGCCCTGAAACTGAAAATAAGTTCAAGTTTTTGCAAGAATGTATGAGAAATAAAATGGTTTAATTAAGGTTATGAGTCTTTACCACTATCCTTGTTACATTACCCAGCTCGTCTTGGTCAGTGTCAGCAGCATCGGGACTAACGCTCAGAAAAAGCGACTCGGTGGGGTTGGAATCATCAGATCCCTGAAATTATAAAAATGGTTCAATGAAGTATAAAAATATGAAACAAAAATGATTTTATCATGATTATGAGGTTTTAACATTACTGTAGTCTGGTATTGTTGCTTGTAATGGTTGCTGTTGTCATCATGGGAACCGTTGCTAAGCAAAGGCAACCTGCTGAGGTTCTCCTCAATGTTCAAACTATTTAATCCTGCACAACCAAACTATACAATGAATAAAAATCATGTATACAAATAACTCAATAAAGAGAGAGAGAGAGAGAGAGAGAGAGAGAAAAAAAAAACCACACTTCTGCTTATCTTGATTTCAAGGAAACTCACCTTTGATCATAAATTCAATTGCGGCTTTTGAGAAATCCGGATTGTAATCTGCATCGTTTCCTACAATATACAGGGTTGGGGGAGAGGAGTAAGTCCTGTAATCCGAAAATAACATGGACGAATTTTGCAAACAATTATACAAATTTGCTAAGGTGATTCTTCTGCACCAAAGTAAGCCGGTTACTCAGAAATTCTCTTTTTGCAAGTACAAATGCTAAGCTCAGTTCAACTCTGCCTTTATGCAAACTATTTCCACCTTCTTAAGATTATCTCATTTCTTATGATCATGTGCCTCCTAGTGCCGCCACATATCCATCTTAGAAACATGCTGTTTGGTGGCCCAAAATTCTGAACCATAGAACATAGCTCGCCTTACAGCCGTCCTATACAAAAAGGCTAAATTATTGAAATGCCCCATGTAACTCAATTTCAGTCTCAGTTTCCCCCCTGAAACTCTAAGTGTCTCACTTTCCCCCCTAAAACTCCATATATTGTCTCACTTTGCCTATATTCCATCCCGCCTTAACAGAAGTCGTCAAATCTTAACCCACCAAAAACAACCTCCCCTTACAAATTTAGATACTCTTTGAATCTGCAACTACACCCAAACTCATTTGCAAAACCAAACCCCTCTCCAAACTCCAAGAAACGAAGAGCAACCTCCAACAATGGCGGCAGCCCAACTCCTCTCTCTCATCGTCCTCTCAGTTCTCTCTCTCTCTCCTCCGCCCTCCCCACCCAAACCCTCGTCAACACCGCCGAAATCCTCTCAGATTTCGCCTACACCTCTATGGCTCTGACCCTTGACCTCGCCTCTCAAACCCTCCTCCTCTCCCAATCTCCTTCTCTCACCATCTTCGCCCCCACCGACGCCACCTTCTCTCACTCCGGTCAGCCATCGCTGAACCTCTTGCAATTCCACATCATCCCCCTTTATTTCTCTCTCCGATCCCTTAATAAGTCCCTGCCTTTCGGCGCCAAGATCTCATCTTTACTCTCTAACCGCTCTCTCTCCGTCACCACTTTGGCCTACGACCCCAGAGTCTCACTCAACAATGTCCCCATCATTGTTTCCCCATCATTATTTCCTCAATTTTCGACTTCTGTTATGGCTGGATGGAATATAAGCAAAGTGAGACAATATATGGAGTTTCAGGGGGGAAATTGAGACACTTAGAGTTTCATGGGGGAAATTGAGACTGAAATTGAGTTACATGGGGCATTTCAATAATTTAGCCATAAAAAAATTATCTTCAACTTAGTATCAAGGGTTATTGATCCCAATGGTCCCCCAACTATTGCTTCAGTATCATTTTGGTCCACCAACTAAAATTTTCATTTCAATGGTCCTTCAACTCTTCATTTGTTATCAAAACGGTCCTACTATCAAAGTGTCAAATATTCCGTTAAATTGAGGGGCCAAAAAGTAAAATATTATTTAAAAAAGGGTTAATGACTGAAATAGTCCCCCAACTATTGCTCCAGTATCATTTTGGTTCACTAACTAAAATTTTCATTGGAATCGTCCTTCAACTTTTTTTTTTTTGTATCAAGATAGTCCTACCGTCAAAGTCTGTTAATTTTATTGTTATTTATTTTTGTATTTATCTAATTTTTAAATTTTTAATTAATTTAAACAATAGAGAAAAAAATTATTACTTTTAAGTCCATGTCAGCAAAAAAAAGCCATGTTGGTGGTGAGATTCAATTTTTTCAATTTTAAAATTAGGTACAAGTTCCTATAATAGTTTCCTTTAATTTTTAATTATTGTTTATACTCTTTTAAAAAATTTGTTATTTTATTTTTATATTTATGTGATTTTAATTTTTTTTTAATTAATTTAAACAATAGAGAATTTTATTATTATTAATTGTTAGGTTAGTCTCACGAAAAAAAAGCCATGTGGCTGGTGAGATTCAATTTTTTAAAATTTTCTAAGTTTTATAATAGTTTCCTTTAATTTTTAATTATATATTACTATTTTTATTCATAGAGACATTTTTACCCCTCAATTTAACAATAAAATTGACAGACTTTAAC
This sequence comes from Prunus avium, assembly GCF_965620075.1. Classification (NCBI taxonomy): domain Eukaryota; kingdom Viridiplantae; phylum Streptophyta; class Magnoliopsida; order Rosales; family Rosaceae; genus Prunus; species Prunus avium. The sequence continues at coordinate 21,723,644 of NC_142287.1, read as the reverse complement.
GGTAGGACCATCTTGATACAAAAAAAAGAGTTGAAGGACGATTCAAATGAACATTTTAGTTGGTGGACCAAAATGACACTGGAGCAATAATTGAGGGACCATTTCAGTCATTAACTCTGGTATCAATATTACAGTGATACAAAAATTCAAAAGCAGTTCACTACTAACGTCCATGACACTTTAATTCTGTGATAACGTGGTCTTCAATCTCTCCTTCATTATGGACAGTCAAACTTTACTGTGTCCTCTCGTCTATTCCTAGTTGTGCTATATTTACTCCATATACCAAGTACTTTTTCTTGCATAACATAACATATTAGATTCTAAACTAGTCCTCCATGCTTCTAAGCTTAACAATTAACCCTAATTTGGTGTTATCAACTTATCAACTAACATGATGTCATATGCGAATAACATAACAGCCGTCTATAGCCAAGGAAAAAAATACTAGGGTTTAAGGTCAACCCTTGATGTAAGCCTATTGTTTATAAAAGTTCACTAGTTATACTATGTTCTCACACCAATCACCACCCACTACACAAACTTCCCTGCCCTATCTCAAGTGCATCTCCGGGTGGTGCGGTATAGATAGCCAACAAAAGAAAAAGAAGAAGAAGCAGACTCCAATGTCGAAGGAGAGGGTGGTCGTAGATCAGGCTCAACCAACAAGAAAGAGAGGATATCTCCTAAGCAAGGGCTTTTTCTCAGGCCAATAAGCACAAGCCCGTGGTCTTGTGCTGCCTTTGGAGTTCAAAATCGCAATGAACAACCTTAATTACATCCACAAACTTGGTAGGAAGGAACTCCTTTTTCTATAACGCACCACAAATCTCTGCTTCAGACCCTACCATGTATTTTATTTTCTCCAAAACAATGAACACAATATGAAAGGTCTCTCCTCTTTTCTCTATAGCTCTCCATCAATCGAACCGAAAATAGCCTGCAGAGTAGACTTTCAAGGCAGGGCACTGAACAGTTGAGATCAAACTCCAAACAGTAATCTCCACCTCTAAATAACAAAAAGGGAAAAATAATTCAATTCCTGCTCAATTTTGAGCGGCTAGTCTAATGTATGAGAACCTAATTTGGACCTTAAAATTGAAATTTATAGGTGAAAAACAAAAAACACACCTGAATTGTAGTTTAAAGAGCGGCAGCGTTGTGAAGTCTGGAGAGACTGAGATTGTTGAAGACACAAGGACTGGCTGCGTGCCAAGGCTTGCAGAGATCGAGGTTGCTGCTGCCGAGGAGGAGTAGGACACAACATGGTTCCAATTCTCCGGAGGACAGACAGAGTCGCTGAAGAAGAAGAGGTGAAGATTGGTGGTGTTGTGTAGACACCATTATGCTATTTTTTTATAATCAAATTCTCCAAAACCTTCTCCAAGGAAGCTTCCTCGTTGCTCAGACCTCCACCATGCTACAATTCAAAACGATTTCCAAATCCCATGTCGGCCGCGGTTGCAATCCACTGTGTAACACATTACAAGCTGGGAATGACACAGGCACGGACTTTAGTACAGCCTCACATGGGCTATAGCCCGGGGGAATTTTATTTTTTTATAGCCCAAAGTAAATTTTAGCCCTCCTCAATCTTTAAAAAAATACCCACGTGTCTTGAGCTTGGGCAGAAATAGATATAATATATAGGTTAAAGAAATAAAAAAAAAATTACAAATGTTTGCCTTGAGCTTGGGCAGGCGACGCACATGGGTGGTATAAAAATAAACAATACTATTTTTTGGTCTGAAAAATAAATAAAGAACAATACTATATATAATTGTTTGTTGGTAAAGAATACTATAATTTTATTTTAAGTGTGTTTTTAATACTTTTTGTTTTGTTTTTGGTGCTTGAATGTGCTGTATTTAGGCCTGTTTTTCTCTTTTCTCTGAAAAAATAAAGACGTTGCCTCTTCACCAAAAAAAATTGTATTTAACATGTAAATTTTGCTTATTTTAATATAAAATAAAATTTACTTATACTGTTGAGTTTAATATGAACATTTTTCATAACATGTAAATTTTACTTATATTTCCTTGATATATACCTATCATTCTATAAATCCATGTGTAAAACCCAATTTCAAACTTAAATGACCAGTAGGATATATGAGGACATAGTATTCCAATGTTTTTACATTCTTGCCATCAGACTTCATATTTTATTTATAATTTATTCCAAGCATTTCATTAACTGCCATAATTGTAATTAAAACTCCCTATTAATAGCATATCAATCACCCCATTTCTTTTGGTTGCCATTCCCTCTAACATATCACCCCCTAAAATTGCAAAAAAATAAAATAAAATGTACATTACATATCCAATAATGTACATATGAAAAATATAAATATAAATATATACGTATTAAAATATAGGTATATTATTTACGCAAAAAATTAACAAAAATAGGTTAGTTACTTTGTAATTGAAATTTCCGTACATTTTTCATAAATTAAAAATAGGTACACAATAATTTATAGAAAACTAGGTACGTTGTATAATTGAAATTTATGCACATTTTTTTATAAATTAAAAATAGGTACATTATTTAGAATAAAAAAATAAGTTCATTATACTATGTAAATTGTTTTACTAGGTATACATTATTAGAGAAAAAAAAATTGGTACATTATTTAGAGAAAAAAATAGATACAAAATTTAGCAAAAAAATAGGTTCATTATACTAGGTAAATTGTTTTAATAGGTACATTATTAGAGGAAAAAAAGATAGGTACATTATTTGGAGAGAAAAAATAGGTTCATTTAAAAAAAATTGTTTTCATAAAACAAACAATAAAAAGATGATCAAATTATTTTTTATAAAACAAGTAATAGGTGCTTTATTTAGAGAAAAAAAAATAGGTACATTATTTAGAGAAAAAACAGGTTCATTAAAAAAATGTTTTTCAAAAAACAAACAATAAATAGATTATCAAATTATTTTTCAACATAATTGGAATGTACACTATTATTCATAAAACTATAATAAAATAGAATACTAGTCGAATAATTCATAAACGGAAAACAACATTAATTCCTAAATTTAATATTGAATTTAAATTACTGATACATTAAATAGATTACTAGTCGTAATTCATAAAAGGAAAACAACATTAATTCAAAAATAGATTACTAATACTTTAATGTGGAATTTAATATTTAATTTCAAATAAGTTTCTAAATTAATTCCTACATCCATTACAACTATTTGGAGATCTTTCCAAATTCAACTATTTGGAGATCTTTCCAAATTCAACCTGTGTCATTAGTTACACCCCCCTAATAACACATTAACTTAGAAATATGGGTAGTTTTAGAATCCGAAAAATACAATAAATCAGATTTTAAGTTAAATTAGGTAATTTGCTTAGTTGGATCATAGTTATCGGATATTATTCGAAAAAATTGGGTATTTTAAATAGAAAACTAAAGAAAAGGGTTGTAGGTGATTTAAAATGAATTTTATGGGTCTAAGCTCAATTTACTATTAAAACTAAATCAAACTAGCATTATCATTATTATTATTATTATTATTGTAGCTGTAATTTCCGAAATGCAGAGACTAACTAACTAACAAACAGTAAAACACAGGGAGGCAACTCAAACAGTTTGTATGTAGTATTATTTATTGGCCAGAAAACTCACAGCCACACATTAAATGGAAGCAAAGAAGAAAAAGGAAAGTTAATATATATGAAGTTTCTATTCAGTTCACAACAAAAGAAAAAAGAAATAAAAGAAAGGAAGAGCCTACAAATTCTGCAGAACTTGGTAGATTGACTCATCAGCTAACAAGGGTTATTTACTTTTCTAGAGCTATTATCTATATATGCTGGAAGGAAGGAAGCTTCTGGAGGAGAGCACCCAGCAGCATGCAATGCAAATACTGATTCCACCAGCAGATTGGAAACCAGAAACTGGATTCCAATTTCCAGTTACCATTTCTTTAGAACTGACTTTGAGTAATGAGCTTAATTCTTTACTTTTGCTCAGCTAATCTTTTATGGCAGAAAAACTTGTATGAAATATAGATAACACTGTTTTGCTATTTCCGGCCAATCACAGTCTGCCACGTGGAAAAATTATCATTCATAACATACTGTGATTGACGGAGATAGCAAAATAGTGCTATCTCCGTTTTATGCAAGTACTTCTCCTTTTATGGGCATCTCTCAGCTCAGTCAGAAGTTACTGATTCTAAATAATGAGAGCTGAGCTCTCAACTTTTTGGCTTTTTTGAATTGAGTTTTGAATATTCTTCTATCATTCCAAAGTTACGCCTTCAGACTGTGAAAAGAGCCAAGTACCCTATCAGACAGGTACAACTTTAAAAGGGCACTGTTTACAAGATTGTGTTGTTCCATCATGGACAACCACTTGGAGAAATAGTATGATATCACTACGCACGTCAGCTAGTGATATTTCTCCTCAAAATATGCCATATGTTAAATAATTCATTCACACTTTATTTTACAGCTGGAATTGGAATTTAATTTTTACCATTTAAAATAAAATATAAGAAAATAACAAAATCAGAAAAATCAAGAGACCAGCAATCGCCCATCCCAACCCAATCACCAACTCTGTCTCTGTCTCTCTCTTAAATAGAGGTGTCAAACGGGCCGTGCTGGGCCGGCCCGTCCCATTTAAACTCGTGTTTTTAACATTTTCGTGCCGTGCCGGGCCGATCCATTTAATTTATCGGGCCGTGCCGTGCCGGCCCATTTAATAAAATCATTGATCTCGACCCGGCCCAAAGCCCATGTCCATATTCAAACGGGCCGGGCCGGGCTCGTGTCGTGCTCGTGCCATACTCGGGCCCAAGAACCAACCCATTTAATTTGATTTTTTTTCACTTGATTTTTGTTTTCCACTAGATAATTCAAATTATAAACATTAAAAATATCATTTGAGGCAAGAAATTATGAACTATTTGAAAACATTAATCAATCAAACATCCAAACAATATGAAGGGGCGGAGGGCAAAAAGTGTCCAACTTCAAAAAGTCCACTTGAACTTTTCATCTTTAAACAACTTATTATTTTATATGTGGAGAAATGTTTTGCTTTGATTATAGGAGAAACGTATATGTCATATGTATTGATTAGATATCGAGTCCAATGTTGTTTAATTAATTTGTAGTTGATATGTTTAATTAACTAAGGACCCAAGTAATTTCCCTAAAATGAAAGACATCAAATATATGTTTATGAATATATATTTTTTTAAACATATACAATGACATTAGATGTCAAATTATTGCATTTTTACTTTTTGAGAAAAAAAAAAAAAAAGAAGCTAAATGGGCCGTGCTTGGGCTCGTGCCTGGGCTCGTGCCGTGCTTGAAGCGGGCTCGGGCCAAGCCCGGCCCATGTCGGGCCATAGGCCGGCCCGATCCATTGGACCTATTTCTTGATCCCGGCCCGGCCCAAGTTTTCGTGCCATGCCGAGCACGGCCCATTAATATTCGTGCTTGTGCCGTGTCGTGCCTCATTTTAACGGGCTGGGCTCGTGCCGTGCTGGGCCGGCCCGTCCCGTTTGACACCTCTACTCTTAAATCATAGCCAAATTTGCTTTTCAAGGTCTCATTGGTTTGTTGACTTCTAAATTATAGATTGTCATTGGATGTGAAGAAAGTTGTAATGGGAGGTGGGTGTATCACAGACAAGCTACAAATCGACCAACAGAAAATTGATATTGAAAAGGTTGATTGTGTTGGGTATTATGCTGGTCCCGGTTGTGGATCCAATAAGACCCATCAAATATTAAGATTATATAATTTTTTTTATTCATTGACAATGATGATGAAGTTTCCTGGTTGCAACCATTTATTGGGCTAAAGGGATTTAGCTTACTTGTGACTAATGATTGTTGATGGTAGGCAGAGGAAGAAGACGAGTGGTGCTAGAGGCACCAACTTTGGCACCAACTCTCTAATAGAGGTGGAGCCCGCCAGTACAACGGGTCCCACACTCTATTAGAGAGTTGGTGTCCAAAGTTGGTGCCTCTAGCATTTTCCGGAAGAAGACATGGGGTTGGCGTTGGGTTGATGGGACATATTTTTTTTCTTCTAATTTTTTTTCCAGTGTATATAATTAAAGTCTAGCTATAAAAAGAATAATAATTTTCATTTTAAAATGACACATGCATAGTTTGAATAAAAGTATCACCAGTTGACGTGGTAATACTGTAACTCTATAATTTCTCGATGAGTTGACCAATAAAAAAAAATCGTGGACGATGACAATATTTCCATGCATATTATTCATTAGAAATACAAAAGCCAAGCATAAATTACATCAACCATTTCTATTTAAACAACTAACACATTGATCCAGCCATAAATGTCGTCATAGTTTCCCATTTGATGATCAACAGTCCTTCGGTAAAAAACGAGTAATGCTAGGGACATGCACGGACCATGATTCAATCGGAAAGTTTTATTGAAATTTCAATAAAACCTATTTTGTTTTTATGACACTTCCCAAATTGTATATAACAAGCATATCTACCAATAAATTAGGTAACACAACTTATATTTAAAAAAACAATGCTCCAGACCTTGGAAAATTGCTACTATTTTGGAGAATATTCATATGCTGAGCCGATATTGTGAGATTATTTATTATCAACATGTTTTTAGAGAGGCCTGTACAAGTTTTACCTGCTCTACTCGTGAATGGTTTTTGGTTACATTAGGAGGAAAGAAACCTTGGAATTTCAATTATGGGTGCCAAGCAGAGGGAAGGGAAGGGCCACAATCATTATGGTAATCCCGCATTGGCTTACTCGTTGATGTTTGTAGAGGCTTTTCTCTGTAGGTTTCCTACTATTTGTATTAAAATAAAAAAAGATTAGAAGAAAAATAAGAAGCAAAATAAGAGAGAAAAAGAAAAGAAGAGAATGAAGAGAATTGGGCATGTGAAGTGGGGGAGAGGGAGAGTCACGGGCTGACTCAGAGAGAGCAAGATAGAATCTTCTTTTGTTTGTTTTGTTTGTTTTTATTTATATTTATTTTTTGTCTTGGGTGATAGAATTGAACTGGGTAAGGAATAATAGGCTAGGGAAGGAATATCGGGAGTCACAAAATGCGGAAATTTCAACGGAAATGTCGATAATCAGTAAAAATTGAATAAAAATTATGGAAATTTGAATGAAATTTGAGATATGTTTATTTAACCAATTATCTACTAATTTAACAAAATAAATAAAACTTAATTGTCTTATGGGCTTGTGTGACTAACATTATAATGTACACTGACAAACACTACTACTCACTTAGGCATGGCAATGGGTTGGGTTGTGTCGAGTTCGTGTCGTGTCGGGATAATAAATGTGTCAAGAATACTCAACCCAAACTGATCCGTTTAATAAAAGTGTCGTGTCGGGTTCGAGTCATCTTAAACATGTTATTAAACAGGTTACCTGATTAATAACTTGTTTACTCATTCCTAGTTTCCAATTTAGAAAGGTAAACATTAAAAAAAGGAAACATTGACTACATCAAGTTAATAAACAGGTTATTTCACATTTAAAAAAAAGAGGAAACATGAGATTACATTAACTTAAAAAAATTATTTAAAAAAATAACATCAGGGCGCGCTTCCTGATTCCACAATAGGAGCCTTTAGTTTGGCCTTTTGAATCTCTTCTCTTGGGTTTTCATACACAGCTTCTTGGGTTTTCACGCACAGCTTCTTGGGGCTCACTTGAGCTCCCAAAGATCACACCCTTAGCTTGAGCATAACTTGTGTCGTGATCTCGATGCTTGCGTTTACCCGGTTGATCCAGGCACTCCAGCTGCTTTTGCATGTCTTGAGAGTAAAAAGCTATCATCTTTAATAGCTTTTGATTATACTCCTGCAACATTTCAAGCTGATGTTGTTCACCTCCGCCGTATTTGCCCTTTCCCTCTTCAAACTCCTTATCACACGCTGATAGTCTTCAACTAAATTTCATTCTGCAACCAACCGAGCTCTTAGCACCTCTACCTCATGGGATTTCACAATGAGGCGATGCCCCACACTTGCGACAGATGCCGCACTTTGCATGCTTAGTGCCATGGCATCACTCACCACCCAGTTATCATCCCTTGTTCCCAACACACGCACATCCCTGGGAGTCACCTAACTCCTCGCAACTCCAACAACAGCATCATTGTCAAGGAGTAAAGAGTCATTTACGGTAACTGGTCCTCCTGAGAAAGCAAAGTAGGGCATCCACACGGGTGCAACCCCTTGTCCCCATGCTTGTGTTGGTGAAGCTAGGTTTAGATCGAGCGAAAATGGGAATGAAGAGGCCTTTTTTTATCTAAGTTTGAGGAGGTGGGTTTAGATTTTTTTGAGTTTGAGATAGGTTTATATGGCAGTTTGAGGAGATGAGTTTAGATTTTTCTCAAGATTTTTCTGAGTGTGATTTTTTTTCCCATTGTTTCCTTTTATATAAGTAATTTGCGAGGCCGCTCCATAACAATAATACAAATTTTTTAAAAGTAATTTGCGAGGCTGCTCCATAATTTCCACTCCTCGTTTCCCGCTCCGTGTTTCCAGCTTCATGTTTTCCACCTCGAGCTCCACGTGCGGTTTCGAGTCGTGTAATTGGGTAAAACGACTCACTTACATAATGGGAGCCTTAATTTTAGAACACTATATACTTTACTAATATGGAAGATAGAAATATAATTTTACCTAATTTACATAAGGCCAATGACTAAAAAGTAGTACCTAATTTTACAATAACACTATGCCACAAAAAGCAGATTGAATTTTGAACAAAATTTCATTGGATACAAACAACCCTAATGGCGAGTTATATTTCTAGTGTCTCATTTCCTACGTCATGCGACATATGTAAAATGAAAAACAAAAAGTAATGGTCCGAGTGGGTTCTCTCAATTCAAAACAAAACTGAAATTGCAGCTGAACCGATTCAAGCCAGTTCCAACTCATATAAAAATAGAGAGAAAAATAAGAGCATCCACAGTGGGGGGGTGTATATGGGGGTGTATGTTAAATATACACCCCGAGTCATCGGAATGGTCTCCAAATGGTGAGATGTAAATGGATGTAAATATACATCACCACCATGGGGATGTAAAATAAAATGTATATTTACATCCATTTTTACATCTCTTGCAGGCGGGACCCACCCGATAAAAGAGAAGAAAAATGAAGAAAAGTCAACATAAAAGGCTGGGACCCACGGCTACACCCCCGAATTTACACCCCCCCACTGGAGCAGAAAACATATTTACACCCCCCGGAGGTGTAAAGGGGATGTAAAAGTGGCTTTACACCCCCGAATTTACACCCCCCCACTGTGGATGCTCTAACCAAGCTAAACTACCCCAACCAGTCCAGTTTGGTTGGTTCCACCGGGTTCATCCCCACCCTAGGCATAACTGAAAGCTAAAGAGAACAAATCACAAGAAAGCCTAACATAGAAGAAGACAAACTCATCAAAACATACAAACACAACAAAGTGAAATCTCCAGAAGCATGCGTGGATCTAGGGAACAAAGTAGATAAAGACTTGATATTTGAGCTGACAAATATAAATATCGGGTACTTTATAAGCGAGACATGCTGCTCATGCTTCCTATTTTGCATTCATAATCGAGGTTAATTGCTCAAATGATCCTCAAACTTATACCCGATTTACATTTTGGTCCCTCAATTAAATTATTCGTTCAAATGGTCCACCAACTCTTTATTAATCGGCACTTTGGTCCTACCGTTACATATTTGTTAAATTTAGTCATGTGAGCAGCACATGCTACATTGTGGGGGTAAATAAGACTTTTGACAACTAAAAAAAAAGATTAAAATTAATTAATACAAAATTTTCTTTATTTTTAAAATTAATTAAAAACTATATTGGGAAATAGGTTTTTTTTTGGGTTAATGACCCAAAGGTAAACACAAACAGCAGTTTCTATCACCCCTTTATCACCACTGTATCACATATGTATCACCACTGTATCACCACTTTATCACCTATTTGGGAAACATAGGACGCTTATGGACGGTTTTACCCTTACATTTGATGGCAACATTGACAGAATGTAACGGTAGGACCAATTGACCGAATAATATAGAGTTGATGGACTATTTGAATGAATAATTTAATTGAGGGACTAATATGTAAATCGGGTATAAGTTTGAGGACCATTTGCGTAATTAATCCTTCATAATCGATATGCGTTCACATATTGAGTGGTTTCTTGTTCATTTGTAAAATCAAACCTGTTCGATTTGGGGCTGACTTGTAATATACAAAAAGTTCATTTTATGTGATGCGGAAGTTTGTTTATGTAGTTTTGTTACTGAGCTTCAGCTCCCTTAGAACCATAAAAAATAAAAATGATATATATAATTTTAAAAAATGTGATGCGACCAAATAGTTGGATATAAAAATGAATGAGCTACATTGTCTAATTTTTGGGCAATTTCATAATTTAGTTATACATTCAGAACTCATGAACCATATAATGTGGCTGAATAAAGCAGTGTGGCTCTAGTTTCCTTTCAATTTGAAAACCACCAAACAGATGAAGAAAAAGAAAGGCAGAGGTGACAGTTTCATAGGATTACTAGCATGCTGATGGAGGAAATAATACTGCACTGCCGAGCAAACACATTGAATCACAGCAAGTCCCAATCCGAAAATGGCCAGCAACGTACCAAAAACAGGTCTATTCGGAGACGCATCTTTGTCCTTTATACCATTGTAAATGAGCTCCAGGATGCAAGTAAGCACAGCAGCAATGGCCAAGAGCAAACTAATTAGTGCATAAAGAGGCTCACTTGCGGAGGAAACCTGATCGAAACCGGCTGACAACATTTCTAGGATGAAACCAACGAGGATAAAGATCAACTCTACGGAAGTAACCTACACGGAAGTTATAATCAGTTCAGTCTGTAATTAAAATGGGTACCAAATAAACCACACAAGAGATGCTAACAAAACGCTAGTTTAATCATGAGTATGAGTTTTGAGCATTACCCTTGTCCTGTGATGTGGATCATTATTTTCAACCTGCAAGCCAATATTAATAGCAACAGACCCAGGAGGATTTGAACCGAAAGAGCGCTGCAATTATGAACTGTAAGAGCCTTACAACTATTTATACGTTTAATTAAAAATTAAACCTGCTTGCTTATCTCACAAAAAATAGTTAAATGAGGGAGCAAATTATGGTCATGAGTTTTTACCACTGCACTTGCCAGATTGCCCGAGTCGTCATAGTCAGTGCTAACACGCAGCGGCGGACCCAGGAATTTTTCAGTGAAGGTGCAATTTTTAAAAGCTAAGAGCTTAAAAATAAAATTAAAAAAAAAAAAAAAAAAAACCTAAACATCCTTATCATTTAAACAATCTAATGTTATTCATAATTAATTTAAAAAATAACATTACAATTAACCTACAATTGTTGCCAACGAGGTTTCATATCATGAAAACGTCGCATTATATTTGCATTACTAATACAAGAAAAAACATCTTTCTCAATGTAAACAACCAAGCTATCACTCAACCCTTGATTCCCCATTTTGTTACGCGGATTATTTGAAGGATGATTGGAACTAGGCGGATTATTTGAAGGATGATGTGAACTAGGCGGATTATTTGAAGGATTATTTGAAGGATGATTGGAACTAGCCGGATTATTTGAAGGAGGGTTAGAGCTACCCGTATTATTTGAAGGAGGATTTGAACAACTCGGATTATGTGAAGGAGGATTTAAACTCTTTCTCTTAAAGTACCGTTCCATAACTGTACAATTAAAACAAAATAAGGGTTTGATGAATTTGGGTGATGTGAAATTGGTCTTTTATAAAGAGAATTCCCAATCCCATTCAAATAAGGAATTCCCAAAACCCAATTGAATAAAGAGAACTCCCAATTAAAACCCAATTATGTAAGAAATTATAGTAGCCCAATTAAAACCCAATTATAGAAGGAATTATAGAAGCCTTAGAAAAGCCCACGAAATGGCCCAGCAGCTTCCCTATTTTTTCCTCCTTTTTAAAAAAAAAACCCTGGTCCAAAACGACGTCGTTTTGGCCAGGTTAAATATATAAAAATAAGCAGCGCCATTTAAACAGCCTGGTCCAAAACTACGTCGTTTTGGCCAGGCTTCATTAAAAAAGAAGGCTTAAATGTCAAAATGGTCCCTGTGTTTTACCCATTCGGCCAATTTAGTCCCTGTGTTTTTAATTTGGCTAATTTAGTCCCTGTGTTTACATCTGTGAGCCAATGTAGGACAATCCGTCAAATAGATGTTAAAATAGACATGTGCATAGCACATGAGTGGGCATAAAGGTATTTTAACACAAACCAAAACCCTCACGACTCTATTCCTTGGCGCCAATGGCAACTGCCATAGTCTGCGTTCATGAGAATTGGGGTTTCAAATTCAATCAGTTCCCTTGAATATCAATCGCTTCACTAGTCCGAATAAAGATGGCATGGAGACGAATCGAATCTGATAGAGGCTCAATCAACCCAGGTGAGTATTCTCGAGTTTGGACCCTATGCTTGTTTTCCTTCAGTGTAAAGTTCGTTTCATTGTCTCGTTGTTGGTACACAGGTCTTGCTTGTTAACTATTTTTTCGCTTTCTTGATTTCTTGTTTTGATGCTTGTTTGTTTTGCTGCTTTGCTTTAATGGAAATCTCTTTAAACCAAAGAAAAAAGGACAGAGCATGTACCTTCTAGTGATAAAAGTAATGGACACTCTCCCTTTCACAGGCTTTGTCTTTAAGAAATAAAATAGTAAACTAAGCATACATAATGTTGGATTTTATGACCCACTCACATCAATAAGAGTACCAATCTCAAACCATATGTTGTGCAGATAAAAAATTTCTTTATTAATAGAAGTCTATTACTTTTGTTGTGCAGATGATGATCACATGACTATTGAATTTAGATACGGTGGACATTTTGTGCACACTCCAAGAACCCATTATATAAATGGTATGGTGACTTATTTTGATAATGTAGATGTTGATAGGTTGTCTACATTAGAAATTAAAGACCTGATACAAGAGTTGGGTGTTCAAAACTCCAAATATTTTTATTACACACTTCCAGGCCATGAACCAGCATATGGTCTTTATGCATTGGAGAAAGATGAACACATTTTAGGTTTTGTGAGCTCAATACCTAGGAATAGGCAAATGACTGTCTATGTAGAGCATGATAGTGATGTTCATGAGGTTATTGGCGACTTAACCCAACCACCAATGTCACAAGCTAATATAGATTATGGAGAATCATTTAATGAAATCCATGATGACCTGTTTAGTCAAGTTGATGAAAATAGGTATGGTTCATATAGTCTCAGTGATGATCACTTATTTCAAGAAGAGAGAAGTGCTTTGTATCATGGTGAGCCTCAAGATTTTTATGATGTACTGATACATACTAATGAGTATGAACATGATGGTGATGGTGATGATAAAACATCTATTTGACGGATTGTCCTACATTGGCTAACAGATGTAAACACAAAGACTAAATTAGCCAAATTAAAAACACAGGGACTAAATTGGCCAAATGGGTAAAACACAGGGACCATTTTGACATTTAAGCCTAAAAAAAAACAAGGTGTCGCGTGCTGCGCGCAGCGTGCAAGAACCAGCAGCACAGCGCAGAGTTAGTTTGTGCATTTCGTCTAACAGATTGTGTGCATATCTGGTCTGAAGCAGAGGTGCAACACCAGAGGCTGTAATGGATTTTTCCGGCGATCGGAGGTGCAGGTGCACCTCCTTGCGCCTGCACAGGTCCGCCACTGCTAACACGAGGATCGAAGTCATCAGAGCCCTGAGGAAATAAGTTTAACTAAAACTATAAAGTGTTGCAAGATAATATGTCAAGGTTAAAAATAAGTAAATGGCTTGGTCCTTTTACTTTCATTTATTTCTATATTACTCTATTTACTTAAGTTTACAATGTAAATAAGGACGTACCCCCCATTTGGATTCAAATAAAAAAAAAAAATACTAGAAAATCAAATTCCCACCAAATCAGAATATGAAAAATTGGTTTTAGTGCAAAATACGATTTAGGCTAAAAATGATGGCTCATGAAGTCAATATATACTTCATACTAAAATCCCATAAAATCAAATTTTCTTATTTGATGTGTGAGGAATAAAAGCCCCTAAAAATTATCTTGAGAAAATGATTATTCCGAAAAACCATTTTTCATACTTAGTCAATATTTTTACATAAAACAATTTTTCATGTATGATATGAATGCATGAAGGGACCTAAGGTTAATCTAGGTAAAAAGTCTTAGATGTTCAATCCTATGGTGTTAAACCCTATTTGGTTTATGTTAAAACCAGGGACGGTACACAGGTTTGGCTAACCTGGGCTACAGCCCAGGTGGCTTTTAAAATCCCAACCCAAAAACTAAATATAGCCCAGCCAGCTCCAATTGAATATCCTATTATCCTAGTCCTACCCTTCTTAGGAATCCAATTGAATATCCTAGTCATGCCTTCACGTGGGGAATAAAACTTATAAAAGGGAGAATAGGAAAGCTGCAGCCTACAGCACATAGGATAAAAAAAATATAAAAAAGAGAATGCACGCAGGATGTTTATATGTAAGGTAAATTTAGCCCAGTCAAGTTTGAAATCCTGGGTCCGTCCCTGGTTAAAACTTATTGAAAATTAGTCTATGGAGCTATGAACTTGCGTGGTTTATATGATTTAATGTTTACTTTTATTTCTAGAAAGACTATAGAAATTGTAAGTACCAAAAAAAATAATCATTAAATTTTAAGCTAATAACTTTAACTAGCCCACCGGTTGAAAAATTCCTAGTTCCGCCCTTGATTGTTATGTGTTTTGACCACTATCCTTACCGCACTGTCAATATCCAATTCAACTGGCAATAAGTTGGCTAGCACGTCATAGTCAGTATCAGCACGGGGACTAATGGAAGCTAAAGGATGCACAATCGGATTGGAATCAACAGAGCCCTGAAACTGAAAATAAGTTGGATTAATTATAAAATATGGCAAGAAATAAGAAACAAAAGTGACTTCATCATGATTATGAGTTTTTAACATTACAGTTGTCTGGTAGTGTTGATCGTCATAGTCGTTGTTGTCATAGTAGCTGTGGTCATAGTGGGAACCAAGCAAAGGTAAACTCTCTAATTCTGCACAAATAAACTAAACAAGGATATAAAAAATCATGTATACCGATTAACTCAATAAAAAATCAAGTCATCACCCTATTATACATATCCTTGATCACATCCACAGACTTGGTAGGAAGGAACTCCTTTTTCTATAACACACCACATATCTCTGCTTCAGACCCTATCATATATTTTCTCCAACTCAATCTCTCCTCTTTTCTCTATAGCTCTCCATAAGTCCTGCATAGTAGATTTTCAAGGCAGGGCACTGAACAGTTGAGATCAGACTCCAAATAGTATGCTCTACCTCTACGTGTATTCGATCAAAAGAAGAGTAGCCAAACTCAGCTGATTGAGGGATCTGAATTGGAAAGGCTCTCATAAATTACATTAGCCCCTCAGAATTGAATTACTCTTTCCTTTCGTTATTTATGTAGCTTCAGCTGAGTTTGGAGAGATTGAGATTGTTGAAGACTCGATGCATGCCAAGGCTTGCAGAGATTGAGGTTGCTGTTGAGGATAAAAATGGTGACTGCAAGCTACGGAAATGGTGAGGCCATATGCAGTGAAGGGAAAGAAGCGAAAGAAGAGGGCAGATATATATGACAGAGCAGAGGAAACAGAGGCTTTGTAGCAAGGGTGTTTCATGATGCTAGGGCCAGGAGAAGGAACACAAATTAATTCTTTTAATCTATAATCATTTGAGAAAGTAATGACAAATATATTTACTAAGTATGAAGACATTGAGGGTTATAATCAGCCTAATCCCACAGAAAGATGTTTTAATATCCAGAAAATCTCTATGCTGAAATGAATTAAACAACAAATGAAGTAGATAGTGTTGAAAAAATAATGCTCATTTGTGTTCTATACAATTCTAGAGAAGTCAAGACTTCAAAAGATGGAGATGGCAATGCAAGAATATTCTAGAACAAGCTAGCAGCGGCTGAATGCTCAAGGCGGTGGAACAAAAGCAATTGAAGTTTGAAGAACATTCTAGTACAAGACACATATGTGGCTAAGAAATGAAGAAGCCCAAGTCGGTGGCTGTGTATGTCGGCAATCAAAGCCTATAAATAGGCATGGTTGTACTCATATAAGGTGCAGTTCAACAAATAGAACTCCCAAACCAGATATGGAGTTCAACCAAAAAGAACTCCTAAACCATAAGGGAGCCAAGAACTACCCAAAGAAAGCTATGTTGAGGAGCCCATGAGCTCACCAATCGAAGTGAAGGGTCAAATAGCTCAAAACTAATCTAGATCAAGTGTGATGGCCAATAAGCCAATAAGTTAAGGAGGCCAATTAGCCTACACCTAGTCATGTACTATTCTCCTCCAATCTAATAAAATCACTTTATTGTTTCCCCTACAATCTAACAGATAGCTAGATTAAAGAGAGGATGATTTGATTACCTCTGACTTTGATAGCACCACATTTACCACACTTGTAGAAATGAAGATCTGGCAACTCTGGAAGAAGCTGCAGACAATTAGGACAGCTAACCAGTCGAACTTTAGTGGTCAATGCAGACGACATATTTTGTCCCGAAAAGCAAAAGCAAAGACGAAAAAGAAAACAAAAACTTGGGCAGCACCAAGTCCCAAACTTAACAATCAGATTCAAGCATGACAATTAATTTGTCCTTGTTGAGAAACCATGAGGGTTACACACAATCTGCAAAGTAATAAAAAGATGAACATGGCATGCATCAGAACAAATGCTTAAATCTATGAAAAGAAATGGGATTTTAGATCCATGACAGTAGGGTATTTGTAAACAAACTACAAGCTGATAAATAAAAATAACATAACATGAAATTCTAAATTAAAATTGGAACAAAGCAATGAAGAGCCAAAATTAAGGAAGCAGTACCTGAATTGTAGTGAATAAACTCAAAGCCAGAAGAGAGGACATACAGAAGAGGTAATGAATTTGTTTTTAAAAAAAAGTCTGAACTCCTATCTCTGGTTTTCTAGCTAAAGCTTTAGTCTTGGGTTTTTGGTTTTTCTTCCAAAATTCCAAGTCAAATGAACTGCCCTCAACCAGCGAGAGGCTCCTCCTCCTCTCTCTCTTTTGTCTTAAAAAAAATTTCTTCTGGGTTTTTCTTTCTGCGAAATTCAGGCTAAATTCCACTTCGAAAATGTCAACCATTTCCTTTGCTTCAATTCCGAAACCAGGAAGCTTCGTTGTTGCTCGCCTCCTAAACGTAAATGCTGCCGTTCTAGAAGACTTTTCCAATTTCGATGTTGTCGGTCTCGGTTGTGTGGGTTGCTTGCTTTGCTCTGAGTAACAACTTACGAACTGGGATGACATTGACATGGGTGTAGTTGATGTATTTATGCTTGGCTTTTGAATATGTAATATCAATGGTAACTTAATTAATGAATATATGCATGGAGATATCGTCATCGTCCATACTATGCTGAAGAATCTTGTAAAATGATGAGGAGTTCCTTTTTATAATAAAGAGCCAAGCTTTTTCCTTTTATTAATACAAGTATGTTAATTGCAATTGTAAGTTATGCTAGTTTGACTTGAGTAGTGCAAATGTAAGTTATGTTGTTAATTGTAAATGTAAATTATAATACAGATGGATATTTATTGATACTATTCCTAAAAAAGTGGGAAATTATGTTGTCCACCCATATTATAACACGAAAACAAACTATACCATGTGGCCGTTAAATTCAAATTCGTATTTAACTACCCATGTACTAAATTAGCAACACTTTTATTTTTCTGACAACAACAATATTCGAATGTACATGGTGAGGATTTGAACTCGAGTACAAAGAGATTAGTCATAGGCACACACTGCTTTGGCCAACTAACAAATTAATGAAATTTAATTAAAGGCCTTTTGTTTTCTAAATAATTCGCATTAGTTTGGCCTAACTATCATTAGTAGAATTGTTGAACTTTCCTTTTGGTTTCGAGGAAAAAAAGTTGAGGCTGGTTATGCACGTCAATTAAAACAAAAGCGCAAAGAAGACTACAAAAAGGAGGGAAATTAAATTTGTTCTTTTTTTTTGGTAGAATAGATGGACGCGCCATTTTATCAGCCTTACGATTGTTTGTGAAGTGAGTGAACCAAGCAAAAGGCAAAGACTGGATACTGCCATATTGGATAAGAGCGGGAGGGCCAGCCAGGGGCAGGTTGAGTCAAGTTTATTATCCATATCCATAATCCACCCTTTCAATTTCAATTTCAATATGGCTACCGGTCCTCTGCCTCCAATAACCTCTTCTCTCATCTCCTCCTCCTCAAACAGCCATTCTACTTCTTCTTCACGTTCAAAACTGCCCCCACTTCTCTCGCCTTCTCCATTGCCTCGTCATAATTATCAG
This sequence comes from Prunus avium, assembly GCF_965620075.1. Lineage (NCBI taxonomy): Eukaryota > Viridiplantae > Streptophyta > Magnoliopsida > Rosales > Rosaceae > Prunus > Prunus avium. Next base: position 21,705,131 of record NC_142287.1, on the reverse strand, counting down.
CAGCAGGCACAGAGTAAAAAACGAAGAGAGTTGTTGTTGAAAGGAGGACTTGGTCTGCTTCCTCTTGCTCTGGTTGAGTCAATATTGAAAGAGCCACTTACTGTGCCTTCAGCAGAAGCTAAGGAGGCGGTGGTGGGCTCCTTCCTCCCACCCTCACCTTCCGACCCTTCCTTCGTTCTCTTCAAAGCCTCTGCTAAAGACACTCCCGCTCTTCGCGCAGGTACTTACTTTACTTCATTTTTATTTCTTTCTTTCTCTAATCATTCACTCATGTCTTCTTTAATTTTGCTCCACTGAACCTACATTTTGATTGCTGCTTAATTATATATAATGAACAAGAAGAAAAAGAAAAAAAAATTTGGGTTAGTTAACAAGTTTCTGACTAAATTTGGAAGTAGGCTTGAGGGTGTCAAGGACTAGGAAATGATGTAGCAAATCGTGCAATTCCTTGCTAAACGATCCATTTATTATATCACTAGCTTAGCAATCAATGACAGAATTATTATGAAAGATAAGTCTGCTAGTTGTGGAAAAACCGGCAGCCTGCGCTACGTTACTTCTCTACACCGAAAGACTAAATGTGGTTTCTTGAGAAGAAGAACCTGGACAAATCTTCTTTCTGAAATGTAAATGTGTGATGAGTCAGTTGTTTGATTGGGATAGGATATGCCGTTACAGTTGGTTAGTTGGTAATCTTGAGCATTAGAGCTTCATTTTGTACCGTCATGGAGTCTGGTATTAAAGAGATTCCAAATTCAATCATGGTTTTTACTGAGGAGCAGAGAGAGCATCATGCAATTACAGGAAGATTTTCTATGTGTGGTTTTGAAGAGTGTCCAGGAATCTTATACAAATAAGAGACTCTATCAGAAGTGGGGTTTGTGATTTTTTATTTTTTCTAGGAATTAGAAACATTTTGTTTTGGTTTTGTTTGAAGGTGTAGTATGTTTGTGTGGGTGTATATCTACTTGTATTCTTTGGTGCTTTTTTGCTCCTTGTTTGAGTAACGATAGGAAAGTATCAGAAAGCTTTGCAGGTCAATCAATCCTGGCCTCTCTTTACTGAGGTAATGGTATTACAATAAGTACATCGAGTATGTGTGTGTGAGAAGTTAGTTCTTTGTTAAGACTTCTTCAGTGGAGGCTAAAGACTCACTTAGAATCTGCACTACCGCATTTGAGGTATGTTTTGCTTTAGTAGCAAAAATGTCCAGCTCTTCTGAATCGCCGAATGAAAGTTTTCCACGGTTTGATGATTTCTCAAATATATAATCCTGTTTGAAATGTAAAGTGAAGGAGGAGTTTAGCTTACTGTGGTCATAGGAAGTTAAATGGATCCAATCTAACCTGAGAGAAAACTAGATAAGTGACACTATTACTCTGGATGAAAAAGAGAAGAATATTAGAAGGTATCCCGAAAGGTACAAGAGAATGTCTGCTTCATAACTTTAGGGCTGATTTGAGTTGAAGAACAAGCCAAGTCTGAGCCTTGACTAGAAATTGTAATAAAGGGGACACTGAGAATATTCAGATTGTGCAGAAATAGCTAGTTCCTTTGGATGGGGTGCTTGTCTATTTATAGACAAAATTGACGTCGACAATGACATAGTGGTAAGGAGAGGTGAGGATTGAGTGACCTGCAATCTTGTAGCCTGAGCATGAAGATTTCAGCTGTGAAGAAATGCTTTCTCTACTCACCAGGTCAATCAATCTTCTAGCCTCCATGAAGAAAAAGTGGTAAGGAGAGTGTTCAGGAGCCGACAATAAAGGAGGAGGAAGGACTGTTGAGTTTCAGGACTGGACTTTAGAAGACTAAGAAGAGTGCCACAATTTTCTAGAAAATGACAGACGGTAAATGAAGTAGATTAGCATCTGAGCAGAAAATAAGAGGTAGGACTCTCAGAGGAATATCAAAATGCTGAAATGATTGTTCTTTATCGTTTCTGTTTGTGCTAGCTAGCCATTTTACAGAGAACAATTGGTTTGAAATCTGGATGGTTGTGAGCTTCAAGATACATATATACTAATAGAATATACATAACTTTTTTCCAGTTAATTAAAAAAAAAAAGGATCACTTCAGAGAGCTGCAGTTTCTTGAAGCTGGAGTACAAATGATGTTTGTTTTGTCCATACAAAGTTGCTTTTCCGTGGGTAGTTTCCTGAGTTTGTAGTTTCATTTTTACCCTCCAAAGTTTCCAGCGCAGATTTTAGGATTTTGGGTTTGTTATTGGTCTATGCTCTTGGTGCATTTATCTGGATCAAATTCTAAAAATTATAAGAGAAAATTAATAACATCAACTCATTTCTTAGTTGAAATTTTATCTCTTTTGATGATTGATACTAGAAACTCTGTTCTTTGCAGGAAATGTGCAGCCTTACCAGTTCATTATTCCCCCAACCTGGAAACAGATGCGTGTGGCAAACATTTTATCTGGTAATTACTGCCAGCCAAAGTGTGCAGAGCCCTGGGTGGAGGTAAAATTTGAAGACGAAAAACAGGGAAAACTTCAGGTTGTGGCTTCACCTTTGATACGCCTGACAAATAAACCCAACGCAACAATTGAAGATATTGGCAACCCTGAGAAGGTGATTGCTTCTCTTGGCCCTTTTGTTACAGGAAACACATATGATCCAGATGAGCTTCTTGAGACGACAGTTGAAAAGCGCGGCGATCTGACGGTACAATCTTTCTTGGCCATCCAGCTTGTCATCGTCTTATACTCTCATTTTTCCTCCATGTTTTCCTCATCACATTGTAGTATGTTGATTTTTTCTGTTTTTGTGTATGCTTAAGAAGCTCTCTCTTTTTCTACCCTTACCTGAACATGAATTCTTTCCGTTGGTAGCAATTTCATGCAAGCTTTCCTCTGTTGTTTTTGTATGCAGTACTACAAGTATGCGCTGGAGACCCCGTTTGCTCTTACAGGTTCTCACAATCTTGCAAAGGCAACAGCCAAGGGAAACACTGTTGTATTATTTGTGGTAAGTGCAAGTGACAAGCAATGGCAAGCTTCTCAGAAGACTCTAAAAGCCATGCTTGATTCCTTTCAAGTGTAGTTCACTGCTGAATGAAAGGGAAAAGAAAATTATTTTGGCTTTTGGAAGCACTGTTCTATTATTTTCATAGAGCTACAATACAAGAGGCTGCATTTACACGCAATTGAGTTCCTCTCTGGGCTTTTAGCCCTTTATTCAGCTTTAGGCCATCTCCAATGCTAAAGGGGCTAAACCCAAATTTTCACCTTTCAAAATACAACTATTCATGTATTGCCCGAACTCAAACAGTTTTTTCCTCCAACCCTCCAAACTCAAATTTTTTGAGAACATAGCCTTATTAAATTGTTTAAAAATAGTTTAATTTTTTGTGGTTAATTATTCTTGAGCTAATTTTTGTTTATAACTTCATGATTTGTTTTTCAGAACATTTTAACCTAAAAAAAATAAAAATTTGACAAACTTAATTTTATTTCAATTAAAGTGAACTTTTAGGCCATTATCCCACATGGCTTGAATTATTTTTTGACTTGGTGGCCATCTCCTCTTGTTTTCTAGTAATTATTTCTTACATCTGTGCCATCTCCTCTATTTCCTCATCTCCTCCTTTATTGGATTCTCTGCACTTCCTCTATCCCCTCATCTCCTCCTTGAATTATTATCCCTCTTGTCTTGTTGCCATTATTTTCTGAATGGAAATTTTCCTTTACCCTACATCATATCTTCCTGTAATCTTGATTTGTTTTCACTATTTTTTGAAGTCTATTTAAGAAGAGTTAGGACTTGAATAAAATTGCAATAACAAATTTAAAGCTCAAATAAAATGGGTACTAACCACATTACTTAGATTAGACCCACTTACAAGGCTTGCATTGGCCTTAGTCAGACATGCCTTCCAAAGAAAGCATTGTTGGTTGATGATTTTGAATTGAGAAGCATTTGCCTTAGTGCTCCACCAATTTCATAATTTAAATAAGGCAGTTCTTTGAGACATCGTTTATAAGTTCTACAATGCTCAAAGTTTTCTATTTTTTTTATAACACGATTGAGGTTCTATTCTTAAAAAAACATCCTAATTCTTTTTTCACAATTGCAATAGGTATGTGACTAGTCTCTAGTCTAATGACAAACTCATTTTCACCATAACTGGAGGAGTTGTTTGACTTGACTAGTCTATCGTAATCAAACAAATATATATATATATATATATATATTAAAAGATAAACAAACAAAAATGTCTTAATATACAAGATAATTATATAATTAAGGTTGGTACAATCTAAATCTAATTCTAATATATCCCAAGTCAAATCTAATTATCCCATGAAATATTGAATAATAATCTCTCTAAAATCATGGTTGCTTGGCCACTATTAGTACTAGTACTACCGGCCGGAAGCCAAAGCCAAAGCCAAAGCCGAAGTCCGAGAAGCCACCAACATCTCTAAAATCATGGTTACCGGAGTCCAAACAGCCACCAACATCTTAATCCCGGCTTCCGCTTCTAATGATCAGCCCATACGGCAACCCTTCTTCGACTGTGAGGGAACGTTCTTTTGCATCATGTGTATCGTGGTCCCCTATTTCATTCTAGCCCCATTGGCCCTCACCTTGTTGTTGACCCGTCCAAGAGCGTATGACCCTGAGTTCCTAGTCCACTCAGCGGCCCTGCAATACCCACGCAACAATACCCCCTCCGAGTTCACCGCCATATGGAACCTGACGCTCCTAGCCATGAACCCCAACAAGAAGTGGGACATCTACTGTGACAGCCTCCAGGCCTCGCTCTTCTACAACAGTCCCGTCTACCAACATGTTACGGAGCTAGATCAAAAGTACCAATGTGTGCTGCTGGCAGCAACGTCGTTGCGTCCCTTGCTTCTAACCACCACAAACCAAACACTAGTTAGTTTCAAACTCTCCACGCTCGATGCTTACGTGGCTGATGACTTGGCCAACAAAATCTCGGATGGTAACACCACAGATGTGTTTGTGCTCGAGATTTTGGTTTGCTACAGGTATAGGCTTGAGTCGAAAGACGTGAAAATTCCAGAACCCAATGTCCAGAGCTACTACTGCAACGTTCCAAGGCCAAGTTGGAGTATTCTCGGATGATGACAATAATAACAACAGGACTTTGGCAGCCAATGAATCAACCGCGTGCAAGGGAGGGGATTCAGTATCTTTCTTTTTAATAAATTTTTGGATCATATCATTCCCAAAAATAGGTTAAGAATTTGGGGTAATTTTCTATCCATCTGTACTGTTAGAATCATCAAATATATATTGAAATTAAATAAACTTAAATTGAACTGATTTCCAATTCATTTCATTTGTCGAATCATCAAATAATATTTTGGATAAGTTAAAATAATATAAATATTTATGTGAATTTTTAACACTGTCAAATAAATAAATAAATCAAACCACAAAGCAAAGTACAATGGCATCCAAAATCAACATGTGTTTCTTTGTTCCAAGTACAATGTTGGCATGTCTAAGATGTCTTGCTAAAACTGAATGGTCAACTACTGGCAGGCTGATGGGGGAAAACCCGATGGTGGCTTAGGACACTTGATACGAAACCCATCACAAAATGCTTGAAGCATATTTTCACACACCAGAGTCAAGGGACATGATGAATGTTCTGCACGAGCCTCCACCACCAGTTGAAGAGCAGTGAACACATCCCCATCTGAAGTTGTTCCGTGTTATTGCAACTTTAATTTCGCCTGCGTTGTTACTACAAATTCACATGCCATAGCTATATTGATTGACTCATAGGCTACTGTTCTGCCATACTCACTACAATCTGCTCACAGAGTCACGTTGCAAAGAGGAGGCAAAAAGCACAGTACATTCGGCACTAGTTGCTTGGGTGTCCGCTTAAAAATCACCAGAAAGTAGTATAACACAGCACATGCGCTCTCAGCAACTTCTTAGACATCATTCATGCTAGTAGTAAGATGAAAAAAAAAAATAGTTCTGCATCTTTCTTTGATTATTTGGGGTATCTCCAAATGTGTACGAGGGACAGACTGGAATAACTTTGCCAAAGCCCATGCCGCAATCACCTTCATATAGTCACTTGGACCATTTTTCAAGGCATCTAGCATATGATAAAAAATCAAAACATCAATTTTCATTAGTTTTCCTTCTGTTGAGCCTTCCGAAATGGAACCAAATGCGTGAATGATTACCTCTATATGCTTGAAATCAATTCTTGCCAAGTATTCCTTGACAGAGTCCACCACATTGTCCCCAGCCTATGGTGCTTTTGTACTGTTAAAAAGAAATGGCATTATAGAATCCACCACACGGTCCTCAACAAGTAGTGCAAGCAAACGGAGGCAAGTGCCTCCATCCATCACTACTGGCAGGCTGATGGGGGAAAACCAGATGGTGGCTTGGGACGCTTGATTCGAAACCCATCTCAAAATGCTTGGAGCATATTTTCACACACCGGAGTCAAGGGACAAGAAGAATGTTTTGCACGAGCCTCCACCACCAATTGAAGAGCAGTGAACACATCCCCATATTCCTTGACAGAGTCCACCACATTGTCCCCAGCCTATGGTGCTTTTGTACTGTTAAAAAGAAATGGCATTATAGAATCCACCACACGGTCCTCAACAAGTAGTGCAAGCAAACGGAGGCAAGTGCCTCCATCCATCACTACTGGCAGGCTGATGGGGGAAAACCAGATGGTGGCTTGGGACGCTTGATTCGAAACCCATCTCAAAATGCTTGGAGCATATTTTCATACACCGGAGTCAAGGGACAAGAAGAATGTTTTGCACGAGCCTCCACCACCAATTGAAGAGCAGTGAACACATCCCCATATGAAGTTGTTCCGTGTTTTTGCAACTTTAATCCCGCCTGCGTTGTTACAATAAATTCACATGCCATAACTATATTGATTGACTCATAGGCTACTGTTTTCACATACTCACTACAATCTGCTCGCTGAGTCATGCTGCAAAGAGGAGGCAAAAAGCACAGTACATTTGGCACTATTTACTTGGGTGCCCGCTTAAAAATTTCCAGAAAGTAGTATAACGCTGCACATGCGCTCTCAGCAACTTCTTAGACATCATTCATGCTAGTAGTAAGATGAAAAAAAAAATAGTTCTGCATCTTTATTTGATTATTTGGGGTATCTCCAAATGTGTACGAGGGACAGACTGGAATAACTTTGCCAAAGCCCATGCCGCAATCACCTTCGTATAGTCACTTGGACAATTTTTCAAGACATCTAGCACGATATTGTCCGCTTTGGGCCCCCCTTTCTGCCCTCACGGTTTTGTTTCTGGGAGCTGACAAGCAACTTCCCAGTGGGTCACCCATCCTGGGATTGCTCTAGCCCCCAACTCGATTAACTTCGGAGTTCCCATGACTCCGAAGCCAATGAGCTCCCAAAAGGTCTCGTGCTAGATGGATGCGGGCATGTACATATAAGGTACATCAACCCCCTCTCTATTGGTCGATGTGAGATCTTACAATCCACCCCCATTAGGGGCCCGACGTCCTTGTCGGCACACTCGTACCACATGGCAGAGTGCCTATGATACCAAATTGTCACATCCCGGGATCGGCTCCGCCGTAACACGATATTGTCCGCTTTGGGCCCCCCTCTCTGCCCTCACGGTTTTGTTTCTGGGAGCTCACAAGCAACTTCCCAGTGGGTCACCCATCCTGGGATTGCTCTAGCCCCCAACTCGCTTAACTTTAGAGTTCCCATGACTCCGAAGCTAGTGAGCTCCCAAAAGGCCTCGTGCTAGATGGATGCGGGCATGTACATATAAGGCACATCAACCCCCTCTCCATTGGTCGATGTGGGATCTTACACCCAGCCTATCGTGCTTTTGTACTGTTAAATAGAAATGGCATTATAGAATCCACCATGCGGTCCCCAACTAGTTGTGTAAGCAATTTCCATTAGTTTTCCTTCGGTTGAGCCTTCCGAAATGGAACCAAATGCGTGAATGATTACCTCCATCTGCTCGCAATCAATTCTGCCAAATATTCCTTCACAGAGTCCACCACATTGTCCCCAGCCTATGGTGCTTTTTTCAAGGCATCTAGCCTATGATAAAAAATGAAAGCAGCAATTTCCATTAGTTTTCCTTCGGTTAAGCCTTCCGAAATGGAACCAAATGTGTGACTGATTACCTCCATCTGCTTGCAGTCAATTCTTGCCAAGTATCTCTTGACAAAGTCCACCACATTGTCCCCAGCCTATGGTGCTTTTTTACTGTTAAATAGAAATGGCATTATAGAATCCACCACGCGGTCCTCAACAAGTAGTGCAAGCAATTTCCATTAGTTTTCCTTTGGTTGAGTCTTCCCAAATGTACCCAAATGCGTGAATGATTACCTCCATCTGCTTGCAATCAATTCTTGTAAAGTATTCCTTGACAGAGTCCACCACATTGTCCCCACCCTATGGTGCTTTTTTCAAGGCATCTAGCATATGATCACCTCCATCTGAACCCATCCCCATATGAAGTTGTTCTGTGTTTTGCAACTTTAATTCCGCCTGCGTTGTTACTACAAATTCACATGCCATAGCTATATTGATTGACTCATAGGCTACTGTTCTGACTTACTCACTACAATCTGCTCGTTCAATCACGCTGCAAAGAGGAGGCAAAAAGCACAGTACATTCGGCACTAGTTACTTGGGTGCCCGCTTAAAAATCGCCCGAAAGTAGTACAACACTGCACATACGCTCTCAACAACTTCTTAGATATCATTCATGCTAGTAGTAAGACGAAAAAAAATAGTTCTGCATCTTTCTTTGATTATTTGGGGTATCTCCAAACATGTACGAGGGACAGATTGGAATAACTTTGCCAATGCCCATGCCGCAATCACCTTCGTATAGTCACCTGGTCCATTTTTCAAGGCATCTAGCATATGATAAAAAATCAAAACAACAATTTCCATTAGTTTTCCTTCGGTTAAGCCTTCCGAAATGGAACCAAATGCGTGAATGATTACCTCCATCTGCTTGCAATCAATTCTTGCCAAGTATTCCTTGTCAGAGTCCACCACATTGTCCCCAGCCTACGGTGCTTTTGTACTGTTAAATGGAAGTGGCATTATAGAATTCACCACACGGTCCTCAACTAGTAGTGCAAGCAATTTACATTAGTTTTCCTTCGGTTGAGCCTTCCGAAATGGAACCAAATGCGTGAATGATTACCTCCATCTGCTTGCAATCAATTTTTGCCAAGTATTCCTTGACAGAGTCCACCACATTGTCCCCAGCCTATGGTGCTTTTGTACTGTTAAATAGAAATGGCACTATAGATTCCACCACGCGGTCCTCTATTAGTAGTGCAAGCAAACGGAGGCAAGTGCCTCCAGCCATCACAACTCCCAATGCTTTATCCTCGGTCCTCTCAAGTGTCTCCAATAGCAATCTGACGAGATCTAGCACTACCGCATTGATATGATTCAAGCCTTGATCCTTATAATCATTTATTCTCATCTTCCTATCCTTCTTTATCTTGATCTCTGTCTCACATAATGTTGTTAATAATATGTTAACTCGCAATTGTACGGGGCAATTAGTAGTATAGCAAGACAAGTACGAGGTCGTACCCACGAAGACTGAGAAGTTCAAATTAGTTATGTACTTTAGATTACCAAATTCAAGAAGTTAGGAAGTTAAATCTAAAACAGAATTTAAAGCAAGAGTGAGTTTGAAAACAAATGCAGCAAGATTAAAATGAACTTTGAAGTGAGAATGCTTGTGATTATAGAAAGAAATGAACAAACTGAAATTGCAACGGAAAGCAAGTAAACAAAAGTAACAAAGGGTGGTTTTGAAAGTTAAAACACAGGTTTGGAGACTAGGGCATTCGATTCACCATAACAATTCAATTCTGGGTTATAAAGATTCAAGTAACAAGTCTAATTCAGATTCAAAGATTGATTCTAGCTAAAGTATGATTAGGCCATGGTGTTTGGTCCTAACCTTGTGTTCCTAATTCCCTAATTTGATCATTTGTTGTCTAACCTAAAATTAAGCATTAGGAACCCATTAAGCATAGAAGAACATTTTAAACAACCAAGTATGTATCTAATCCCTGTTGTCGAATGTCCATACATACTCTTCCTATTCATAGTTCAATTCGAATTAAAGCATGGTGTATACTCTTAATTCAAACCAAGATAGTTAACAAACAAGTTCTAATGGTGATCAATCATTCAAACAAGCATGTTAACTTATAAGCATAATGAATAAGAACATGAATCATGAATCAAACTTGAAACTCCAAACTTATAAACCCAGAATATTCATGTTAGGTTACATCGAAGCCCTAGTTATGGATTTAGCTACTCATAATGGAAAAGAGACTTGAACAGAAATGAGAAAACATAATGAATGCAATAAGAGTAGAAAAACCCTTTTTCTGAAGTTCTTGTGGTGTCCAAGGCTTCTCCAAGTGCTTCTCCACTTCTAATGCTTCTCCAAGAGCTTCCCCACTTCTAGAAAGATGTATGAAGGATATGGAGGTGATTTGGGATGAGTTTGAGTGAGTGGTGATGGCTAAGGAAGATGAAATTCGTAGGGAAATGGAAGAGAAGTTTGCTGGAGTTGTTTTGGTGATTGTTGGAGTGTTTGGGATTGTGAGAGTGTTTGAGGATGGTTGGAGTGAATTGTGGGGGTTGTGAATCTCAGGATTTGTTGTGTCTTGAATGTGGAATGGATGTGGTATTTATAGGGAGAGGGGAGTGACAAATCTGAATTCAATATGGCTAATGCATACAACACTTGCATTATAAAAGATGAATTGGTTGATGCACTTCACCAATAGATCCCACCAGCAGCCCTAGCTCATCTTCATGTCACCATGACCAAGCTTCCAACCAGAAATGATAGCTCATACCTAGCTCACCATGACCAAGCATCCAACCAGCACATGCTGAGGTCAGCATAACCAGCAACTTCAAGGGCTTACAACTTGGGCTTCTCTTAATCAAATTAGGACTTTAAGCACTCGAAATTGAAGTTCAGAATGTCTTCTTTCCAGCCATATGTCATTTGGGCCAATCCAAGGTCGGAGGAGGAAGTTAAGGCCAAAACAAATTGCTAACTCATTTTGCGCGCTGATAAAATCCATCCTGAGCATGGCTCTGTGTTTGCTAGGTAACAGACTCCATATTTATCCAATGGGGCTGAATTTTGGATATGTTATAGTACACACCCATTGAAACAACTTTCATGAAGAATGCTGCCTCATCCGAGCTGTGTAGGTTGCTGAAACAAAGCTTGCAATATGACCTACGGAACTGGACTGGCAGGGGGCTGTAGCCAAAATGAGTTTGTCTTTTAAGCTCTTCTTCCATTCATCCAAATTAGGCCTTAACATGCTTGAATTGCATGAATTATGCTCTCTTGCTCTATTGGCCTACAAAACACACAAAGGGAGGGAAATAACTTAGAATTATAGGAACTAAGCAAAAGAAGTAAGTAAATTGGGCATGTATATGTATGAAATTATGAGCTTAACACATAACGAACTCTAGAATTCAATGGCTTGAAGTGCAACAATATCCTCGTCATTCAAAGCCCTTTTAGTAATATGAATAATCTCTTCAAGGTCAAGAGACAGCCTTAAATTCTTGTACTAACATATAGACACCAAACACTCAAAGGCTGCCTGTTGAATCTCCACTTTAGTTGACTTAGCAAAAATTTTCGTTGAGGCCATGCATTTATTTCAGTTGAAGGTTGCTTTAGAGTTGTTGTAGGGATATGGCTAGCTGTGTGGGTGTAATATAGACAATCTGAACTTGCTTGTTTTAACTAGGTGGGTGATTTATAATTATGTTGGTAAGAGTTGTTGAACTGGTTCGGTTTTGTATAGTTTATAATCTGTTGAAACACAAGCTGAACTTGGTCTGGGAACAAATATTTCGGCAACCAATCATGAGGTGCCACGTGGACAATGGGAATATCCCTTAGGTCAATTATTATGCCCCATTTAATTGGCTAATTATCTAGACCAAAGATAAGGATATCTCCACAAATTAGGGATTTGATTCTCATCAAAAACCCTAATTGATACAATCTCTCCATTTAAGGGAAAGAATAATTCCCTCCCATATAGGAATTCTTATTTGAAAAACTCTAAAAGGCAAGAGCACTATAAAGATATGGCTACGTCACACCTCCAAGTTAATTGCGCGAGTGCAACCTGACTCTGGGGGCGAGTCACTCGCTCAGGAAGCTCTAAGCATAGGCTACTTTTGGCCTATCATGCGATAGGACTCCATGAAGTATGTCAAAATATGTGATCAATGTCAACAGTACAAGCCGGTTTCTATCCTACCTGCCGAAGTGTACCATCCGTAGAACAGCCCTTGGCCATTCATGCACTGGGCCATTGACTTAGTTGGTCCCATGCCACCAGCACCTGCCAAGAAAGACATGATGATCGTCGTCACCGACTACTTTACTAAATTGATCGAGGCCGAAGCTCTATCCTCTATTAAAGAAGCAGATGTAGAGCGATTTGTCTAGAAGAACATCATCTGTCGGTTTGGCTATCCATAGTCGCTTGTCACCAACAAGCAGATGACAAGATTCTTTGCGAAGTATGGCATCCAACAATACTTGTCTATTTCAAGATATCCGCAAGGCAATGACCAAGCATAAGTATCCAAGAAAGTTGTGCTTGATTGCTAAACCCTCCGCTTACCAGCTCAGTTCTAAGAAGTGACTGAGCCTTCTCTACTTCAGACGAAGAAAAGCTACTGTTGATGTTTTCGAGCTATTCATCCAGTTATTTCCATTTCAATAAAGCAATGTAATAACACAAATATCAATACAAGTTCAGTTGTCCATTTAAAGAATTGTTCGAGAAAAAGCATGTTCAAAGCACCCTAAGGGAGGCGCACGAAGACGTCCAAAATGTCTTAAGAGAGAGACGTAGGACACCGTCCAAAACGTCCTAAGGGAGACGTAAGGCAACCCCGTCCAAAACGTCCTAAGGGATACGTAGGACACCGTCCAAAACATTCTAAGGGAGATGTAGGAAACCATCCAAAACGTCCTAAGGAGACGTATGACAACATTCAAAGAGACAACGTAAGAAGTTAACCAACCAAGGCGCCAGTAGGCCACTTAAGCAGTTCACAAAACTCAATAAAAATTGAAGTTTCCATAGTTAAAGTAACCAATTGGCCAGAGTTTAACTAAAGAAGATGGTCAACCGAGACCAATTATTGAAAAGAAAAATAAAGCTACAAAGCATGAAAAAGTTGAATAGTCTCTATCTACTGTGAGACTTCAGCAGGTGACGCATGTCGGCAACCTATAAAACTTCGGCATGATCAGCTATGTCCCTCATGGTTCCAACCAACCTGCTATGTCACCATGATCCACCTCGACAGCCTGCTCACATCTGCTACCTTATCAGTTACATGCTCCACATCCATTGCAGCAACCTGCTCATCCTGGGCAAGGGATACCTCTAGGCAAAACAACTCCTTATCTCCATCTTCAATGGGTGATAGGAAGCAACTCCTCTCTTACAGTCCATGTCACGACCCGACTCCCCTAGCACGATATTGTCCGCTTTAGGCCCCCCTCTCTGCCCTCACGGTTTTGTTTCTGGAAGCTCACGAGCAACTTCCCAGTGGGTCACCCATCCTGGGATTGCTCTGGCCCCCAACTCACTTAACTTCGGAGTTCTTACGACTCCGAATCCAGTGAGCTCCCAAAAGGCCTCGTGCTAGGAAGAGAAGTGCCCACACATTTAAAGCACTTCACCTTTCCCTCCCCAAGCGATGTGGGATTGCTCACCGTTCTTGTTTCCCCAAGACACGGGTCTTACAGTCCAAGTAGCCTAACTTGTAAGCATCAACAATGGCTTCAGACTTGGCCGCCTTAGAAGCTTCTCGGTGGACATTGAACTTATCTAGCAGACTGTCATAACTACGGGTCATGTTAGTGACTTTATGATCGAGGTGGTCATGGGCATCTTTTCGCTCACGGAGGGCGGCAACAATTGAGTCAAGATTCCCATATTTGATAGCAAGGGAATCCAACAGAGAGAAGTTGTAACACCCTGTCCCAAATAATAGTTTATTTAATTACTTAATAGTGAAATTATGTTTTTGCCCTTGGGAGTAGGGGTACTTTAGTCACTTTTTGTTCGAGAAAGAATTTGAGGAATTGAGTAGCACTGTTGCGTAGAGCTTTGTGAATACTAGTCCATAGACAAGCAGCACGCTCAATTTCGATTTAAAACAAAGAAGTTATGATCTATGGAAGTGCAATGGCACAACCGTAAATATTGTGAAGTCCCAATTTAAGTACCAAATCAGATTCTTTTTTCTGGATTTTTTTTTCTCTCTCTCTCTCTCTCTTCCATAATAGCCAACCACTTTGGTTGGTGATATCTCAGCACTCCAGCCAACCACAGTGTTTGTGCTCAACGTTTGGAAAATGATCATGTACTGCATCAATCAAGCCTTTTTTCTTGTCTGTGATGAACACATATCCTGAGCTCTTTTTGATTCCAAGGTCCTCTGCCAACGGTTGACAAAACCATGACCATGTTTCGTAATTCTCCACCTCAGCCACTGCATATGCAATAGGATACATGCCATTGTTAGGATCCACACCAACAGCAGATAACAATTGTCCAGGATGATGACCTTTGATATGACAAGCATCAAATCCTATCATTGGCCTACATCCTTGCAAAAACCCTTGCTTAACTGCAGCCAAGCAAATGTAAATCCTCTCAAACCTTGGCCTTTCACCCTCCAACTCACATTTGATAATGACTGTGCTACCCACATTTGTCCTTCTTAGTTCAGCAGCATAATCCCATAATAACTCATATTGTTTTTCATAAGTCCCCTCAGTTATGGATGTTGCCTTATGCCTTGCCCTATATATTTGGGATTTAGAAGCTATCACAGACAAATCTTCTTGTACATGCTGCTTAAAAGTTCCCATATCCCAATTATGCAGTCTAGACAGTTTAGTAGCATATCTCTGAGCTAACCATGTTGAGTTAGCATGAAAGTTGTGGTCAACTGTCCCACAATCATGCACGTCAACCAACTTCTTCACTTGAACCCATTCACTACCATTCACTGCTGAAGCAAAACAAACCCAGTTGCAATTCCCTGCACACACTGCCCTCATCCTGTCACGATCATTGCATTTGAATTTAATCATCCTCCTGTTTATAATGGAATAGTCCCTAATTGCTTTCCTAAATAAGTCAGTGGTTGGAAATCTTAAACCCAGCTTGAACACAAGGTTGCGCATATCTGTTTCTGGCCTAAATTCTTGAAATTTAGGCAATTTCCTCTTCCTTTTCTTCTGGTTCCGATTATCCTCGTCATTTGAGCTACTATCCAAGCTCTCAACATCACTTTTAGCTACATCAATTGACTCCCCATCTTCTTCTACAGGGGCATTTGGGTCTTCAACTACTTCAGGGTGGTCTACATAATTTTCAAATGCTTTATCATCCTTTTTCAACAACTCACATTCATTTTCACTCTGCTCATATGCACTGTCAACAAAATCAGGGTCATCTTCCTCTTCTTCATCTTCACTGTCTTCATTCCTGTCTTCCACATCAGTCTCACCTATATCAGCCCTATTACCCTCATTGTTCAGGGGCCCATCATCATCACTTGAATCCCAGTCTTCAACTGTGCAAGCAGGCCCATGATCCTCAGTAAAAGGCCCCCCATCTTTATCATTGTTAAGTGGCCCACTGCCTTCATCTATGTTTACTGGCCCAATTTCCTCATTCAAACCCGCACGTTCCTCTTCCCTATTCTCATTCAATGCCAGACCTTCCTCTTCACTATCCTCATTCAAAGCCATACCTACCTCTTCAATGTGTTGTACATAAATTAGCACCACTCTCTCATAAGAAAGTGGTACCTTATCACACAAACTTAACAGCTTACCATCTGTCTCTAGATCCAGTAACTCATCATTTACTACTCCTTTAAGTGATACTTTCCCCATGTGCCCAAGCACTTTCACTTGCTCCCACATCTCTAACATATTTATATACTCTACAGGACACCAATCCAAATATCCTACAGACCCTCCACTATAACACCACTTATTCTGTTTGTTTTTCACAATTCTACCACCATGATGCACTTCAAATGTGACTAACTCTTTGTCCTCTACACACAAACAAAAAGGAGTTTGTCTTTAAGAACAGTAAAATAGTCTTCTAAGCCAATTATTAAAAGCAAGACAACAAACATTGTTAGATTAACATATTCAAAGCTAACCACAAGAAAACAAAACCGGGACCACATCAGGAAAGGTATACTGCATTACAACCCACTCTCCCGACAACAAATAACACAAAAAGACCTAAAGACTATCCATTTGTACACAACGCGCATCACTATCAGCTCAAGGTTCTTTTCCACATAACATGACAAGATTCCTTTTCAGAAAACAGGTCACTTTTCAGAAGAATCACTTACCGTACAAAGGTTGTGCTTCTCCTGCTTCTCGCCACATGGGCATCGTCGTCCACTCGCGTCGCTTCTTCTTGCCTTCAACTCTTCGAAACCAACTCACGGCGCTCTCTCTCTCTCTCTCTCTCTCTCTCTCTCTCACAGTGCTCAAACCCTAGACCTAAAATCCCCAAATCTCAATTTTCCCTCCCAAGCTGATTTCCTCTTTTCATTTTTCATTTTTCTGAGATTATAGTCGCTTTTAGTTAGACATGGGTCCACAAATCCACATCAGCAAGCCTAACGATCTTTTAGTTAGAGGTGGGATCCACAAGTCCACGTCACAACCTCAGATTGGTGGGAAAAAGCCCAGCTCAGTTGAATTGACCAATATACCCCTGCCACGTCAGCATTTTAACGGAATTTGGGATGGCGTTGATGGAAAGTGGTAAAGTGACACACGAAACCTTGGTCAAGGGGGCAAAGTGGGTCACTTTAACTTTGAGGGGGTAAAGTGAGAATTGACCAATGTTCCAGGGGGCACTGTAACAGTTAAGCCTATTTTCTATTATCAAAGATTGGCATGATAGTTCAAGCTGGAAGCGGCACAATTATTTATTTATTTATTTTTGTGTACAAGGGTGGGCCGAAGCCCAAACAAGAAACAAAACATAAAAATAAAAGCCGGCGTCTAGACTCTACAAGCCCTTGTATAATCATCCTCCACTAAACGGCCCACACCACAAGGTGGGTTTCCAAGAACGGAGGTCACAGTTATTCTATTTTAGCGATATTCGATAATAAAAAAAATATAGAAAAGCACTTTAAGCCATATCTTATCCTATATTGACATAAAACTAGACCATTTCTTTATGTCTTATGGTGATTCAACCTTCGTTGTTTTTTTCTCTTTCGTTTTCACTTTTATCCTTTTGTCTTTTTATTTTAAAGTTGCATACTTCTTTCACATTTTTTAAATTTATCAATTTCAATAAGTTGAAGACCTAAACTATTGTGGTGCATTTGAATGAGGAAAATAAACTTGGGATTTTGACAAAAGTCAGAATTTCTAAATTGACATAAATCACGTGGGAAAAAAAACATGGAATTTAGAGGTCATAAGTCCCAACTTTAAATTCTATATATAAATAGTCGTCATTTCTAATATTTCAAGATGATAAACGTTAAATTTTGTGTTTAAATCCATTAGCCAAACAAAAAACTTTACAAATCCTCAAACATTAATTTTCTTCATTTTAAATTCCATCATTTATGAATATCTTAGAGCATCTACAATCATGCTCTCTATTTTTTCGTTAAAATTTAGCTAAAAACACACGAAAGTTATTTTAGGAGCTCGCTATAAAATTTCAACTAATCATACTCTCTAGTTTAGAAAGTCATAAATGCTATAATTCTTTTTTAATTCAACATAAATAGTCCAACCTCTATAAATATATATACAATCCCCTTCTATTGAGGGACACCCTTTAGGGTATCTTACGATTTTTTTTTTTTTTAACGATCCAAACCATCTATTTTTTAAGTCTATATTCATAGATCATCCTTGCAAAAAATTAGACAAATCAGAAACTGTTTCTACATCCAATTGTGTCATACAAAATCAATGAACACGATACTTAGTACTAAAATTTCAAGAACTCAATTGAGTGGTCAAATGATATCGGATTCAAGTGATTTTTTATATAGATGATTTTTGAACAATTATTTAAAAACTAGACGGTTTGGATTAGTGGAATAAAATGTGGAGTAAAGCCCTACAAAGGTGTCCCTCAAATAGAAGGTTTAATGAATATTTTAAACTTAAAATTAATATTGGCTATTATAGGGAGCTTAGGGATCCCACGTGTACATGATCTACTCATGCATTCTAATGTTGAGATAAATTAGAGAAATTATTGTGTGTATCCGATTAACACTACACTACACTATTCAAACTTCGTTTTCTTATTATTTGAGTATTTTTTATGAAGGGTTTAGATAATGTAAGAGTTCCTAAAAGTAGAAGTCTCCAAGAGACTAATAGGGAGCATGATTGGACTTGGAGGTAGGCTTTTTGACTTTCTCCCTAAATTTGATCTAAAGAGGTAATTTAGAAAGTCCACTGCGAATGCTCTTAGTACTTTTAAACATCCACTATCCTTATCCAAACCTGGCGTTAGATTATGATTGGATCCCTTTAGGCTTCAATGTTATGTAATTTTGAGTACTAACTAAGCTGAAATTGTCTTAGAGGTCATTGTAAGTTGGCCTATTTGATACGGTTTCTTCACTTGTCTCACTAGCCGTTTCCCAAAAAATTATACTTGCATATTTTGACAAATTAATTTATACATTTTTGAATATCCATTCAATCGTGTTGCTGAATATAAGAATTTGCGTTGAGCTTGAAATGACATTTGTTTTTGTCTAGAATATAGGCTATAAAGATTCTAAACTTGAAAAGAACAATCCTTTTGGTCTAACTTAAAAAGAATGATTACCCATACAAGTTTGATGCATGTACTGGATAGGCCAGAATCACACTTTTGAGAAGCATCTCAAACATTGCTTCTCCATATAATCACTTTAAGTGATTGTAAAATTTATACGGAAAAGTGATTCTTGACCTATCTAAAATCACTCCCAAATGAGTTATCAAGTTATCAAGATTATAAACGACTTAGAAAGAATGATTAAGAATGATTACCTACACAAGTTCGAAGCCCATACTTAATATAACAAATAGAAATAGAATAGCCCCTAAATCACATATGATATAATATCAAATTCAGCAAAATAGGAGACTTGTTACTTATACAACAGACAACTACACAAAAAGCCCAATGTCAACGTGGCAATAATGGGGTCCACAAGTTTTAGCCCCCGTAATTTTAAATTTGTTTCTGAAAATGGATAGAAAAGCTAATTCACACGGAAGGCCTAATTGGGAGAGATGAGTATAGACTCAGCCAGAATGAAACATCTGGAGCGCGTAACCTTGTTTCTTCTGTTTCTTCTTTTTCTTCTTTTCAGTAGGATCAAAAGGGGAAATCTGCAACCCGAAAAAAAAAAACAAAGAGAAAAGAGAAGGGATGAAAAACCACATGTACAATACTTGGCTCTAGTCCAAGAGAATCAAGACATGGACTCGGTATAGCTCACTGGACTAGCAACCTGAACCCCATCACATTCTAGCGAGGAAATCACAACAATCTTAGTAGAATGCACCACACCAATCTAGGAAAATTTTCCTCTCTACGATGAATCAATACCTTTTTCCATTTGGGTTCTTATTTGATCACCATTAATTTTCCACTTTTAGTTCCTTTATTGTAATACTATCCCATCCTCTTTTTTACGCTAAAACTGTGTCAGGGAAATTAGATAATATATTTCGCAGACTATAATTAGCAGAGCCGGTCCTGGGTTTTCTGAGGCCCAGGGCAAATTTTTAGAATGTGCCCAAATTACAAAAAAAAAAATTATCAACAAATTAATTTTATTAGGTAACATTTTTTTAATTTTTATAAAAACACAAACAATAACAATAAAACTAATGAACAAAGAATAGTAAAATTTGGATTTTGAGCATTTTTTTTCTTCAACTCGAAACTTCAAATTTCCAATTGTAAAGAACAAGAATCTTTGTTGAGTTTTTTGCTAAAACAAATAAAAAAGAAAAATAAGTTAACAAAGATGTCTCTTGAAAAAAACCTATTATACATCTATTTATAAAAAAGAATGACACAAAGAAAAGACTTTCCAATTGCTAAAGCTTCTGATGTGTGTTGCTACCACTACCAGGTCTTTTTTTTGGCTAAGATAAGAACGTTTGTTTGGTTTTTTTTTTTTTTTTTTTTGTTAAGAACTCTTTGTTTCCATATGTTTAGTTTCATTAATTTTTGTTTTTTGAAATATTATATTATATAATTTATATTTAGTTTCCTAGAGAATCTCAAAGAGGTTTGGTGCTGCCATGATTAATGATCACGGCTACTTCCTTCTAGGACATTGACGGTTTGGGGGTTTTTTAATTTTATTAATGTAATAAATACATAGACTAAAAATTCATATTTTTGTGCCCCCACAGTTTTGGGCCCTGGTGGCCCTAGGCCAGGGCCGGCTCTGCACCTATCCAAAGTAAAATATCCTATATCATCGTCCCCAATTGTGATCTATCCAAGTAGAGGCATGCCCATTCTAAATCCAATGTATCACAACATCTATGTGATTGTTGTTCCAATGCCAAATTCATTTTCCTCGGTAGATATCATATGTATATTGTATCGTATGACTATAAAATATTGAGAGTTTGGTATAAAACATGGCAAGTACTATACTACTAGTTTGTTTTCCTGCTTTCATATTATGATATTTGGTGATATCTAATGACATATTGTTTTAGTTTATTAATTTTATTAGAATGAATTAAGATGTTGGAGGATGCTAAAATGTGTGACAGAGAAAATTCGGTAGCATTACCATAAAAATTGATCCTGCCAATTTCAATCTTGGCATGCTGCTACCTGAAATGTTGAACGAGGTTGGTGATTGAAAATCTGCCAAACAAAACCATGTAGGTCAAGTTAAATGAAGGATGGTGTCAAAGTTGAAAAAGTCAAAGTTGAGCAAAATAAAGGATGGTGTCACCACCAACCAACAGTAACAGGAATTTTGATCATAGATATGCAGAGCAGATTTTCTTTATATAACATCGATATAAATTTTGATCGTAGATACAAATTAACTAGGGTTTTGATTCTTACTTTATTTTGTTTTTAATATTGAGGGTATTTAAGTTAGTGGTTGTTTAAGAACATTGTAGTAGAGTAGAATAATGCATGTGTGTACTGATCGTCCTTCCTAACTTCGGAAAAAAAAAAAAAATAGGAATAATGTCATACCTCATATTGTTTAATTCGTTTGTTCACTCTGGTATGTCAATTTAATTTAAACAATTTTAGTCTTATAGTTTGTTGTTGCTATCAAGTTCAAAACATAATCTAATTAATTTATTGACAAAAAAATATATAATTAATTTATGGAACTCTCGACATGGCAATATACAACCAACAAATGTCATAACTTTTTTGTCTCAATGAAACTTTTACAATCCCACCGGAACATAACCATTCCGTCTACTTTCGCAATGCTAGATTTGTAGGATTTAGCCGTTAACTAAACATAACTATATGACTCAAATTGTCAAAATTAAAAATGACATAGATCAAGCAGATGTGGGTAATGCCACTTGATCAAGGTAGTGTGTCCTTCCCTTACTCCCTCCATATGACAATTATATCCCTATGTTTACCACAAAGGACTTAATAAAATTATGAAAAATTTATCGCTCTCATTGACCCCAAAACCTATGCCATCAAACTCAACAACCATGTCTTTCACTTCTTAATCTTAAACACAAACAAGAACTCATCCAAATGTGCCTCCAGATTGATACATGGCAATTTTTCCCTCCGTAGAAATGGTCCATGTTATATCGCATTTACTTTTACAGACAATTATATATTTTGGCCTTCTAATAAAAAAACTGAAGAAAAAAAAAAACTGCAAAAGGACTCAAATGACCAATGACGGTTGTAGATGTGCCAATGAGTATTATCTGTGCCTAATGAACGGTAGCCACATAACATCGTCGTTTCTAAAGCCAATAACGACGTTTATTCGTGGCTACTATACACTAGAGACGGATATAACATCCATATCATGCCTACAAAGGTCACGGGTAATCTGCTTAAAAAAATATAAAAAAAGGGAGGGGGGCGGGGGGGGGAACCGGATAATCAGTGTCCTTTGTAGCCTTTTTTTGTACTAACTTCTTGTCCATAAATTGGTAATCTGGATAAACTTAACATATTGAAGTGCGATTACACTCAATTTAACGATAGATTTTAGCTAAACAATCTTGGCGTATATTGTTACTGCATGGTAGCTTTATTGGGGTTTAGGGTTTCTTGCCTAGGTTCATCCCAATTGTCTATGGCCTATCTAATCCAAGTAGAGGCAGGTCCATCCTGAATCCAATGTATCACAACATGTATGTGACTGTAGTCAAATGCCAAACTCATTTTCTTCGGTAGGCATAAGATGTATATTGCATGGTACTAATGGTATATGACTATAAAATATTGACCCTTGGTATAAACACAATTACTATACTACTAAGGTTTGCTTTCATGCTTATGACATTAGGTTATCTAATGGGATATTGTACTAGGTTATTAGAATTAATTAAGATATTGGAGGATGCTAAAACGTTGAAAGTAGTAATTAAGCTTTGGACTGGTCATGTATGTACTACTGTTTGGAGTGGATTTCTACTACTCAATTAATATCATATATCACTTGAATATTTATATTTAATTAATTGTATTTGTGTAACAGTTGTGTGGCAAATCCTCAATTGGATTTCCAACTTAACAATCAATATATTCTTTAATGGGAGTTAATGTAACCAACAGAATTGAATGAGTTGATGTTGGGTGATAAAAGAATAAGCAATTGAACCATGCCACCTTACACAATGGTGGCTATTCATTCTTGAAGTTAAACATTGGAGTAAGGAGGAATAGGAATCACTCATGTTGATACCGTGACTAACCGAACAATTAGCTAAGCAAGATTAGCCACGTGCCACTTTGAGAGGTTATCACCTTAGGCAAAGAAGCCTTGCCACAAGTCACAACTAGGGGCAATATCAAGAGTCCCACATTGGAAGACTAGAAGAGGTGGAGACTCCCCTTCACCTGAAAAAGAAAATCACTTTCCACTTAGAAAAGGGTCTTGACCCTTGGGCGTTATACCTTAGGCCTTAGGCCTTGGGCCTTCTTCCCTTTATTTTTGGCTCTAATTCTCTTGTACAAATGTAAACAAACATTATCAAAAATGTGATTTAACCTTTTCGTTTAGAAGGATTCTATATTGATCGCTTCCATATTGACACCAAAACCTATACTATCTTAATCTTAAACACCAACAAGAACTCATCAAAATGTGCCTCCAGACTGCTACATGGCACCTTTTTCCTCCATAGAAATGGACGCATGCTATATCGAATTTACATTTATGGACAATTGAATATTATAGCCATGACGGCCTTTCAAGCGGATAATCAGTGTCTTTTGTAGCCTAATTTTTTTACGAACTTCTTGTGCATGCATATAAGGATTCCATATTATCAGTGACCCTATTATTACTCTCATTAATTTTAATGATACTTTTTAGCTAAACAATCTTGGCATATAATGTATTATATATATGCAATCCTAACGCATATGTGGATTGATAGCTTTATGGAAGGTTATAAGGGGTTTCGGGCTTCTTGGCCAGGTCTACCATTGTTGATTTTTATTTATTTATTTATTTATTTTATTTTGGTTTGAACCACGAGGTGGTCTTGAATGGGCCCCAACTATGGGTGGCACCTTTAAGCCTTAACCACAACTCAGACTAATCCCCGCTCACACCGGGTCGGCCCGTAAGGGGTAAAGTGCTAGCCAAAGTAGTGACTCCATACGCCATTGTTGATTTTTGGCCCAGCTATCTAAATTATTTACTTAATGGGAATGAAATTATATGACAACAATTGACAAAAACAAAACATTTAGGATATAACTACAACTCAAACATAAAAATACAAAGTAAAGCAAAGGAGAAAATATTCAAAACAATTTATATGCACACAAATATATAAAATAAAATAAAAAGAACGAAAATTATAGAAATTACCAAGATTACATATACAAAACGTGAAAAAATAAAAATAAAAAATACAAGTGGGGCTAATAAGATTATATTTAATAAAAATGAAAAAGAAAAGAAAAGAAAAAATACAAGTGGGGGCTCAGTGCTTTATGGGTCAAAGTAAAACATGCTTTATACTTCAAAGGCATTGCGAAAATGTTCTCTTAGTCCTCTAGAGGCAGACCAATTCTAAATCCAATGTATCACAACACTTATGTGATTGCCGTTTAATGCAAAACACATTTTCTTCGTTAAATACATAAAATGTTTTTTTTTATTTTTTTATGTCAAAGACATACGATGTACATTGAGCGTTGATATAAACATGACAAGTACTGTACTACTACAGATCTACTGCTTTCATGTTTCTGATATTAGCGGATATCTTATTGGATATTGTATTAGTTTATTAGAATTAATTAAGATATTGGAGGATGCTAAAATGTTGGGAGTATATGTTGGGATTGCTGACCTTTAGGATGATCGCCAACATTCTCCGCAATCATTTGAAGGATGATAACAGAAATGGGTTGCAACGGTCATTGCTTTTGTAAGTTATTCAAGACTGTGGCTTGCTATGTTATGAGAAAAAAAATATGCAGATTTTTTTTACAACCATGGATTGGGACAATAGAGGAGGACAATCCCCATCTTCCAACAATAACAACAACATTAACAACCACGACAACAATAACTGATGTTGGAGCTGAACCATAATTTCATGTCAAGGAAAGTGAGATTTTCTCAGCTCTCTCTCTATTTTTTTTCCTCAAAGATTTTTTGTACGTAACAAGATAAACTGTAATTATATAACAAATCAGTTCATAGTTCAAGATTCTTTTTAAAATAAATATGCAAAGAACCATGATGTCGGCAAAGAATGCCTATAAACATGCAAGCAATGTAATCTAGCTAGTGGAGTGGAGTCATCCACGAACTCCTAATCAAACCTATGTTGAGCCAATAAGCCAACTCCCAAACTAATGGAGCCAAGAGCTACCCAAACAAAGCTATGTTGAGGAGCCAATAAGCTTACCAATCTGGGCCAAATAGCCCAAACTACTCTAAATCAAGTGTGATGGCCAATAAGCCAAAATAAGATAGTAAGAAGGTCAATTAGCCTACACCAAGCTATGTACTATTCTCCTCCAAATATAATAAAATCACTTTGTTTCAACTATTGTCCTATTGTCCTAAACTCCTTCATCACATAAACCAACAATGGTATCAGAGCAACACCACTCACAATCACCCTACAATCTAACAAGTGGTATCATAGCGTCACAAACACTCATCGCACACCTCCACCTCCTAAAATAATAACAGAGAGCTATAAATTACAAGGACTTTGATTCATCCACTTGAAATTAATAGTTGGAGAGCTAATCCTCCATCTTTGTTTAATGTTCGACTCTCTAGCTTCTAGAAGATACACGAAATTGTTTATGAAGCTTAGCATCACCGGAATTTATACGTTATTATACATATTATAGTTTAATTAAGAAAAACGTGTGTCTTTTTTCTTATTCGTAGGAATTTTATCAACTATGTTAGTTAGATATATTTAAGGAATATGTCTGTGATTCGTGAACTGGATTCAATACTAGGAGAATATAGGTCTAACATTGACTTGGACAAACCAGGGAAATAACAAAAACCAACAGGCTACAATGGAGCATGGAAGCCGCTGTAGCAGTAGTTTATTATTTGACAGTGACTTAAAAAAAATTATAATAATAAAACCAACATCTTACATGAAACCCCCGGCTATTTAAACTTTGAACTTAATTCCCTCCCAAGCCAATCAGTTTAACAAAGAATTCTACAATTGCACACATCTTGTCCAGCAACAGTCAATAAGCAATCCAATCCAATCCAATGGAGAGACAACCTGGTTTCCTCTTGACAATAATAACGTTGCTACTGCTGTGTATAACTAAAGGCCCAGTAGTAGCACGAATTACCAACTTCACCACAGATCAGTCTGCTCTTCTTGCTCTCAAATCCCATATCACCAATGATCCTCACAACTTCTTGACCACCCAATGGTCCACCACTACCTCTATTTGCAACTGGGTGGGCGTTACTTGTGGCGTACGCCACCTTAGAGTCACAGCCTTGAACCTTTCTTACATGGACCTCACAGGCACCATTCCTCCCCATCTAGGCAACCTCTCATTTCTTGTTAAGCTGCACCTCAGAAATAACAGTTTCCATGGTACCTTGCCTCAGGAATTGGCCCGTTTACGCCGACTGCAGTTCATTAACTTTGGATTCAACAATTTTATGGGAACCATTCCAGCGTGGTTCGGGTCCTTATCCAAACTTCAAGCCTTCAATATTTTTGGTAATCAGTTTTCAGGTTCCATGCCTACTGCAATCTTCAACTTATCTGCACTGCATGTTGAAATATGCAAATCATATCACAGATTATGTGGAGACAATTGTGATTTAGTTACCTTGTATAGGTCTTGATTATAGGATCTTGATTCTTTGTAATTACAGCACTTGCCTTGTATAGCCTAGCCCAGCCCTATATTACTATGTATTGTATTCATCTTTAATATATGAAAATATAGGAGTCTTCTCCTTCATTAAACGTTGTCTAGCCTCTGTTTCTTTTCATGGTATCAGAGCACCATTCCTGGTGACTCATACTCCTTTAACACCTTCCGCAAACACTGAGACATGGCTGGCGACGATGAAACACCAAAACCTTCAGGCGTTAAGCCTAACACACAAGATACAGAGACCATTGATGCCTCTGATCCTTTTTATATACACCATGCGGATCAAACAGGTCTGATCCTTGTCACGCAACTTCTAGATGGTGACAATTATGCAACTTGGAGTCGGGCGATGTTGATCAACTTGGAAGCAAAAAACAAACTCGGTTTCGTTGACGGCACAATCAAGGCACCGCCAACAACCAGCGCCAAATACCTCTTTTGGAGGAGATGCAATCAGTTGATTAAATCTTGGATTCTCAATTCCATTAGCCCTTCATTGGCTAACACTGTGATTTATGCGAACACCGCTGCTGAGGTTTGGTCAGATCTCAAAGAGCGTTTTTCTCAAGGGAATGTGTCTCGTATTTTTCAGATCAAGCGAGAAATTGCTGAAATGCGACAGCACCAGCAGTCTATTTCAGCATATTACAACATGCTTAAAGGTCTTTGGGATGAGTTGGGATCATATCTTCCCATGCCATCATGCCAATGTAATCCAGCGTGCAAGTGTGGAGTCATGAAGGAGCTTGCAGACAGAGAGCAACAAGAACAGGTACTTCAATTTCTTATGGGCCTAAATGATACTTATTCGGCTGTTCGTACGCAGATGCTTCTGATGTCTCCTTTACCCACGGTGCGCAAGGCATATGCCATGCTCATGCAAGAAGAAAGACAGCGACAAATAACTGAGAATAGCACAATCACTTCCGTTCATGCCATGAACACATCAAAGAGTACCAACAAACAGCCTCGCAAAGTGCACGACGATGACAACAAGAATTTACATTGCACACACTGTAATGGTGACACCCATACAGTTGATCGCTGCTACTACCTTAATGGTTTCCCAACATGGCATAAACTACATGGAAAGGCAGTCAAGCCACCCAACAAGAACAAGCGTGTGGGCGCCAACAACACCACCCAGGAATCACAAAAGGGAACTGGTACTCAGACTTTGGATGATCTGAAATTCACCCCTCAAGAAGTTAATCAGATCAAGTCCTTTTTACGAGGTGATGGTAAAATTCAAGCCTTTGCAAATGCTACAGGTATATCACATGACTCTTGGATAATTGATAGCGGTGCAACAGACCACATTTCTTCTTCACCCAAACTGATTCCTAAGAAAACCATTTTGTCTAATTCTTCAGTCAACATGCCTAATGGTTCACAGGCACATATCTCTTGTCTTGGTTCTGTTCAAATCACTCCTCATCTAAAATTGGAAGACGTGCTTTGTGTTCCTGGTTTCCGAGTCAATTTAATGTCCGTCAGTAAATTAACTCGTCATCTCCATTGTCTTATCTCATTCTTCCCTACTTTTTGTATCATGCAGGATTTAACAACGAAGAAGATGATTGGGTTGGGGAAGGAGCATGATGGTTTGTACTATTTAGTACCGGTCACCGAAGATTTTCTTTGTGAGCGTGGTCCCCGAATAGCGGTTGCTGCGTTGTCCTCCACTTCTGATCTTTGGCATAAACGCTTGGGTCACTTGTCTACTGGTCCAATGCGTGTTTTATCTCAAACAGTCCCTTCCATTTCATTTAATTTTCATTCTCAATGTGATGTCTGTCCTCTTGCCAAACAGACAAGATTACCATTTTCTCTAAGTTCAATTTCAACCAATAAACCTTTTGAGTTAATTCATTGCGATATATGGGGTCCTCATCGATTACCCACTAGCTCAGGTGCTCGATATTTTTTGACTATCGTAGATGACTACTCACGTTTCACATGGTTGTTCCTCATGAATCTTAAATCTGAAACACAAGAAAAGATCCAACTTTTTTTTGCCTATGTTAAAACTCAATTTCATTGTGACATTCAACAGGTGCGCAGTGACAATGGTGCAGAATTCCTGTCCATGCGTTCTTTTTTTGCTCAAATGGGCACCCTATGGCAACATTCTTGCTCACACACCCCCCAACAAAATGGGGTTGTGGAACGCAAACATCGCCATCTTCTTACTGTTGCCCGTGCTTTATGTTTTCAAGCACAAGTTCCCCTCAAGTTTTGGGGAGAGAGTATCCTTACTGCAGCCTATATCATAAACCGTTTGCCCACATTAGTGCTCTCCAAAAAATCACCCCATGAGGTTCTCTATCACACCCCACCTTCCTATCGTCATTTTCGTGTCTTCGGTTGCCTTTGCTACGCCACTCAAACAAATTCCCTCCACAAATTTGACGCGCGGGCTCGACGTTGTATCTTTGTTGGCTATCCCGCAGGGCAAAAAGCTTATCGTTTATATGACCTCACATCTCACCAATTCTTCTCCAGTCGCGACGTGGTCTTCCACGAACACATATTCCCATTTTCCACAATTTCTCAGCACACCCAAACAGCACTCCCTCACGGCCCAATTTTGCCATCCCACCCACATGACCCATTTCCTCCTGATGCCACTTTCGAGCAGCCCATCATCACCTCGGAAACAAATAAACCCTCCTCAGAAACAGTTTCCCTCTCCTCGGATACCCATCACTACCCTTCCGATACACATCCCAACGCCGACCTCAACACTGATCTCGACATCATCTCTGAGTCTATCGCTGATCCACCAGCAACCCTCGCTCCTTTAACATCCTCCGATATTCCCATCTCAACTTCTTCCTCTCCAGCACTTCGACGCAGCACTCGTTCTCGGCAACCCAACGTACGTCTCCTCGACTACGCATGCTCACTGGTGACTGCTCCTACTCCCACTCCATCCTCTTCTTCGGTGTCAGGTACTCGCTATCCTCTCTCCAAATATCTCTCTTCTTCTCATTTATCTTCCTCATATCGCTCTTTTTTGCATAATATTACTACTTGTGTCGAACCCACTTCTTTTGCACAGGCTAACCTTGATCCCAAGTGGCGTGAAGCCATGGCAGCTGAATTGCAGGCTCTTGAACAAAATCATACATGGACTCTCACCTCACTACCTCCTGGCAAACGTGCTATTGGGAGCCGTTGGGTTTACAAAATCAAGCATAAATCAGATGGCTCTGTTGAGCGCTATAAGGCGCGGCTGGTAGCCAAAGGTTACACCCAAACTGAAGGCTTGGATTATTACGAGACTTTTGCCCCGGTGGCCAAATTGGTCACTGTTCGATGTTTATTAGCAGTGGCTGCTCATCACACTTGGCCTCTTCATCAACTAGACGTCCAAAATGCTTTCCTCCATGGTGATTTGGAGGAAGAGGTTTACATGTTACCCCCACCTGGCCTTCGTCGACAGGGGGAGCACTTGGTTTGTCGACTCCGGAAATCTTTATATGGCTTAAAGCAAGCTTCACGGCAGTGGTTTTCCAAATTTTCCACAGCTATTCAACATGCTGGTTTTCGACAATCAAGGGCTGATTACTCTATGTTCACTCGTGTAAAAGGTAAATCCATCACTGTGGTATTGGTCTATGTTGATGATATGATCATAACCGGAAATGATCCTACTGCCATACAACAATTAAAGGGTTTTCTCCATCATCAATTTCGAATCAAAGATCTTGGTTTGCTAAAATATTTCCTCGGAATTGAAGTAGCTCGCTCCAAGGAAGGCATCTCCATTTCACAGAGAAAGTATATTTTAGACATATTGGATGATGTTGGTTTGTTAGGGGCTTGTCCTGTGGATTTTCCCATGGAACAAGACTTAAAATTACAGTCGACAGAAGGAGAATTGTTGAAAGACCCCACTCGTTATAGAAGAATTGTGGGGCGTCTCATCTATCTCACAATAACAAGGCCTGACATTTCATATCCTGTACAAGTCCTCAGTCAATTCATGAGCCAACCACGCAAACCACACCTTGCAGCAGCCATGCGTGTGTTGAAATATTTGAAGGGGTCAATAGGCCAAGGATTAATATTTCCATCCAACAATTCTTTGCAGCTACGAGGTTATTGTGATGCCTCGTGGGCGTCGTGTCCTACAACAAGGCGCTCCGTTACGGGATACTGCATCTTCTTAGGTAACTCCTTGATATCTTGGAAGACCAAGAAGCAGCATACAATATCACGATCTTCTGCGGAGGCAGAGTATAGATCAATGGCAGCAATTACCTGTGAACTCACATGGCTACGTTTTCTGCTACAAGATCTTCGAGTCCTTCATGCCGCACCTGCTCGGGTTCACTGTGATAATCAGGCCGCGCTACACATTGCGGCTAATCATGTCTTTCATGAACGTACCAAACACATAGAGCTAGACTGTCATCTGATTCGAGAAAAAATTCAAGCTGGGCTTATCACAACTCATTTCACACCATCTAAACATCAGGTTGCAGACTTGTTTACCAAAGCACTTGGTAAACTCATGTTTCAAGCTCATTGCCGCAAGTTGGGCATGCACAATATCCATGCTCCAACTTGAGGGGGAGTGTTGAAATATGCAAATCATATCACAGATTATGTGGAGACAATTGTGATTTAGTTACCTTGTATAGGTCTTGATTATAGGATCTTGATTCTTTGTAATTACAGCACTTGCCTTGTATAGCCTAGCCCAGCCCTATATTACTATGTATTGTATTCATCTTTAATATATGAAAATATAGGAGTCTTCTCCTTCATTAAACGTTGTCTAGCCTCTGTTTCTTTTCACTGCAAGTAATTAATATGGGAAATAACCAGCTATCAGGTGCGCACCAACAACCAACTATCTAGGAATCTATTGTTGATCAATCATTACATTATAACATCTTGTTATTAATCTATACGATGAGATGAGCTTAACTATATCTGTTATTTCTTTTTCTTTTTTCCTTCTTCTTTGTGGCGCACATATATAACAGGTAGCATACCAAGAGAAATAGGGAATTTAACAATGTTGAAGGTGATACGCCTTGACTTCAACAATTTCAAAGGTAGATATGACTCGGCTAAGCTTTGACTACAACAATGTTGCAGTGTCATTAATTATATATACACGCATTTATAATGAGTTTATCGATATTTTTCAGAAATTCCAAATGAGATTGGCTCTTTAGATCAGGTGGAGTTCATGTATGTGCAGGAGAATGCCCTAAAAGGGCATGTTCCTGTGACTGTCTTCAACATATCTCTTCTTTGACTATGTTGTCACTAAACAGCTTGAATGGTGGCATTCCAGACAATATATGTCAGTATCTTCCTAATATTCAGTTGCTGAATTTGGGTAACAACCAGTTTGGTGGTCCACTTCCATCCAAATTATGGCAATGCAAAGAGCTTCTGGAATTAGTATTGGAGAATAACAATTTCAGTGGAAGCATACCCAAAAATATTGGGAACTTGACCCAATCAATGGAGATTTATATTGCCTACAACAATTTGACAGGTATTTGAAATGTCATGTCAACTCTATTCATTTTATACTATTGTTCCTTTCATGATTTATATCAATTTTATAAATGTTGTCCTTCATTATGAACAAGGTGACCTTATGATTTTCTTTTAATCATATATAACTAAATTCACATATATAATATTGCAGAGTTTGGAATGGAAGGAATCATTTCAACCAGAGGAGATGTGTATAGTTTCGGTATTGTACTTATGGAGACATTCACAAGAAGGAAGCCAATTGATGAAATGTTTGTTGGGGAGATGAATTTAAAGCAATGGATTGCAAATTCATTACTTCCATATGCTGCAATTGTTGAAGTTGTTGATGCCAATTTACTTGGAACAGAGGAAGATGGTGATTTTGTGAGTAGGAGGGATTGCTTATCATCCATTATGAGATTAGCTCTAGCTTGTTGTACAGAATTGCCGGAAAAGAGGATTAACATGCAAGAAGCTCTAGTCACACTCAATAAAATCAAGATTAAGTTTTTGAAGGACTATGGACGAGTGCAGTCTTAGTTGTTCATCCTCTTGTTTTTTTTAATCCATTTTCTTCTTGTTGTTTTTCAGCTGCAAAGAGTGCATGAATTGTGTGTTCGGAAAAAAAAAAAAAAAAAAACCCCGCGTATAGCCGCTAGGCTATACTATTTATAAATAAAAAAGACCCGCCTAGCATTAGGTGCCACGTGTCAAAACCGTATAGCCGCACGGCTATAAGATCTTTAAAACAAATATCACCGTAGTGAAGCCGCGCGGTTATACTATTTTTTAAAAATAAAAAAAATAATGGGTATAGCCGATCGGCTATACTATTTTGACAAAAATACCCAATAAAATGGCTACCCACGTGTAAAAACAGTATAGCCGAGCGGCTATACGATTTTTAAAAAAGAAATGCCGTAGTATAGCCGCCCGGCTATACGATGTAAATATATTATATTTAAACGGAATAGCCGCACGGCTATACCGTTTATTTTCAAAAATTAAAAATAAGTATACTCCTAGTTGCATTAGTTTATACTTTATTGATATTAATCGGCTAGTTTCAACATATTCAAAGCGGATATTGAAGAAATAGAAATTTCACAATAAATCAATCTGAGAATTCAATTTTTTCTTCTTCTTTTTTTGTGGGAATGTTTGCCTTTGATCTAACTCATTTTCTCGAGTGAAACTTGTTGGAGGAACAACAATCAATATTATTATAATAATTTAATTAAACAACATATAGAATAATGAAATTAAATATGGCAGTAAATTAAAAACTTATTGTTCTTGCATATAGAGACTTGAAGAATTGCAAAGTCCTTGAAATAGAATCTCACCCCTACTCAGTGCTTGTGTTTAAACAGAGTGGTTGATACCTGTTCCAACACGTATTAGATAAGGGCAAACTCAATAAGACAAAAACATTATATGATATTTGAATTTTAAAAATATTTCAAATAAATAAATAAATAATTACTTAATTGGGTTTAATTTAAATTATGGAGGCCAAAAAGTATACAAAAAACAGATGTATTATTGAAAAATATATACATACATGTATAATACGAGTATTAAACATGAAAATGCTAAATTTTTTATATGGGTAATAACTCTGGCAAAGTAAACAAATCAAATGGGACAATAGAGACTCAAGTAATGGTCTAATAGTAATGGATAATGCTCTAAAGACTCTTATCGATAAAAGAACATCGGGGAAAAACAATTTTTTTTAAGGGATCCCATTAAATATATATATATATATATATATATATATATATATATATATATATATATATATATATATATATATATATATATATAAAGCGTATAGCCACTTGGCTATACCATTTTTTTTAAAAGATCAAACTTACTTGAAACAAACATTAATAAGATTGATACTCTTGATACACACTTGATACACACATATAACATAGAGTAGATACAAAGCCTATTTATAGGCCACAATATTAACTCAATATTAAACATAACCATAACCACTATACCCACTAAACTTCACTTTAATTTCAACTCATAAACTAGACATAATAGCTAAATCCTTTTGACTCGGCTATACCATTTTTTTTTTTTAACAGAAGGATAACGTTAACAAAATAAGTCTAGCCGCGCGGCTGTACCCGTTTATAAATTTTTTTTTTTTATATAAAAAGAAGAAACCCATAGCGATTAGGTGCCACGTCTCAAAATAAGTATAGCCGGTCGGCTATACTAATTTTTTAAAACAAATTAAAAAATCGGGTATAGCCACGCGGCTATACTCTTTATTTAAAAAAAAAGAGTAGCCACACAACGCCTTGGCGCCGCGTGTCGAAAAAGGTATAGCCGCCCGGCTATACTATTCTTAATAAAACCAAGTATAGCTCGCGGCTATACTATTTATTATTAAAAAAAAAAAGAGGATCCGTCCAGCTAGTAGGCGCCACTTGTAAACAGTGTATAGCCGTCTGGCTATACTAATTATTACAAAAAAAAAATAGAGTTTCCTTCTAGCGAGTTGGCGCCACGTGTAAAACAGTATAGCCGAGCGGCGATACTATGTAAAAATAAAAAATAAAAACACTGAGTATAGCCGCGCGGCTGCACTATTTGTTTATATTATTAAAAAAAAAAAAAAAAAAAAAGGACCCCCTAGTGGTTGGAGGAAAAAAGTGTTTGAGTCCGGGTAATACATGAGTAGTTGTATTTTGAAAGGTGAAAAATTAAGTTTAGTCTTTTATGGTTGGAGATGACCTAATCTAAACAGTTTTAAGGCTTTCAAATTAACCATGTTTTATCAGATAATTCAAACTCATAAGGTACACAATTTATTAAATATAAATAACTTATGCAACTCCGAAAGTAAGAGCAAGTAATTTGATTGGAGGGGTTGAGAATCGATACAATTTAACAACAGAAGGATCGAAAGACATTATTATTGAAGGTGTCAATCAAGCTCATGCAAGATAATTGTCTGGTGAAGGTGTCAATCAAGCTTATGCAAGATAATTGTCTGGAAAATTTTAGTTTGATATGCGTACAGAAAAGAACAAATTTAGTGGCTAACGAGCTTGCAAAGGAAGTTCGTGTTTAGGAATCTATGGGGATTCTCGTTGTGATCTTTATTTGCCATTAAAACATTATTTAAAGAAAAGAAAAAAAAGGGCTTTGGTGTGGAAATATTCAGCTCAGTTGTTTGGTTGTTCAGTTTTGAGGATGATTGGAAAGCCATGGATTTATAAATGGTGGTGACCTCCAACAGAGGTCAAAGACACAACTGAGTGTCCCTTGCCAGTATTTCCAAAAGAGAAAATTCCTGGTACACAACTTGTCACATAACTGGCATGTGAAAGGGATACAAGATTGTCTCTTGGCGGAGACATATGCATCATCACAAAATAGCCACTTTCACACTGCGATTACAATAGAATAACCACCTAATATTAGCAGTAAATTTGAAGGGGTGAAAAGTTCCATCTTAATATCAAAATACTCGGCTGTGCTTTTTGAGAAACGATGTTACAATAACAACAATGTGCAAGGGGTGGAAATAAACAAGTCAAACGCAATGTTCAAAGATGCCACCTCCTACATTATTATCTAAGTTTCTGCTAAGAAAATGTATATTTAGGAGGTTACAGTGCTGCAATGCACTCAATTTCAATCTTGGCATCCAATGGCAATGCTGCTACCTGAAATGTTGAACGAGCTGGGGCTGGTGACGGAAAATCTGCAAAACAAAACCATGTAAGACAAGTTGAATGAATAAGTATAATGGTTGTCACCAGCATGTTTCGCATAACTTTATAATGAAAGACTCAAAGACCAGTTGAGCAAAATAAAGGATTGTGTCACCACCAACCAACAGTCATGCTTCAAGTGTTCTAGACTATAAAATTTGACAGAGTAATCACGTGCAAACTTTAGCAGGGAAAATATTGTAGATATGCAAAGGAGGAGTTGGAGTGTTAAAGTTAACTGCATTCTATCCAAGTCTCTTTTTTGTAAGTAGTAATGGAAGTCCTATGAGTACCAAGATACCCTTATAGTTTTGGCAGATGGATGAAACACGACCTGCAAAGCTGGAAGACCTTGTGCTATATACATATTTTGCATGACACAAATTAAAAATTCAATCTTCAGCATCAAATTTATATCTCCATAAAACTCACATTTAGCATAGATCTCATTGACTTTCTTGAAGTCTTTCAAGTCAGCCAACCTGCATGAACATAAGAAAGAACAAATTGCATCTCCAACAATAAAATTAAAAATCAAAATTGAGCAAAGAAAAAATGGATCCATACAGAATTGTCGTTTTAACCACAGAAGAATAGTTGGCGCCACTTGCTTTCAGTATTTCCCCCATATTTTTTAGAACCTGCAATAGTTTCATAAGCCCAAATCTGTCAGAAACAGTCAGACAACCAATGCCATCATCTATACTCCATTGCAAAGATGATGAAACAAAAGAACATAACTACCTCGCTTATGAGTTCACAACACAACAGGTTAACTATATAGAAATTAGGATAAGAAATGCAACTTCTCCTTCATGAAGGTTTGTCAAAAACATTAGGATAAGCTTTGGTTGCAATGTTGCACAGAAAAACAAATATCAAATATTTTGTTTTTAACTTCTGAACAATTGAGACAGTAACTGTTATAAATTCTGCAGAGGTACCAAGTGGACTGATCAGTAATGTAAGATCCCACAACCACCAAATTCTCCAACTTTCACTTCTAAATCATGAGGAAGTTAATTGGTTTAAAGGTTACAGCATGACAGCAGTAAAAAAATCAAGGAACATATCACCAACAAATCCCAAAAAAATAATAACAGATTTATGATTATATTAAATCCAAAAATAAACCACACAACTATACCTAATACATCAGAACATAGTAAGACATGTACAAGCCATTAACAATACCTGCTCTGTCTGATCTTCAACATTCTCAGATATGAACTTCCCAGTCTGCATTTGAACACAAAACATAAGTTTTTATCTGATGTATGTGGGTACGAGGATAGGAACATTGATGGATTAAAGTGACGAGGAAAAACATAACGTCATGAAACAAACCTCGGGAATCAGACCAAGAACACCAGACACATGGACAAAGTTGTTGGCTTTGATGGCCTGAGAATAGGGTCCCAATGCAGCCGGGGCCTTGTCTGTGTGAACAGCTTCCTTGATTCCTAATCAAACCAAACAAAACTTACCCATGTTAAATTCATAGGCAAAGTTTGAATCTTTTTATCTAAAATTCATCAAAAGGAAATTCCATAAGCGAGAACCAGCTTATACAACCAAACAAAGGAACAGCCTAGGCCGGCTTTCTAATCCAAGCAACCAAACAGAGCGAAATGAGAAAACTAATTAGTGAACAAAAATCAAAAGAGATAAAATTTCAAAAACAAACGGAGATTACGAGCGTCAGTGGAAATGGCTAAGCAAGCGAAGCGCGAAGAGGGATTCGATGAAGCCGAGGATCGCCAAAAAGTGGAGCCAGCCGCCGAAGCAAAGCCCACGCCCACGGCTAACGGAGCCCGGGTGCGCAATGCGCCCAGGTCGATCGTCGGCAAGTGTAAGCTCCTCGCCGCACACCAAGCCATCGCTATGTCTCTCTCTTGCTCGCTCTGTGTCGTCTCACTTGGTCTCTGGTGACTTCTTGTCACTGCTGATGGTTGGTGAATGGTGACTGTTGACTCAGTCACTCGCATATATGTTCTTGTTTTTTTTTGTCTGTTCTGAATCTCTATTTCTCTGGGCTTTTTCTTCATTTTTATTATTGGGCTTTAGTTTTGGGCCAACTGCAGAAAATTTGAAACGAATATCGTAATCTAATTTAAAATCAATTTTGTATTGCACTTGTAGCATCTTATTGGAAGTTAAAATGTTATTAGGTTTGTTGTGCAGCAGTAAAGTTCACATGTGATAACAGATATGGGCTTAGCCAAGTTGGTTAGAGCGGATCTGCTATCTATTCTGCACCTGAGTTCTAATCCTCATTCCCGTAGTTTAGATTAATATCTTTTTTTTCATGCGTAGTTTAGATTAATATCACAGATGTCATAACTCTGTCTTTTGAATTCCTAAGGCTCTGTTTGGTAGGTTGGACTGTACTTGATATTTTCAATTAAAATGAACATGGATTCTAGCCATTATTTGGTGAGCTTAAATTAGTCTTGGATTGGATATGGGCATGAGATCCATGTCCCAAATAACTATAGCTCCAGAACCCAAGCCCAGATGTGGGTTTAGAATCCAAGTCTTTTCCAGAGACACGCCTCTTCTCTCTTCTCTCGGCGAGAACGTCTCCTCTCACCAGTTTCTTCTCTTCTCTCTCTTCCCCTCTCTCTTCTCTCTTCCTCTCTTTCTGTCTTTGTGATTTTCTCCTCTTTTTATTTTTTTTCTTTTTTTTCTAGAGCCCCTTTCTTCTTCTGTTCTTCTATTCATCTTCTTCTCTGATGCTATCTCATATTTCAAGTAATCTTCTCACTTCAATCTCTCTCTTGGAAATAGGAACAAGAAAAATGGAAGGAAAATGGTGGGTTTGATGCAAAGACCATTGGCTGTAATAGGGTGGGTTTGATGCAAAGACCATTGATGCAAATCTTCTCACTTCAGTCTCTTCAATGCTATCTCATATTTCTTTTTCTTTTTTTTCTGCTTATGTTTGTTTCTGGTCCAAGATGCAAAGACCATTGGCTGTAATAGGGGAATCCCAGATTTTCTCCGTCTCCTTTTGGCTGCAATTTTTTTTATTTTTTTACTGTTGTTGTTAACAGTGGTTAATGGGTTGATTGAATTGATATGAGTAAGTTAGGGGTGTATTCAATTAGGATTTTAAAAGACTATTTTGGGATAAATAAGTCTTGTGGTATTCAATTAAGACTTTTAAATAATCTAAACAAGTCTTATGGTATTCAATCAGGACTATTAGGATTTTTTAAAGAGGGTGTCCAAATCTAGTGGTATTCAATCAAGACTTTAAACAAGTAACAAAAAGTCTTTTGGTATTCAAAAACTTGCTAATTTCGAAGGATTTTTTTTAAATAGGGAATTGGTGTGACTTTTTAGTGGGAGGTATAAATACCAAACCCTATAAAAAAATCCCACCCTAACCCATCAGACTTTTTACGTTGGATTTTTTTTTGTCTGCTAGAGAAGACGAACAGCTCTTCGTGAAGATAAACAGCTCTTCAACAAGGTATTGCTTCCTTATCGTGCTATGTCTTCTTGTGTTAATTGTCTGTGTCTATTGTTTCGATTTATGGTCTGTGCCTTTTTCGTGCTGTGCCTTTTTCGATTTTTATGGTCTGTGTCTATTGTTTCGATTTATGGTCTGTGCCTTTTTCGTATTCATACCATCGGCTTGTACTTTTCTCTATTGTTTATATATGGTTTGTTGACTTCGTAACCATGTTGATTGTCTTGTACTTTTCTCTATTGTTTATATATGGTTTGTCTTGTACCATGCTGATAGGAATTGTTTATATATTGGTGTCGTCTTGAAGAAATTATTATTAAGTTTTGAATTGTATGGAGAGAGAGAACTGAAATCAAACCCAAACAAGAAAACCTTCATGTTTGTATTGTATGGAGAGAGAGAGAACTGACTGGGTCTTGAAGCACGGGTTTTGCATTATTATTGTTGTTGGGTTTCATTAAGGAGATTTCCTTTTTCATTCAGCATTATTATTGTCTGTGGTAAATCAGTTTTCATTAACTAATAAATTTCTTACATATGTTGTAGTAGTAATTTAATGGGGGATTCACAACAAGGAAATAACAAAGGAAAGGGCAAAGAGAAAGAGAACTATGAATCTTGGACCATGGACGATACCAATGAGTTGTTGCACCTCTTGGTGGATGCTATCAATAGTGGATTGAGTGATGCTAATGGGTAATACATTGGGCCGATCACAATTCGCTGCTA
Source organism: Prunus avium (assembly GCF_965620075.1). Lineage (NCBI taxonomy): Eukaryota > Viridiplantae > Streptophyta > Magnoliopsida > Rosales > Rosaceae > Prunus > Prunus avium. The sequence continues at coordinate 21,664,928 of NC_142287.1, read as the reverse complement.
GTGAAAATTTTCACAAGATTTTGAAGGCCTTGAATTCAATAGCATCTGATTTGATGGCTAAACCAGGACCGGCTGTGCCCGCTAAAATAAGGGAAAGCACAAGGTTTTACCCTTATTTCAAGGTATGTAATAATTATCGAATTATAATAATATTGTTATTATAATATGTATTTTTCATAATATGGTTATTGTGATATATGAATAATTTTAGGATTGCATCGGAGCTATTGATGGTACACATATTCCGGCAATGGTGAGGGGGCGAGATGTAAGCAGTTATCGTAATCGTCATGGAAAGATATCACAAAATGTATTAGCAGCTTGTAACTTTGATTTGGAATTCATGTACGTTCTTAGCGGGTGGGAGGGTTCAGCTCATGATTCAAAGCTACTAAATGATGCTTTATCAAGGAGGAATGGACTTAAAGTGGCCCAAGGTAAGTACTTAATTTTTAAATGATAAATATGTTTTTTTTGTATTTTAACTTTTCATACTAATTTTATATGTATTATATATATAATTAGGTAAATATTTTCTAGTGGATTGTGGGTTTCCTAATCGGCGCCAATTTTTAGCTCCATTTCGAGGTGTGCGATATCATCTCCAAGATTTTGCAGGTCATGGTAATGACCCTCAAAATGAAAATGAATTGTTCAATCTTCGCCATGCGTCATTGAGGAATGTGATCGAGAGGATATTTGGCATTTTTAAATCTCGATTCACAATTTTTAAGTCAGCGCCTCCATTTCCATTTAAGACACAAGCAGAGCTTGTGTTAGCAGGTGTAGCACTACATAACTTTCTTCGCAAAGAGTGTCATTCTGATGAATTTCCAATTGAACCAACAGACGAATCTTCATCTTCAGTATTACCAGTTAATGAAGAAGATAATTTGGAACCTATTGTTCAAACCCAATTGCAGCAACGAGAAAATGCTAATGCATGGAGGGCTACCATAGCTTTAGATATGTGGATAAATGCTACTTAGGAGGACATGAAGCTACATCAAATTGGCTATTAAAAGATTGGGAAAATTTTATTGGCTTTTACTTTAACTTGTCTTTCTTTGTTATCTTTTTCATTGACTCTTGTAACTTTGAATGTTTGTTTTATTTATTGTTCCATTCCATTTGATCCCGTTTCTATTATTGCTGATGCAAGTGCCCACATCTAGTGTCTTTTTGCATTTGCTCTTCCGGGTTATTCTGAAATTTTATTTCTTGGGTATATAACTTGTGCTATGTAAATCCACTTAAGTATTGCTAGTATAGAATTGTCGTGGAAATGATCTCAGTGGGTGCTCGTTATGTGTTTGATTAAATGCCCAAAAGTAATGTGTGCTCTTGGACACCTTGAATATGCTCTCAGTGGGTTGTATTTCTGTGAGTAATGCAAGCTCGTGGTGTGTGGTAAAGTTGGATTGGAGAGGGTCCTTTTTTAGGCCAATCCCATGCACAGATGGTGTTTTCATTTTAATTGTTTCTCAGAATACAAATTATAGCATGCTGTGGTTTGCAGACTTGTTTCTCAGAATGCGTGAGGATGAGCAGAAAATCCAATCTCATTAGTTAGCATCATACAAAAAAAAAAAATCCATGTGGTCCTTCCAAATCTTATAAATTCTTATGATATAAATCTTTAAAATCCAAACATAAAAAATCCTGAATATAAAAAATCTTTAAAAAAAGTCCTTTCAAGTCATTATGTTGTGTTAATTTTGTTGGATTTTGTTGCTTGTTCAATTGTAGGTTCCAATCTGTTTTTTTTTTTTTTTTGGGTGAGACGCTATTGATCTCTTTTTTTTTTATTGAAGTCCCAATCTCTTTGAATGTTATGGTTCTATAATAATTTTTTTATATAAATATTGGTTCTGTAATTTGATACATTTTAAAATAATTATTTATGATATTAAATAATCTAATAAACAGTAAATTAATTTTGAATTTTTTTTAAAAATGAAGTCCAATGTTGTCCAGTTCTAGTGTTCTACCAAACAACTCAATAGGACTGAAGTCTAGCCCAGTCCAGTCCAATACTTTAAGTCTAATCCTAACCAGTCCAGTCCAGCTCACCAAACGAGGCCTAAGTGTACTAACATGGCTATTTCCAAATAGAAATATGAAAAATTGTATTGAAAATGTTTTTATTATACGCAAATATATTAGGAATGAAGATTCATTCATGCATGTATGTATGATAACAAAAATCTTCACTAAGGTAATATACATGTACCAAATTTGTGCGCTTTAATTAGCATTACAAAATAATTAACTACTTGTTGTTGCAATTTTACAAGTTGAAGCTAATAATTAAATTTATGGTGTGTTTACTAATCAGGAATTGAATTCCACCTATAGAAGATTCCTGTGTTTACTTCACGTCAATGAATTAAAAAGAAAATGGAGCCCACAATTCAATTCTTGGGTGGTATTCTAATTAGAAAAATTGATATAGATCCAAATTCTCATTGAGGAGTTGAGTTTAGTCCTCGAATTTTGTGAATTTGATCCAAGTCTTCTGATTTTTGTGCCACATAGGATTACATTCCTTTTTAAATATTTTTTGATGTAATCTTTTTATTTATTTATTTATGAAATCATTTTTTGTTCCAATGTTGCCCTTTAAGACTTTATGTCATAATAATTAGCTATTATGCCATAATAATTAGCTATTTACAATGTTTGGCATTGAATAGAAAAGGAAAATATATCAAACATATCCCAAAAATTAGTTTTTACTTACAATCATGCTCCTTCGAACCAATCTCTACTAATTTCTTGCTTCTTCAATGCAGAATTATTGGGAAAAATGCATTTATTTTATATGCGTCTTGAAATTTTTTGACAGAGGAAAAAAATGCATTTATTTTCGGTGTACGTATATTTTCTTATTGCATATTGCATAGGTATATATGTGTTTTTTTATATTTTCGATAATGTGTAATAGTATTTTATGTACCTTTATTTTTTTACAAGTAACATATAATTTTATTTGTCTATTTTTGTATCTGACTTATAGGTAGTCTTTTAATTTATGTTCCTAACTTATAGGTAACACGATTTATCACTTAGTTTTTTTCGTTGCTAATAATAACACTATTTACTTGCATGTTAGATACATAATTTCATGTGGGTGCTTGTCTGATCGATTGGTATAATATGTGAGTCTTTACGTTTCATTGATTAAATTGTATTTTATCCCTGTATTAGGAATATTATCAAGGAAAGAATTCAAAATTTAAATTCTAAAATTCAATTACATGGAAATAATGCATTAAATTTAGATTTTCAATGCGTTTTACTTATTTACCTCAAAGGGTAAAATCGACACAACAAAAAAAGTAATAAATGTCAAAGGCCTACATCTAAAATGAAAAACGCGTGGGCTAAACCTAATGACAACTGATCGCTTTGGACCTAATGAGCCATATTCTAATTCTTGGAGAACTAACCCATTATGAATTCATCTTTTTTACCCATTATATTCTCACACAATTTTAAAATTTCCAAATTTGTCATCTACTTTAACCCAACAACGAGGACATTTTAGTAATTAGTATTACTCCTACTCCAATTCCATATGGTTTAGTAAACAACTTCAATAGAAATCCGGAATCTAATTCTCCTAAATCCAACTCCTCCTCAATTCAATTATCCTCAATTCAATTCCTCATAATCCAATTACGGATTAGTAAACATGCCATTAGAGTTTAAGCATTTTAAGTATCAACATGTGTTCTGCACATAGGGCAAGAAGATTGTTGTTTTAGCCATTGGTCTATGCAGGCCATGTGAAAGAAATGCCTACAGGTGGGAAGTTCTCTTGCACACTCTCCCTCCTTCAGTTCCTGCAAATATAAACATCAAAAATCAAATTGTGAGTAAACAGTGATAACTCATAACCCAACATTTGGTTAATCGTAGGCCATATGGAAAAGGAGGAAAATTATTTGTCCGAAATTATACTATGTTTTTTTATTTCATAACCTGTTTTTGTACCTTTCAAAAACATCGTATACACTTCAGTAAGTGGAGAAAAAATTTCAAAAAATGTCACACTGGGTGTCTTACACATAAAATATTTTGAGAGTGTGCAAAGAAGACACAATTTTTTGTAATTTATATGCTATGTTATTGTGAGCTCACAGTCCCTGTGTGAGACACCCAACGTGGAAAGGGATTGTGAACTCACAATTTAATGGAAAGCTACAACAACTTTTCAAACATTTTGGATCCTAATTTTGGTTGCAATTAATCATAATAATAATAATAATAATATATATATATATATATATATATATATATATATATATACTATATATATGTTGCCCCACCTGCAAGCAAATTGAGCAGCAAAAGTCATTGCAAGACTCAATCATATTGCTAGAACGAAATGCACTTTGAGGGAGCCTTTGAATGCATTCGTGGGATAAGCCCTTAGCTCCAGCAATGTCATAAATTCCAGAAATCTCTCTATAAGTTGTTTCCAGATTGCTAATCTGCTCAATAAATTTGGCATTGTAACTCAAATTGATTACTATATAGAAAAGAAAAAAAATAACTACTTCATTGCTGGTCTGTGAAGGGAAACACTTACTTGCCAGTGATAGGCTTTTAGCACTGCAGAACTTACCCATTCCATAAACACCGTCCCATTTACCATACGCCCCAAGAGAGCAACCTATAAAAGAAAAAGTTATTATAAAATCCAACACGAAGACGGAATCTTAAATATCCAAGTAAAGTAGGAAAACGAGAGTCTAACTCTGTCATATGTGTGGTTAAGTGCTCTACCACTAGAACTATAAACCTCAAAACGAAAACTCATTATTCATTGTTACATTGTGGTTTATTGGCTTATGCATATTATAAGCACGAAATGAAAACTTACACAAGGCATTATACCTTAGACAATGATTGGCCATCAACTTCCAAATCCATCAACTGAATGGCTGCAATTGCCCCTGCCAGACAACCTATTCCGGCTCCAGTAACCAACCCGGTCTCCGTCGTCTGGCCTGTGATGGCTCCATGAATTGCTCCCATTATAGCCCCTCCTACACAACCCACAACTGTTTACAAGTGACTCTGTGTTCTCAATAAATAGGCTAAATTTTGTGTCACCCTTTCAAAACTGAGACACAGAAGAAAACCAATGAAGTCAAGGGTTATAAACATACCTAGTGCAAGAATGCAGGTAATTGCAGTAAAAACAACTCTGTTTATAACCCTTATCAAAGCCCCACCTCTTGAACCATCTCCAATAGCAGCCAAAACCCACAAAGAAACAATCTCTTTAGACCTGAATGTAGCTTTCAACAAGCCTGAAAACCATCCCTTCATCATAGAAGAAATGGGCAAGCCAGACATGGTGTTTTTGAGTGGGAAAGTGGGAGAACACACTCAAAAGATGAGGCTTTAAACGGTATTGCTTTTGGGAGTGAAGTAAGCAACCAAAGGATGAGTATTTAAAGGGTAAGGAGGTGAAGGGCTAGGCATTTAAGAGAGCTAGGAAGAGAACCAAGTGCCACAATTTACAAGTGTTACATATTATTTTACTGAGAAGGCAAATTGGCGAGCAGGAATGAGACAACACGAAATGCTACTCACTTGAGCAAGCAACCCTCTATGATTAATGCTTGTTTAAGGCATGATTTGCTTTTCATTTTCGTTTTGCCTTTTTTTATACTTTAGATCTTTTGCAATATAAAACAATTGCGTCGTACGTTTACCATATATCCCATTTCCTAATCAAACTATTGTAAAACAAAATTTGATATTAAAATGGATTATGGTAAAGTGTGGTATTGGTAGTATTGGTATAATGTGGTATTGGTATTGAGAGACTTCATGCATGAGGAGGGGTAGAATGTGGTATTGGTATTTTCTTTCAATGAACAATAAATATAGGAATACCATGAACTCCCTTTTAAAGATTTTTTTTTTTTTAAAGGACAATATATATATAGGAATAACATAAACTTCCTTCCAATTTTGGGATTGAATTCTCAGTCTAGTGGTGGTGTAAAGTGACATATATACCATGTTCAAATCTTCATATGCTAGCAAGAAAAATAAATAAATAAAGACTTTCTACCATGATAGCATTAGAGTAACCAACTCATAACTATATTTGACAAAACGTACAAGTTCAGTACATTATATAATGCAAGACCCGCAGTTTTATAGATACTGGATGGAGTTAGAATGTGAAGAAATGTCACGCATTGGAAAGTTGAGAAACATAACAAGGGTTTATATGGAGTTGGGCTACTCCTCCACATTGCCAATTGGTTTTTAGATGGAACCTCAATTTCCTTCATGGTATTAAAGCGGTTTTGCTCACGTGTAAAGCCTAACGGGCATATACCCTCAAACCAAAAGCCAAAAAAAACAGTCCGGTACTAAAAACCAGTTGAACTGATTCCTTCACAATAGTTCATCTAATTCTCATTGGTGGTTTTTAAATACTAGTGTCATCCAAATGGGGGACTCAATCCAATGGGCCAGTTCTTGAGCAGATAAGGTAGCCTCTGTGCCCAGTTGCTGTCCACAGCATGATCAAGTTGCAGAGTATATTTATTGTACCACAAAGATGGGATTTGATTTCCAATGGTTAATTGAAGCCATGGCCATCCATATTGGTACCCCTACTCAGTTCTAGTTATTTTCTTGTCAGCATACATAAATTCAAACAAAAGAGGAAATCTTAATATCTTGGCAGTTTAAATCTAGGGTGGGGTGGGGTGGGGTGGGGACTAATTGAAGTCTAAAACTGAGTAGGAAATTAATTAAGCAAAACCAGGTGCTGGGATTTTGAGCTTCTGTGGGCTTGAACTTTAATAGTAAGGGGGCCAAGGGTGGTACTATAATTAATTATGGTAGATATATAGAATATAGTAGGTATGTGATATTTGAATGGTGGATCTATAGTTTTATTTTTTAAGCAAACTTGGCCACCCTTTTTTCTCACCCATTGATTGCTATCTTTCTGTCTTGTTTGATATTTCGCCAAAATAAATAAATGCAGAGACTTGGGTTTCCAGTTTCCAGCTTGTAATGCCATCCGCTACAACAGCAACCCCACAAAGATTTTGACAAGTCATTTCTGTGCTTGTGCAGGAAAAAAAGAAGTTTAATATTGACTAGTAATTTAATTGGTATTGCATGAAGGAAAAAACTACTCGACAAGCAAAGGTAATCCAAAGAGAAAAAATGGTTTATGTAATTGGGATCCTTGTGATAATCAAGGATTAAAATATCGGCCGTGCAGATAATATCGGGCCTCCAATTTACGGATATTTCGGGGGATATATCGTTATCGTTTTAGGTATTGGGAAAAAATCAACAAAAATGATAGATATAGGCATTGAAACACATAATTTTAGTGTAAAACTTTCATAGATGTTATGTACATTATCAATGAATGTATTGAACAAATAAAACTCAAAATTTACTAATAATAAGATAAACATATGATGAAATATAAGTGGTATGTAATGCGCGTTAATGAAAAGTTTGAAAATAAAATGTTGATTAGAATGAATAAACCATGCATAAATCCATAGTTTGCTTAAACATTGGATTACAATTTAGATAAGTGTCCATCTACAAATATGAAGAGCTCCTATGAGGTTCAAACAATGAGGAACAAGTATCTAGATTCATATAATAGTCATACCAAGTCATGTAACCCGAGCAGTTTGTAAGCCATGTTTGAACATGGTGCACATAGGCCTCTCTTGAGCTCCCTATTGTCCTCCCATATATGGGATAGTTAGGATTAACCCAACTAGTAGGTCCATAATCTGTTTCATCATCTTGAGCTCCATAACTAGTTACACTATAATCAGACATGACTTAACTCTATCCATCATAAGATTCATTTGAGTTAGTACTAGGTCTAGTTCCTATGCTCATATATCCAAAATTGATCGTTATGTCCTCTTCAGATGGATTGGAGGTATGTGGGCAGTGGACTGTGCATAGATTCTTCATATTAATAAATATAGGGTTCTTGGCAAGGATTAGCTATTTTTGGGTTTCAATTTGCTTCAATTGCCTTCAAAACTTCTAAATTTTTTTTGGATTCTGTTATGGATATCGGGAAATATCGGGGATATCGGCAAAATATCGAGGATATATCGTCGATATAGGGGAAGATATGGCCTTACCCCCCAATATCGGTGTCGACAATTGAAAATACCGATATATCGGCAGATATATCGGTGTATCAGCCGATATTTCAATCCTTGGTGATAATTACAGGATATGAAAAGTACTATAGACCAACTTTCATGAACATCCACTCTATTTGGTCTGTCTCTGTTATAATTAACTTTATTTGTGGAGAAATAAGGAAAAAAGAAAATGTAATTTCCTCTCAAAGTGTTTAATTTGTTTTGCACAATAAAGAGCACTCAATTTGCATCATGTGAAATAATTTATTTTAAAAAAATATAAGCGATAGTCTAAACTACAGTGAGAGAAGGATTTCTCACACACATACTACCACGGTGTTATGGGAGTTCGAACTTGAGATCACTGATATGTAAGTCAAGGCCATTTTCCAATGACCTGTTGGCCACGTCAAACACTTTTAATAATCTATACTGTAAGGGATGAACTATGGTGTTGCTCAGCCAGTGCACTTAAAATTACAAATCCCCAAGCAAGAAGTACCTTCTTACTCGCGAACTTGGGGGACTACTATTGATACTGTGACCCAGACAGCTCTACTTTGGATGTCCTTGACCGTCTTTGGTGCCTTCATGTCCAAGATGGCTTGAATTTTTTCTAGGTTGGCCTCGATGCCACGTTGGCTGATCATGAAACCAAGGAATTTACCCGAAGCTACGCCGAAGGCACACTTCGTGGGGTTAAGTCGCATGTTGTATCGCTTCAGTACTGCGAACACGGTGGATAGGTTAGGGATGTGTTGGTCAATAGTGCCACTTTTGACTAGCATGTCATTGACGTAGACTTTCATGGTGTGGCCGATCAATGGGGAAAAAAGGTTGTTCACGAGGCGTTGATAAGTAGCTCCGATATTTTTTAGGCCGAAGGACATCACCTTATAACAGTAAAAACCTTGATCAGTAATGAAGGATATGTGGGCTTGGTCATCAAGGTGCATGAAAATCTGGTTGTATCCAGAGTAGGCATCAATAAAGCTAAGAAGGGCATGGCCCGCTGTGGCATCAACAGGCTCGATTGAGGTTGATGTAATATACGTACATGCGCCAACCCTTTTTCGGTTTACGGATCATTACTACGTTTGCTAGCCACATGGGATAATGTACTTCCTTGATGAACTCAATACTTTGTAGCTTCTCCACTTCCACTTTAATATTGACTAGTAATTTAATTGGTATTGCATGAAGGAAAAAACTACTCGACAAGCAAAGGTAATCCAAAGAGAAAAAATGATTTATGTAACTGGGATCCTTGTGATAATTACAGGATACGAAAAGTACTAAAGACCAACTTTCATGAACATTCACTACATTTGGTATGTTTGTGATAATTAACTTTATTTGTGAAGAAATAAGGAAAAAAGAAAATGTAATTTCCGCTCAAGTGTTTAATTTGTTTTGCACAGTAAAGAGCATTTAATTTGCATCATGTGAAATAATTTATTTTAAAAAAATATAAGCGATAGTCTAAACTGCAATGAGAGAGGAATTTCTCACACACATACTACCACGGTGTTATGGAAGTTCAAACTTGAGATCACTGATATGCAAGTCAATGCCATTTTCCGTCAAACACTCTTAATAATCTATACTATAATAATGAAAAATATATGATCCTCTAACCTTAAACAAGTATAATATACCCTCATTTTTTCAATCATTAATTTACCTTATTTTCAGGCCCCATGTATTGAATTAGATAAGACATCTACGATGGGGCTCTAACAGGGCCGTCCCTGAGATTTTGAGGGCCCTGTGCGAAACTTAAATTGGGGCCTCACATAATCTAATACAAAAATACTATATAAAAAAAATTGCCATAACTTAATGTTATAAACAATTTTTTTATAACTAAAAGTCACCATCAATAAATATGTAATGACAATTAGAAATCAAATTCATAAAAATTTAAATGTGTCCATTTGATAAATTTAATTGTTTGGTACGAAAATAACCTCCTTGTGCCTGCCCCTATAAGGTCCCTTGCTGCCTCAAATAAGCAATCTCTGGTTAATAGGAAAAAAAAATTGGCAATCACAAATTAAAGAGTAGCCTAACTATTTGATTTTGAGTGGTCTTTATGAATTTAGGAATTATGAATTTCTCTTTTTGGTGTTGAAATTCCTGAAATTGAAAGAATAAAAAAAATGGTCAAAGGACTGAAAAAAGAACCAAAAGAAAGATTGATGAATGATGATGATTACTTTACCAGAAAATCAGAGTTTAAGAGAAAGAAAAACCATGAAGTGTTTTTGGTTTTGAAGTAAAAAGTGTTTGGGGAATATATATACTCTTCTTGTTGTTAGCTTCGATGTTTCCCTTTTTTTCTTTAAAAGGCTTTCTGTTTTTTTTATTGATATTTATAATAATTATGTAAAGTTTGTGGTTATAAAGCAAAAATAATATGAAAAAAGCCAAATGGACTGACTTCAACAAGAATTGATGAATGATGATGATTACTTTACCAGAAAATCAGAGTTTAAGAGAAAGAAAAACCATGATGTGTTTTTGGTTTTGAAGTAAAAAGTGTTTGGGGAATATATATACTCTTCTTGTTGTTAGCTTCGATGTTTCCCTTTTTTTCTTTAAAAGGCTTTCTGTTTTTTTTTTATTGATATTTATAATAATTATGTAAAGTTTGTGGTTATAAAGCAAAAATAATATGAAAAAAGCCAAATGGACTGACTTCAACAAGAATCGAACTCTGGCGCTTCCGACAAGTGAACATGCGCTGGAGCCAACTCCACTAGACACGCTCTTGTGCAAGTATTTTGCACGCTATACTATATATACAATTCCTATAATATTAATATATACAATATAAAGAATTTTTTTTTGGGGCCCTCAAGAATCGGAGGCCCTGTGCGGTGGCGCCACTTGCACCACCCCAGGGCCGCCCCTGGGCTCTAAATGGACTCTATCACCATGGGTGATCACATTTTAGAGACTCAATTGGGATGTTAGGACATCTACAATAGGGCTCTAAATGGGCTCTTCCACCATGAGTGCACACATTTCAGAGACTCAATTGGGATCTATGCCCATTTGAGCCTCCTAAAAATTCTCACAAGCCCAAGAGTGGGTTCCATAGGAAGAGAAATTCACATGTGGGTGCACCCATGTAAAATCAGGCATGGCCGATCAATTGATTTTGGAGGTCCTGTACAAAGGGAGATGTTGAGAACCTATACATACAAGTTAAAAAAAACTCGCAATCAATAAATTGAACCGAACACATCCTTAGTAGCATTAATTACACCTTAATACATAAATAGAACCAATTCCATCCTTTAATTGCATCAACTAAATTTATTTTCTCTACTGTGTTCCAAGGATTACATATAAACCAGTGTGATGCAGCAAGTATAATGATAGTGCGGGTGGGGGAATACCTTCCGGGAGGCTGTCATGCCCAAAGCTCCATTGATTAATGAGCTACCTAGACCCCCTGACCCAGGGGCGGAGTCACACTGGGACCAGTGTGGTCACGGGCCCCCACTCAATTGTTTTATATTTTAAAAGTAATATACTATTATGTATTTCTATATGTATATTATTTCAAATACTTTACGTCTTGATATGTACTGACATGTGTTGTGGAGGGCGTATTAAGGCACAATGAGTTGTTTCAAATTGCCCCTTTGCTCAGTTGGTAGTGGTGCACTCCAGGTGTACATATTACCTTATTTCCATTTTCAACATTTAAGTAAATGTCTTTGTCCTTTTACTTTTATTAATTTTTATATTACTCCATTTACTTAAGTTTACAATGTAAATAAGGAAGTACGCCCCATTTGGATTCAAATAAAAATACTAGAAAATCAAATTCCCACCAAATCAAAATATGAAAAATCGGTTTTAGTGCAAAATACGATTTAGGCTAAAAATGATGGCTCATTAAGTCAATATATACTTCATACTAAAATCCCATAAAATCAAGTTTTCTTATTTGATGTGTAAGGAATAAAAGCCGCAAAAAATTATCTTGAGAAAATGATTATTCAGAAAAACCATTTTTCATACTTAATCAATATTTTTACATAAAATATTTTTCCATGTATGATAAGAATGCATGAAGCGACCTAAGGTTTTTTTAAAGTTTGTGAAATTTTGATTTTTTTTTTCTTTCTATTGGGTTTAATGGGGGGAAAAGCTTTAAAGATATTTGCTAAATCGCTACTCTTTGTCTATCTCTTGCAATTTTTCTTGCTCAGAATGTATTTGTCTATCCCTTTGTTGAGGACAATTATGATTGCAACCAATAAGCAATATAATTCTTGACATATGTGATATATATACTATTTTCATATGTATTGTGAGTTCGAATTTTTGATTCTTTATAATTTGTAAGAGGCCCCCACACACATGAAATCCTGGCTTCGCCATTGCCCTGACCAAGCTAAACAGGTCCATGTGGTAAGGAAAAAACCTCGGCATGGTTTTATGAAAGCAAATTGTGATGGGGCTTGGGTGGCGCAAACAAATATGGGAGGTTTTGGGTGGGTGATTCGAGACTTTGTAGATTGGATGATGCAAGCAAGACTTTGTAGACACCTATATAAAATTACCTATTGACACACAAATTGAATACCCAACCCATACCAAACTCATCAAACTTTCCCTTACTTCTGAAATGTTGAAAAAGATCAAGGATAATGCGACTTTATGGGGACCCTTTGTTCTTGGGAGGCCTAACATCGAATTTTTTTTCCCAAATTTTTAAAATTTTGTCCTTAGATAAATGCAACAAAATATTTTTAGTGTTGGGTCATAACTTCTTTTTTTTTTTAAATAGTTGGGGAACAAAAAAGATTATTTTTACTTTATTTAGGAGATATTTTTGTGATACTCGTAGTTTATTTTTGGTGTCTAAAGAAAACTTCACCCCTTTTATCATGGTGCTTGAAGAAACCCGAAACGGACGCCAAAACAAGTTTTCAATTTTATTTGAGTTCGCCCATAGATCCGACAAAACGTAAAACATAACTTCCTTTTAATTTCTTTCGTCTTCCCGTTCTGCTTTCAGCCATTAAAGACCAGTCGAAGCTCAATCTGTGCAGCAGTGTTTAAGAAGCAAAATTCGCATATAAAAAAATCCAAAAAGGTACGTAATATCTCAACTATCTTATCACGTATAATTATTTTTTATTAAAAGTACAAGACTGCTGTTCAATTTTTTCTCTGTTTTTTTTTCCCTGGAATTGGATTGTATGTTGTGTCCGTTTAGGAGTGTAGGGTATTAATTTTTAATATTTGTGCAGAATTAAAATTTGACATGTAGAATGCTATTTTCGTATTGGTACCTTTGTTAGCGACTGTGAATTCAGAATAAAGTTTTTTATTTTTTTGCTGAAAAATTCAGAATAAGGTTTCTGTTTTTCAGTTAAGTTTGTGGGCCATAGCTTTTTTTTCACAAATGCTGAGATAATATGGGACACCATAGGGTCTCAAATTTAGATGCTTCAATCTTTTTGTTTAAATTATTGTTCTTTTGGTTTTTCGTTAAGTTATAATTGTCTTTGAGATGATGGGTATCAAAAACTGCAGCAAAACTGTTTCACTTGTATATGGGATGTCTTGGGCTCCCAAAGAATGATGTGAAAACGTTACATTGTGGAACTTGGCTTTATCTGTGGTATTTAGTAGTATGTTGGAAATGGTTTTCTTTTGGAGTGTTATCATTGAAAGAAGTTGGCATGTAGAGAATTTAGGGGGTTGTTGTATTCGATTCGTATTGAAAGAATTCAGAAGTGATAAGTATGGCTACATATATGGTTACTGGAAAAAAGTTGAGAATGATGCGTCTGCAGGTGAATACATAAATTGTACTTAGTTGTGAATTCTTTTACTTACAGTTGTGTAGGGCCTAAAGTGGGAAAATTAAGGGTTGAGAAGAGCTGCATGAGACTGGTGAGGGATAAAGAGAATAGTTTCTGTGTAGTTATGCTCCAAAAATGGTTCCAAATTGAAATTACTACATCATTCTAGCTGTGAAAATGTGTCCTGATTCTCGTGTGTAGAATTTGAGTTGTAGTGCCTTTTGGCTTGAATTGGAGAACTGTTGTGTATTGATGTTTGTTGTTACCATGATTAATCTTTTGCATTCTAAATGGATTAGTAACGTTTTAATATTTTTCACAATGCTAACTTGTTCTAGATGGCATGTTTAGCTTCAATTATATTAGAAAAGGTTCCTTTACAATGGTAATCTTTTGTTCACTTTCTTTTGGAGTGAAGGTGAGGGGAATTGAGACCCCACCAATTTCTATCAGTTGTAACGAAGAATTGCTCATTTCAATTCTAAATATAATGGAATTGCGCTTTACAAAATGATAGTTTACAAGTTGCAGTTTTAATTGGTTTAAATATGACTCAGTTTTGCCTCAAAATTTGCACATGGGACTTGAATATGATTTCTTTCAGTTGTATGCACAGATGTATGTTATGCTTATTACTTATTATGATTGAATAAATTGCAGGGATACTGGTTTTACTAGAGAGCACATGGAAAACATGGATGATTCAACATTGGCTAGAGAATCAGACCTTAACTTTGCAGTTGATAATGTAGAAAAGGCTTATCGTTATGCTGATGAAAAGAGCTTTGAAAGAAGGGATTGTTTCAATGAGGATCTGAAACAACATGAGCAACAGAGTCCCCCCTCAATCCATGCAGATGTAGATTTCAAATATGAAATTTCAGAATCTCTTCCGGAAAAATCTTACCCTGTCCCAACTGAATCTGATCAAGACAGTGCCATTGAAACAAAATTTGCCCATGAGCGAGAGAGGACTGAGTCTCCATTCGAGGACAATAACCATTACCAAGGTGAGATGGATGAGTTGCATGGCAGTAATTTTCTTAATCCCTCCTCTCAATCTAAGTCGCAAACTTTCCATATTGAAATGGGAACTGAAGATTCTGCTCATTCACAGGAGTCTCCTCTGACAGAACGTGCAAACCAGGGAGTGGGAGAGGACGATTCTAACATGGGTAGGCCTACTCCTGTACCTCATGCTGGAAGAGCGAAAATGATTTTTTCCGAGAGGTCACAATATGAATCAGTTAAGCCTTTCATTCATGAAGTAGAAAGGGAAGCTAGTGATCAATGGAAAGAGCAATTGTTATCATCTCCTAAGTTACACAGGTGGGATAATGAAAATAAGAAAGATGAGTCGCCAGGTCAGAACAATAACCCAGGCATCGGCAATTCTGATATTCAATCTCTCGGAAGAATCGCCAGAGGATCAATATCTCCTAGAATAAAAAGACAAATGTCACTTTCGCCTGAAGATTCTCCTTCATCATGCGACTTGCCCAATAACCATGAGCATTTGCCTTCTCATCAAGGTTCTCAAGACCAATCACTTGCACCAAGATCACATAGCCAACATATTTCTTCACCTGATCATTATCTCCCGCCTACACAGGGCATTCGACAATTTTCCCACCATAGGGATAGTTCTGCTCTGAAGCACATATCTGCATCTCCAAGGTCGCATGGCTCACCCCCAAGGTCCCATCGCTCATCTCCAAGGTCCCATCGCTCACCCCCAAGGTCCCATCGCTCACAATCAAATTATGGGAGAAGGGACAGATTGGAGTCACGATCACCCATTCGGCATAGAGATTCTTATGGTTACCAGAGGGCTTATCGTGAGAGATCTCGATCAAGGTCCCCATATTCAAGAGCTCATCATAGATTGACAAGGTTAACTTCTATAGCCTCTCTGTTATCTTATGTTAAAATTCTACTAGTGTCAGTTTCAAATGGCAACAATTTAATAATTTGAACAAGTTGTAAGACATCTGAAAGTGAAAGTTTTGGTTTATCTTTCATTTGGTACTCCCATCCAATGACCAACTCAGCAGTTAGAAAACTGCATTTTTGAAACACCTATGTTTCTGCCCAAATTCCTGAAAATATGATTTTAACACATCAAACCTTCATCAAACATCATATATGGTGGGAACTAGCTCTCTATGAACAACTTTTCTTGTTCTTTTGAAATATGTCAAAAAGATTCCTTATCTCATATGCATTACCGTTAACTCAGGATTCTTTACATTGAATAGTACAAGGTTTTAAAATTAAATGGATATGGAGCTTAATGAGTGGACCTTTCACTCTTTGGTTGTAGCAAAGGTCTTTATCTGTCCATCTATCCATCTGTCTGTCTCTGTCTCTTTATCATCTAGTTTGGTCCCCTAATATTTTGTCCTTTAACTTGCAATAGGGGAAGGCATTCTCCAATGCAAAGGTCCCCTTCTCCAAAGAATCATTCTCGTCACCGATCGCCTAGAAGGAAACCATGGTCACCACCACCTAATAGGAAAACTGGATTAGGGAAACCTGGAAGAAATTTATTTGTTGCAGGTTTTAGCTTTTTGACTACAGAGAGAGATCTGGAAAGGAAGTTTTCTAGGTATGGCCGAGTACGAGATGTTCGTATTGTTAGAGACAAAAGGTAATTGTGCAGTTTATACTTGCATACGATAACAATGAGGTGTTTGACATTGATACTTGATGATGCATTCTATTGCTTTCTTCTTTGGGTTGAGTTTGTTATGCATATTATGTTGTTCTTCTTAGGTCTGGAGATTCACGTGGATTCGGATTCTTGACCTTGGAAAGGGATGAAGATGCCGATGCTGCAATCAGAGCTCTAGATGAGACTGAGTGGAATGGTCGGATTATTCTTGTGGAGAAATCCAAAACTTGAGAGGGCATGAAACTCACCTTTATCACAGCTCTTTTCAGTTGGTTAATTTTCCTTTTTGAAGTGAGTTCTGCCCATCACATTGTTCTTCAAAATTTATCACACATCAAATACACCTCAGAAAAAAAAAGCTTTTTTCTCTTCATTTTTCTTGTGCTCTCTTGGTTTCTATATTACTTCAGTGGATCAATGTTTCCCCCATTTCATCATCTTTGTGGAGATTAAATGGGTCAAAGATTCAAACAAACCAGTTGGTCTACCGACCAAAAACCAGTTGGTCTGAATAAATTTAAACTTGAATGTAAACAAATTAATCAGATTCAACGATTCTACGTATTTTAAAAGATTAGCTACTTTGATATGCTGGTAAATGCTAATGAGGTGGTTTTAAACCGAGTCACCAACCCCCATAAGACAACTGTCTGATTGGTCAATGGTTAAACTCATCCGACCAAAACAAGTTATTGGATTTTTGTCTAGAAAAAGAATATGGATGCCAACTTTTTTAAGTCTAATTTTCTAAAAGAAAATGAAATAAAGATCTCATAAGGTGCACTAAAATAAGTCTGTCTTTTATTTTATTTTATTCTAGTGTTGATACAAATGATATTAGGAGAGGTCATCACTTATGGCTCATTTGGGAGTGATTTTGGATAGGTCAATAATCACTTCTACGGATAATCACTTTAAGTGGTTTCCCAAAAGGAAAACACTTGCCTCCTTTTCTGAAAGTAGGAACTCATACTTTCGTGTTAATCACAATTTGACATGTGTGTTGAGATTATTCTTTTTGTGTTTTTGATGAATTATTTTTGCATGTGTCAAACTTTGATTTGCGGGAAGTAGGAATGTCTCCTTTTAGATAAGGAGGGAAGCAGTGTTCTTCCCAGAATCACTTAAAATCACCTAAAGTGATTACATGAAGAAGCACGTAAGAGGTGCTTCTCTCCATAAATGATTTTAGCTCTCCCAAAATCACTCTCTAACGAGCCATTAATCTCTAGTTGTGGAAACAAATAAATATAGAGGTGATGGTGATTATTATGGTTGGTACAAGCCTGGCCATCTTGGCGATTAAAATATGGAAGATTAGAGACAATGATTATTTGTCGTAGTGGATCGGGCATGATCAGTTGGCAACTTTTGGGTTGGGACTTGACCAAAACGAATTAATAAATCACGTTTAACGTAGTGCTTACGAACTTCTCAACAAAAATAATTAGTGGTGCTAAGTGCTAACTAATCATGTTCATCATTATTCAATATGTTGTGGCCGATACATGTCAAATGCTTGCTTTTTAAGCATCGGTAAACCAACTCTTGATCTAATAGTATTGCTCTTAGTCAATATCTAAACTAAGTTATCGACTCATATGAATGCAAGATCGATTCTTTTGTAGGTATCATGTGGGAAGTATGGGAAGCAATCACAAAATCAAAAGCCGAAAAGAAGGTCTACTTTCTTAATTTTTGTTATGTATACTGAAAACAGAAAAACTCTCAGCCCTATATAAATCCAACTTTAGAAAAAGCACAAACAAGACAGAGACATGATAATGAAATAAAGTTGCGTGAGAAACACACAAGGCCAGAGGGCCTGACGCAGTTGCTGCTGAGCTACAGAATTTTTGCTTGCAAGCTACATTACTGTTAGATTTTGTTGCTTCTGAAAACTTCTTTTAGGGTTTTTACTCAAAACCCTGGATCCTTTATGTGAGCAAAACTCAACAATAAGCCCAAGATCAGCACACCCCAATACCTTTTCCCACACATTATCTATTCCCACCAGAAAAATATTTGGCAGGCACTTATGTGTGGATGACTTTCAACTGTTGATGTATGTATCAACGATTAGTAGGGTTTGGCAGTTACATACGTGACCACCGTCCCGAGTCCATCTCATTTCCACAATTATGCTTCTATGAAACTTTCACTCTTTCTATATTTATTTTTGGTGATGCTTCTAAGAGAGAAGAGGGACTTTCCTTCGTGTTTTGGGGTTTTGGGCATGGCAAACTGGGTCATTGCTTCAAAGCGTGTGGAAGCACAAGCACCTAGCATTCAAAAACGCGTACTTGCAATTTGCAAACGTCCATTTTCCTTTCAAAGTTGCAATTATTTACGAGACTTGTTCAGCAGAGTCGGTAGAGAAAAACCCACGGGTGGTCCCGCTACCATGTACCCACGTTTTCTGTTTCTCGTTTCCTATCCGAATCACGACAAATACCCATGTGGCCACGTGTCCAATCCAATATAAGAAAAACTTGAGTGATATATGAATATCACTGTTTTGCTATCCCAATCAATCACATACTAACATGTAAAAAAATTATCACGCATGATATGTCGTGATTGGTTAAGAATAACACTGTTTTGCTATCCTCGTTCCACACAAGTGTTTCTCTATATCCTTTATATCTTTTTTTGCATGATACATGCTCCATTTAAGTCCCACTTATTTTCAGTCCCTAAATTGATTGGATGGCTTGAGAATTCCCATGTTCATGACCGTGTTTAACCTTGTGATGCACAATTCCCATTTTTGCAATTTGGGTATAAGGATGAAGAAGTTTATTATAGAGAAAATATTTGTCTCTTTTCTCGTTTGTGAGTCGCAGTTTAACATGCATGTATACATATATATTATTTATTTATTTTTAATTATTTTATATATGTATCAAAATGTGATATGCATAAATAAAAGAAATGTCTATCCACTAATGTTTTGTGTCCATAGTAAATTGTCACACTCCAACGACCACTCTATAAATCTAGTGATAATTATGTCCATTTTGTTCGAAGACGTCTAAAATTAAATCCCCCTTCTCTATTATCCAAAAAAGGAAAAAAAAATCGACTACCTTACTTTACATTTGTCACATTATATTATATGGTGGTTAAAATTTTAATTCTTTTAATTCCTCTAATATTATGGTATAGACAATCCCTTCATAAAAGCATAAAACAATGGACCAAAAAGAGCAACCATGATTGAATTAGCATCAAGAGTTCCCTTGACACTTTGATATTAATGAATTTGGTCATCATAGACTTTGTAAATGTAGTCTTTTTCTCCGATGGCTAATTATGGGTCTTCTTCTCGAATGGTCTTTGTGTTTTGTGAATTGATTAATAACCATTTTTATATTCCAGAGGATTCAATTATTTTGTTTATATTTTACAATACATGTGCAAAGTGGGGTTTACTAAAATGTTTAATGCATTTAAAATTGGGTTTAATGGTAGTTTACTTTGATGAATCACATACCATCCAAACCAAACCCATGTTAGATGCATCATTGAATCAAAAATATCAGCCACTCTTCAATGCCTTCCAAGTTCCAAGCCTTCCCCATCTGTACCTTAAAAACTACTTGAATATTGAGAAAGAAGATATGATAAATAAATTAGTAAACTTTGATTCCTTAGCCAACATTTAGGGGCCGTTTGGTTCATGGGAAAGGAGGCTTCGGAATGGGAATTCAATTGCTTTCCCATGTTTGGTAAGTCCGGGAATGGGAAATGGATTCCTGGCACATGGGAAAGTAGGGGGGAAAGTGATGCCCCCCTCTTAACTTGGGTTTTGTTTTCCCTCCTCATGGGAAAGTTTGGGAAAATGAGCCAACATTCAATGCACAATTTTCATGACTATTTTGTCCCTATGAACAATTTATAATTACAACGTATCATTAAATGCATTCTTTTTTTATTTGATTTAATATGGATATAATTGGAAAATTATACAAACTTTGTTTTCCATTCCTACTCAAAACAAACATGGGAAATGAAACAAAGTGAAATCTCCCGATTACTTTCCCAACATTACCAAACGTGGGAAAGGAATCTTTCATTCCCATTCCTTGGGAAATGACATGGGAATTGATTTCCCCTCAAATCCATTCCGTGAACCAAACGGGGCCTTAATGACAAAGACTTTCATGAAACGGGAATAACACTATTTTATTATTATAACAACATAATATACACGATAATACTTTTACGTGGCATAATATTATTGTCCTAGAATAACAAAACATTGTTATTCCCTAAAAAAAAGGATTTATAATTTTTCTGTTTTCATCGGTGTCGCTGTCTCTGTCTCTTCATTGGAATTCGGAAGTCCTGAAATGAATTGTTCAACAATTCCCACTTCATTGAATACTTGACCAAGCTCTACTTTACCTTGTATTCTACTTTTATCAAGCTCCAAAAGTCTGATCCTTTCTCCTTTAAACCCCGTCCAAACTGAAATCCCAAATTCCCTTCTTTATCACATGCTCTGCATTAAATTTCTTCAAATCCTTATCTGGGCTCTCTCTCTCTCTCCCTTTTCCTTAAATTAGCAACTTCTAGTTCAGCTGTTATATAATTTCTGATCCAAAATTCTTTTGCTTTCTCATCGTCTGAAATTTATTATATTTCAGGATTATCTTCATAA
The DNA here is from genome assembly GCF_965620075.1 of Prunus avium. Lineage (NCBI taxonomy): Eukaryota > Viridiplantae > Streptophyta > Magnoliopsida > Rosales > Rosaceae > Prunus > Prunus avium. The sequence goes on along the minus strand of NC_142287.1, from coordinate 21,643,574 downwards.
GTTCCCATTTACATTTGGGTCTTTTCCATTCATAGGAATATTCAACTTATGTTCTACTTCTGAGTTTCTGATCCAAACCCTTTTGCTCTTATCCCTGCAATTTCAGCATAGTTGTATTTGGGCAATAACAACAAATGGGTAAGTGTCTAAGCAAAAGCAAAGATTCAGAGCCACAATATAACGGTTACAGATCAGGAGGGGGGGCTGGGGCACACTACCAGAAACCCCAAGAACCTGTTGCTCACCAACCCAAGCCCTCTGCTCAGCAAGCCCACCACCAGTTACCTGAAAAACGTGGGTTGGCAGCAGCCCATCAAGAACCCCAACCAGCATGGAAGCCATCTGTTCCAGTCAAGAGCCCCAAACCAGTTCACAGGCCAGACACAATTCTCGGCAAACCATATGAGGATGTTAAGCAGCACTACACTATTGGTAAAGAATTGGGTAGAGGTCAATTTGGTGTGACTTATCTTTGCACTGAGAATTCAACTGGCAATAAATATGCTTGCAAGTCAATCTCAAAGAGGAAGCTTGTCACCAAGAATGACAAGGAGGATATTAAGCGAGAGATTCAGATTATGCAGCATTTGAGTGGGCAGGCCAACATTGTGGAATTCAAGGGTTGTTATGAGGACAAGCAATCTGTGCATGTTTGTATGGAGCTATGTGCAGGTGGTGAACTTTTTGATAGAATCATTGCCAAAGGTCATTATAGTGAAAGAGCAGCTTCTTCAATATGCAGGGCAATTGTTAATGTTGTAAACATCTGTCATTTTATGGGCGTGATGCATAGGGACCTCAAGCCGGAGAATTTCTTGCTGTCTAGCAAGGATGAGAATGCACTTCTGAAGGCTACAGATTTTGGGTTATCAGTTTTCATTGAAGAAGGTAAATTTGGCTACTTTCTTTCTTTTGGTCATTTGTGGTTTTCTGTTTTGTTTTTTTAAAGATAATTGGATAGTTGCTTTACTTGCTTGAAAGTTTACTACTTTTCACAAGGACATTAAAGTGGAAGGCACTCTATATTGATTTATATCACAGCAATGATAGTTTTTAGGTGAATAATGCAGAATAGTCTTCGATCAAAACTTTTTTTTTTTTTCATCTACAATTCGGTTGCATTCTAAATGATGTTTCTAATAATTTAATACTAAACTCGTGCCCAAAGTCAATTCAGAACATAGTTGGATTTCATAGGATATTAAGTATATCTGGCAGAAGATTAAACCATGTTGTTTTAAAAAGTAATGATGGTAACCAGGGCATGTTTAGCTGGCAATTGAGATGGTAGATAGGCACTTTATCAAAACTTTCTTCTAAATATTGAGTTTATTAGCTTTAACAATGGCAGATAAAACAGAGCTTTTGTTCAGAAGGCAGACTGGAATTGACTTTCATCAATTTAGAAATCACTGCTTTGAATTTATATTATTGTGCCAGGTTTAAAACATGATACACAGTGCACCAAACATGTTTCTACTGCCATTTTTCCATATTGGCTTCCATTCTTTTCTTGGAAGTGAGATGAGAGTTCAAAAGAAGTGTCATGGAACATACGAAGTAAATGGAGAAGGGGGGAAGAGATGAGTCTTCAATTAAGGACATGTCTGCAGTCGTAATTCTGTAGCTTGATCTTTGAACAATAATCTGAGCCATATTGTGTTTCTGTATGGAGTCCGGACCTGTAGTTTTCCTGCATTTAAGTTAACATGAATTTGTTTAACACTGTTATTGGAATTTATATTTTAACAGTTTTGTTCAACTGAGTACTTTTGGAACTAGCCAAATTTTATAATCTGGTTAGCAGACCTTCCTACAATATTCTGTAGTGTCATGGAATTCGTAGTTATCCCTTACGATGGCATCATGGAAACATATTGTGATACTCTTAAGGTCTAGATTGTTTTCTTAATGAGAAACTCAACTCCTATAGTCATTTTGGTATCACTTCTTTTGTCTTTTAAAACTAGCAAGGTGTGGATTCTGTATTTTCTTTGTCATTACTGCAGATATATGTAGTAGCCTTTTAGTGAACATTTGTCTTTATTCTGTTTCATATGCATCCACTTGTAGCATAGCTATTCATATATCTTTCCATGGTAATCTCTTGTCAGGGAAGGTGTATCGTGATATAGTTGGGAGTGCTTACTATGTTGCTCCTGAAGTACTTAAACGCAGATATGGCAAGGAAATAGATATTTGGAGCGCTGGAGTTATATTGTATATTTTACTGAGTGGAGTGCCTCCATTTTGGGCTGGTAAAAGAACACTTCTATACTTGTTTTGTTTAACTTTGTAAGATTTGGTACTACTTACGGGTTCTGTATCTTTCATGTTGGTTTGATCAATAGCTTTTAATGACTGATACAGAAACGGAGAAGGGGATATTTGATGCCATATTGGAGGGAGAGATTGACTTTGCAAGTCCACCTTGGCCATCTATATCAAGCAGTGCCAAGGACCTGGTCCGGAAGATGCTTACACAGGACCCCAAAAAACGAATTACTTCAGCTCAGGTTTTAGGTACAAATCTCTTAAGCCACAATTGTGCCCAAGTAATGTAAAGAAATTTTTTTTTTTTCCACAATGGTTTTGAATCTCTTAGTATGGCTTTAAACAATCGCATTCTGTTTTTACTTATCCCTTCACTTGTGCGTGATTATAAGTAATCAAAGATAAGTTCCTTCTTTAAGTGAGGTTTCATAATCAAAATATGGAACTAGCTAGGTGCTGTATCCACAAATTATCCAAGAGAAGCTATGAGTATTGCAGTCTTTTGTTTTTGGTTTTGGTTTTGGATGAAGACAATGTAGTTACCCTAGAAAGCAAGATTATGACAACATATGCACGCATTTCACATATGACACATATTAGTGCCTTGCTTAAAAAATTACACCGTATTTCAAATTTAATACGTATCTTTGACATTTCTTTGTGAAAAGATAAATTAACTTTATTTTTCTTCCGGTCAACAAAAAATCTGGATTTTCAAGAAGTAAAAAGCTGTATTGAGTATGGTAATGACCAGGACTCATTTCTAATAATAGGCTTATATTGATAGCAGAGTCATCTTTTCAAAAGTACAGTTCCTTTATTCCTGTAACTACTATTCATGGTAGATTGTCGTTCTTGCAAAATCCTTTTCCTTTTCTTTAATACTTTACTTGGATTATGTGTGGTAGATTTCTCATCTAACTGAAACTTCTGAATTTGGATGGCCAACTTAGAGCATCCATGGATCAAAGGTGGAGAAGCGTCAGACAAACCCATAGACAGTGCAGTGCTTTCTAGGATGAAGCAGTTCAGAGCAATGAACAAATTGAAAAAACTTGCATTGAAGGTATATTTATCCAGAGGTCTCTCACATGGAGTACTTTCATTTTTTAATCTGCGAAGCATTATATAAGGGTGTGAGTCGCTACAGAAGTACATACATTGGATCTGGTTGTGCTTCCCTTCTAATACAGTATACAATTTATGAATATGATTATAGGTTATTGCCGAAAATCTTTCTGAAGAAGAAATCCATGGGCTGAAGGCAATGTTTACAAACATGGATACTGACAACAGTGGAACCATCACTTACGAGGAACTGAAGTCAGGATTGGCTCGACTTGGCTCTAAGCTTACAGAGGCTGAAGTCAAGCAGCTAATGGAAGCTGTAAGTTATTGACTTCTTCTTCAAAACACCCAACTTTTTGTTACCTTTTTGCATCCTACCCAACTCATTCAGCTTTTTTGCGTTTCAGGCGGATGTAGATGGGAGTGGAGCAATTGACTACATTGAATTCATCACTGCTACAATGCATAGACACAGACTAGAAAGGGACGAGCATCTTTTCAAAGCCTTTCAATATTTTGACAAGGATAATAGTGGGTAAGTTTTTTCTTTTTAATCTCTAAGAATTGGCCGCACATTCTTGGACGCTCATTTTTTATACATGATTACCAATTGATATGAGTCTTGGGATTTTAACTTTTCTGTTGAGTATAAGAGAAACATGCATCTGGAATTAGTTTGGCGCAGAAGCACATTAAGATATTTCGTCTAGAGAGGCAAGTTGATTTGGATCTTAGTTTCACAAATATAGACCAGGGTGCTAGCAGAATGAGCGAGCACCAAGAAACTGGATGGGATTAGGCTTATGAGGCATTTGGCTAACCATTAATGATTATTAACTAGCCAATGCTTTGTTCTTTATTACAGTTTTATCACAAGAGACGAGCTAGAATCAGCAATGAAAGAGTACGGAATGGGTGATGACGAGACAATTAGGGAAATAATATCTGAAGTTGATACAGACAACGTAAGTTGACCTCCTTACAAATCATTCATTTTCTCCGTTATCATGCATTAGTATTCAATTATGTTGGGCTTACAGGATGGTAGGATCAACTACGAGGAGTTCTCCACGATGATGAGAAGTGGAACGCAACCGCAGGCCAAGCTATTCTAGTGTTTATGATTCCATTCTCCGACTGCTGCAAACCATAAGTTCCACTCTTAGAAATATATGTGTAAATTGAGGGGGACTTTGAACCATATGAGTGGGTAATACTTGCTTCCAATTGCTTTCCAGCAGTCCTTGATAGTTGCCAATGAAGCCTTTACTTGAATTGGTTTTGAGTTACAAGCGCATAGAGCCACCATCTTTATTTATTTTGTATTCATCTTTGTTTCGTTGACTTTATTTTAGTATGTTGATATTTCGAGGAATCAATGAAGAGAAAGCTATTTAGTTTTAGCTTGCATGGATGGGTCTGTGCCTAACTGCTGCGTGCATCTTTTCACATATCTTATAACACTTGGTTACAACTGAAGGTTTCGTTTTTCTCTCTCTTTTGAGAAAACTGGGAGACGAATTCGAACTAGGACATTTTTCAACATCGAGAAGAGAAATACTATAAAATGAATATCTAGTTTATAGAAATGAATAGATGATCCTACTACTTTTGGATAAGCCTTGATTGGGAAGAATTTGTCACATCGAATTCTAGTGAACTACTACGTTGTTCCTCAACCCAAGTTCTCCAAACACAAACAAACATTTGATTGATGACCAAAACCAACTGGGCAGATGAAAAATGAAGTCCCATAACATTCAACAGAAATCACCATCAACAACAAAAGAGAAAGCAAAAAAAGACCAAGCACAGAATTACTCCAACAAGGAGAGAAGTCTATAAATTCCACATGTATATAGACACATCTTCTGTTATTACAGATTTCCCAGAGCCAGTGCAGGGACTATTAGGAGAGCTAGCACATAAAACAAGGGTAGCAAAACTAATCAAATTTTAAGCCCCCTCCCTCCAATTTCCAAACCCCAAGTCTTCAAAAACCATGCATCTTTATCTGCTCCTTCTTCACAATCTTGGCCTGAACAAGAAACTGAAGCACGTTCTTGCGTTGATCACCTTGGAGCTGAATTATCTTGCCAAGCTCTTTGTCCTGGACAACATTGCCGTTGCAGCAGAACTCTTTTTTCAGATCCTTGAGGATCTTCTCGTAGCTGAAGTCTTTCTTCAGCCCTTGAACTGTTGTCAGGCACTTCTTTCCATTTCTCTGCTGCACCCGGATATGCACATACTCCTTGGCTCCGGGGGCATCCGCGTCTTTGGCTTCGGCAAACGGGTCAAAAGCAGTTGGGATCTGGACGTCTAGTTCAACCATATATGTACTTTTGTTTGGATTAAAAATCTAAACGAATTGAGCTGCAAAACACACCGTAAAGAACAAATTTATTGTTAGTCCTCCTTTCAATGTCAACGACCATGTAATCAATCAATAATGATTCCCTCCATTCCAACTACTTGAGAATCATGTAACATCACAAACTCAAGAAATTTTTGAATTTGATTATGAAGGTGTATACAACATCTATCTGTCTCATAATAACAGATCACGTGACAGACTCTGAGCTCGATCTGTTGCTCAGAGTGACGCGTTGCAGCTACATGTATGATGTGTAAGAACTTTTATCAAAAAGAAAAATTGTACGTGGGTTTTGTTCAAATCTTAGAAGAAACACATAATAAAAATGATTGGAAACATGCAACATGATGCATGTATTGAATTTGTATCCAAGTCCAGATGAATTGGTGCATGCAATCAAACATCTTGTAGACAGAAGCATCACATAAAAGAAGGAGATCAAACACAGCCGAACGATATCATCATATGATATGTAGCAGAAAGCAGGAAATAATTGATCGTACCAGAAGAATGAAAGTTGAAAAGGGTAAGGCGTTGTTGGGGAACCTTACCCGAAAAGACAAGCAGCTTTGGAGACGAGGATGGAAACTAGAGAGCCTTCGGGTCCTTCTATATAGGCGTGGAGGGCCTGTTGGCGGTATCGCCTCAACCACAGATTCAACAAACCATGGTTAAGCTAAGCTGGAGTTCGATTGGATTAGGATTAGGACAACGTAATTATACACGTGTACGGTTGAAATGGAGTGTCTGGGACTGGGCAGGGTAGAGATCATGCAGACGGTGTATTATTATGTGGGGTTAAAAAGATTAAAGCTTTTTTAGAAAAATAGTGTTTAATTGATGGAGGGAACGCGTAGATTGAACGCACCCACCCATCCCCATACTGGCAATTCCATGCCAAAAAGAAAGAGTGAAATTCGGTGGATGCAGAGCAAAGAGTGTGGAACCCACCAAGAAGAATCCAGAATATGGAACATTATAGAAAGAAGAGGAACACGGTCCATCCATCCAATTGGCATATTGAGGTACGTAAGAATTTGGTCATGCGTCATGCCAATGATATTATTGGTGCTATCCAAATCCAATCCGCGGGATAGAAATTTGGCCAAAAAAGAAAAAAGAGAGAGAGACGGATTAAATTCGGCATGCTTAATTCCATTCTTACGACTAAATTAGTGACCATCAAAATAACATCAACCGAAATTAGGGATCTTTTTAGCACACAAACAAAAAGAAATTAGTTCAGAGTGTGAAAACTATTAGAGAACCATTAATTTTAAATCTTAAGTCGCATATGGTCAATAATTTACATCAAAGTGACTTCGCCGAGACAGCGCCCTTCCCTCTAATTAATATGTTTAAAATCATAGCTCTTATACTATATTAGACAATTACTAGTTTATAAAACTTATGTGATCACAGCATGAGCCAATATTGTACATCAAATTAAAATGTGCGCTACTGTTAGTTTGCAGGAACTGGAGGTGAACTTGTATTGATAAGTTTTGAACACTTGTAGTTTTATAACTTTGATACTTAAGTTTTGAAATTCTGTTAACTTAGTGGTTATATCGCCTTTTTTTTTTTTTTTTTTTTTTCTCAAAACTTAGGTGCAGTGCAACCTTAAGATGGATAAAGTATGGGTGCTTCTTGGGTAGATCAGATCAGCAAATGCATATGTAAACTTTAGAGGTGAAAATGGAATTGGAGGATTTGGTGAAAAGGTTACTTTGTTGTTGTTGAGGCCCAAAAAATCTAAGGCTGAACTCAAATATATTTCAGGCCCAGAACGACACCTTACTGAGAAGAAACTGGATTTGGGTACGCGAGAGTTCATCGTACGTGCTCGCACGAATCATGATCCACGTGCACATCAAACAAATATATAACCCGTCACACCAAAAGTCGTAATAAGCCCGTAAAATGTACCAACTTTATGAACCCATGCTTATTATCCCGTCAAGCGTCATTTGGCTCGACCATAGCCCTTTACAATGTGATAAAACTCGAGCACGAGCACGCCAAACAACATGCAATACCAAGCGGAAAACCTTTATTTTGCACATAGCCACGCTACAAGCTTAAGTGGCCCTAAGCTACGCAAATGTCTGGGGCTTGCTGAGCTAGTTGTGGTATGAATGGTTACGAGCATTCACGAGGCCCATTGATGAGCCAAGAAGTGGAAGTTTTGGGTTGCTTGGGAGCCCCAAAACTCGAGCCCATTTCTTGAGCCCAAATATGTGGATAAGCATGAAAGAGAGAAAATCAGCCCATCACCTTAGTTAATTGGCCCATCACTTTAGTAAATTAGCCCATCACCTTTGGAAGTGGCCCAACAACTTAGAAAAATATCTCATGAAGCCTCCAGCACATGGCCAAAGCTAAATCCAAGACAGACCATCTGTAAAACCGAAGGATACTTGCGTGTGCAGGTTGCTGGGAGTAGAACACTTTTTAGACCAACACATTTACCCACTTTTCCCCCCACTAGCTCTTGCCATAAAATAAGGGAGGAAAGAAGGAGAGAGTGTTGCTAGAGATAGGAGATTGCTACAGGGACAGCTGCGGGGAAGACTCTAGAGCACCAAAAAAACTTGTCTCTGTGTGTTTGGATTAGGAGGATTTCACCAAATAGGGATGAATCAAAGGAAGAGAAGAGGAATGGAAGGGAAGACTTGGCATATTTGGGAAGAACCAGCTAGGGTTTCTTGGGAAGAAAGAGCTTTTAGCACTTATAAAAGGAGGCACCTCCTACCCAGCAAATCACCACATCCAGAGATAGCAAGCATCCCCTCTCACTACTGGAACTCTTCAATTTCGAGCTCTGTTCTCCCATTCCTTCCACTTTTCTCTTTTGGCAAACCACCCAAGAGCCTGACGAAGCTTTCGTCAAGCTGCCAGAAATTTGCTTAAACCACCCATTCTTCCACCCTTATCTTTTCCTCTCTTCCCTCAACAAATCCTTTCAAAATTCACTCTCCCCTGTTTTTCATAGGAAATCTAAGCCTTCTTTCTCTAATGCTAAACTTTCTCATGCTCAGCTCTCATGCCATAAGCTTCTCAAGCTAAGCCAAAATATTTATCCATAAGCAACTGTTGGTTTTGTTGGTGAAGGAAACCAAATTGCTTTTTAATTAAGGCTCCACGAACCTTTCGAAGCACCCTTGGGGCCTGATTATTGAACTCAAACACAAGGGCAACTCTACCCTTCTTGCTCTTTATAGCAGCCTAGGCCCATTTGTAGCTGCCATAAAAAAAACGCCCCCACAATTGTCTATTATCGAAACATAAAATTAAACAATCTAATTTTTTCTTGGTCGTCAGCATGGTCTCTGATGACTGTCGTGCTCGGGACGACATGGGGATCATTTTAGAACCCAAAGGTCCGCCACAAAGTGGCCCACACGCCGCCACACTCTCTGGCAGTGCGTGGGTGCCCGAAGTAATTACGGTGATTGAAAAACCTCCAAACCGCCGATCAAAACCTATACCTACATGATCAGAACAATGAATGGAGCAACTTTTGTTCTTGGACCATGACCAAAAAGTAGTAATTCCGGCAATCGGAAAACCTCCAAACCGTCGGTCAAGACCTATACCTACATGATCAGAATAATGAATGGAGCAACTTTTGTTCTTGGACCATGGCCAAAAAGTGGCCGGAGATAGCCGGAATTACGAGCCGAAACCGGCCAAAACTTTAAGCGATAATTTCAGTTTCAAAATGCAGAAATTGATCATAAACAATCCAACCAGCAGCTAGAACACATTGAGAGGATGAAAAATCATACCTAGATCGAAGAAATTGATGGCCGGAATCGCCGGAACAAGCTCCGGGAAGTTTGGGTCAAAACTGGCCGGATTTTGGCTTTTTCCGGCAACCACAGGAGGCGGTTCCATCAGAGGTGGGGTGGGGTAGCAAGAGGAGGTTTCTTTTGGGACTGGTATCACCCAATTTGGTGGCCAAATGAAGCGGCGGCCACCAAAAATCCGATCGGTGGCTGTTTTTGGGGGGGAGGGAGAGAGAGAAGAAAAAAATCTAGGTTTGTAAAAAATATGACTTCGCAATATTTATGGTTGTGTCACTGCACTTCCGTTGATCGTCACTTCTTCGTTATAACCCTGATTTGAGCCCACTACGTGTCTACGGACTCATATCGACGCGATCTATATCATGGTTCCATTCAATTCCCCAGAATCTTTCCCGAACAAAAAGTCAACTTTAAGCCCATTAAAATATTCTTAGGGTAAAATTGTCTTTTACTTGAATAATTTAATAATTAAATATTAATTTAGGATTTGATTATTACAAAAAGCCCCTAAGACTATTGTAGTTTTCCTAGTGCTTGCACGTAAAGCTACAAACAAATACATATGGAACATGTGCACCCAATCTTAGGGATTATCATTTGGCCCTAAGTTCGTGGGCCGAATTGGGTAGTCTGAGGCTCGATGGGCCAAAGTCTGGCCCGACTCGCTCTTGACTAAATTAGTGACCATCTAAATAACATCAACCAAAATTAGGGATCTTTTTATTTAGCACACAAACAAAAACAAAATCAGTTAAGAGTGTGAAAACTATTAGAGAACCATTAATCCTAAATTTTAAGTCGCAGATGGCCAATAATTTACATCAAAATGACTTAGGCAGCGCCCTTCCCTCTAATTAATATGTTTAACACCATAGCTCTTATACTATGTTAGATAATTACTAGTTCATAGAACTTATGCTATCACAGCATGAGCCAGCATTGCACATCAAGTTAAAACACTTCCTCACATATAACCTTATCTTGCACGCACTGGTGGACCCAAATTTTTCATGGGAGGGGCAACATTCAAAAGGCTAAAAGTATGTGAGGGAAATCCAAGTGCAAGGAGTCCATGAACCCATCTACATTAGTCGACCAGAAAGAGAGAAACTTTGAATAAATAAACGTGAAATCAGCATAAAACAAAATTAAATTATAAGTTGAGAAACTAAGAAAGGACAGATGCCAAATAAAGGGGATTAAAGCTCATGGATATTTATTAAATAGAGATACACCATTAAAAGGAATTTTGGAAGACAACAAGTTTATGTGAAGCAGAAATCAAATTGAATATTACAAAGTCTCTTATAGACATTTAATCGAACACATGGTGGGCACCAGCAGAGGGGCAAATTTCGGCCATCCCAAAGGATTTTCCGGCGAGGGGAGGTGCAGCTGCACCTCCTTACTCATGTGTAGGTCCGCCAGTGCTTGCACGTAAAGAGACAAACAAAATGCGTATGGAACAGGTACACCCCATCCTAGGGATTATCATTTGGCCCTAAGTTCGTAGGTCAAATTGGGTAGTATTAGGCTCAATGGGCCAAATTTTGGCCCGACTTGCTCTTGATTGGATATAGTTTGGGCTTAGGATTTGAAACCCTCGGCTCGCCTAGACCCGTTTGGCCCGGTCGGGCTCGTCTAGACCCATTTGGCCTGATCGGATTCGCTAGGCCGATTTTGACCCGACTCATCTAGGCCCTTTTTATTATTATTTATTTATAAAGATTTAATTGATGCACTCGTTAATCTCATTTTAGACTTAATCAAAATAATATAATATGTAGAATAACTTAATCAACTTTTTATTTTGTTTGCACACGTAATGAATTAAGTTAATTTTTTCAATGTTGTATAGAAATTTGTAACAAAAATTTATAAAAGACATTGAAGTTCAACCCACATCCAAGTGCACTCCATAACCTTATTGTATATTTAATTAAAAATAATGTAATATGTAGCATAATTTATAAACCTTTTTTTTTTTGTGTTTTACATATGTTATGAAGTAAATTAATATTCTTTAATGTTGTCTAAACATTTGTAATAAAAAGTTATAAAAGAATTATTGAAAAGAAAAAAAAAGGGTTGGCTTGTCTAGGCCCATAGAGGGGCCGGGGCCCGTTTAGGCTCGGCCCAATAGGCTGGCTCGAGTCTTGACATTTGAAACCTTAGTCCAGCCCGAAAAATTTAAAAAGCTCGTGAAGCCCGACCCAAATTCAAAATTTCAAATCGAGCCAGCCTGATCCAGGCCTATGACGAACCCTAATCACACCCTACAACACCGCCACCTCTGCCATTATCTTATATCCCACCACAATAAACTATCAACCTAAGACAAACTCGGACAACGATTACATACCCTTCTCATACCAGTTGTCTAACATTTATGTTGATCCTTGTCCACCTTGTTGAAGAATATTGTTGTGCAGTTTTTGCACTCATATTTCCTTTCACACCTTTGGCGGTGGACAGTCTTCCCATGATCCAACAGCCCATTCAGGAAGTTGAACTTGCTCCCACAAAGGCAACAACTATGCTTAGAGGACTTCATCTGTGAATATGAAAAACAAAAGAGATGTCTCAGTGTTGTTTTTGGTTGAAATGAAATGGAAAGAGGGTTTTGTAAGAAACAAAATATTTACGTTTCACATCTCTTTCTGACTCTCTCTCTCTCTCTCTGTGTGTTTCAGTTACTCTCATTTTGCCTCTTTTTATAGGCAAGATAATATGAAGTGGATAGAAACAACTAATGTGATAGAGAGAGAGAGACCTGCTAGGCTGCATTGCCCGCTTAGGCTTACTGAATGTTGTCTGAGAGTCATAACTAGTCACTAAGTGGATGTGAAAACTTTCCTCTCACAGCTTCAAATCAAATGAAAAATGGGAAAAATAAAATAAAATTGGCCACATAGTCCACTCAGTGGCATAGTGAGAATATGGTTCGTCATAGCCTGGTTTGAAATTTTTAGGTTTGAGCTGAAGTTTCAAATGTCAAGGCACAAGCCCGCCTATGGGGCCGATCCGAGCCGTCCATGGGCCTAGAAGTGTCAACCTTTTTTTTTTCTTTTTCAATAAATCTTCTATAACTTTTTATTACAAATTTTTAAACAACATTAAAAATATTAACTTAATTCATAACATATGTAAAACAAAAAACCAATTTATTAATTTATGCTACATATTACATTATTTCAATTAAGTCTACATATTAAGGTTATTAAGTTATTCTACACATTATATTATTTTGATTAAGTCTAAAACGAGATTAAGTAGTGCATCAATTAAGTCTAAAAAAGGGCCTATGCGGGCCGGGCCTAAACGGGCCTAGGTGGGACGATCTGAGGGTTTCAAATCTAAGCTCAAGACCTACCCAATTCAGGAGCGGGCCTAATGAACAGATCGAGTTTTGGCCCATGGGCTTAGGGCCGAATGATGATCCCTACCCCATCCTATATTAGAAAATTTAAGAAAATACATTTATTGCTGGAAGAACAAGAGATAGGAAGTTATGTTAAATTGAAGTGATTCTTCATTGACTGATAAACAACTTTAAATAATATGCACAAGGCAACATACTCAGAAAATAAAGGAACAACTGGAATACCCCTACTAATTCCCTTAATATGGTATCCTTTCAATTTCCTCGATGACAATTGTTTGTTTAATGGTTCGTTCAATTTTTCAATATATTGATGGGAGCGTTTCAGAACCAAAACAACTGAGTTGATGAAGCTTGCTATTCGTGTCATCACCCTCACTTGTAGTGCATCGGGGTGTGAGAGTACTTGAACCACATTTGAATTGGTAGATTACTAAATTATTAAGTTTATAGGTGAATATTATAATTTATGACTTAAATGTTTGTTGTTTTTTTCACTATATCTATTTGTGTTCATTATAAATCCATACATAGAAGATGACTAAAACATTTTGAGACAGTTTCGTCTATTTAAGTGGATTTTTGGCTATACACGAAAGGTTTTAAAATAAATTAACATTTATGAATTTAGATGTTAAATTTAGGCAGAAAAAAAAAACACTCCACATTTACTGTGAGGCCTTCTACCGCCATTATCGCGGTAAAAAGTAAATAAATAGTATATTTAGAGTCGCTTCCATAGCGGGTTGCATTTTCAGAGCCGTTTTCAAAACGCTGTGAATCTCTCTCTGTGATTCAGTTTGGCTGGTTAAGCTTCTTCTCGGTGCAGCCAATATGCAGGTAACTAGATATCAACCCTAACTCTCATCTCAATTCGATGTTCTCATCCAGTTAATGCCTAACTAGAAAGAAGGGACAAGAAAATCAACATCCTCAAGCTCTTTCCTTTTGGGGATCCCAAAATCATAAACCCTAATTTTTCTTCATCCACTTCAAATTAATGAGCATAGCTAACTTTTTTTCTTTGATTGGGTTCAGGCCAGTGATAGGTTCAACATCAATTCCCAGCTTGAGCACCTTCAAGCTAAATACGTCGGAACCGGGCATGCCGACTTGAACAGATAGTGAGTAGAATCTTCTCTCTTGCTTTGTGTTTATAGTATCTTCTTATATGTTTATTTTGGAATTCTTAGATTCTTTTGCCTTTGAAATATGCAGTGAGTGGGCCGTGAATATTCAGCGTGATAGCTACGCATCCTACGTTGGCCACTATCCCATTCTTGCATACTTTGCTCTTGCCGAGAATGAATCAATTGGAAGAGAACGCTACAACTTTATGCAGGTTCTCTCTACTGTCTTGCTTTTACGCTTTTGTGACTAGGAATTGATTGTATTAGGCTTAGGTTTAGCTACCGTAATTTGGATATGTTTTCTTGCTTTGTTGCAAGTGCTTTTGGATTTTCTTACTTGTTCGTAGTGTTAATGTCCATGTGTGCTTTTCCTCTGTGTGTCTGTGTGTTCGCGTGAGTGTGATATTGTAATTGTAGTGTACATTCAAATATTTGCTTACCTAGTGCAGTTTTTGATTCAAGGGTTGTCTTTCATGAATTCATACCGGAAGTGATCCTAACATTATAATGATGGATTTAATATTATGTGGTATGTGTGAGATCATGGTCGAACTCTTGAGGGAAGAGAAGAGTAATATTAGCATCTTTGTACTGAACTTTGTGCCACCTGGTTTGGCTAAAGCTTGCATTCTTTCCTTCTTTCTTTGGGGTTACATGGAGGCAAGCCAGGAAACAAAAAACACAACAATCATCCTTGGCTGAGCCTTGCCAGCCTTGTCGTCTAATACAACCAAAGCTGCCTTTTGTGTTTGAGCAGTTTTTAGTTGAAGTAATCCCTGTCTGCTTAGTTTTCTCTTTGATGGTAGTGCAGCTTTTGTAACCAACCAGTAACCAACCATAGGAAGCATAGTCCTTTTGATTTAATATCTAGTGGCTAAGTAGTTTTATGGACAGCTAGTTAAGCCACATGGATTGAGATTTTACCAGTCTTGCTTATAGGTGCTTGACCAAAAAGAGGATGATCTTGAATTTAATAGTACTGAGACAAGAAAGGGTAAAGTTGGATAATGAACTTCTGAGAAGTTCCAGAAAGTTTATTTTAGTAAATCATGAAGAGGAAGTTCACTGGATGCTTTTGTAATTGTACTGTACTGTTCACAAGTAGTTGGGATATGGTTTTCCTTAGCAGTCCTCAGTTTTTCCACTCTAAGTCTAGCTGGCTAGACATCCTAGTCTTGGAATGTGAGATTGTCATCAGTGGCTTCCCACAAGGCCAATGTAATCTAAGGCTGTGAAGTTTCCAAAATCCTGGGAGAAATGAGTCATCTTGTTGCATATTGTTAAACTAGACGCAATTCAACAAACCATGATCCAAACTACTTGGCCGACTATGTCAATGCCTCCATTGAATCCTGTTGACCAGCGTGTGTGGGACAGGGCCCATATGCTACACGTTCTCATAAAATTTGTGTCAACCATCTAGAAAATTAAATTATGTCAAAAATTGGTTTCAGATATGCCTTCTAAAGCTCATGGGATGCATTCATGAGTTTATGAAGGGGACATTTTGGGTATAATGTTGAATTGTAAGTTTATGTCACTAGACTTCAAAATCTAGGGGTTGATTATTTTGTCTCAGATCTATTTGTTTTATTTGTGCGCACGCGTCTGTGCAGATCCATTCATTTGTACTTTTGTTTAACGTTGTTAACATCAGTTGGTCCAGTTTACCCCACTCACGTTGTCTTTCCTGTTGCGCAAACCGTTCACTCTTTTTTTTTTTCCCACTATTTGTATGTTTATGGTCTGATGTGTATATGTAATACACATGGTGATCTTATTATGTGGGCTGTAGAGAGATTGTATATTGTGTTAGTCATAATTTTCGAGCCCTGATACTTGTCTTATTGATGTATGAATTGATTTTATTTTCTCTATTGTGCAGAAAATGCTTTTGCCTTGTGGTCCTCCCCCAGAGAGAGAAGATGATTGACCACACTGTCGTAAGGACTCCGTTTATGATGACCATGCACTCTGGTTATATGTACTGGATTTGCCCACATTTGTACGTTTAGCTTTCAAGTTTGGGTCTGTGCTGAAGTGATGCTTCTTTGCAAAACTAATTTCTAGGAAATGCTACATTTTGCTGTGGAATGTATTCAATATATATATATATATATATATTATCTTGGCTTTCTTAGTGTGAGCATTTCTTACATGCTTAGAGCTTCTCGAGGGAACTGATAAGTATTTTAAGGTCAAATATTTTCCAACTTGCCATTAGCCAATCTCTCTCTCAACTTGCATGTTTGTCATGTTGAGCTAATGATACCATGATCATTAGGTGTAACCGGTTATAGAAGAAATGTTAGATGTAACCAGTTATAAGGATGGTGATAAAAAAAAAAAAAAAAAAGAGAAGAAATTAGACCAGATCTGCCCAACCTAACCATCCTTGTATATTATGAGAACACAACTCTAGTAGGACTTTTATCACTAAACGCCCAATTTACTGTCAGGAATTGTTCCTTAAGTCAAGGCATGCATCAATTTTGTCCATGCCGTTAGATTCCGTGAAAAAATATGTTGGCTTGCTGGTGAGGTACACATGTGTGGCCCAAAAATCCAATGAAAAAAGAAACCTTTTATGAGAAAAAAAAAAGGGGATAAAAAATGATAAAACAGCATAAACAATTACAATTAGCTTTGAACGGTGCACCCGAAGCTGCTATGATGAGAAGAGAGCCCAAGTAACAACACCGAAAAAACAAGAGGGTTCTAGGCATTGGGTTGATCTGGGAGGTGTTTCAAGTCCATTTCAACCTGGTGGATCGTCCATTGCATATTTTCCAATTCCTGCAATGGAAATGTTGACATTAGAGTATAGCACAGGAACGAACCAAGTACTGGACAACTGTAAGCATTGCTATTACCTTTACGATATCATGGTACTGCCTTGCAATTTTATCAAAGTGAGGATCAACATCCTGGTACTCGCGAAGGCGGGTAAACTGGTAGAAGAAGATGAAACACAGTTCATAAAAAGGCAGCAGGAGAGAGATGCAGTCAAAACTAACAAAACAATGGTAAGGTAAAATGGCTAATTAAGTTGGATATGCATCGTCAGAGAACGTTTGCTCAGCATATCTTAACTCATAGCTTGGTTGGTAACTACATTCCCTTAAAAAACCCAATATCTACCAGAATTAAGGTTGGAGCAACTCACAGCTTGATAGTTGGTAGATTAGGATTTAAAACAATGACTTACTGGAGGCCAAGGAAAATAGACAGAAACAACTATTGAAAACTTAACTAGCCAAGAATGCCCCAAAAGAATGCATTACTACTTAAGTAGCCTACAGCACTTGCAAGCCTCATTTTAAGTGGCTCTATATAGGGGCACATTAAAATGACAACTCATGATCAGGAACCATATAGGAAAGAAACATATGAGAATTAGAATAACATACCGCTTTATCATATGTAACATCAGCTTCTTTTGTAGCATCAAGAAGATACTTCCTAGAAATG
This sequence comes from Prunus avium, assembly GCF_965620075.1. Classification (NCBI taxonomy): domain Eukaryota; kingdom Viridiplantae; phylum Streptophyta; class Magnoliopsida; order Rosales; family Rosaceae; genus Prunus; species Prunus avium. The sequence continues at coordinate 21,626,063 of NC_142287.1, read as the reverse complement.
AGCCAAAATTATTAAAACAATCTTGAACTAGTATGTTGCAAATACTTTCAAAAGAGTAATCAATAAGTACCGTATTTTATATAGGGCCGGTACCGAATCCTTTGTATAAGTTTGACCGAGGACAGAATACTTCAGTTTCCTGAAATTAAACGGGGCATATTATACTCATTACAGAATCAATTAATTAGATCATACTAGAATAAATGAAAACCATGAATACGCTCAGTAACTGAACCTTTTCTGTTTGCATAAGAAACCAGGCAACGAACCTCAATTTTGCACTCATTGTCTCACACCTTTTGCACAGCCATATCTTTTGCTGTTCATCCTATAAATATTATTTACAACAAGTTTCGACAGTAAGAAAAACAGAATCCTATAATTAAACAAAATGTTAGGCATATCCCCAAATGTTATTACGGAAAATACAACCATCACAAATATTAGAAGCTTACATATTTATGTTGATGTTGCTGCTTCAAATCTTTGACCAGCTTCATAAGAACCCCCACTATCTGCTCTAAGACCTAGTTTGTCAAAAAAGACTTTATGTCACATACCCTCACAAGAAAAATGATGCCACTAAGAATTTCAGGAAAATAAAACATAGATTGTATATTTTCATACATTAAAATACTCAGAAAATTTTCTATCTGCAGAATATAGATCTTCCTGAAGAGCTGCTTCCTCCCTTTCCGTTTCCTCGATTATCAACTTTATCCTGATAAAATCGTGAGAAAAGTCCAACATATTATAGAACACACCATCACAGATGCATTTAGAACACAGTTTCTAGAAATTTAAAATTCACCAAAAGCATTGGTTTATGGCTGCATTGCACTTGAGAGAAGTACAGAAAATAGTTGAAAACCGTAGTCACTTATATATATATATATATATATATGAGGCAGCCAATGATCTGGAGAATGACGTATAATCATTTTCGTAGAAAGAGGAAATGAAATTCGTTAAGCCATTGAGTTGTTAAACATGTTAAAGTACTTTTTCTATTACAACTACTCATGTCAGCTGCTAGCTCAAGTAACAGACTATATTACATGTCAAATAAAATTTACAAACATCCGTGAAAAGAATCTCGCTCCGTGTAAAAGGGAAACGTTGCATTAAGAGAGTAACCAAAACCTTTCTGGAAGCGGAGCACTTGAAATTTGATGCCCGGGTGATGAATCTGCAGCAAGAAAACAATGGTATTAATTTACGCCTATTACCACTATACATAAACATATTGCCTACTGGTTATATCATTGGTATTAATTATTCCCAGGAAAGTATAAAGAATATAGATACTGTGTATTAAATTTCTAGGATACTAGTAAACTTGATCCTCATGACCCTCTCCAGGAAAGAGAAAATCATAAGACCAAAGATTGCATTGGAGCAGTGAATCTGGGGTATCCTTTCCCAGAATGAACAAGACGAAAAATAGAAATGATGCGGATCAACAGTTTGGCACGCAGATGACAGTTGAATTTTCATACAGAAATTGATTAAGTGGAGGCCCTGAGAAGTAGATCAACAAGTCAATATGTTCATCACAAGATTGCAATGGCTATGGAATCTGGATTGCGTTCATATATGGGTGGGAAGAGAGAGAGTAAAGAACGAGAGAGAGAGAGAGAGAGAGAGAGAGAGAGACCAATGTCATCCATTACAAAGGCATCAGCTAACATATCACATTTAGCTTTCAAACGAGCCTCAATCTCTTGGGAAAGACACAACTGGTATTCTGTCATATCCTGCAGTTTAAGCATTACAGATGTATCTCAAAAAAAAGGGACAGCTTCACCAAGGTTATATCTTCATATTAAAGGACCATATACAGAAAAATAACAGATTCTCTAAGAAAAGATGTTCAGAGCAGAAAAAAAAAACGTAAATTATAAATAAATACATAAAAGAAAAGGACAACTGTTTGAATGCCAGAACCATATGAACATTGTACCATGGAGAAGGGGGTTTGCTGGAGCTGTGTTTGCCATAGATAACCAGGTGTAATCCCAAGAAAGCGATTGGGTACACCACCAATTGCAGGTTCCACAACATCAGCTGCACTAAGAGACATATTGTTGTTTGCTGCACTAGTGCTATTTGCTGTAGGACAATTTGTCGAGTTAGAACTTGAGCTGACTGTAAAACTGGTGCAAGTGCTATCAAGGGAACTCCGTGACATTATACTGCATTTTTCAATTTCGTCCTCATGAATTTCACCATCCTTGGAGATATGAGGAAGCCTCAACCTTTGAGCTGCTTCCGCAATAGTCATACGATGCTCTAATGTTTCATACAGCTGATATATACATGAAAAATTAGGTTCTCATCAGTTTTAGACTACTTACATGGCTCATCTGCATAACAGGATACTAAGGGAAAATTACATTTGAGCATCCAGTGAAGATTGAATTAGCATGTCGTCCTAAATTCTAATACACAAGTCTGTCATTGTATATATAAAGTTAAGGTAATGATTAGATTAAAACTAATAACGAACATTCTTCCATGGAAAGCAAATTTTTTGCAGTGGTACCATCTCATAGTAACTTAAATTTTGTTTATCAGTCACAATTCAGATGGAGTTTGTTTTTCTTTTCACTTCATTTCTTCTTCAAAATGGAACAAATAGAAGGAAATAATTCAATTCCCCTGCAAGGAAGGCAAATACACCCTTTGATTCTAAACACTACACAGTGCAGTTTGGAGTGTCTCTCATACTTAATGCAAAATCATGACCAAACAACAGATGATGTGAAGCCAATTTGAAAAGCAATAAATTCAAAAAGAAAAAAATGGGTAGACTCTAGAGGTTAGAACTGTTCCAAACTTGCAATAATAAAGAAAGAAAATTCAAAGTGTGACAAAAAGTGAAACCTGAGGAGAGTTGATCAAGCCTTGTTCATACTCCTCCACCATTGCAATTGCCTCACTGTAAATTGCCTACATCAGAATTCACACACAAATTTAAAATCCTTGTCAAATAGGAACTCCATGAATGTAGGAGAATGAATTACCATGGCTTCCAAGTAACGCAGTCTTTCGTTAGACATTTCCTCCCTGGCCTGCAAATTTTTCAATAATTCTAAGAAATCAAAGGAATTGTAGCCAGCCACATTTTATAGGAAACCAAACAAATCAGGGAAATGTGGAGAGAGAGAGAGAGAGAGAGAGAGATACAAGTTGGAGGTCGAAGTAAGCGGATTTGGAGACGAGGGAAGCATCGGGAGCCAGGCAGTGGCGCTCCAGCTGATCGATGAGATGGGTCACATCGGGTGGCAGGTTTTGTTGTCCTGGCAGTTGCAGCCCCTTCACCATTTCTCTCAATCACCAACCCAGAACGTTGTCTTCTTCGTTCGTTTGTTCCTTCTATATCTTCTTCTTCTTCCTTCCTAAGCCTAAGCATTAGGCATGCGCACTCGCAGGAGGAATTCAAATCAGTTACCAGCTTGATTTACTAAAATACCCTCATCTTCGCGGATAGAAAGAAACAGTCTCATCCAGGCCTAGGCACATAATAGAGATCGGTATTGGATTGCTATTGGCCCCAAACCAGTTCCTTACCAAATTCAGATTTTGAAGGCCCAAATCAGTATGCTCAAAACTGAATTTCCAACTAACTTATATTATTCGGGGTGAAGTTTGCTCGGGATGTTGGCTTTTCTTCTTATCGGTTGAGTCTGATTCACAAGCAGTGGTAAATGACTTAAAGAATGGTGAGGAAGAGTCTTGGCCATCAGATGGGCATCTCATTGATGATATTAAAAGGAGTCTGCAACAATTTGATGATGTTATTGTTTCCTTTAGTCCAAGGGGGTGCAATCAAGTAGCTTATTTTCTAACAAGGCATGCACTTAATTGTAATTCTATTGCAATTTGGATTGAAGAGGTTCCCAAAATGATACTATTGTATCCTCTTAATTGTTATCAATGAATTCCTCTTTCGTAAAATAAAAAAAATAAAAAAACTAACTTATAGTATTCCATTAATAAAGGTAGCACTAGCACTTTATTTAGTCGAATTTTTAATGTGAAACTTTATATTTTTTAATATATTAAAAAAATGAATAAAATACTAAACTTAATAAATTACCATGAAGAATAATATCCAAGATGAATTAGCAGTGCTTACTTGCTCTATCATTTGGCTCACCTCTAAAGTTTGAGAGAATGAACAAACATTGAAAAAACATTGACAAAATGCAATTGGCAAATCAATATATTAATTGAAATAGTAGCTTAGTCTTACCCAACTTAATTTTCTCCAAACCTCATAGAACTCGAGCTCATCTTTTGTGGGTTCCTTGTAAAAGAAAAATTCATCCATTTTTTGTTTACGTAAGCTTTCCTAATTAATTAAGGAGATTTATTTCCTTGATTAATTAAGGGATTTACTTTCTTATTTTATATAGTTGACATATCATTGTATAATTAAGAGATATTCTCTTAATTGATAACTGTATCTATTTCCTTGTAAAGCACTCATGTAAACTCCTATTTCTACCTCCTTATGGAGAAGAATACAATTTAACCTAAAGTATTCAAACCATATTCATATTTTAGCACTTTTAACCAATCGCTTGTACAAATTAGGGCCTCCATCACTTTTGGAGTCAAAGAAACATGAAAAGGATCCAAAATGAATGCAGATTCTAACAATTTAAGTTGAGGATTTTTAGGATTTTAAACCTCCCACCACAAATACTTATCCACTTCATTTCTTATCTCAACCACATCATTCTCTTGTCTCAACTTCATAAACTCAGCAAGTCTTTTGCCCTTAGTATCTTCACCATCATTTATCATAAGTTTATATTCCTCATCCTCTCCAAAATAGATCAATGTAAGCTTGGGAAGCCCAGGGATGGCCAGACTATAGTTCTCATATATGCGTTAAAAGGTCCTTGTTACATTTTCCGGCCAAATGCTATATTTGCATTAATTTTCATCCTACCATTGGAGAAACTTTCGGCAACTTTCGGCAACTTTCGGTGTAAGTATCCTTTAAATTTCCCTTTACACCCCTGCAATGGAGATGCTCTCATACTTAACCATTTGAAAGGAATTTAAAATAAATAAATAACTAATTACTGTACCAAGTACACTAATTTTATAGGCTGCCTGAATTCTAAATTTGTAGGGGAAACGAGGGTTGGTTGAGTTGGTAAGGATCGTTCTCTTCGCTATCAAGGCCTAGGTTCAAGTCACACTGTCGCCAATCCCTCTTGGTGGGTAATTTGTAAAAACCAAAAAAGGGGCTAAGACCGCCTTTGTAAGTCCTCAAAGAGACCTTAGTATGCTTGACCTTGGGATAGGGTAGCCTTCCGCCCCTAAACTTTTTCCTTCGTTAAAAAAATAAATTTGTGAGGTATGCGTCTTTATTTAAAACAAAGGTGGAGATTGTTGTCATGTAAATTTAATATAACAAATTTCATTACACCACAAAACATAATAAGACATTGAAATATGACCCTAAATACAATATTATGGCTATGAAATTGAACACATAAACACTGCAACATAGTTTTGCTCTCTAGCATCTACAGCAAACTGTTATGCATTTTGAGTTACATCCAAAAGAAAATTCAAATGAAGAATCGTAAATACATCCATAAATCTGTAAGAGTTGAGTAAAAAATAAACAAAACAAAACCCAATAAGAAATATTAACCAGAGACTTCTGTCTAACGAGTAACAAAGAAAGTTTGATGTCTCCTCCTATTGAGTATATACTCTAATACCGTTATTAGAAACCTTGTTCAGCATATTGCAGCTTCAAAAGAATAATAACTAAGACAAAAAAAAGAGAGTACAAATTACTTCTTTTATTTTTCTCACTCTATTTAGGTGAAACAAGGCTCTCCAAGTAGGTTTCAACACTACCAACTTTGCCGATTCCACGAACGCATAGATTTCGAAAGCTGTGATTGTTAAAATTGCACTTATCATTTACCTCTTTTATTAGCGGAAGTTTGATAGTTTACAAGGATATTTTTACAACAAGTCAATACACTCACAACAAAGTTACATCATAGTAATTGAGCAAGCCATAATAACTATGTATCAAACTTATCAGAAATATATATATATATATATATACAATCCCCTTCTATTGAGGGATCCCTCAAATAATTTTATTTGAGGGACGCCCTTTAGGCAGCGGCGGACCCAGGAATTTTTCAGTGGAGGTGCAATTTTTAAAAGCTAAGAGCTCAAAAAAAAAAAAAACTAAACATCCTTATCATTTAAACAATACTAATGTTATTCATAATTAATTAAAAAAAATAACATTATAATTAACCTACAATTGTTGCCGACGAGATTTCATATCATGAAAACGTTGCATTATATTTGCATTACTAATACAAGAAAAAATATCTTTCTCAATGTAAACAACCAAGCTATCACTCAACCATTGATTCCCCATTTTGTTACGCAATGGTGTTTTCACAATATTCATAGCTGAAAAAGCTCTCTCAACCGAAGCTGTTGCAATGGGTAAAACTAAAGCCAATGTAACAAGTAAATACACATAGTTGTATATTCTACTCCTTCCTGTATTCACCAATTTTTCAGCCAGATCAGTAATTCCGTTCAATGATGAAAACTCTGTGCTGCTCTGCATATCAACAATATAAAGCCCAAGTTGATCTTCAAGCTTCATGAGGTCCCGGTCATTAAATTCTTGAGGGTAACAAGGACCCCTTTGTAGATAGGCTCTTCGGATTTGTTCTCGAAAATTGGGATTATAATAAGTCATTGGAGGTCTAAGTCCAGGGTCTGCAGGAAGATTAACCAATATTTCATCCAACTCAGTGACCTCCGATCGTTTTGGACTACCCGAATTATTCAAGGGAGGATGTGAACTAGATGGATTATTTGAAGGATTATTTGAACTAGCCGGATTATTTGAAGGAGGGTTGGAACTAGACGGATTATTTGAAGGAGGATTTGAACTACCCGGATTATTTGAAGGAGGATTTAAACTATTTCTCTTAAAGTACCGTTCCATAACTGTACAATTAAAAGAAAATAAGGGTTTGATGAATTTGGGTGATGTTAAGTTGGTCTTTTATAAAGAAAATTCTCAATCCCATTTAAATAAGGAATTTCCAAAACCCAATTGAATAAAGAGACTCCCAATTAAAACCCAATTAAAATAGGAATTATAGAAGCCCAATTTAAACCCAATTAACTTAGGAATTATAGAACCCCTTTGAAAAGCCACGAAATGGCCCAGCTTTTTTACTTTCAGTTTTTTTAAAAACCCTGGTCTAGTAGTGTCGTTACTTTCTGTTTTTTTAAAAACCCTGGTCCAAAACGACTTCGTTTTGGCCAGGGTAGTTAAAAAAAAAAAAGAGCAGCGCCTTTTAAAAAGCCTGGTCCAAAACGACATCGTTTTGGCCAGGCTTAGTTAAAAAAAAACAAGCGCGCGCGCCCTGCGTGCAGTGCACACAGCAGCAGCGCAGCTCCCACTTCGTTTGAGCATTTCGTCAAACAGGTTGCGCGCATCTATGGTCTGAAGCAGAGGTGCAACTCCAGCAGCTGTAATGGATTTTTCCGGCGACCGGAGGTGCAGGTGCACCTCCTTGCGCCTGCACAGGTCCGCCATTGCCTTTAGGGTACCCTACAATTTTTTTCTCAATAATCCAAACCATCTATTTTTTAGGCCTTCATTCATAGATCATCCTTACAAAAAATTAGACAAATCGGAAACCGTTTCGATATCCAATTATGTCCTACAAAATCAATGAACAACGGTGCATCAAGAAAGTACTCAAATTTCAATAACACAATTGAGTGGTCAAATCATATCGGATTCAAGTGATTTTTTGTAGAGATGATCTTTGAATGAGTATCTACAAAATAGACGGTTTGGATTAGTAAAATACAATCCGGAGTGGGGCCTACAAGGAGTGTCCCTCAAATAACTTATTTGAGGGATCCCTCAATGGAAGCTCTCTGTATATATATATATATATATATATATATATTGTCATCGATCTGTATAAGTCGACTGAAATCTCCTCCAACTAAGTAGTAAAGAGAACTACAACTAGATAAAAGGCTAATTAATTATTCAGAGGAACATAAAGTCATCGATCTGTAAAAGTCGACTGAAATATCCTCCAACTAAGTAGCAAAGAGAACTACAACTAGATAAAAGGCTAATTGATTATTCATAGGAACATAAAGTCGCAAAATCCACCATCAAGTATGTATTAATAAAGGTGACTACCAGAATCACTAATAACACAAAACAAACACACAAAAGGAGGAAAAGAGAGGAGATAGTGTCCCTATCCTAACGTTTTTTCTTCTATCTTTTGTGTGTTGGATTATTTATCCTCAATGCAGTGAAAATAACACAACTAAACGACAAAGTCTCTAATTAAGCAAGAGAAAGTGATGCCACTATGTAAAACATTTGTATATGCTCCAGTAGCTCTTTGGCATGTCTTGAGCTCCGTTGTTCCACTCTTGAAAACAACTCATTGCCAAGGTGCTCACCTATGTGTGCATCAATGAGCACTCCAGTCGCACTCCTACAAGTGTTGGCAAGGGCTTGACCAACTTCAGCTGCATCATCTGGTTGGTTGACTACAATGGGGCTTCCTCCTTTGAAAATCTCAAGCTTATTTATGGTGAATGAGCCATCAGCTTCCACTACTTCTCTGAAATCTTGTAAGCTTGAAGCATACACTGGAATGTTGAAACTGTCACGTTTCTCACTATTGATAAGACCCTGCAAAAAATTGATAATTAATATATACATCACAAGTTTATGTCAAAAGTAGTAGTATAAATTATACAAAAACATAATCTAAAGCTAAATATTTATTTGATTAAATTTATCATCATGTGGCTCAATGGAGTCTAGTTCAATGGAAGTGAAATTCTCCCATTATTTATTAGGGTCAGAGCCCCATTTTCGCAGGAAAAAGATGCAATTTACTCCACCGGCACCAACAATGAACATTCCTATTGTAATATATAACCAAGGTCAACGAGCTACTCAATTGATCCCATGATCAAAATATATGAACCGCCCAGCAGCCAACAATAGTTATTATTTTGCGACAGTATATATCATGATTACCTCTTGGACAAGATCATCCCAAGCACCCTGAATGTAGGTCCCCAAGAGAAGGCCTAGGCCACTTTGGTCAGTGGGGTCCACTGAGGTCCTGCCTAAACAGACAAGAAACATAGAGCCACCTTTCTTGAGCTCCTTGGCTCTTGACTTGAGAAAGCTTGCCAAGTCTGTCTGGAACTGCTTCTTGTATGCATTGGCTGTGCTCTCATTTGCTCCATGAATAAACACCCTTCCTTTGTTGTAGGCTGCTGATTTCATGTCTAGCACACTCTCTGGCACCTGGGTCCCACGCAACACATAAAAGAATTATCAACTAATATTAGAGGGCATCTTAACGAAATGCTAATGGAACTTGCTCAAAAGAGAGTCTCTACATAAACTTGTTTAGTCCTCTTTACACAATAAACATGAAGTAACAAGAAGTCCATGTATGCTCTCTTTTAAGTAAGTTCGGTTAGTATCTCATGAAATATTAAATAGTTGGGTTAATTTCAATTTGGTACTCTCCAGTTACTCTTAAGGCATTTTTGTATCTGTGATTTCAATTTTTATAATGAGGTACCTTATGTTTATAAATCTGTTGCAATGTGGCTCTGCAGTCTTACCGTTATAGAATTTCTGTTAGTGCTGATATGGCATATGTGGGCCGCCTTTTAAAACTTAAATTGCTTAAAAAATTAATAAAATATTAAAAAACCAATTAAAAACCAGAAAGTAATAATAACCCTTATCCCCATCCCGACCCCTTCCAACCTGCACCACCCTTGATGTGGCATGTTTATTATTATTATTACTTTCTGGTTATTAGCCAAAAATAATAAATGACCACACCAATACACATAAATAATAATACACCAAATACATATGTACAATAATAAAAATATTATAGCTAAACGAATCCCCACGGGTATTGACTTACGGACTAGAGATCTCAAGTTCGAATCCCCACGGCATCATAGTTTGTGTGTGTGTGTGAATCCCTCTCCCCTTTAGTTTAGACTATCGCTTGTACTACAACAACAAAATGCAATAACATACAAATTAATCTTTTTCCCTAAAAAGTAGTGATTAGGTAATTGTCGATCGGAAAATTTTGGTGATATATGCCAAAACAAAATACCTACATATCTAATACATGATAGGTAAATAGATAGGTACATATTCATGTAGAAAAAAAATAGGTGCATTATTTAGATATAAAAAAGTAGGTGCATAATTTATAAACTAAAATGAAAAGATAGGTACATTATTTACATTCATTTTAGATAGGTGAAAAATATATAGGTACACTATTTATCTATATGCACCTATATTTTTCAAGTACTTAATCTACATTAATGTAAAACTTACCTTACTTTTTTTTTAATATACATTAATGTAAGTGTATTCATTTGTATATTAATTTACCTATATTTTTAAGCATAATGATTTACTTATATTTGTATATACAATTAAAAATAGGCACATAGTAATTTTGATTTTAAAAGAATGGGTACATTAATTTATAAATGAAAATTAAATTAAAGAGAATTCGTAAGAATTGATGGAATGAAATTGGATATGTTGCAAAAAAGGAAAAATCCCACGCCAAAAGAAGACAAATGAATTGTAAAATAAACAAACAAAAACATTAAATGCCACCAATTTGGCTAAAATAAACGTTAAATTGCACCAAATCAATTGAAAAATAAAGTCAACAATGTAATAAGAAATCAACACAATTAATTGAGCAAAGGTAAACTATGAGAGGTACTTTTGGAATTAAAAAAGTAAAATAAATTATGTTAAGCTTGATTAGGTACGTTAGTTCCTCAGGTGGATGCTAGTCATCAAATTTTACTTATAAAAGTTAGGGTATTATTTATAGAAAAATAAACTGATGGGCTGCAAATAAGGAAAAATACGTTTCAAGGGAAAAGCCAAATTTACTATTGAAAAATTAACCCTAACTATTTCAACGGTATTGTTTGCACTACATTTGTCATCAACAACCTAGAATTCTTTACGTATTATATTACACTATAAACAATAATTGCTTGAGAAAATGATAAAAAAGTCATTTACACAAGACAAAATGTTAAAATGGTCCATCCCCTTCAAAATTGGACAAACCGGTTGAGCGACAGTGACATGAGGGACTGGATCATTTTGTCTTGGTGCCCTCCTATTGGTCATTATATGATAAAGCCCCTAATTGCTTTGTACTTTTATTTGGTCATCAGTAGTTCTTATCGCTTATTCTTAAAACAATAAACAGTAAAGTAATTATGTGACTAATTATTAGCTAGTAAGTATCTACACAACCAATAATGGATTAATTACCTGTGAGAGCCAATGCAAAGAAAACGCCGAGTGAAAAACGTCAATGGACCTTGAAGGAAAAAGTCGCCGGTAGAAGGAGCCGGGTACCCCTGCAGCGAAGTAGGAGTGGTGGCTGTCGGCTGCGACGGTCTCCTCCATGCTACCACCGTGGTTGGCCATAGGAGGGAGGAACTGGAAGAGGGTGTTGAAGTCATTGCTAGGGAGATCAGAGAAAAAGGCCGAGAACTCAGGCGGGTGATATCCCAAGGACTCATAGCGCTTGGCCATGTGTTTGATGATCACGTCTACGATGTAGATGGTGTTGCTTCCACTTGAGCATCCAAGGTCCACAACCACAAAGGGGGCGTCTCGAGAGCTCAGTTGCACTCTGTCTAGGGTTTCTTTAAGCAGGGGAAGCATGGATCTTGCATGTTCGGCCTGAAAAATTAAGGACACAATTATTTGGGCACATAAATTAAGCAAATTGAAACATATAGAACAAATGAGAAAATTTTGAAATTTTGAAAAAAAAAACAATTAATATAATGGACTAATTACCTGGGATTTGGAATTTTTAGCATAGCTTAACTCTCCTTTGCCTCCTTTCATGCTTAGTATCTTCTCGAGCTTTATACTTGAAACTATAACATTGTCTCCCTTGGAAGCCATGAATATGATTAATTAATAAGAAGTATTTGTAATAAGATTCATACTGTGGTAAGGGTGAGAGAGAGGGAGGGTGTTGTTTTTCAGAAGTGTGATATAGTGCATTTTGGAGTGCCATGATGCCGAGCTATCTCTTTCAATTGTGTTCCCTAATGTGCACCCAGTTGGCACAATGCTCCTCAGCCTATATGTTTGTCTTATCATTTTGTAAGAACTTGATGAATTTTCAATCTTATGGAAATTTTTCATATTAATATTATTGTCCTTAAATTATTATACTTCAATGTTCTAGAGATGTTGGTAGTTTCTAGTTTATTTGATTTTTTGACAATTTACCACACAAACTTTGTATTTGACGCTAATGTATAACCTCTGTTAACTTTCATGTATTCTTTCGTTAAAAATGTCCAAAGACACCTTAAATTATTATTTTTTTGCTCATAAAGATAAGAATTTCATTGATATGACAAATTACAGAGAATTGATCAATAGAAAAGACCCCTAAAATGGAGGGTTTTAACCAAAAGATGAAAATAGAAATTCAACACAAAGGCGAGAATGAGCGAAAATATTGACAATAAAACCAGGTCACTAGAAGCCAAACCATGAGGAACACAGAGCAATCGCACTGCAAAGGAGCGCCGAAATGTTATTGAGACTGTGGTTTTCTTTACGCATTGGGTGCAATTCACGCAGAAGTTGTTGATCCAAGTCCTTTAACTTTTGCGCCACATAAGATTACATGCCTTTTTTTAATTTATTGACATTTACATTTATTTATTTTATTCCAATTTTGCACCTAATTAAAACATAAATAAGGTAAATTATGAATTCGTAAAATTGGTAAGTTATTGATTTGTAGGACATTAATTATCATATTTGATTTGAATTTAATTGCAAATCTATTTATTGAATTTTGAAATTTTTCCACGGTATAGTGACATCAAAATTTGTAATAAGAGTTCATGAAAATTTCATACCTTAACAATAGGTAAGGTACCTATGCAGGTAATTAAACCCATAAATTACCTCTAGTCCAGGTAATTAAATCCATAAATTACCTCTAGCCCAGGTAATTGAACTCATATAATATCTTGGTATGGATCTTCAAACTCATATTGAGATAAAAATCCATACAAAATTTCTTTGGAAAACCAAAAAAAAAAAAACTATTACATGGAAGTCAAGTACGCATGTATGTATATATATATATATATATATATATATATATATATATATATGAAACTCCAGAAAAAATTGCTTAATAAGAAAACTCAACAAAAAAAAAAAAAAAAACTTACATGTAAGGCAGGTACATATATATATACAAGGAAATGCATACACATACATACACACACACACACACACATATATATATATAAGGAAACACTGAATTTTAGGAAAGTGTTTTCATATAATTCCATTTATGATAGTGGCATATCTTGTAAATTTTTAAAAAATTATGGACATACTAATTACTTAATTGGTGAGATTGGACTGCAATAAAAAAAAAAGAGCATATGGACTGCATCTATTACATCTTGATGAAAATGAATCTATATCTAAGAAACCCTATCTTTTATCAAATTTCAAAGTGCCATTTTCTTGTTTTTATGTTTTTCTTCTCTTCCTCTACCCATTCTCAATCTCTTTTTGTCTTATTTCCAAATTAGTAAACTATATATAGTAAGTTAATATGAAAGCTTCCTGGACTCTATGACTTGAAGAAATAGAAAGTTGTAATTCGAGGGATGTTATCTGTGATGAAGAAACATCTTCGAATTGGAAGAAAAAATCTGTCTAATATGCTTTCTTTTTTTGAGTACAAGCGATAGTCTAAACTACAGGGGAGGGGGGGTTTCTCACACACACACTACTATGACGCCATAGGGGTACAAACTTGAGACAACTGATTTGCAAACCAAGACCCTTTTCCACTAGGATAGACCCCATTGGTAACTGTCCAAGGTTCTTCACTTCAATTTAATGAAGTAGAAGAGAATGAAGAAGAAGAAGTTGAACATGAAGTTCCGCCACAATCTCCTCAAGTAGCAAGTCCTTCAACACCACAATCACCAGGTTTCAGTTCTAGTTCAACTCCAAGAAAGAAAATGAATCTCAGTGGAGTATTTACTAGTTGTTATGTGTCATTGAACCAAAGAGTTTTGAAGAAGCTGTGAATGATGTAGCTTAGAAGAAAGCTATGGAGGAAGAAATTTCTGTCATTGAGAAGGAATCCATTTGGGAATTAGTGGATACCCCTGCAGCCCTCACTCCTATTCAGTGAAACCATCTATCTCTTCCACAACACACGCCTCTTTAGTCTCAACCAACAATCTACACCCGAAAGAGATAAAGGAAAAAACAAAAACAAAAACGAAAGTTTGTAATCTTAAGATAAGAAAGTCTGCCAGTTTGACAAGGTTTTCTCAAGTCAAACTCACGCCCAGTTATTCAAGCTCAAACTTAGGTTCCCAGTTGCAACCAATTATTCAAGCTGGAACAAATGATAATATTAGCCTCATGGATCAGATCTATTAGCCCATGGCACAATCTGAGAGACTCATCAAGCCAAATCATGCCACAACATGAAAATTGAAAGAAAACATGAGATTTGGAAGAAAATCAAAACGGAAAATAAGTATTAAAGACTAACCTGCGTTTTGGAAATGTCGGCATCTTCTTTGCCTCCATCCAAGTTCTCAACCTCCATGTTAGAAACAACCACATGCTGTCCATCTGAAGCCATATTTATCAGAAATATAATTCTATGGTTCTAGGGTGAAATGATGCTAAATTGTTCAAAGCATATACAGTGAGAGGCAAAGTATTTGTATATGTACAATTATAGATCGCGATGTAGACCCAAAATGGGTAACCAGCAAGACAATTGTAGAATGAAAAGATGGTGCAAATTCATGGAACCTGTAGCCCTGTTGAGTGCATGCAATCAATCACCCTTCTAAATATACCTATAAACTATGTACGGGTGTATTAAATTAGGATTTAAAACGGTGTTGCACATTCTAGAAAATATCATGAAAATATACAAGATAAATATCTTCTTTTATCCTTTAATTTTTTTTTTTTCCGATTCAAGCTTTAATTTCTTAAAAGATAATAACAATAATAATTCTTTGGTTTTGATGATTTAGGTGTTGGGTTTTGATTTGTACCCAATTGGGGCGTAAACTCATTTGCTTCGCAGAATGAATTTTTTGAGAATGAAACTCACATGTATAATCTCACAAAATGGGAATGGGAGATTTTTATTCCTGTGTTTGGTAACGTTGGGAAATAAGGACCAGGAAAGGTTACTTTCTCTCATTCCCATATTTAGTATGTGCAATTTTGGAAATGAAAAGCTGTTGATTTTTCTAATAATACCGTTTATTTTTCTATTTAAAGTTACTATTGAAAAGTGGTATTTAAAAATTAGAATAGGGGTAAGTTAGTTCCAAAAAAATTCATTAAATGTTTTCCCAAGTGGGAGGAACACAGTTTCTAGAAATTTAAAAATTCACCAAAAGCATTGGTTTATGGCTGCAATTGCACTTGAGAGAAGTACAGAAAATAGTTGAAAACTGTAGTCACTCACATATATATGCAGTCATTAGAATTAGTAGTGTCTCGATCACGATCACCAACCCAAAACGTTGTCGTCTTCGTTCGTTCCTTCTATATCTTCTTCTTCTTCCTTCCTAAGCCCAAGCATTAGGAAGGCCCAAATCAGTAGGGTCAAAACTAAATTTCCAACCAACTTATACTATTCCATTAATCACATTCACATAAACTAATAAAGTTAGTACTAGTACTTTATTCAGTCAAATTTTCAATGTGAAATTTTATATTTTTTAAAAAAATTTAAAAATAAATAAATAAAATACTAAACTTTAAAACTTAGTAAATTACCATGAAGAAAAATATCCAAGATCAACTAGCAATATATTGCTAGTGCTTGCTCTGTCATTCGGCTCACCTCTAAAATGTGATAATTAAGGTGTGAGAGAATGAACAAACATTGAAAAAATGCAATTGACAAATCAATATATTAATTGAATTAGTAGCTTAGTCTTACCCAACTCAATTTTCTCCAAACGTCATAGAACTTGAGCTCTTCTTGTTCCTTGTAAAAGAAAAATTCATCCGCTTACCCAATCACTTGTACAAATTAGGGCCTCCATCACTTTTGGAGTCAAAGAAACATGAAAAGGATACAACCATCCAAAATGAATGTAGATTCTAACAATTTAAGTTGAGGATATTTAGGATTTTAAACATCCCACCACAAATACTTATCCGCTTTGTTTCTTATCTCAACCACATCATTCTCTTGTCTCAACTTCATAAACTCAGCAAATCTTTTGACCTCAGTATCTTCTTCATCATTTATCATAAGTTTATATCCCTCATCCTCTCCAAAATGGAATCAATGTAAGCTTGGGAAGCCCGGGGGTCGGCCATACTATAGTCCTCATATATGCGTTAAAAGGTCCTTGTTACATTTTCCGGCCAAATGCTATATTTGCAGTAATTTTCACCCTACTATTAATTGGAGCAATTTCCGGCAACTCTCGGTGTAAATATCCTTTACATCTCCCTTTACACCCATGCAATGAAGATGTTCTCATACTTAACCATTTGAAAGGAATTTAAAATAAATAAATTACTAATTACTGTACCAAGTACACTAATTTCATAGGCTGCTTGAATTCTAAATTTGGAGGGGAAATGAGGGTTGGTTGAGTTGCTAAGGATCGTTCTCTTCGCTATCAAGGCCTAGGTTCAAGTCCCGCTGTCGTTAATCCCTCTTGGTGGGTAATCTATAAAAACCAAAAAAGGGGCTAAGACCCCCTTTGTAAGTCCTCAAAGAGGCCTTGGTATGCCTGACCCTAGGATGGGGTAGCCTCCCCTCCCCTTAAACTTTTCTTCATTAAAAAAAATAGATTTGTGAGGTGTGCGTCTTGATTTAAAACAAAGGTGGAGATTAAAAGTTAAAACTACTTAATTGTTGTCATGTAAATTTAATATAACAAATCTGATTACACCACAAAACATAATAAGACAATGAAATATGACCCTAAATACAATGGCTATGAAATTGAACACAGAAACACTGCAACATATTTGTGCTCTATGGCATCTACAACAAACTGTTATGCATTTTGAGTTACATCCAAAAGAAAATTCAAATGAAGAATCATAAATACATCTATAAATTTATAAGAGTTAAGTATAAAATAAACAAAACAAAACCCAATAAGAAATATTAACCAAGAGACTTCTGTCTAACGAGTAACAAAGAAAGTTTGATGTCTCCTTCTACTGAGTATATACTCTAATACCGGTATTGGAAACCTTGTTCAGCATATTGCAGCTTCAAAAGAATAATAACTAAGACCAAAAAAAAAAAAATGTACACATTACTTCTTTTATTTTTCTCACTCTATTTAGGTGAAACAAGGCTCTCCAAGTAGGTTTCAACACTACTAACTTTGCCGATTCCACGAACGCATAGATTTCGAAAGCTGTGATTGTTAAAATTGTACATAACTAACTTTTCTCCAAACACCATCAAATCATAAGACTTTGTCCAGAAACCAGAATGTGACAAGTCCCAATATGGGATGGAGACCCTCATTTTAGTCCAAGACTTGCCAACTCTATATTCCTTCATGACCCAAAACTCATTGTATGTTGTTTGATCATAATCACCCTCATGCGTTACACATAACCATTCCCTGAAGACCCCGAGCTTAATACGCCTAGTTTGAGAAGAGTTGAATTCGCGCGGCAGTGGCATTTCTAGTACAAACTCCTGATCTTCTGTTAAAATGAGAGAGACGATCAACAAAGACGAGTGATCATCATCATCTCCGATGACTCTTGTCCCCAGCCAATGGAGATTTCCATTCAGCAGGGTCCCTTTATTTCGACATGGATAGATGTGGTAGGGAAATAGGTACGGAATCTGTCGCCAAGAATTGGTTTCCTATGTATACACATCAAACTCAACCCCTTCATCCATGTAGATGACGCCATTGACGACCTTGTGTTGATGAGTGGAAGAATCAAATCCAAACCCATATACGTTACAAAAGTAGCGGTCATCAATTTTATATTGGGTTGGCATTTTCGTTAGTTTCTTGGATTGCCTTGTTGCTGGGTTAACCAAATATAACTGCGAGTCATACAAAAACATGCATAACAACAAGCCGTTGCAGCAACCCAACATGGACACCGAAATACCTGATAACTCGCTATAAACATACTGGAGCTCCGTGGCTGTTGTTACTAATAAATTACTATCACCAACCTCGTCATCGTCATCATCGAAATCGAAACTGTTACGATTGCGATTATCGTGATCGTATGATGCATCTTCTTCGTTGTTATGATTGAGAAACTCATCATCGTAGTCAAGGTGCATAGAGTGGAGGCCATTACCTGCGGCATCAGTAAATATGACTCTTCTTCTTCTTCGGAAGAGTAGATCATCTTTATCCTCCCCAATGCCTTTGTACAAGTGCGATGCAACAAAACTGGGGTTGTCGGAGATTAGGGAACTCCATGGCTTTGAGACACACTTGAAGCGGCATAAGGACTTCACTGGTAGCCTTGATAGAATCTCCTCTATCATCGTTGATGGAAGCTGGCCATTAGTAGAGTTAGAGTTTCCGGCGATCGTTAGCCCCGGCGCTTCCATTTTCTTTCTTTCTTCTTCTTCTTCTTTCTAACTACTTGATAGAGAAAAGAAAATTAATGATTCGGTACCTCTAGCTTCTTCTTCTTCCTTTGTACGAAAGTGCATGTGGGTTAATAACTTGTGTTATATAATATTAAAGCTCCAGGAGAGATAACTTATATATTTATTAGGTTAATCATATTCTATTCGTGTTTGATTCTCTACTGAACAAGGAATCCACTAGCGTTAAGGACCCAAAGGTGCGTACAGACGTAGTTAACAAGGAGTCTGATTGAAACTCTCTTTATTTTTTTTTATTGAAACTCTTTCCTCTAACCCTAACCCTAACCCTGTGGCCCACTAAAATACAGGATGGCATTAACCCTAACTTTGTGTCTGCAGTCTGTTAGCAATATTGGCATCTTGTGTGATTGTCACCTTGTGAAACACAAAGACATGAAACACAAGACAACCCTTGTCTCATGGCACTTGTCTCATTCCTTGTTTTAGGGAATACTTTTCTTGAGCAATGTAATCCTTGTCTTAGGGAATGTTTCATGGAATGTTTTAGGGTTATTACATGTATATATGTTTTGATGTGTAATAGAATGAACATAAGTTGAAATCAGAAAATATGCATAGCTTCCAAATTCTCTACACTCTCCATTATCTCTACTCAACCTTCAATATCTCCTCCTAATTTGACATGGTATCAGAGCAGCGATCTTGCTGACTCTAGCCTCGAATCGTTGCTGCAATCATGGGAGAAAACGACTTCTTTCCCACTGAAAGTAGCACCACTGATCCGGCTACTCCTTCTACCTTCACAGAATTTGCTACTCAAATGGCTGAGTTGATGAAGACACAAGCATCAACATCTACTACGACTCCGACTCCGACAATTACCTACAAAACCTCCTCTGCACAAATTGGCATTAAATTGGATGGCTCCAACTATGCCTTATGGTCTCAAGTTATATATTGAGATGTATGTTGCTGGCAAAGACAAGCTGGGATACCTCACGGGTGAACTCCCAGCACCTTCTCAAACAGACTCTACATTCAACCGATGGTGGACAGAAAATGCAATTGTGAAAGGGTGGCTAATCAACTCCATGGAGCCAAGGTTGATTGGCAACTTCATTAGATTCCCGACGGCCAAAGGAGTATGGGATGCAATAGCCACAACTTACTTTAATGGCACTGACACCTCCCAGGTGTATGATCTTAAAAGGCGAATCTCCCGTATGCGACAAGGGGGAGGCTCGATTGAAACTTACTACAATGATCTCCAAGGCTTATGTAGAGAAATCGATTTTCGTCGTCCAAATGAAATGAAGTGTGAGCTGGATATCAAGAAATACTATGATATCATCCAAGAAGATCGAGTTTATATTTTCTTGGATGGTTTGGATGACCGACTTGACAAAGCCCGAAGTGATGTGCTCCAAATGAGTCCATTCCCTACAGTAGAGCAAGCCTATGCTCATGTTCGACGAGAAGATATTCGACAAGCTGTGATGTTAGGAGCTCCAACACCAACCGGAGTAGGATTGGCAACAAAAGGAACATACCGACCCTCTCACCCAACTCCAACCCCAGTTGCTGCTTCTCTCCAACTACAGACCACTACCAACAAGACGACTACTCCACCACCTTCTCGACCCAAGGCTCACATAGATGGGAGTGGTTGCACTCACTGCGGGAATCAAAAACACACTCGAGAAAACTGTTTTAAATTACATGGCTATCCAGATTGGTGGGCGGGTCTCAAGGCTCGTAAACTTGCTGGTGGAGGAACGGGTCGTACTGCCCTTGTCACCATGGACTCTCCGATAACATTAATTCCTCATGAAGAATCTACCTCAGCACCAGAAAAGAACTCTTCATCTTTTAGTGACTCAGGTAACTGCGGATATGTATTTCATACATCATATACAAGTGACTCCACATGTTGGATTATTGATTCAGGAGCCACAGATCATATGACGTTCGATCCAACTAATTTTCTAAGTACAACTACACCACAACGAACAAGTATTGCCAACGCAAATGGTGTTACCTCTCCCGTGGTCGGTGCTGGAACCATTGGCCTCTCTCCATCCCTTATTCTTCAAAATACTTTGCTTGTCCCATCGTTGTCTAATAAATTGATGTCTGTTGGCCAAGCTACTGAGCAACTAAATTGTTGTGTACTCATGTATCCCGACTTCTGTTTATTTCAGGATATTCTCACCAAGGAGATCATTGGTCGTGGTACTAAGAGAGGGGGGTTGTACTATGTGGATGATTTCAGTATGGGAAAGGCACATAGTGTGAAGCACTCATCGACTTGGAAGGATCGACAACTTTGGCTATGGCACCGACGTTTGGGGCATCCGTCTTTTGGCTATATGAGACATCTATTTCCAGATTTGTTTTCAAATTCCTGTACCACTGATTTCCAATGTGATACTTGTATCTTGGCCAAGAGCCACAGAACCTCTTATCCATTAAGTACAAATAAAAGTGTTGCTCCATTTGCTTTGATACATTCTGATGTTTGGGGTCCTTCACCTATCTCTACAACTTCTGGCTTCCGGTGGTTTATTACCTTTGTGGATGATTGTACCCGCATGACTTGGCTCTTCATGATGAAAAATAAAACTGATGTGTTCCCTATATTTTAGTCATTTCACAAGCAAATTGAAACTCAATTCTCTACCAAGATTCAAGTCCTTCGTTCTGACAAGGGAGGTGAATATATCAACCATGATTTTCAGACCTACGTCCAAATGCATGGCATCATCCATGAGACCACTTGTCCTCAAACTCCTCAACAGAATGGTGTTGCGGAAAGAAAAAATTGACACCTCCTTGAAACAGCACGAGCTCTTTTGATTGGAGCTCATGTTCCTCGCCACCATTGGGATGATGCTATAGTCACTGCGGTCTACCTCATCAACCGAATGCCTTCCAAAGTTTTAGACTTCCGGACTCCATTACAAGCACTTGCCCAACATGGGCCCTTGCCCTCTGTTCAGATGCTTCCGCCCCGAGTCTTTGGTTGTGTGGCATTCGTACACCTCCATAAGAATCAACGTGGCAAGCTTGATCCATGTGCTATCAGATGTGTTTTTGTAGGCTATGCTGCCCATCAGAAGGGATATCGATGCTATCACCCCTCCAGTCATCGTACATATGTCACTTTGGATGTCACTTTTATGGAGTCGGAAATGTTTTTTCATGATCCGATGTCCAACTCTCCGCCTCACAGAGACATACAAAGAGAACCACTGGGCAAGGAGGCCCTGGAAATTCAAGAACTTGAAGATTAGAGCAAAATGGATCCCAAAAGTCCAGAAGAAAATATAACCTGCCCAAAAGCGACCGGTCTCCAGGAGCCTAGTGTTGCGTAGATACAGCTTCACCAAAATGGATTCAGTTGCATCCTCAACTTGTGATACTCGCAAGTGCACGAGCCGTTTGGTAGTATAGCATATGTAAGTGCGAGGTCGATCCCACGAGGATTGGTGATTGAATGATCCAATTTATTTTTCCTACACAAAACAGAAATGAAAAAGAAAGGAAATAAATAAAACAAGGAAGAAAGAAATAACTAACTCAAGCAAATAAGTTCCCAAGTTCAATTAGATTAACGGATTGATTCTAGCTAATGTATGATTAAGCCATGGTGTTTGGTCATAACCTTGTGTTCCTAATTCCCTAATTTGATCATTTGTTGTCTAACCTAAAATTAAGCATTAGGAACCCATTAAGCATAGAAGAACAATTTAAACAACCAAGCATGTATCTAATCCCTGTTGTCGAATGTCCATACATACTCTTCCTATTCATAGTTCAATTCGAATTAAAGCATGGTGTATACTCTTAATTCAAACCAAGATAGCTAACATGCAAGCCTAAATGGTGATCAATCATTCAAACAAGCATATTAACTTATAAGCATAATGAATAAGAACAAAAACCATAATTGAAACTTGGAAACTAATCAAACTTGAAACTAAAGAAAAGAATTTACATAACAATGAAAATTAAAGTAGAACTTGGAAAGACTTAAAGGAAAATTTCAGCACAAAGATCTCATTATAACAATTGAAAACTAGAAAGAGAAACTAAGAGAATTTGAGGGAGAGAAGGGAAGGGAGCTCTAGAGAAGTGTTTGAGAGCTCCCCCCCTTGGGGTGTGTTTACAAGCTTGGGAAACCTCACTATATATAGGCCTAAGGAAGCTGAAAATCTGAATTAAGTATGGCTAATGCATACAATACTTGTTTTATAAAATCTGAAATGGTTGATGCACTTCACTAATGCATACAACACTTCCATTATAAAATCTGAAATGGTTGATGCACTTCACTAATAAATCCCACCAGCAGCCCTAGCTCATCTTCATGTCACCATGACCAAGCTTCCAACCAGAAATAATAGCTCATCCTGAGGTCAGCATGACCAGCAACTTCAAGGGCTTACCAATTGGGCTTCCCTTAAGCAAATTAAGACTTTAAGCGCTCAAACTTGAAGTTCAGAATGTCTTCTTTCCAGCCATATATCATTTGGGCCAATCCAAGGTCGGAGGAGGAAGTTAAGGCCAAAACAAATTGCTAACTCATTTTGCGCGCTGATAAAATCCATCCTGAGCATGGCTCTGTGTTTGCTAGGTAACAGACTCCATATTTATCCAATGGGGCTGAATTTTGGATATGTTATATTACACACCCATTGGAACAACTTTCATGAAGAATGTGGCCTCATTCGAGCTATGTAGGTTGTTGAAACAAAGCTTGCAATATGACCTACGGAACTGGACTGGCAGGGGGCTGTAGCCAAAATGAGTTTGTCTTTAAGCTCTTCATCCATTCATCCAAATTAGGCCTTAACATGCTTGAATTGCATGAATTATGCTCTCTAAAGCCATCATTATTACCTAAAGCTCAATGAACTGAAAGATAAACACAAAAAGGATTAAAAGCACAAGTTTAACTCAAAAACATAACCAAATCATAAGCTAGAAGGGTACAAAATGATATACAATTATGAACCGATCACCTAGCGACCGGTCGCATAGAAGTCCTGAAGGAAAAAATCGAGTCTGCCCAAAAGCGACCAGTCACCAGGAGCCCAGCGACCGGTCGCATCAAAGCACTGAAGCTGAAATTCGAATCTGTCCAGAAACGACCGGTCGCCAGGAGCCTAGCGACCGGTCGCTTCCAAGCACTGAAGCTGAAATTCGAATCTGTCCAGAAACGACCGGTCGCCAGGAGCCCAGCGACCGGTCACTTCCAAGCACTGAAGCTGAGGGTCGAATCTGTCCAGAAACGACCGGTCTCCAGGAGACCAGCGACCGGTCGCTCCACAGCAGAGAGCACAATATTTTTTCATACTTCACCGACGATGATGATGAAGACCCCCCTCACATCTCAGTACTAGCTGATCAATCTCATGAGAATACTCCTGAGGTACGTGATTCTACTACATCTACTGTTTTAGTTGATGAAACTGTTAGATATCAATTACCCAATAGACAGAACCGTGGAAAACCACCAATCCGGTATTCACCGGATCATGGCAAAGCATCGAAGTATCCCATTGCAAACTATGTTTCTGCGGAAAAATTATCTGCACCCCTCCAAGGCTTTGTACACCAGTTATCTGCAATTCATATTCCAACCAAAGTGAGTGAGGCATTGAAGGATCCAAAATGGGTTCACGCAATGAAGGAAAAGATGCATGCTCTGGAGAAAAATCACACATGGACACTGGAGAATTTACCTCGAGGAAAAAGGACTGTCGGATGCAGATGGGTTTACACCTTGAAATACAATGCTGATGGGTCAATTGAACGTTACAAAGCACGACTTGTGGCAAAGGGATACACGCAAACATATGGTATTGACTATGAAGAAACCTTTGCCCCGGTTGCAAAACTTAACACTGTTCGAGTGCTATTGTCCCTTGCAGCAAATCTTGATTGGCCTCTCCACCAATTTGATGTGAAGAATGCCTTTCTCCATAGAGAACTTACAGAAGAAGTCTACATGAATATCCCACCAGGATATGTTACATCTACTCCTACTAATGTGATGTGTAGATTACGAAAGGCATTATATGGATTGAAGCAGTCTCCCCGGGCATGGTTTGGGTGTTTCACCTTGGCAATGAAGAATTATGGTTTTAAGCAGAGTAATTCTGACCATACTCTGTTCTTAAAACACAAGGGAGGAAAGGTAACAGCTCTTATCATTTATGTCGATGATATGATTATTACTGGGAATGATAAGCAGGAAATTTCTCTACTCCAACAATGTTTAGCAAAGGAGTTTGAAATGAAAAATCTTGGTGGACTCAAGTACTTCTTGGGCATTGAAGTTGCTCGATCAAAGCAAGGCATTTTTCTCTCACAAAGGAAGTATGTTCTAGACTTATTGGCAGAAACGGGAATGTTAGATTGCAAACCTGTGGACACTCCAATCGTTCAGAATCACCGCCTTGGGGAATATCCCAATCAAGTACCCACTAACAAAGAAAGATATCAAAGATTGGTGGGACGACTGATCTACCTATCCCATACCCGACCCGACATTGCGTATGCTGTAAGTGTTGCTAGTCAGTTTATGCATTGTCCAAGTGAAGATCATATGGATGCGGTTCTTAGAATTCTTAAATATTTGAAGTCCGCACCGGGTAAAGGACTTATGTTCTCTAAAAATGGTCATCTGAATATCAGTGGCTATACAGATGCAGATTGGGCAGGGAATGTCACTGATAGACGATCAACATCAGGGTACTTCACATTTGTTGGTGGTAACTTGGTTACTTGGAGAAGCAAGAAACAGAATGTTGTTTCTTTGTCTAGTGCAGAAGCCGAATTCAGAGGAATGACCAAAGGAATTTGCGAACTCCTTTGGTTAAAGAAATTGCTTACAGAGATTGGATATGCACCTACATTAGGAATGCATCTACAGTGTGATAACAAGGCTTCAATATCCATTGCACACAATCCAGTCCAACATGATCGTACTAAACATGTTGAAGTGGATCGACACTTCATTAAAGAAAAACTTGACAAAAAAGAAATTCAGCTTCCGTTTGTCAAGTCCGAAGACCAGCTGGCCGATATTTTGACAAAAGCAGTTTCTAGCAGAGTATTCCACAACTCACTGATCAAGTTGGGCATTGGTGATATCTATGCACCAACTTGAGGGGGAGTGTTAGCAATATTGGCATCTTGTGTGATTGTCACCTTGTGAAACACAAAGACATGAAACACAAGACAACCCTTGTCTCATGGCACTTGTCTCATTCCTTGTTTTAGGGAATACTTTTCTTGAGCAATGTAATCCTTGTCTTAGGGAATGTTTCATGGAATGTCTTAGGGAATGTTTCATGGAATGTTTTAGGGTTATTACATGTATATATGTTTTGATGTGTAATAGAATGAACATAAGTTGAAATTAGAAAATATGCATAGCTTCCAAATTCTCTACACTCTCCATTATTTCTACTCAACCTTCAATATCTCCTCCTAATTTGACACAGTCCACTCGCGCAGACTTGGAGTTGAATTAATGGGTTTTTGTTGCGTCAGACTTGGATTGATGAATGTTTCTCCTTGATTTAATGATTTATCAGGTTCATTAAAAGATAATAACTGAATGTATTTGTATACGCTAGTAGGCTTCTAAATTTTATTTTGGATATCCTACTTCTCTTCCATTAATACATCCCTAAATAACTTAAATTCCTCAAATTATATTTCCCTAACAGACAAATGAAATTACCAAAAACACCTAAATTCCTCAAAAAATTTATTGTCCTCGCAATTATAGAAACACCTAAATTCCTTCAAATTCATTTAGGTCCTAAAATGAACAACTCTCGATATAACCTTCTTTTTTTTTTTTTTTTTTTTTTGTAAAATTGGATTATAGCACTACTGCTACAAAAAAGCTAATAGATGACGGATAAAAAGACGACATCAAGAAAACAGTAAAACTTAGAAGCCTGCTTCATCTCTCAAATTATGTTTCTCCAATATTAAGTGCCCTACTTAGACATGTAAAATTAGGGAGAGGGGAATTCACAATGCTTAAGTTAATCAAAAGAGGAAGAGAAAGAGAAAAACAAAAAGAGTTTTTTCTCCAAAAAGCAAACATATAGCAACATATATTAGTAAAAATCTGAGAAAATAAAATATATGAGAGAGGGACTGGGCCCAACCTAGTCCTTAGTTGGCTCCGCCCCTGCTCTTTTTAACATATATACACGTCTTTTAAAAAACGTTGTAAAATTGCTTGTTCTACAACGGTTTCACTCTAGAACCGTTGTATATTTACATACCAAAAGCTGATAAATTGAAGGAACCATTGTAAAATGGCAAATTCCACAGCGGTTTCAGGACAAAAGCGTTGTAAAATAAAAATATTATCATTCATAACGGTTTTAGATCTCAAATTGTATTAATAGAGGACGGTGTAGGTGAAAAATCGTTGTAGAACAGCAAATTTCACAACGGTTTTAGGAAAAAGCATTGTGGATAATGTCATTAGACTACGGTTTCTATAGAAGACTGTTGTAGTTTGCATATAATTTGATTGTAAGTGATTCTCATTTCAATCTACATTCCTTTTTAAGCTGAAA
The DNA here is from genome assembly GCF_965620075.1 of Prunus avium. NCBI lineage: Eukaryota > Viridiplantae > Streptophyta > Magnoliopsida > Rosales > Rosaceae > Prunus > Prunus avium. The sequence continues at coordinate 21,598,666 of NC_142287.1, read as the reverse complement.
CATTCATAAGAATTTAATCAAGTAGTAGTTATCCTTGATTATAGGCTCAAAACATAACTCACAATTTCATTTAACATAGCTCGGAAATGTATCAAATACTACAATATGCCAATTCACTTGTCAATATACAAGCGGAAGAGATTGAAAGCAGAAATACAAGGAATATATGTAACATCCCGGTTTTTTTATTTTGAAAACAAATGTATGTAATTAATTTCTGTTTATTTTAGTATGAGTAAATAAAGCTATGAGTTTTAATTGGTCATTAATTGGGTTTATTGAGTGATTATTCACCTAAAATCTTGTAATTAAAATTTAATGGCCAAGATTAATTTGTATTAATCAAGGGCCATGATTTCGTTTTGGTTCGGGTTTTCCGTTTTATTAAAACATTCTCACTGTTTTCCATTTTTGACTCACCAAACAATTTCTGGCCTCATTTTTGTTCTCTTAAAATGAAAACATGCCCTTAAAACATAACCGAATGGGCCCTAAATATTATTATTATTAGTTTCCATTTAAGAGAGCGTGAATTGCACATTATGAATAGACTAACTAAATAAAAAAAGTCACATATAAGTGTCTTTTCCTTTTGGTTAGGGTTTTAGAGCGACTAGATTTTTGCAAAGCGTGCGGCTAGGTTTGCTAGGTTTTCACAGTTCTCTTTGCTTTGGAAGCACAGCTTTGTTGGGAAGAAGAGTTTGGTAGTTTATGAGCCGAGCAGGCTATGTGAGTAATCTTCTCCACAGTTGGGGTCCTCGCTTCTCAGGCTTGGTTGGGAGGAGTCTTGAGTGGGCTCATGGAGGCTGTTGATGAAATTGTCTCTGGGATGCACAAAACGTTTGGAATCTCGGAATTTGAAGTTGTTGAAGTTGTTGGGGTCTAAGATTTAGCATCGCTTACGGCCAAGCCCTTTGAGAAGGAAGCGTTGTTTGGGACTCTGAAACATATTTGGCATATGAGGGAGGAGTTTACAGCGATTTCGTTCGAGGAGGTTTCACGTTTACTATTCTTCTTCAAGAACGAGTTTGATAGGAAGAAAGTGATGCGGGGTCTCCTTGGACTTTTGATTGTTGTTGCCTGCAGCTAAAGATGGAAGGGTAACTATGTGGGAACCAATTGTGAGTTCAAGCAGTCTGAGGGTTGGAGGTTGAGCAATATGGGCGGTGGAAAACTGCAGTGAAGGAGGTTTATAGTATTTATGTTGAGAATGGCATGAAATCCAGGAGGTTTGGATTGTGGGAAGATAATTCACGTCAGGTGATTCGTGACCAAGGCGTGCAGTTGTTTGGAACTTTGGAGCTGTCAGGCCTTCTGAGGCTGCATAATGGCCAAGATGATGGGGAGATGATGATGGAAATGGATGTGGACATAGAAGATATAGTTCAGTGCAAAACACTAAAGAAAAGAAGGATGGAGGTCGTTGGAGGGCACGAGGTTGATTCTGGACATCGAACCGAGTTCACAACTAAACGTTTTTGTGAGGTTTCGGTAACTACAAATTATAAGTTGGTGGATAAGAGTGATGTAGGGGGAGGTACTAGGAGTGGAAATAAAGGAAAACAGATTGTGATTATGGAGAAGAAGGTGGAAAGTGTGAGCCAATAATCTATAGCCAAAAAGAAGGATAAGTGGTTTCGTGTGGGTGGAGCTTGACCTAGAAGCAACCCTAAAAAGAGAGGGGGAGTGAATAAATGTGGGGAGGATAAGTTGGACAATTCTGTTAGCTCAACTGGACAATCTGTGATGGGTCCCTGTTCAAAGGGCCATCACGAGAAATGATGATGTTATGGTAGATTGTTCGTGGGTTGCGCAACCCACGAACACTTTGAGCTCTAAGATTTCTTCTATGAGATTCCGAGCTCTGATTTCTTATCCAAAACTAAGAAGATGGATGTCATATGGAAATGGTGAGACGACAATTAGGTATTGGCGTTGTTTTAGTATTTGTCAAGATGGTAGATCTGATGGTTTATCCCTCTTGTGGTAGCGTGAGGTGGATGTGAACATTCAATCCTTTTCATCCTGGATGCTTATATTGGTGGCATGAGGAAAGAGTTGTTTTTCGATTTATTGGTTTTTATGAGAATCCAGAAATGGGGATGAGGAAGCACTCTTAGGAGTCACTCAGACAATTGGCAAAGAATGAGGATGGACCATGGTTTGTTGGAGGTGATTTCAATGAGATTAATTATCAAAGCTCGCGAATATTTAGGCTGCCAGTTTAGGCCAATGGATCATATGCGTGACTTTGGTAAAACACTTGATGATTGTGGATTATCAATTGTGGGTTACAAACGACACAAGTACACTTGGTCAAACCAATGGAAGGGGTTTGAATTTGATTAATTTGGCCCCTATGATTTTCAATTCAAAAAGATTCAATGACAATCTCAATTTTTATCAACTTTGTTCAACTTCGGTTACTAGGGATGGCAAAAATCCCCATGGGGGCGGGTCCCTAACCCTAACGGGGGGAGATTTCGAGGCCAAACGGGTATCAGGTACCGGGATCCCTGAACTTGAAAAATCCCCGACGGATATAGGGGGATGGTATTGGCATCCCCATCCCCGAATCCGACCTGAAAATATATATGTTTATATTTAAGTAAATAAATATATAATTATAATATTTATGTTTAACCCCAAGTTAACCTCCCACTCCTAATTCTTCCTAATCTTCTCTGGAATTTCATATTGATGTGATTTTGAATAGTTGAGTTGAACTTTATAGTTAATTTGGATGTGTTGAATAATAATTTAATATGAAACTTAATGTTAAAATGTATGATAAATATTTTTTATGTAAAAAAAAATGGGGGATTCGGGGCGGGTATGGGGGATTGTCCACCGACAGGGACGGGGACAGGGATTCCCCGAAATCTATTAAACGGGGATGGGTTCGAGAATGGGGGCGGGGATGGAGAGTGGGGACGGGGATGGTATTGTCATACCTAGCCCCTACCCGACCTTTTGCCATCCCTAGTTACTATTAAAAGGGCATTTTTTGTCAAAATATTATTAAAAAATGATTTCCTTTTAAAAATAAAAACATTAATATAAATTTTGTTTTTTTTTTTTTAAAGTAAAAATTTAAAATTAAAATAAATTCTCTCTCCCATTTTCTCCTTCATTGGAAGCCATTTTGGAGGTTCTAGAAGCTCTAAAACAAGCCTCTCAGGGCTCGTTTGGTACGGTGGACTGTTATGGACAAGACTAAATCCTGGGACTATCTTGAATTAGCTCAGATTGGCCTAAGCTGAATTAAGTATTTACCTACGTTTGGTGCTTCGTCGGACTAAGAAGCTGGATTGTAAAAATAGTGAAGACCTATATTTGGTACTTTGTCGGACTAAAAAATAAATATTTCATATTTAAATTTAATTAAAAAATTAAACCTATAAATAAATAAATAAATAAAATTATAATATTTATTTTTTTGGTCAATTCATCATTTCATTAAACCCACGCTTGTTATTATTGTCTGTATGTAAAGTGGGAGAGTGAAACGTTTTCTTCTTCTTCTCTCTTCTTTATTTTTTTTATTCTTTCTCTCTTCTTTCTGATCTCATTTTCTTCTTTTCTTTTCTTCCTCTTTCTTTCCTTCTTTCTTCTCTCTGTTTCTGATTTCATTATTTTCAGCTTTTCTCTATTTGGAACTTCTACGAATTGGAACTGCTTTTCTCTTCTTCTTTTTTGGGTTTCATTATTCTTTGTTTCCGGTTTCTTTATTTTCTGGTTCTTCTCTTTTACCAATTCCCTAAACCCTTTCTGATTCGTGTTTTTCTCTTGTGTACAGACAGAGATGGCGAAGAGAGTTGGTTCTGGGTTCTGCGGGTGGCTGGGGTGAAGAAGAGAGATGGGTCTGTGTGTGGCTTGCAGGTGGTGGTCATGAGGGAGAACAAATTCGAGGGAGAAGGGGGAGCGTTGGGCATTGGGTTTTGCCAGAGTCTGTCAATTGGGTCTGTGGTGGTGGGGTTTTGATTCAAGGCATAAGGAAATCCAGCAGGACTCGCGTGTTCAAAATAGAGATGGTGCTATTTTGCGAACTGCATTTGGGGCTCACTGTATTAGGCATGCGAGTTTGGTTATTTTTTCACTGTTGGACCATGCAATCTCATTTAAGTTAATCCCCTCCCTTACCAAACATGGGTTTTAAGTGTTATTTAACTCAATCCAGTCTAGTGAGGCATAGTGAGGCCTACCAAACATGACCTCAAATGCTAATGGTCCAACAATCAAAGCTCTACTAACAATGGCTTCACTGAATTTGATCAGAGTATTATGTACCCTGGTCAATTGATAAAGTCTCCACTTGTTGATGGGATTAAGTTCAATGGTCCCAAGATCATAAGCCTCTTGAAAAATGAAGACCTAGAACATGGCCATAGTTTGCATTCTCCAAATGCGGTATTTTGGACGCAAGGAGGCCATTGATGCTATGCTTGAGGAGGGTGTGTTAGTCGAGTTGGGAGGAGAAGGGAGGGAGAGGTTTTATTTTTAAAATTTTGATATTTTTTTTGTTTATTTTAAAAAGGAATGAAGTTTTAAAAATTTGTGGACCGAAATGCCCCTCATTAAGTAACGTATAAGTTAGATTAATTTGACAAAATTGAGTATTGTCCTTGAATTGCTTCGAATGTATTGTCCTTGAATTGCTTCGAATTCCAAACCACAGGGACAAAAGTGACTAAATTGAAACCACATGGGAAAGGTAGGGTTTCGCTTTAAGTCTAGTTTTGGTTTCAGTTTATTCTGACAGCTTTACCTCTTGTAATAGGTTCCCAAGAGCAGCACACTGCTCTGAACTGTTTTCTAAACAGTTTCTGAAAGTAAAATTGATTTATGAATGTTATATTTATTGCTTTTATATTTTCCAAGCATGTTGTTAATAATTTATATTCAGATTTTAAATTGAGATTTGCTTAAAATGATTATCCATCTTTATATTGAATGGCTTGGAAAGTTGAGAAATGGCTTTAGAAACAATGTGAAAACGTGCATTCCCAGGGATGAGACACGTCAATGACATTCATTCGTATTTACAAAAAATGCCACCGCTTAAACCCCGCCACTGTAAACTCCATGCATTTAAATAGTCCCTTGCGATGCCGTTGCCTAAAATTAAATTACACTTCCAGCAGAACCATAAGACGCCCATTGATCTCAAGATCATTGAGTGGTGTTTTTTCGTTAATCTTTCTTGTTTTTGTATGTATCAAGGGTGCTATGAGTTGAAGAGGTGTTGTAAGTATCAAATAGTATACTAAGATAGCATTTGATGGGTCGATTGGCTCAAATATTTCCTCTCACCAATTTATGAATAGTTCCCATGCTAATTAAGTGACAAAACAACATAAACTTAATTTGATGAATGGATCGAGACATAGACTTAGCTAAGTTGACTAAACTTAATTATGATATATTAATCATAAGAATATAATACTTGTTCGATCGTTTACTGAATCCATGACAGGACTTAATCGTTGATGTTGTAGTAATAAATTCATATTATTGGGTGGCAAGAACAAATATGCCTTAAGCATACAAGTTGATCTAGGTACCAAATTAAAATTAACCCTTTAATAAATTGATCATTGTGCAATCTTGCACCATCCAAGTGTAGACATGGGCTCACAAACACAATAAACGTCTATTTATGTGTAAATTATACATGAACCGGTAACATGACATCAATATAAATGAAAAGTTCATTATTTGAATTGACTCTTAACATGTTGTGTTGAGAATGGATGGACATATTAAGCTATTGACTACGTGATTTGGACATTTTCTTTCAATAATGTTTCTTAATTATGTGTAAATAATGAACTTATAATTTGTCAAATGTTTTTTTATTAAGTTTTTTGCTGATTTTTATTATTATTATAATTAAAATTATATTGGAGTGTGAAACACATCCTGTCGTGTTACTTGTTTATTTTTTAAGTCAAATTCGTGCTTGGATTTTTTTCACCGGTTATCTCAATGGGTTATGTTCGCGTGAGCCCTTTAAGAAAGCAACCCAAAAAAAGAAGAAAGAAAAAAAAACATCTTTGACAGGTCTAACTTATGTGTGAATGTCTACATATAACATAAATAGGATGATCTTATTTTCAATATGCAGTTCAATGAGTTCAAATATATATATTTTTTAGGTACTCCTTCATATATTAAATAATATTTTTTTTAAACTATCTATTTAGCATTAATCATTTCCTTTTTATTTGACATACTATATTTGTACGGACAGTTTAGGTGAAGAAACAATTATGGGTTTGACTGAATTTTGTTGTTCTTTCCAAAATGCATGGTTCTTGAGGAAGGATATGAAATCTACTCAAACCAAATAGAAATAACCATACGTACATCAAATATTAGTCGGTTTGCTTTGCAAAAACGAGTACACTTCCATATCTAATAATACCAACAGTAGCTAGAGCTAAACAGTTCTCACAAACAAAGAAAAGAAGAAATTTATCTAAAGAAATGGAACATATTGAGCCACTTCCTCGGATTGCGATTCTTCCAGAAGATTACAGATTCTTTCAGCAGATTACATATTCTTTTGCCTTCATCTCGCTCACTGCACTGCACTTGCCACTCGAGAACAATAAAGAGATATCCCATATTTGTTGCAACACTCATTTTCGAGAACAGAGGCCCATGCATTTTTTCCATTTTTCCTCTCTCTCCATCCTACTTCAACTTCTGAGTGAGAGACTGTTGCATTGCCGACACACTTTGAGAACTTTTTACTTCTGTTGGGTATTTGGATTCGAGAAAAATGAAGGGACAACTATATGGAGGAAATGGAATGAACCAAAAATTGAAAAGAGAAATCAAGAAGAAAGAAAAGGTTCAAAAGAAGAAAGAAATGGCCGGGGAGGGTTCTTGATGGGATGAAAGAAATGAATTTGGATGGAATGGAAGGAGGAATATTTAACAAACAATGGAAGGAACAAAATATAAGCAATGGATAATGGATTGAACGAAGAAATGAAAAGAAAAAGCAAGAAAGAACAATGGTTACATGCTCCAGGGGTCTTGAATGATTCGAGCAGCCGGCCTTCTCCGTAGCCCCGGCTCCGGGTTGGAGGGCCGAGGAGTGAGGAACCTCAGGGGTTGTTCCGGAGGCGTCGTGAAAACATACTCAGTTGTGGACCCATATGGGTAGGAGTGGCGACAGATCGGACATTTTATCACATCCTTCAACTTCATGCTCTGGTGTTTTTCGTACTGTTTGTTGCATACCCAGTGGAAGTAATGTGAGCATGAAGACACTGATATGATTTGCTCGAAATCTACATCCTTCCAGCAGATTGGACACCTCCTATGTTCAGCATCATAGAGGGAACGCATTGTATCCATGGTTGGTTTGGTTTTCAAGAACGAAAGAAAAGACAGCTTCTTGATGGATTGATGAAATGGGGTGCCTCAATGATATGGAATGGGATAAAAAGTTGCATGAGGGTTTTACAAGGTTTTGTGAATTTTATATAGGTAGAGGCAGGGGCGAATGCACGTTCTTGATATAGATTTGGCTGTGGGCCAGCTGCCAAATCTTGCTTTCCTTTCCACCAAGCCTTAGCCACTTTCCTTTCCTTTTCCCAAAGGTTTATAGCTCTTATTATTATATATTTACCCTTTTACAAAAATCGATAAAAATCTAACCCATTTTTCTCCTTTCTTGGAGATACACAGACAGCAAAGCAGACTTTCTCAATGCACTCTGCCGAGTTTTTCTCTCAAATTCCATATTAAACTATTTAATTAGGTTAATTTATTCAATTAAAGTTTGTTTAGTAGTTGTCTTTTTTCTTTTTTCTTTTTCTTTTTATTTATGGGTTCAGTGCACATGATCTGGTTATATTTTGTCTTATTCTAACATGAATTCATGTGCAGTCATAAATAGAAAATAGGAAAATATGTGTCTTGATTGTAGCCACTTTCTCAAATTTAGGATGCTAGAGGATTGATTTCTTAGGGGGTAATTTTTGCTCCCACAAGTATATTTCCAACAACTAGATTGATTAGATTCTCATAAGCAAATTCATCATTCGATGTAAGAAATTAGAGATCCAATATAATCCGTTAAATCATCGAAACAAATTAAAATTGAATTCATTTGGACGGATTGGATTGTGGATCTTGCACACCCCTAAATACAACATATGAATTGGCCATTGAACGAAAAAGAATCTTGTTTGTTGATCCTTCATTAAGGGCCAGTTTGGCATTGCTGTGCTGTGAGAATAATCATTGTCAGATTTGCTGTGAGAGAAAGCAGTTTGGCGTTTGGTAAACTTTTTGTTAAAACTGTTGTTGGTATGGATTCCCGTATAATAAAAAAATGATTGCAGCATAATCATTAAATCCAGCGCCTCTTCGAAACTGATTCCTGCATAATCAGAAAATGAAAGCACCTTATTAGCTGCTTACCCTTATAGCTTTCTCTCACAGCAATTTTTAACAATAAGTGATTTTCTCATAGTTTACCAAACGGGTTGGGTTTTTCAAAAATTTTTAAAAATCACTTATCACCCCAAATAAGCAATACCAAACAGGCACTAAAACCTTAGAGCAACTCCACCCATTTGCCCCTTGCCATGGCAAGGGGGGGCTAGAGCAGCCACTATTCATGTGAATAGTAGTTGCCATTGCAAATAGTATTGTGTGTTTCCACCCATTGCCATGGCAAAGGGCAATTACTATTCATTTTTTTGTTTTTTTACAAATTTTTTTACCTCAATAATTAATTTGGATAGTATTTTCGAATAAGATTTTCGGGTTCCTACGTGCATTGGAGGACCCATAAATTTTTTAGCGGAGGTGAAATATTGACTAAGTATGAAAAATGATTTTTCGGAATAATCATTTTCTCAAGATAATTTTTGGCGGCTTTTGTTCCTTACACATCAAATAAGAAAACTTGATTTTATGGGATTTTAGTATGAAATATATATTGACTTAATGAGCCATCATTTTTTGGCTAAATCGTATTTTGCACTAAAACCGATTTTTCATATTTTGATTTGGTGGGAATTTGATTTTCTAGTATTTTTATTTGAATCCAAATGGGGGGTACTTCCTTATTTACATTGTAAACTTAAGTAAATGGAGTAATATAAAAATAAACAAAAGTAAAAGGACAAAGACATTTACTTAAATGTTGAAAATGAAAATAAGGTCTTGAAAGACATTTACTCATAATATTTTGGTATTTTTTACAAAAACAATTTCGATTTTTTTTCATAATTTTATTGCCAAAAAAATGCCAGCCGTTGGATTGGAGGAGGAGAAGCAGATCGGAGCGCCCAGGCCTTGACACCTGTCTTCTACCCTAAAAAAAATTTAAACCGTGTGATGACATCACGCTGATGTCATCAACCCTCGGGCTCGAGCTCAGGCGAAACTAGCCTTCGGGCCAGCCCGACTTCGTGGGTCCCACTCCCAGCTCGGGCTTGGGCTTCTCGCTGGAACTGAATTCTCCCCCCCCCCCCCTCCCCCCCAGACAGAGGCTGGGCTTACCGCTGGAGTTGCTCTTATACAATTGCAAAAGACCGAAATCCAAATCCCTGCATAAAACTACAAAACCCACCCCAAACAACTAAATATTTACGTATTTGCCCTGTATTTAACAAACCCCAATATGAACGAACATAAGGATATTTCTTCTTCTAAATCGGAAAAGTTGGGAGGACCATTTTGTCTCCTGCGACTTTGATTTTGATGGAAAAACGAAAAGCCGTCGCTTCTCTTGCAAATTCTTTGAACAATTTAGATTTGAATTCCAGATCCAATCCCAAGCCCCAAATCCCTCAAACTCAATCCTCCAGTACGTCCCAAGTTTGCATTTTTATTTCACCGCTTATTTCCCTCGAACATATCATTTTTGTACTTACTTCTATATGCATGGCAGGAAGGCAGCTTGAAAGGACCAAGTCTCCTCCCAGCTTACAAAGCTTGTGTCTTGGAGTTGTTGGCAAACATTTAGAGGATATAATCCCAGACTTGGCAGAGATTGCAATCAACTTTCCTCCAGATGTTAAGGTTTTCTATCCTTATTCATAAAACCCACATCAATTTATGTGTAAATTTGAGTATTTTTTGGGGAAAAATGTTCTTGGTTGCTTTATGGTTAATGGGTTCTTGTTTGGATGTAAAACAATTAACAATTTTTGGTCTCTCAAGAGTTTTCATTTGATAATGGTAGATGGCACTGGTGGCAATTGCTAGAAGAAGAATGTTACTCGACGATGATGTTATCGTCTCTTTAGCTGATCATACCTGGAAAATTCTTGACCTTTCTGCATCAGATGTTTCGGATTTCGGCTTAGCAAAAGTGGCTGAGATATGTACATCACTTGGAGCTGTTGATATTAGGTATTGGAGTAAATAAGCTACTTTTTAAATACTAACCAACTATTAAGATGTTGACCTTATCTTTATGATATACAATCTGTGAACTATGTATGCTTTGTATAATTTTTAAGTTCATCATAACCTTGAGCTATAAATGTATATATATTTGTAAGCAAAATCCTAGGTATTATATGTGATATGTGAGGAAGATAGTTGCGTGGGCATGTAATATGTGAGCAAAATCCTAGGAACATATGTAATATTAGTTAGCATTTGTTTTAATCGTTTAAGTAGGCATTAGCTAATACTTAAGGCATCAAAATGTCTTTTGGTTTTGAAACTCTGTTATTACACTGAGACATTTCTTCTGCAGCCGGTGTGACAAAATTACTACTTCTGGAGTTTCTGAACTTGTGGAACATTGCCTTTCATTGGAGACGTTGAGATGCGGGTAAACACCCTCTCCATAGCATAATGAAATGTTTTAAATTTTCATTACAAGTTTCTATAAATGCATCACTCTTTGTCATGGTCCAGAGCTTTTTGAATAATCCAAAACATTCAATAACTATCGTAGAAGTCGGAAGACATTGATATTTTTTTTTATTGAGTTTATGTGCATGTGACATGTCTTATTGATATATCAACTCTTATATGAACTTGGAATTAGTTCCCTCTTTCTTTTTAGCTTATAATGTGATGAGCTCACACTCAGTTTTCTAACTGCAAAGTAGACAAATGAAGAGTGATGTGTTTTTACCTTGGCACTGTAGAATGAATTAATAGCTATTTGATTAAATCAGATTTCTACCCTCTGTAGTCTAACTACAAGGTGCTCCCAGAATCGTATCCCCCTATTTTTTTGGTAACCATCATATCAAACTCTCTCCACCAAGGAGGATTGGTGTAGACTAAGTTACTCAACCCTGATCATTCTTTACTTTATTTTTTGTTCGTTCCATCCCATACTATTTTAGTGGCTCGAATACTGTGTTTGACTAGGAGTACAAACTTCATAACAGGCTATGAACCAAAGTTAATGTTGCAGAGGGAGCCCAAGGAGTGACCACACTGCACGCAGGTGCTTGGATATATTTAAACCAAAGTTGAATGATGTAGAGGGAGATTCCTGGGAAGAACTGAATACTGAAGAAATTGCTAATGGTGCACAATCATTGCGTTGGCTTGTGTGGGTATGTACTTAACATTTCCTATTATGATACTTTTCTTCATCAATGATTAAGTTCTTTGGTTTGATCTTTCTGACCACTATGGTTTGAGAAATTTGTGTCATCTCTTCATTTACAGTGTAAAAGCATGAATGTCTTGACTGTCTCTCTATTGTTAAACACATACATTATTAAAAACCACAACATGGTTCAGTGTCTGAATACTGGATCACAGAACGTTTATATACACGGTAACATGTTAGCACTAGTAAGTATAGGGATGTCTTTCAGAGTGTTGTGACAAAACATTTTCTGGCATGTAGAAATAGGAAGTGCACTTTTTTTTTACGAATTGCTTCATGGATAAATATGCGAACGACTTATGACTTTTCGATTGGCTGATTGTGGATTGTTAAGAACTGGTTCCTTTATTCACCATTATTCTAAGCGGGAGAATCGTTTTCTAATTCTTTGTCTGGTCCTGGCTATTGATAATTTCATTAGTAATCTCGGTCTCATTTTTTGTTGCAGCCAAAGATTGATAAAAATTCATTGGAGGGATTTTCCTCTGAATGCCCTCGCATTATAGTAAATCCGAACCCATCACCCTTTGGATTCAGGGGAACCCAAGTTCCCAGGGAAGCTTTGCCAGATATCCAGTTGGATGATTCTATTGTCAAGGATCTTGATCCCAAAACATGGGCATTGCGAGGTTTTACACTCAAGGCAATGCCTCCATCTCTTTCAAGCCACACGGAATTGTCAGTGGCTGAAAAGTTTAGACTTGCTTTTGTGGAAAGAGACACTCGGTTAGCTCCAAAGCGAGCTAAAAATGCAAGGCAACATCAGCGGCGTGCTGAGAGGGAGTGGGTGATGACGGATACAACAGCTAAGGCAGTAGCTTTAGCCTCACGAGCGAGCAGATCTGTACACAGTTGGAACTAACATATTTTGTTTGTTTGCATTACCGCTATAAATGTATCACGTTTTCTTCACCTTATTTTCTCTTTTGATTGTACAGAAAATAATCTGTAAGATATACTGGGTTTGATGGAGAAATGACAATTTTGCTGCCAAATTATGTCTGGTAACGTTTTGGGAGAATATTTTCAGAAAATGAAAACGAGAAAATGAATTTGTATTTTCAAGATTCGAGAATGCGGTCTAGTAGTTTAATAGGAAAACAGTTTTAGAAAATGAAAACAGGGAAAATGTATCTGGTGGTACAATTTGAAAATAACAAAAACAAAATTGGTTAATTATGTAGTCAATATGTGAGTTTCATACCAAGAAAAAAAAAATTATGTGAGTTATTTTTATTAAGCCTCCTCCAAAAAGAATGTAATATTTTTGGAAAATAAAAAAACAATAATCTTTAAAAATAGAATAATGTATTAAAAAAATTATCTTTAAAAATAGGCTTAAATGTCAAAATGGTCCCTGTGTTTTACCTTTTTGGCTAATTTTGTCCCAGTGTTAATTTGGCCAATTTAGTCCCTGTATTTGTATCAGTTAACAAATTTGATCCTTTCCGTAAAAATTATGTTAAAACCTAAAGAAAGGACATTTAAAATTAATTTAAAAATCTGTAATTAATTATAAAGATTTAAACTCAAATAATAATAATAATGCTAAAATGATTAAAACCCACACAACCTCAACCTCCAATGATCTCTACCCTTCATCTCTCTCTCCTCTCCGATCCATTGGCCTGAATGTCGTCGACTTTTGCTGCAGCGAGGATGATCAATTGGCAGTAGAGCCATCAAGGTTATGTTGACCAGTTATGAAGATCTTCGTGATTTGTCACAGAGAGAGAGAGAGAGAGAGAGAGAGAGAGAGTTGTTGTGGTTTAGGTGGGGTTGGAATGATGGTGAGGGTGGCTATGGGTTTGGGGTTGGAGTGGTAGTGGTGAGGGTGGCTGGGTTTGGGAGCTGGTTGAGGTGTGTGTGTGAAATTGGGGAAGGTGAAATTAAAAAAAAAATATTCTATTTTCAGATTGAATTTAAAATTTTATAATCAATTACAGTTTTTAAAATTAATTTTAAATATTTTATATTTTATATTTTTAAGGGAATAGACTACATTGACTAACATATACAAACACAAGGATCAAATTGGGCAAATTGATAACACAGGGACTAAATTGGCCTATAAGATAAAACACAAGGACCATTTTAACATTTAAGCCTTAAAAAAAAAATTAATGAACTTAGAAATAACAAAATTGGAACTTATCTCCCCAACCATCTGTATTTATTTTATTTTATTTAATCAAATACCTCATCTTCTCTTTTAACTCTCTGCAAATCCCACCCCACCCCACCCCATCGCACCCACGCATCACCATCGCAGTAAACCCATCAACCCACCTCTCTCCGTCTCTCAATCATCTTCTGCATCACAGCACAGTAATCACCCAAACAAGATTTTGATGAGCTAATCTAACAGATGACCCACAAATTTCACCCAGCAAGGAAGACCCACTAATTTCACCAGAAAAGAGAAAAATTGATAGACCCATATGTATCTAACTGATGAGAAGATCCAGTAATTTCACCCAAAAAAGAAAAAAAAAATTATTAGAAGACCCAGTGTAGGAAATTGACGAGAGCTTGAGATAAATGGGGTGCAGGAGGTAAATAGGAGAGCCGTCGTAGTGAGAGACGCAAAATCGCTTTCTGCTTTTCCATTGAAAATGCTGAAAAAGTTATTTTCATTTTGAGAAAACGCTGGCCACCGAACGCCTTCTCAGCCATTTTCATTTTGAGAAAACAAAAAACGGGCCGGAAAACATTACCGAACGGACCCTAATGTATTGAAGAAACGTTTGAACTAGTCGGAGCAAGCAATCTAAGGAAATATTTAATCCTGCTTCTCCTGTACAAATTTTGTTATCATATGATTACTATTCAATCTGAATATTGTTGAGATTAGTTTGTAGTGCGATGCCTGAATATTGTTCTGTCCCTCAAGTGAGCGGGACTGTATCCATATGTAACCAAGCACAAGCATAAGCGTTTTGACGTAAAATAAGTCATGATATCAAACATGACGTGCAAGGAATAAACAAATAAACAAATATAAAGCTTCTGTTTCACATTGTCTCTGTAACTCCTGGTTGTTGTTCAACATCAAATTCTGTTCAACCTCAAAATTTCTAAATAACCTTAAAAAAATGCGTACTCTTTCGGTTCGTAATTTCCAGGAAAGCTTTATGAACAAACCTAGATAAACCAGTAAATATATCTGTACTCGAGTGTTCCATAGTTCTTTCGAAAAGCAGATCCCTCCCATGTATAGCGGAAGACCTGTTGCATTCTTCAGACTAGGTGAGGAAGACCAAAACAAAAAGGATGATGAACAAGACCAGCAAAAATACTATCATCATACACTGGCCTTTTACACCAGCCTTCTTCATGACTGTAGCCACTTTTTTCTGCAAGAATTAAAAAGGAACTTTTCATCTCTTCTGGTATCACTAATCCATATATTTCAGTCAATTAGCAAGCTGAAGAAAATAAAAGATAAATTCGTTTCCAGTGGACAGAATTTCTTGGTAGGACAATCTATTAAGTAAGCAGCGACTGACCTGAACAAAATCAAGACGATTTGATGTACTGTCCATTTCCATACCCAATTCATCGACAATCTTCTCCTGGAATACCGAAAGATTTACAATTTAGTACAACAAAGTAGCAAGAGTGGGTGACCCAGAACTGCAGGGCAGAAACAGCTAATTTGCAAGTAATAGATACGAGTTAAAAGACAAATGCACCAAAATGCTAATCTGTTTGGGTTTTGCTCTTGCTTTCTTTCCTTGGTTAATATAAACTTTTTTTAGTCCCACCCCACCACCCAAAAAAAAGAACTTGGAGAAAACATCTGAACTAATTGTTTTCCCATCATTGTACAGTAACTTACAAAATTCTTACCTGTGCAAGGAGCTCTTCATGAATGGTAAGCCCAACACCCCCAATTCTCTCCACACTTGCACTAAGTTCATCCAACTCCTCATCCTGTTGCCTACAAGCACAAATTGACAGACACATAAAATCAAAAGAAACAGAGTTATATAGACAAGTGGAAGTGGCTAGAGGATTAGGGAAGAAGAAAACTACGTCAGTAGAGCAAACATTTTTCTCCGCCCAGCCAAAGGGTGAGAATAAATGGTGCACATATAACTACACATTTATTGACAATGAAAGGCCAGTTATCAAACTACAAGCTCAGATGGTCTGACCCAAACAGAGTTTTCTTTTTAGAATTAAAAAGTGCTTCCATAAGTTCGACTATGAAATTTAATAAATTTAACAAGGCAGACTATCTTTTGCAGCCTATATAAAATATGAACAAACACAGCTAGGCAATGAATCTTAGCAAATAATTCCCAGCGAGTAGAATAATAACTTATTACTCATGTATATGTTTGTCACTCAAATATGTATCAATTGGATGTGGGTGTGTAAAAAAATCTTACTTTATGAGAAGCAACTGTCTATCTGATTCGGATGTTATGAAATCGTCATTATGTTGTGCAGCATACTGGTTGGATCTATCTGTCTCCTGAGAATTAGCCAGCCTCATTAATTCTCGGCGCATCCCATTCACACTAGTGCCAGTAGAATCCTTTCCAGCTTCCACTGCTTTTTTTACAGCACCCACCTGATAAACTATCTTACTAATTTAGGGAATGCACAGAGTCATCCAAAGCCATAAGATAACCATGTAATATGCTGTACAAATACATAACGGAATAGAAACCACACAAAGGCTCATTATGTAATTGAATATCCAAAAATCACAACAAAATGAAAACTATTGCAGGTTACAAAACCACACTCGACTGTCACAATGTAAAAGATGTAGGTAATAATCGTAAATCATCAAGGCAAGGTCTGTTATGACAACTTCACAGGATTACCAGATATAAGATCTTCAGTGGCACTAAAACATCTTAAAAGAAGACAACTTAACAGACGATACTTCATACCTGAGCACGAGCAGTGCTCGTCCATCTCCTTCTTTTTTCAAGTTCCACTTCATCAATGCCATACCAAGTAGGATCTCTAGCTGCTACGGAAATTGCTTTGTCCAACTCATCCACCTTCCTATCAAGAAAGCATGCTTTCATTAGTTGCAAGCAGAAGTTGAAGCATTGGGTTAGATGATAAGAGAAAAGATTGCACATAGTAAAACAAGAGAACTAGTTAAATTCACAGCTTCTCTCTGACACATATACAAATTTTAGGATGGATGGATAGGGTAAAATAACAATTGGTGGATGGATGGATAAGTAAAATAACAATTGGTTGGTCATACAGCCTCCTCTTCTTTCTATTCACTTTTTTTTCTTTTCTTTTTTCTTATGGAAATTCTGTTTAAATGAGTATCTGTGCAGTCCTGTAGATGATGTAACATGATGATTCTTTGGCTCAATCTATTTCTTTAATTGTCTTGAGGAATTACCTTGCTAACGAACCTAGTTTAAATGGTCTTAAGCTATCCTCTTTTCAAGAAATAAACCCACTTTTTTCTTTTTCAACTGATCTTAGTTGCTGCTAGAGCACCAGCCCATTAAAAAGCACAAATTTTTTAACCAAAATCAAGACCAGACCCATCAACCCATGCTCCTTAACCAGCTACATAAAAAAGAATTTAAAAAAAAGTGGTAAAAAAATTCAGTATTTTGGTATCAGCACACTAAGGTCAACCACAACTTATGACCACCTTGACCGGAATTCGCCCACTTTTTGGCTTGAAATTAGTCCTAGAATTATACTCTTGACATCCACATCAACTCCCAACCCTCCACAGCTCAAAATAACCAGTTTTTTTTTTAACTGAAAGAGAATCAAACCATGAACCATGCGCATTAGAAAACTTGATTTTCTGATCAACAATCGACGAGACACCACCTAGTGTCAAGATATTTTTTTACCGCACAACAGCCCATTGTTATTGATATGTTTATGGAAATTCGACAAATATCCCTCAATTTTCAATTTGTTATATGGATATGTTACGGAAATTCGACAATTATCACTCAATTTTCAATTTCTTTCCAGCTTTTTCTATTGTTTCATGCAGACATTAATGTGGTCAGAAAAAGCCCCATACTTCTGCAACACCTTCAGTGGAAATTAACTAACCCTCCCCAAAATTTTCATTTCTTGACACCAAAAATAGTGATTTTTCGCCAATATACCCAGTTTTGCATCAGTAATCTCTGACTATATTACCATGACAGATACCTACCATCTATTCTTTATCAAACAAAATAAAACAAAAAAGATAGGCGGATAAAATCAAATCAAATGTCTTAATATTGGCGCACCTGCCAGTCAATGCTTCCACAAGTAGCAATCAGTTCTTTTGTGAGGTGTAATTGCTCTCCAGTATCAGATGAAATGCGTTCCCATTGATGAAAAGAAGATTGCAACTTATCAATCTAATCAAGTAGGAAATATAATAGTCAGAATTCATTTCTGCTACTCCTAAACATAATGCCATCGAGACAAATTCCGCACAAATAATTGCATACCAAATTCATCTGTCAATGAAAAAGTGAAGGATGAGGATGGTAGTGTGTTGAGGCAAATGGGTTTGTGTGTGTGTGTGTGTGTGTGTGTGTGTGTATGTGTATATAGAGAGAGAGAGAGGATGTGACAAGATTCAAAAGCCCAAAAATGATGGTAATAACTCCAAACAAAGTATGAAAGTCTACTAAAGGAATCACATTGAACTGATAATATGTATTCAATAAAATATATAAACCATGGCTCATTCCGAAAGCTTCAAAGTAACTAAGTAATTTGACAACTTACAGATTCTTGAATCTCCTCTTTGACAACATAGAATGGATCTTGAGCTGAGGGCATTGTGAACCTCACGAAACTAATCTATCCTATCAGCATCCAAAAGAAAAAGAAAAAGAAGGGGAAAAAAATTCCATTAGAAAAACCATATAACTTATATAGACACACACGCATATATAATATATATACAAGAAATTCAATCCCATTGAAATATTCACTAAGAAAAACAACTGAAACAAACATTTCACAAAAAGGGTTTGCGGGCCTTAGCTCCACTCCATTTGATTAGCGTGAAATGGAATATGATTTCCAAATACCCAAATCTGTGATCCCTATTCAACATATTATACCATGCAATTGCCAGCTTGATATGATTTGAGAACTGATTAAATCACCGAATTCAAATCACCACTTTGGATCAGTAACGAAACGGACCAAAATTCCAATTTGTATCACCCAATAAGTTAATAACCCGACTGACCAATACCATAACCACCACGTTATTCAAATCTAAATACACCGAAATTCAGATTTGA
Source organism: Prunus avium (assembly GCF_965620075.1). Taxonomy (NCBI): domain Eukaryota; kingdom Viridiplantae; phylum Streptophyta; class Magnoliopsida; order Rosales; family Rosaceae; genus Prunus; species Prunus avium. Next base: position 21,579,778 of record NC_142287.1, on the reverse strand, counting down.
AAACAATACATGAATTTATGTAATAGGTACGGAAATTTTTTTTAAAAAAAGAGAGAAATTGAGAAAGGTGAGATAGGCGCTATACCTGTACGGACTGAACTGAGAGACCTGATCTGTGAGATCCTCGTCTGGACTTAATGTCCGGAAGACGAAGAAGCTATGAGAAGACGAAGAAGCTATGAGAAGACGAAGTTAGAGACAATCGTGTGGGCTTCAGTTATGGGGCATGGCTATATTTTAATTTTGAAGTTTGGACCCATACACCGGCCTGCCCAGGCCGAAGAAACACTCAAGCCCATTTTAATGGCCGAACATTCAAGTGCGGTCCAATTTATCTGCTTCTTGCCAATATTCGTTATATCTCACAATCACCATATTTTTAGGTAAACTAGTGAATTACCCTGAACTGGTACTTAATTTTCAATATAATCTGAATCCAATAATCCAATTACAAATGGATTTGGATTTGGATTTGGATTGAGATATATCTGATTTGAATCCGAATTGTTTACAAGTTTACCCACAAACCCCTTCCCCCTTCTCCCAGCCACAGAACGCAACCCAGCTCGCAACCCACCCCCTACCCGCAGAACCCAAACAATATCATAATTGCGACCATCACACTGAAGATTGAGTAAATTTTAGTTAACGATGTAAGTTTTGAGGGGATGGGTGGCTCCTTATTTTATTCTGTTTTTAGATTAGTTATGGTTTTTTAAGTTCAAATTGAATTCTTTATTTTTGAATTTCTGACACCAACTTAAATTCATGTAATTCCTCTAAAAGATTTCATTTGTCAATAAGCAAATGATTACTTTTGCCAGATCATTAGGAGAAAAAGGCATTATCCTAGACACCTTCACCTAGAGCATAGAAAAAGATAAGGAACTTCATGTACATCAATATAATAAATTTGGCGTACAACTTTGTATACACTTTTGAAAGTTGAAGGGGCAACAAAACCCAATCAATGCGTGGTCAAGGATGTATCGTGTCTGGGTTTTTCATTTTTCTGGCCTGAAAGGGAAAACAAAGTATAAATGTATTGACATGGTGCCGCCAAAAAAGCTCTCCCTAAAACCTTACAGCTTCACTCACAACTCAGCTATGGGCCATGGCCGTCGGCATTGGCAGAACACATCAGTGTTTTATGCTTAGACACAAGGGGTGACTTCATGTTGGTGGCTGCCATGTTCCTGGCCTGAATGTTTGACCAGATCCTGTTGGCTCTGTAGACCTGGAAAACAAAAGTTCAACAATGTAGAATAATCAACACAGCATGCATTTTTCAGGGAAGAAATAGGAAAACTGAATTCATTGTAATGTATCAGGTCACTTTAAACTTATAGGTTTTGGGTCTATTTGTATGAAGATTTCAGAGCAAGGAGATCTACAATTCCCCTCATTAGTATATTGTTTATGATTTCAAGGTGTAAGTAGTGATGGTTGCACAAACACGAAGATGAAGAATATATTGAACATACTCAGGATCTTGTTTTGCTTTTTTAGCTTCTTTCTCTTGGGAGTTCCTGCCATATTAACAAGCAGAACAATGAAAGCATGAAAACATGAGCATTCCCACCCACCCAACATAAAGAAACATGAAATACTAGTGAAAAAACAAACTTGAGCAGGACTACAGGTCAGGGAGTTTTGTTCCTTTGTTTTATTTTTCTTTGGTAATCACAGGTCAAGAAGAAACTGGTCGAGTATATATAAGAAAAATAAAATGCTTGTACTCTTTTTAAAAAGTAAATACAAAGCAACTACATGATTAGTGTGTGAGTGTGTGTGTGTGTGTGTGTGTGTGTGTGTGTGTGTGTGTCTGTAAATCTTAGCAGACCTACCTCACTCCTTCCATCGAAACAGATTCTTCCTGATTTTCATCACCTTTGTGAACAAACAAGGAAGACAAACATCAAAAACCAAATTAACTTAGCATAATCTACCTAAAAAACAACAAATTAATGCAAAAAAAATTTAATGCGCCACAGAATCAATAGCAAATAAAGATTCTGCAATCTGAAAGATGGCCCTAAAATAAAAATACTTATTCTAAGAAACCTTTCTGTGGAAAAGTACATTACTCTGGCATAATATACCTTGAAAGAACAGTAGTTAACCCAACAGTTAGTAATGCAAGATAAATACTGAATGATTATGCAATCTTAAGGATATACTTCAAATAAAAATCTTCATCCTAACACCTAAGCAACGTGTATTTGAAGGCGGGAGAGGATAAAAGACAAGTTACCTTCAGAAGGAACACCAAATTGCCGAATGAAACTTTTCAAATCTGGACCTCCAACTTTATCTATACACAGAGTATAATCATGAATAATTGCATGGGCATAATGGTATAGATACCACCGTAAAAGGTTCCAGTAAGAAGCTGACCAGAGTTGATGACTTTACTGGTACTGCCTTCTCTTGCTTTCCTTTCCTCTTCTTCTTTCTTCAGAACTTCGCAAATAAAATTAAATAAATAAATGTTTTTTTTTAAAGCATCTGTATTAAACTGAAAAGTGCAATAGAGCAATCCAACTTATAAGTTGGTGACACCAGTTTCCACTAAATCTCAAAAGATACCAGCCTTTAGAGAGAGAAAATAAAGTTATATAAACAGACATGCCATTTTAAGGAGATAAACATGGTGAGGAGGTGGAGAGACTTTGTGGATCACTTTTTCATTCCTTAGAAAAAAAATGCATCAATAACAGAATCCAGTCATTGAATAAAATCCCATTTTGGATCCAATTAATTTATAAAAAATTTATGGCCGATACCATTGTGAATCTCCATGTTATTTGCAGGGTGATTGAGGTTGAAACATAACAATCATTCCAAAGATATGGAAAACAGTCCATTTAGAGTAATCTCTTCATTAAGAATAAAACAAAACAGTTATCACACATAAGATATGAAAGTAAGATAACTTCTGTTTTTGGCGCTATTGGCAGCATTAAGGTATTTACCACTAAGAGGCATATTTTAAGGCAGTTGGGATAGTTATGTGCTACTGATGAGGGGTAAGCTTGTACTACTAGCCACTATCTTTGGATTTCCGAATGTCTCTCTCTCATTCTCTATATCTCTTTTCTTATCTGGGGATATTATTACAGACGCATACTACCTGAATATGCAATTAATGCATGCCTTCATTCACTTACCTTACATTTTAAATGATGCTCCTATAAAAGTCACAAGTTGAATATTGATTTTGTAATAAAGATTTCTTTTAGTAAACCTACAACTCAATGGTTCAAAAAGAGCCAGAAAGTAGCAGAAGCAACCAGACAAAATTGTTAACTAATGGTAGAAATGACACATACGAGCAACATTCTGCCGGACACGTTCACGTCTTGCTTCCAAATCCATTAGTTCCTGGAGGCATAGAAAAAAAAAATGCCAGACGGTAGAAATGAAACGGCAATCCAAAATGTATCTTAAGCAAGATATCATTATGAGGGAAAAAAAAAGAAAAAAGTGTCCATGATAGCATGAACATCTGGGAAGATTAGTCAATGGTGATTTTATAATAGGCGATGGCAGACAAATAATCCACCTTCTTTACCAAAATATTTGGCACAAATTTCTCTTCTTTTTTCAAATTAATGGAAGAAGGGAAATTAATACACCAAGGAATTAAAGAGAAGCAGATGTCTAGATTACCTCCGGTGTTGGAGCCCTTTTCCGCTGCCCATTGAGCCAACATATCCACTCAACTAATATGATCAAAGGGTGAACATAAAGGGAGTAGAAGAAACAATGATGCCATAGAAACAATGGATGCAAACTTTTCCAAATCGTAGTGTAAAGTATCTCTAAGATACCAAAAATATACATGGATAGGTAGCTATGCATATTTCAACAGCTCAAAACAGAGTACTGTTTTTGCTAATCTGACAAAAGTTAAAACAACCAAAATATTTCTGAAGCAAGTGAAACTGAACAAAAGCTGTACTAACTCAGAAGAATTACCTGGAATAGAGGTTGGGTCCTCCTCCCCCTTGAATACCACCCATCTTTTCTCTTTCACTAGTGCGTCAAAGAGAATGGGAGAAAAGGAAAATAACAAAACACAAGTATTAGTTGTACTTTAATTGAAGTGAATTGACCACATAATATTAAATCCGGCACAATTTACATATACAGCTTCATGTTCTTCATGCTATATCACATGAACTCTATCATACCACAACTCAATACAAAAGTTTAGTATTTGGTTTTCAAAGAGAAGATACTCAGCTCAACTAATCAGAGCACCTGTATTACAAAAATATAAGTGGTAAACATGAGATATTGGCTTTTTTGGTTTCCATATAAAGGAATTAATCAGAATTCAGAATATTGTAACTGCGTTGCAGTATCTATCTCAGGGTGAAAAGTCTCTTCCAGCAATAAAGTCATTGAAGAAGAAAAAATTACTATTTTTTTAGTGAAAAATGCAAAGCTCCAATCCCAAATGGTTACACTGCTCTTTTCTTCAAGATAACTTTGGCATATGGTGGGAAAGAGGTAGTGGCTGTTATTCAATCATTCTATGATCCAGGCAAGTTACCAGGAAGGTGAATGCCACTTCTATAACTTTAGTTCCTAAAGTGAAGAATCCTTCTCAGATGAGTCAATTCAGACCCATTTCTTGCTGCAACCTCATTTATAAAAGTATCCCTCAGATGCTGACCAACAGAATCAAGAAATTTCCACCAGATTTTATCAGTATGAATCAAGCGGATTTTGTTCAAGGGAGGAAAATCTTGGAGAATATACTTCTTGCTCAGGAACTAGTGAAGTTTGCCCAGAAGTTAGAAAGAGAAGAACTGAGCAACAAATTGTGTGCTTTCCTACCGGAAGGTTAAGCTACTGATATTAAGAAGCAAAAGTTTCCTGGAGAATTGTGTGTAACCCCAAAAGAGAAGGTGGTTTAAGATTTAGAAATTCGAAGACCAGAATAAGGCCTCAATTTTATGACATATTTGGAAGTTGGAGTATGTACGCCCTGGCTGGTTCTCTGTGGGTGGCCTGGGTAAGGAGTTATGTGCTGCAAAGCAAGGATTTCCAGATTTCTAATAAACCTTGTCAATGTTCCTCCAGATGGAGTACTAAATTTAAGACCTCCTGCTACAACTTTTTTTTTCTTTTCAAAACGACCTCATCCTAGAAGATTTCATAAGTATCATATAAAAATGGTAGAAAAACTTATCTGTAGCTTGACCAGCATCACAAGGGGCCTTTATTGGATTCTGTTAGGACAAAGACTTATGTATTATGCAGCTAGCTCTATAAATGCTAAAGTAAGTTCAGTGATTTTTGGTGTCCAGCCGACTCCGGCAAATCATTCAGCCCAATCAACCTCTGGCTATCTTCTAATTCAGCCCAATCATTCCATTGAAGACCATGTTTCTGCTTCCCAAAGCATTCATTTGTTACATGGTTAGCAATTCAAGACATTTTATCTACTGAAAAGAGAATGAGTTTCTTGCGCTATGCAGGTGGTTTAAAATGGTTATATTTTTGTCATCGGTTCTTTGAGAGCAAAAGCCACCTCTTTTGCACTTGCAGATTCACCAAAGGGATTGGGACTAGACTTGTTGAATGAGTGTTGTCTAAACAGGCCAGTGACTAGTTTTTCTACTGGTTATTAAATTGACGTCGAATGGAATCTAACACTGCTGGATTGGAAGAAACAATCAACTATGTAAGGGTCCTACTCACACTGAACTGCAGATCGTGCAAAATATCATTGAAGATTTTTGTTTTAAAGTTGCTGGGTTTAGAAATGTTCAAGGTTCTTCTGCTACTATACTTTTGTGTGAGTATACAGTTTCCTCGGACATTTTCGGTCAGTACTTGTAAGGGCCTAGTTCCTCTTTTGATTTGTTTTCTGTGATGTAGTATGTGTAGCTTTAGTTCTGTTTGTATTGTGTTTATCAGTATGAAAAATTCTTACTAATAAGAGAAGACACATTTAATTATACTCGCATACATTTTCTCGTTCAAAGACAACATAAAATTATAAGAACAACGCAATTGCCAAGTTAGCTAATGCAATCATAAATCACAATAGAGTTCATTCATGCGTCAAGAAATTAATGCAATTCCTTAAAACCCCATGAAGCAAAATTTGAAGTACAATGCATATTCATGACAACCCAATTGGCCAATTCAACAGATAGAACACAACAGATTCCATAATGATAAAAACAAAGATTCAACTCAATCTGAACAAGACCCCTGAATCAAAATTTCAGCAAAAAGAATAGCAACCAATAAAAAACAGAGAGAGAGAGAGAGTAAAGAAAGACACTTACTGATGCCATCAACCTCATCTTTTTTGGCGAAGTAACGGTTGCCGGCTTTGTCCATTCCCATCATAGTCCTGTTGGTGAAGAACCCAGCAACCCTCTGAAAAAGCTTCGACATTTCTCTTCCCCAAATCCAATGAAATCTCAAATGAGCTTCACTTCGCTATCAGTATATTGCCATCACCGGCATCTTCTTTGATGTCCCTAATGTTTAGCTGTGTTGTACGACAGTGGTTTGCAGTTTGCAGGGTTATAGAAGAAACAAATTATGGGTTTTAGATTGATTCTACGACAGCATCGTCCTCGGCTCCGTTTAACTTAATCTCTCTGAACCCACGCGCCTCCTCGCGGGTCAAAATAATACCAGTTAAGCCACCCCGTCGTGGTCGTTGTTGGGGTTTGCGGTGCAACTTGTACGGTTCAACCCGATTTTTGAAATATATAGCCGGGTTAGAAGGGTACAAATTAGGTTTGGGTCAAATAACCTCTGAGCTGAAATCAAAATTGGGCTGAGGTCAACTCAAACCCGACCCAAGTTGATAAACCGAACCCGAATCAACATGGTTCATTTTCCACTTTGTTTACATATATAGCGACAATTGAGCATGTATTGTAGTTTAGTTGAGTTTGCAATCAACTCTAATATGCCAAATTAAATAGGTGGATGGATAGATGTGTTAGGAATCAGGCCTTAGATCTTCTAGAAAGAACAAGTGCAAAATAATGAACGCAAAAGAATGTACAATTACTTAGGGGGTTGTATTCAATTAGGATTGTGTACGATTTTGAAAGATTTTTTTTAAGTGACAGATTTCCTGAAATTGTATAACTCCTATACGTTTTACCCTGATTTTTAATAAACTTGTATAGACTTTAATTATAGACTTCCATACTTTTGTATGAACTTTTGTTATAGAGTGATCTATTTGCATAGACTTTATCACTCTTTTGTTATACTTTTCTCTCCTCAACCGGCTTGTCCCTTCGAAACTTGAGGATGTTTTGGATGAAAATAGATATCATGATCCTGGAATTGCCACTTCCACTAGTCTACCAACAGCACTGTAATTTGAGGAATTCCACGAGGAGGTTTGCCTAATACAGGAGGCTTGTAACCACCCAAGGTCAGTGCATGGCTTAGTGCATTGTTTTGTCAAACGGTAGAAAATTTTCTAACACTATTCTCTGTATATGAGGATGCATATTATAAGAAATTCAAAGACACCCACCACAAATTCACGAAAAGCAAATATTATAAGAAATTCAAAGTAACTGGCGTTCATGAAAGTATAGTGACAAATTTATAACTTCTCTGAAAGCAATGTTGAAAGAAAAATGTGCAACATTCATTCGATATCGTTAATTCTCATTGTTGTCATTGTGGCCAACATCTCTCCACATATTCAAAGCTATACCAACTCTCCATTCATTAGCATGTGCTCGTTGTTGTTCTTGTGTTTGGAAAACTAGTTCAGGATCCCCTTCATTAATTGGTAATGATGAAGATGAAGAAGATTCGTTCTCCAATTCAATAGGAAACTCATCTGATCGACATTCTTTTTGATAGCAAAATTATTGTTAGTTATACAAACAAGGATAGCAACGGACTCATTACGATATACCAACACATAAAAACCAAGCCAACAAAAAAAGAAAATTTTATAAGTAGTTGTTTACGTATGCATCCATATAACCAGACAAAAAATAACGAGACCCATTAAGCAATATTACATAAAGTGCAGAAACCAAACAACTATAAAAATTTAACATATTTTCAGTAAATATTTATAACATAAGACAAATAGTTGGAGGTATAATAATTTATCTTTGATATTAACGCCTTATACACAACACAACCCTTCACTGCCCTGCCCGACATATTTTCAATGAAAAAAAAAAATCTCGTTTCTTCCTTCCAATCCAAAGAAAAAAAAAGCGCCAGTCATATTGTCACCTTGCTTGACAGTGAACTTGAGAAAGCTTCGTCATCAGGGTACCTAATAAACCCTAACCCCAAGATAAACCCTAAAAACAAGCTACACTCTAATAACAAGCAAAACCTCTATAAAAACAAGAAAAACATCAACCAATAATCATCAACGAACAGTAACAAACAAGAAAAACCATGGAAGAAGAAGGAAAACCAACAAGAATATTGAGAGAGCGTACCTTTGGAGAGTGGTTCGTCTTCTGCAGAGAGAAAAAAAAATATGTCGTCTGAAATCTTTGGGGTGGAGGTTGGACTTATGTTGGCCTTTATTATTTATACCTAAACCCTACAAATTCTCCAAACTCCAACACTTAATTAAATCCTTCCAAATCTATCTCCTTTTGAATACAGGAAAATTTATTTGGACTTTTTTCAAGTCCTAATTGAATACACCCACATTTAGATGGACATTTTAAACGTTCAAACAAGTCTAGATTGAATACACCCAAACTGTTATAGACTTTTTAAAAGTTTGTCTGAATCCAAATTGAATACACCAGAATTTTTAAAATCTTTTTAAACGCTTTAGAATCCTAATTGAATACACCCCCCTTATTTTATTTTATTTTCTCACTCTATTTAAGCGAAACAAGGCTCTCTAAGTATGTTAAAACACTACCAACTTTGCCGATTTCACGAACGTATAGATTCTGAAAGCTGTGATTGTTAAAATTGTACATAACCAACTCTTCTTCAAACACCATCAAATCATGAGACTTTGTCCAGAAACCAGAATGTGACAAGTTGCAATATGGGATGGAGACCCTCATTTTAGTCCAAGACTCGCCCACTCCATATTCCTTCATAACCCAAAACTCATTGTATGTTGGTGTTGCATTACCATAATCACCTTCAAGCGTTACACATAACCATTCCCTGAAGACCCCGAGCTTACTACGACAAGTTTGAGAAGAGTTGATTTCGCGCGGCAGTGGAATTTCTCGAACCTCCTCCTGATCTTGTGTTAAAACGAGGGAGATAATCAACAAAGATGAGTGATCATGATCATCTTCTCCGACTCTTGTCCCCAACCAATGGAGATTTCCATTCAGCAGGGTCCCTTTATTTCGACATGGATAGATGTGGTACGGAAATAGGTACTGAATCTGTCGCCAAGAATTAGTTTCCAATGTATACACATTAAACTCAACCCCTCCTTCATCATCATCACGGACATGTCTTCTGTAGACCACACCATTGACGACCTTGTGTTGGTGAGTGGAAGAATCAAATCCAAACCCATATACGTTACAAAAGTAGAGGTCATCAATTGTATATTGGGTTGGTATTTGTGGTAGTTTCTTGGATTGCCTTGTTGCTGGGTTAACCAAATATAACTGCGGGTCATATAAAAACATGCATAACAACAAGCCGTTGCAGCAACCCAACATGGAAACCGAAATACCTGATAACTCGCTATAAACATACTGGAGCTCCGTGGCTGTTGTTACTAATAAATTACTACCACCAACCTCCTCATCGAAATCAAAACAGTTACGATTGCGATTATCGTGTTCGGATGATGCATCTTCTTTGTTGTTATGATTGAGAAACTCATCATCGTAGTCAAGATGCATAGAGTGGAGGCCATTGCCTGCGGCATCAGTAAATATGACTCTTCTTCTTCTTCGGAAGAGTAGATCATCTTTATCCTCCCCAAAGCCTTTGCACTAGTGCGATGCAACAAAACTGGGGTCGTCGGAGATTAGGGAACTCCATGGCTTTGAGACACACTTGAAGCGGCATAAGGACTTCACTGGTAGCCTTGATAGAATCTCCTCTATCATCGTTGATGGAAGCTGGACATTATTAGAGTTAGAGTTTCCGGTCAGCCTCCGCTCTTCCATTTTCTTTCTTCTACTTCTTCTTTGTAACTAGACTAGTAGATAGAGAAAAGAAAATTAATGATTCGGTACCTCTGGCTTCTTCTTCTCCTTCCTTGTACGAAAGCAAGCTCTTATGTACATGTGGGTGGACTTGTGTTATTTAATATTAAAGCTCCAGGAGAGTTAACTTTATATAGTATTATTAGGATAAGGAGTCATATTCTATTCGTGTTTGATGGTCTACTGAACAAGGAATCCACTAGCTTTAAGGACCCAAAGGGGACGTCCTTAATAAGGAGTCTGATTTTAACTCATTTTATTTTTTGATTGAAACTCTTTCTCCTAAACCCTAAACCTTGTGGCCCACTAAAATGTAAAATATAGGATGGCATTAATTTCTCATGAAATAAGGGGTAGCTTTTGTTAATGGGTTTCCGTTGCCTAAGACTTGTATCTACCTAGACTTAAAACCACCTTTTTTTAACGATTGTTTTTTATTATTTCTTTTTCTAAAGGCTAGTATCTTTTCAGTAAAACGTATTAAAAAGTTGAAGACTGGCCTTTAGAAAAATACAATTGTAAAAATAAATTTTTAAAAAAAGTCTTAAGTCACGCGCATGATAAATAAAGGCCTCTCACACGGCTAGTATGCATCATAGTACGACATATCATCATAGAAAAGAAAAATAAGATAAGAAAGAAGTATAAAATGAATGGATCCAAGAAGGTAAGTATTCAATCCGGGAAGGGAAAAAATGGAATGTGTAGAAAATTACAAATTTATTTGGATTACATATTTAATTCCTGAAGGAAATTAAATGATGCTCCTATAAAAGTCACTAGTAGAATACTGATTTTGTAATAAAAATTTCTTTTAGTAAACCTACAACTCAATCAGATATCATTATGAGCATCTGGGAAGATTAGTCAATGGTGATTTTATAATAGACGATGGCAGATAAATAATCCACCTTCCTTACCAAAATATTTTCAGTTCTGGGAAAAGACAAAAAAACACCATCTACACAAAACTTTCTCCTCAACATAATCTTGCTTTCCCATGTTGCAGATACCCCTTTGGAATCTTGGGAAAGTTGTGGTGCCTGGCAGTTCTCAATCAGAGAAAGGTAGATTCTTATTTCCCCCAACTGAGACACCCTTTTAAGGGTATTGCTTTTGGGTTTTTTGCAGGCAACCCTCTGAAGTAATCTTAAGAATTCTCTCTCTCTCTCTCCAACTTGTATTCATGTTTGGTATAACAATTTCTTTTAGACTGGAGATGACCCACATCTAATATTCTGACCTCTATGAAATGTTTTTGTGGTCTTTGGATAGGTAGGCTATTGACGCTCGGTAATTACCGAGCACTTCGGCCCAATAGAAACCTAGCACGTGGACTCCGACAAACGCCTGCAGAAGACCATATCATTGACAAGACCCCCTCTGACCACCGAACCACCTCGCCTCGTAAACCACTCCCTATCCCCTCAGAAGCCAGGTGTTGGCCGCGCAGACCTCCCTTTTCTGCCCCGATGGGATTAGCGCCGGTTATACAGAAAGGCTATTTCTGTTCGTCCCCGCCCCTATCAGCGAATCCGGGCCACTCATCCTCTGATGGGTCTGATGGGACGCAAATAGCTCGGCTCCGAGCCGAGCCGTTCATCTTAGAATTGGCGGTCCCTTCTTTCCTATAAATAGAAAGACAAAAGGAATAAGAAAGGGGCTGAAAGAAAGAGAGAGAAAGAGAGACATTTTTTAACCTGTAATGCTCATCCTTTGATTAATAGCAAAGCCTTCCACTATTCTTTTCCTTGGCGCAGTAACTGTCATTGGGTCAAACATTTGGCGCCGTCTGTGGGAAACCACACTCAAAGGTCACGTATTAAGCCTGGTCAACTACCAACATGATGGGTCGAAGGATGAAGGGGATCCCATCCCTTGGCACCCCTGATCAGAAAAACATGAAGCGCTGAAAAGCAGAAAAGCAAAGAATAAGCGCCCTCGAGGCCAAGGTCGAACTACTCCTGAATAGCGCAGGCGCCATGCAAGACATAAACAAAGCCCTCCAGGACCGAAATGAGCGCTTGGAAGAACAACATATCGGCCTCCAAGCCAACCTCCGGAGGACTCAGAAGAAAGCCCTCAGAGACTCACGTCGTACCCGACGAGTGGAGAGGCAACTATTCGGTGAAGAATCGGCGTCGTTCCAAACCCCCCAAACTAGCAAACCCCCGGGCCCCGAGGGTGTCGGCATGGAGGCAACCGTCTATGCTGAACAAAGCCAACACGAGGTGGACGCCCCAAACGCGACCACCAGCTAGACAGATCTCAGGGCAACGATGAAGGCCATGATTAAGGGAGAGATGGGCAGCGTTTGGGATAGGCTCGGAAAAGTCGAGAAGACCTGAACCCCGCAGATCCCGCCGTTCTCCGAGGACGAACTCCCGCTCCCGTACTCCAAGGAACTACTCGATTCAGTTGTTATCGGCGATACGAAGGCACCAAAGATCGCCCTCTACGAAGGACTTACCGACCCATATGATCACCTGGCAGCTTCCGCTATGCCATGGAGGGCAGAGGGGCAAACGAGGCCACCAATTGAAGGCTCTTTTCTACCACCTTGAAAGGGGCGGCATTAAATTGGTTCAAACGGCTGAATCCGACGTCCATCAAATCGTTCGCCGAACTGCGCCGAGCCTTCCTGGACAGATACATGATCATATCAAGCCGACTGTATATTGCCAACGACCTCTCCGCCGTCCGACAAATGCCGAACGAATCCCTTCGGGATTACATTACCCGCGTTAACAACGAGTACGCCCGCTGCGAAGGCTGCGACGAGGCAACGGCACACAACGCCCTCATGGGAGGCCTCCAAGGGGGGGACTTTTACTTCCACCTCACTCGGAATCCTCCCGAGACGTACAAGGACCTCCTCCGAGAGGCCACGTGCTACAGCAGGGCCGAACAGCTCAACACGGCCCGAACCGGCGCTACAGCGGGCAGAATACAGGGCCCGACCCCCCCCCCCCACCCGAGCCAGGACATGAGGAGAGAGAACCCCCAGAAAAAAGATAACCGACCTCAAAGGCAGGTCGACCGATGAAATAGTGCCTCCGAGCGCTACTCAAGCTACACCCCCCTGAACACCAGCAAGGGGGCCATCCTAGAAATCGCGGGGAAGGAGCTGCCACCCCCCCCCCCCCCCCGGCGATAGGGCCGGAACGACTACCTCGGGAAGAGAGACGAAGCCAAGCACTGTAAGTACCACAGGGCGTACGGGCACTCAACCGAGGACTACTACCAACTGAAACAAGAGATCGAGGCCCTAGTCAGGAGGGGTAGGCTTCAGAAATATGTGGATCACCCCAAGGTCACCATCGACGCCCCTAGCGGCTCGACCCAGGCATCGATATCACGAAGACTGATATCGACGATCGGAGGAGGCCCCTCGCCCGGAGGAAACACGAACAGATCCCGAAAACGGTATGCCCGATCGCTCAGCCAAGAAGTGAACCATTCCCTCTCCATATGCGGAACAACCACCCAAACAACCCAGGAATGACGGTGAACCCATTGTCTTTAGTCCAAAGGACGACCACATTTCCCAACCTCACAGCGACCCATTGGTTGTCATTGTGGGCATCGCCAATTGCGACGTAAACCGAGTCCTCATCGATGGAGGAAGTTCCTCCAACATTATCTTTGCACCAGTGTTCGACCAACTCGGGATAGACCGAGCCCTTCTTGACAAAAGAACACCCCCGTTCTATGCCTTTGGTGGAACGCAAGTACACCCCCTCGGGAACATTCACCTCGCGCTTACCATAGGGGATTGCCCACGACAGGCCACCACGGTCGCCAACTTCGTGGCAGTCGACTGTCCGACTGCGTATAATGTGGTCCTGGGCCGAGCCGCGCTCACAGAGCTCGGCCTCACCATTAGCTATCGGACCCTCATGTTGAAATTCAGGACCCCCCATGGAGTGGGGACTGTGCGGGGCGACCAGGTTTCCAGGCGGAACTGTTACGTCACCACCCTCAAACAGGAGTCCGCCCGGAGGAGCACCCTCGTCACGAGCCTCCCCCAGCCCGCGATTCGATACCATCCCACTGGCGGTTACCGACCCCATCTTGGAGACCGGCCACTCACGATCACGGCGGGCATAGCATATCAGGACGCCCCACATGTTCTACTTGAACGAGAAAGCCCCGTAAACATACTGTTCCTCCCAGGGATCGCCCAGCTTGGATTGGAATCTCAGGTGCTCTTCTCGTACCACCTAGCGTTACACGCTTTTGACGGGACCAGGGTACGTACCCTCAGCTGTATAAACCTTGTCGCTTCAGTTGGACTATTCCCGGCACAGGCTGGCAGTGTGGCTAGATTCGTGGTAGTCGATCACCCGAGCCCATACCTCGCCATCTTTGGCCGACCACTTTTAAATAGCCTCCGCGTAACGTTGTACCGTCAGTCATTGACTCTACACCTCCCAACCCTGCGAGGGGAAGTCACGATCTTCGCCGACCGGTTAAAGCACCACGCCAACACGACCTACGCGATCTCCGCATCAGACCAGCCCACTGAACCCATGGACGACCCCCGAGAGGAGTACCCGCGACCGCAACCATCGGAGAACCTAGAGTCTGCCGTCATCTCTGAAGCTCACCCTAACCAACCCATTCGGGTAGGAAGCCACCTAGGACCAGCTGATCGGTGCATATTTACATATCATTTTGTACCCTTCTAGCTTATGATTTGGTTATGTTTTTGAGTTAAACTTGTGCTTTTAATCCTTTTTGTGTTTATCTTTCAGTTCATTGAGCTTTAGGTAATAATGAGGGCTTTGGATAGTAAATGATGCAATCCATGCATGTTAGGGCCTAATTTGGATGAATGGATGAAGAGCTTAAAGACAAACTCTATTTTGGCTACAGTCCCCTGCCAGCCCAGTTTCGTAGGTCATATTGCAAGCTTTGTTTCAGCAACCTACATAGCTCGGATGAGGCCACATTCTTCATGAAAGTTGTTCCAATGGGTGTGTAATATAACATATCCAAAATTCAGCCCCATTGGATAAATATGGAGTCTGTTACCTAGCAAACACAGAGCCATGCTCAGGATGGATTTTATCAGCGCGCAAAATGAGTTAGCAATTTGTTTTGGCCTTAACTTCCTCCTCCGACCTTGGATTGGCCCAAATGATATATGGCTGGAAAGAAGACATTCTGAACTTCAAGTTTGAGTGCTTAAAGTCTTAATTTGCTTAAGGGAAGCCCAATTCGTAAGCCCTTGAAGTTGCTGGTCATGCTGACCTCAGGATGAGCTATTATTTCTGGTTGGAAGCTTGGTCATGGTGACATGAAGATGAGCTAGGGCTGCTGGTGGGATTTATTAGTGAAGTGCATCAACCATTTCAGATTTTATAAAACAAGTGTTGTATGCATTAGCCATACTTAATTCAGATTTTCAGCTTCCTTAGGCCTATATATAGTGAGGTTTCCCAAGCTTGTAAACACACCCCAAGGGGGGGAGCTCTCAAACACTTCTCTAGAGCTCCCTTCCCTTCTCTCCCTCAAATTCTCTTAGTTTCTCTTTCTAGTTTTCAATTGTTGTAATGAAATCTTTTGTGTTGAAATTTTCCTTAAGTTTTTCTTAGTTCCACTTTACTTTTCATTATGTAAATTCTTTTCTTTAGTCTCAAGTTTGATTAGTTTCCAAGTTTCAATTATGGTTCATGTTCTTATTCATTATGCTTATAAGTTAATATGCTAGTTTGAATGATTGATCACCATTAAGGCTTGCATGTTAGCTATCTTGGTTTGAATTAAGAGTATACACCATGCTTTAATTCGAATTGAACTATGAATAGGAAGAGTATGTATGGACATTCGACAACAGGGATTAGATACATGCTTGGTTGTTTAAATTGTTCTTCTATGCTTAATGGGTTCCTAATGCTTAATTTTAGGTTAGACAACAAATGATCAAATTAGGGAATTAGGAACACAAGGTTATGACCACACACCATGGCTTAATCATACATTAGCTAGAATCAATCCGTTAATCTAATTGAACTTGGGAACTTATCTGCTTGAGTTAGTTATTTTCTTTCTTCCTTGTTTTATTTATTTCCCTTCTTTTTCATTTCTGTTTTGTGTAGGGAAAATGAATTGAATCATTCAATCACCAATCCTCGTGGGATCGACCTCGCACTTACATACGCTATACTACCGAACGGCTCGTGCACTTGCGAGTATCACAAGTTGAGGATGCAGCTGAATCCATTTTGGTGCAGCTGTATCTACGCAACAAGTTTTTGGTGCCATTGCCGGGGATCGGTAACATTGTTTGATTCTATTTGGCTTTCCTACTTTATTTTTTTTTCTTAACTAGACAATTTCAAGTTTTAAAGTTAATGACGTTAATGGACAAGTTGTGTTTGTAGTCCAACAGAAAAGGACAATTGCCCAACAAGCAAGAGAACTGGGTTTAAGTCCCAGCTTACACAACCCATTGGTGCTTGTTGCTTTGAAGCATGGAATTGGACTTGTGTTGATTTTTCCCTTTCATTTTTAGTTTTTTTTTATATATTTCGTAATCCTTTAATTCCGTTTCAAGTTTTTGTATGTGTTTGTTTTAGCAATGTAAATAGCTCAATAAAAATGGAGAGAGATGGCAACTTCAAAGATAGGAAGTGTGGAGTAGTGGGAGAAGTCGCGACCTCCAAATGCATCACATTCGACCTAATCGCTTCAAGGGGGAGCATTTCAATCCTTTCTCTTCTTTGAATTATGTTTATTTCCGTCATTGTTTTTACCTTTTGGTACGCGTAGAGTTCTTTGTTTTTCTGTGCTGAATCCAACCATATAAAGAACATGAAATTTGGACTTACGGTTGGAAAGTTATAGCCTAAAAACTGAACAGAGGTCGAAGCTGAAAAACATAGAAACGAATCTGTCCAAATGGTGATAAACGGGTGATAGAAAGTGCTGTTTGTTTGTTTTTTCTTTGGTTTCTTGGTTTGTTTCTTTTAGTACAACAATTTATGTTGTTTGTTTGAATTTGTTTAGAGTACTTAGTTCATTTTCGTTTATGGTTTGTTGTTCCATTTTATCTTAATTTGTTTTTGTTTCTTATCTTAAAAATTTTAAAAAGATTTTTCATATGAGCTGACTTATGGTAACTCCAGTGAGCACTTCCGTCAATACAGTGTCTAGGAGTTCTATAGGCGACACCTTCGGTGTCTAAGAAGTTTGGGTTTTAAGCGGGACCATTGTGACCCCTCCAACCTTCCCGGATCCCCTGGCTGTGTTTTCTGAGGCCCTTAACTGGTCATCCGTGAGTTGCTTGTATATTTGTGTGTTTTAAAAACAATAATAATAAATATAAAAAAAAAAAATTGAAAATTGAAATTTGGGTTTTTATTTTTCCTTGTAAATTGCAATTTGGAACTTCTTTGTTTTCTTTTATGTTTTTTTTGTTGTTTTATTAGGTTAGTTTATTTATTTACGTGGTGTGGTTAATTAGTTTATTTCTGAGTGTTAAAAACACATTTTTATTCAAACATTGCATTCAAAAAGATAAAAAGTTTAAAAAAAACAAAAAACAAAAAAAAAAAACAAAAAACAAAACAAAACAAAAAAAAAAAAAAAACATTCAAGTAAATTAAAAATAAAAACAACTTCTTCATCTTCATCTTCATCTTCATGGCATGCCTCTGTTTTCTCTTACTTGCAGAATCTGCAGCAGCTCCACATGGTCCTCATTTTTTCTCTGCAGTGCTTCCACGTGCTGATTGGCACAATAGAGCCGCTTCTGCAAGTCCGCCACCATAGCCTTCAAGGAAGTTATTTCCTCGCTCATCGCGGCACACTCCCGTGTTCTCGCCAGCAATCGCATGCCCAAATTGGTAGCCGAGACCGCGTGGAGTACAGTTAAATTGTGGGACTCCTCCACCGCTGCCTTGTCAGACCTCTGTGCCACATGCAGATGATCTGTCGGTGTGAGCTTGTTACCAATCATGCCTCCCAGCAGCGCTGCTCTGTTCGGCATTGCCTCAGAAAAGTTCGGTATTATCTCAGCAAAGTTTGAGGCCGTACCGTGATGATATGTGGAGTTTGGGAAGACAGGAGTTGGAGGAGCCCTTGTCTGGGCATTTGGTGGTGCAAGTGAGAGCTCAAGGTTGAGATCATCAAGGTGAGTGCATGAGGATGCCATTTGTTTTGCTTCTAAATTTTTTGATGTTTTTCCTTGAGTTTGCAGGAAGAAATGCTGGGTATCATCCGCTTGCAGAGGTGTGGTTTAAATAGACATATGCTGATGAGAGAAAGCCAACACCATTTCGGATTTCCCGGGCATGCTCGACCTAATCGCTTCAAGGGGGAGCACCTTTACTTTTACTTTACTTTTCTTTTTTCCGTGTTTTCTGGTGTTTAATGTTTTTGCCCGTTACTTTCATTTTCTAGAGCTTTGTGTTTTTGCTTTTCCCTTTCGGCTATCATCTTTATCTTATTTTAGTTAGGGAAATGTGTTTTCTTTTCCGTTTGTCGTTTTTTTTTCTTTTTTCTTTTTCTTTTTCTTTTTCTTTCTGCAACCTTACTCTTTTATTTCCGAAACAAAATAACGAAAATACAAAAACAACAAAATAAAATAAAAACAACAATAATGCAGTAGGAAATCATTTCTTCTCGATGCTTGGTGTCTCGACCATTGGAGCTTTGAGTTTGGCCCTCTGGCTGTCCTCTTCCGGGGCTTCACGCACAGCTTCTTGGGGCTCATCACTTGAGCTCCCAAAGATCGCAATCTTAGCTTGAGCGTAACTACTCTCGCGATCTGCTTGTTTGCGTTTACCCGGTCGGTCTAGGTCCTCCAGCTGCTTTCGCATGTCGCGAGAATACAACTCTACCATCTTTGATAGGTTTTTATTCTCGTCCCGCAATACTTCTAGCTGGTGTCGATTCACCTCCACTATCCTTGACCTTTCCCTTTTCAAGCTTTTTATAGCACTCTGACAATCTTCAACCATACTTCGCTCCGCCGCCAATTGAGCTTTGAGCACCTCTACCTCATGGGACTTCGCAAGTAGGCGATGACCCAAACTTGCGACTGTTGCTGTACTCTGCACGCTCAGTGCCAGGGCATCGCTCACGACCCGGTTGTCATCCCTTGTCCCCAGAACACGTATATCTTTAGGAGTCACTAAATTTCTAGCCACTCCAATGGCAACATCGTTGTCCAGGAGTATTGAGTCAGTTACTGTCACAGGCCCCCGTGCGGAAGCAAAGTAGGGCATCCATACTGGTGCCGCTGCTTGGCCTCGTGTCTGAGTCGGTGGAGCTAGGTTGAGATCCAACGAAAATGGGTAGTTAGAGGCCATTTGATTTCTCACTCTCTTTTCTTCTTTCTTTCTTTTCTCTTTTGTGTGTTTCTGAGTTTGCGTTTTTTTTTCACCCTTTCTTATAGACTTAGTCTTTGACAAACCCTAGCCATTACAGCATCTGAGCATTTTCTGAATCTCCAGCATTCCTTGAGTCCCACAACCTTCTCGCCTTCCAACCATACCCAACTCATTTATCACGACGTGTCTTTTCTGAACGAACGCGTTCAGTAAAGTCTTCGCGCCTTTCCATGAGCCCGTAATTTTTGCTTGTGGAGTCTGCGGCGCCTCTACGCGTCAACACGTGTCTCGCCCTGTCAGTTGGTCCCTTACACTGAACCGAGACATCATGACCCATGTTCTCTTAAAAATAAAAAATAATAATAAAAAAACGTGTGGGCTTCGGATTTCATTGTGGGTCGGGTTTTCACCGTTGTTTAGGTTTCAAGGTGGGTTAACTTTCTTTTGGGTTGGGCTTTCAATTGTTTGGGTTTTGGTTTGCGTAAGACTGTCTGTTTATGGCTTACTGTTTTGTCTGTTTAGGGCTTTCTGTTTCGAGTGTTTTACTGTTTCATTTTTTTTCTTTTTTGTTTATTTGTTTGTTTGTTTTGTAATTTTTATTTTTGTAATTATTTTATTTGTGTTTTTTTTTTTTTGTGTGGTTTATATTTACTTTAGTACCTTTCATTTCTTATTATGACATTGCTTGTTCCTAATTTTTAAACATTGAGGACAATGTTCATTTCTAGGTTTGGGGGTATTGGAGTTTAGCATGTAAAATTGGTTTTTCCTTAATTTTATTTAATTTTTTTTTTATTTGCTTGTTTTTATTTTTATTTTATTTTGTTAAGTCTTGCTTTTATTTTGATTTTGATTTTATTCACTTTCCGAACACATTTGATGAGATTGTGATAAATGTTTGCATGACTTAAATGAAAATTGAATTTTATTTATTATTTATTTTTTTTCCTTGTAAATTTTTATTGTAAAAAAAAAAATTTAATTAATTGATTAATTTGGCATCGTTCTAGCATGATATGTTCGAAACCTTCTTTGCACTTGCCATTTGTTTCATAATTCTCCAATTAAAGGATTTGCATGACCCAAAGAATTGTATCAAGCATAAATTAGACTTATATAACCATAAATGTGAGCTTTTGAGCCTTGTGCTTCATTTCATGAGTGTTATACACATACTCTTATTTTCTTGTCATCAAAGTTGTTGTTTGATCTCATTATTCATTGATTTGGTTGAATACTTAAAAGTCATTCATTCTTTTGCAATTCGATTTCATGACATTTAAGAAATGATATTAGGCCCTCTTTGGATCGTTTGTACCTTTCAAGCTAACCTTATGCATGCTTAAGCATGATTTTCCATTGTTAACCATTTTGAGCCTACATGTAAACCTTTTCTTTCATTTACCAATTATATTTCCTCGCCTTAGCCTGAAAAACAAATATTTACCTTTCTAAGGAACTCATGAGCTTTAATTGGGATGTGTTTTTCATACTAAGTTTAGGAATTGGTGTTACATTTTGAAGGAAAAAAAAAAAAAATCACACAATTGGTGAAAGAAAAGAGAAAAGTTGTGATTAAGTGGTGGTTGAATGAAATTTCATTTTTGGGTTTCATTTTTGGGCCTTCAAAATAAATTGGTGTTTAAGGAAAGGAGTGAATCAATGTAAATGAAGGTATAAGGAGTTTTGATCATGTAAAAGAAAAATAAATTCTCATTGTGATGATTCGAAGTCTTGTAAACAATTGTTTTATGCTCTTATATTTTGAGTTCCTTGGACTTTGTTTTATCCATACCTTTCATTTCTTACTCACCTTACACCCTTGGCCCCATTACAACCTATGTTAAAGACCTAAATTGATCTTAAATGTCATGTGGTTGAATTGCATTCATTTTTCTACTTTTAAGTGTTTGGCATCCTTCTTGAGATCATATTAATGCAAGTTCTTCATCTTTCTATTTCGAGTTAAGTCTTTATGGTTTAACTCTAATCTCATGTTTATAACTGAGTGTTGCATTATAGCCCTCTTCCGAGTGATTCCTTTGTGAGAGGACAACTTTGGTGAGATTTGAAGTTGAACTTGTGCTTTGTATGATTTTTGAAATTGTGTGAAAACTAAGATTGGGGAATTTGTTGCATTTGGCTATCACACTACCACACTTTGAGCATATTATGTTTTGAACTTTGCCGCTTTGTGAATAATGTTTAAAATTGAGCTTTTATTGTTAAAACTTTTGAGTCATGTGCATGAGTCATTTCTCTTCAGAAAATGTTCGGAAAGATTGTTTTGAGTTCTTTTTATTTTTGTAATTTTTTTTGTTTTGTTTTGTTTTGTTTTGTTTGTTTTGTTTTGTTTTTGTTAATGTAATTATTATTTTATTTTTTTGTTTTTTATTTTGCTTAAGGACTAACAATCTTTTAAGTTTTCTAATTACCTTGTTTTACAGAGTCAGTAAAACGTTTGTGGGTATCGTATCTGTTAAACCCTCAGGAGACACAACTCCTCCTACTAGGGATGCCTAGAGGTTTAAAGGCTTGTTGCATATGCTCAATGCAATCGAGTTACCTACGAAAGTGGTCTAGTTAACTTCTTGTTTGTTTTTATCTTTGTTTTCCTTTTGTTTTGCTCGAGGACTAGCAAAATCTAGGTTTGGGGGTATTTGATCGGTGCATATTTACATATCATTTTGTACCCTTCTAGCTTATGATTTGGTTATGTTTTTGAGTTAAACTTGTGCTTTTAATCCTTTTTGTGTTTATCTTTCAGTTCATTGAGCTTTAGGTAATAATGAGGGCTTTGGATAGTAAATGATGCAATCCATGCATGTTAGGGCCTAATTTGGATGAATGGATGAAGAGCTTAAAGACAAACTCTATTTTGGCTACAGTCCCCTGCCAGCCCAGTTTCGTAGGTCATATTGCAAGCTTTGTTTCAGCAACCTACATAGCTCGGATGAGGCCACATTCTTCATGAAAGTTGTTCCAATGGGTGTGTAATATAACATATCCAAAATTCAGCCCCATTGGATAAATATGGAGTCTGTTACCTAGCAAACACAGAGCCATGCTCAGGATGGATTTTATCAGCGCGCAAAATGAGTTAGCAATTTGTTTTGGCCTTAACTTCCTCCTCCGACCTTGGATTGGCCCAAATGATATATGGCTGGAAAGAAGACATTCTGAACTTCAAGTTTGAGTGCTTAAAGTCTTAATTTGCTTAAGGGAAGCCCAATTCGTAAGCCCTTGAAGTTGCTGGTCATGCTGACCTCAGGATGAGCTATTATTTCTGGTTGGAAGCTTGGTCATGGTGACATGAAGATGAGCTAGGGCTGCTGGTGGGATTTATTAGTGAAGTGCATCAACCATTTCAGATTTTATAAAACAAGTGTTGTATGCATTAGCCATACTTAATTCAGATTTTCAGCTTCCTTAGGCCTATATATAGTGAGGTTTCCCAAGCTTGTAAACACACCCCAAGGGGGGGAGCTCTCAAACACTTCTCTAGAGCTCCCTTCCCTTCTCTCCCTCAAATTCTCTTAGTTTCTCTTTCTAGTTTTCAATTGTTGTAATGAAATCTTTTGTGTTGAAATTTTCCTTAAGTTTTTCTTAGTTCCACTTTACTTTTCATTATGTAAATTCTTTTCTTTAGTCTCAAGTTTGATTAGTTTCCAAGTTTCAATTATGGTTCATGTTCTTATTCATTATGCTTATAAGTTAATATGCTAGTTTGAATGATTGATCACCATTAAGGCTTGCATGTTAGCTATCTTGGTTTGAATTAAGAGTATACACCATGCTTTAATTCGAATTGAACTATGAATAGGAAGAGTATGTATGGACATTCGACAACAGGGATTAGATACATGCTTGGTTGTTTAAATTGTTCTTCTATGCTTAATGGGTTCCTAATGCTTAATTTTAGGTTAGACAACAAATGATCAAATTAGGGAATTAGGAACACAAGGTTATGACCACACACCATGGCTTAATCATACATTAGCTAGAATCAATCCGTTAATCTAATTGAACTTGGGAACTTATCTGCTTGAGTTAGTTATTTTCTTTCTTCCTTGTTTTATTTATTTCCCTTCTTTTTCATTTCTGTTTTGTGTAGGGAAAATGAATTGAATCATTCAATCACCAATCCTCGTGGGATCGACCTCGCACTTACATACGCTATACTACCGAACGGCTCGTGCACTTGCGAGTATCACAAGTTGAGGATGCAGCTGAATCCATTTTGGTGCAGCTGTATCTACGCAACACCAGCCGTGCGAGAAAACCTCCTCGCATTCTTACACGACCACAAAGATTGCTTCGCTTGGTCCCACGCCGACGTACCCGGGATCGACCCCAACATCATCACCCACAGATTGGGAATCGACCCCAGTGCTCGGCCTATCTGACAGAAACGGCACCCTTACGACAGCAGCAGGTACGCAGCCATGAAGGATGAGGTATACAAACTGAAAGAGGTCGGATGCGTCCAAGAGGTGGACTACCCGAGGTGGGTCTCCAACGTAGTCATGGTAAAGAAAACACCGAATAAATGGAGAATGTGCGTAGACTTCACAGACTTGAACAAAGCCTGCCCCAAGGACAGTTTCCCCCTCCCGAGGATCGACATATATAGCCCTCGCCACGTACTAACAGCGCACCGCGCGCTACTATAACACGAAAGTCCGGGCCCGAGCATTTCGCCCGGGCGACCTTGTGCTGCGCATCGTACTGTTGGCCACAAAGGACCGATCAGCCGGAACCCTCGGGGCCAACTGGGAAGGACCCTACCGGGTAGTCGCCATCGTACGCCCGGGGACGTATACGCTCACAACGCTCGACGGACAACGACCCACCCATGGAACGCCGAGCACCTTCGCCAGTACTACTCGTCAATCAGGTACCCCGAGCCTTTAGGCTCGGCATAGACCCATGTTTTGATTATTATATTAGTCTGCCTCTTTATCTTTCCTAGCCCTTCGGCTCAGCGCAGACCCTTGTTTTCGTTATTTTCTTAGTCTACTTTGTTTTTCCAAGCCCTTAGGCTCGGCGTAGGCCCTTGTTTTTATCTAGTTATTTCTCCAAGTCTCTTTACTTTTTCCAAGCCCTTGGGCTCGGCTTCTATCCCTGCCCTCGTTAAATTTTTCTTTAAAACTACTTTTTCCGATCGGCTCCGCCTACACACCCATTCACACACTTGATAAAATTACACAAAACCACATAATATAAACCACCAAACCATAATAAAACATTACACTTAAGTATTCACGTCCGTACATTGAGTCGATCGGAAACAAAAACAAAAACAGAGAGCCCACAAACAAGTGAACAGCCCTTTTCATCCCTCGCCTAAGTCTCGGCGGCGGGCTCACCAGCAACGGCCTCGGTCGTCGGCCCAACCTCCATGACATAGTCAGGCTCCGCCTGGTTCAGACCCCCATCGTTCGCCTCGACCACCTCGTCCTCCTCCATCAGATCCTCCAGGCGGAACTCAAAGTTGGGGAAACGCCTCTGAATCTTCTCCAACAGGTCCAGCCCGCCCGAGAGCCGGATCTCGCCCGCCAGGCTCGCCCCCTCGGCCGAATCCAAGAACTGCCTCACATCACCCACCTGTGACCGACACATGCTCTCCACCACTTTCTGCAACCGAAGGTTCTCATCCTTCAGACGAGCACCCTCCACCTTCAAACTATCCACCTCCTTGACCAGGTCAGCCTTCTCCACCTTGGCCAACCCAAGCGCGCGCACGGCATCGGCTCTCCTTTTGTCACTCTCCTCCGCCGCCCGCTTCGTACGATCAACCACAGCCTTCACTTCGGCATCGCGCTTCCCCGCCTCCTCCCGGAGCCTCCTCAGCTCGGCCGCCCTGGCCACATCCTTCTCCCGATGGATCATAATGCGCCTGACCGCACCATAGTGGGAAAACAAAGCCTGCAATACCAACAAACTCGTTAGACCCCAGGAACACCAACCAAAAAAAAAGAAAAAGGAGAGAACACATACCCGTAAGCTCTGCTCAAATGCCATCGCCGTCGACGTCGCATAAGTGCTCTCGCTCCCAGCCAACCCTTCCCAGGACATCTCCCCCGATAGCACCAGCTTGCTGGTGTCCAAGAAGTCCTTTAAGCGTTCTGGGTGGATGGATGGCACCACGCCCCCTTCCTCCTCCCTCTCCTCCACCCGAGCCCACTTCGCCGTCACCGGATCTTCCCCCTCACCCACCGGCCTCTTGCCCCGATCCTGTCCATGCTGACGAGGAGGAGACCGGGCTCCTGCCCGCACGTCCAACGCCCCGACCACCCCCTCATCCCGCGATCGGACTGGAGCTGTCTGCTTCCGTGCCCCTGAGGCCAACGCCCCGCTTCCTTTCGTCAGCAACTTCTCCAACAACTGTCGGGCCTTCGGATCATTCCTGTCAATTCCCATCGCTACACAACCCGACCATTATCCACCGACGCAAAATAAATAATAAATAATAAAAAAAAAACAAAACAAAGGGAAAAGTACCCAGGTTCTGAGCATTGTACCTTCTGGAATTGGATCTAACATCCCGGATTCTCTCAACGAGCCGACAGACAGAAGCTCGGGCGCGTCGCGATCTTTGGGCGGTAGCGCTCTGATAACCTCAACTTGTCCCTCCTCATCTTCTGACAGCTCGCCCCCTTCCCAGTCCACTGCCACCAAAACGTAAAGCACGCTGTCAGCTCCAAAACAAAAGAAAAAAACAAAAAACAAAAAAACCCCAGCAGGGCCGAGCACTACGAAAGTCACCACCCTACCTTTCTCCCTAAAACGCCTCGCCACCAACGCACTCGGCCTTCCTAACCCAGTGGCAAAAAACCAATGATCCTTCCACGACTTCTGGGAGGTCGGATTGTTCTCCAACAACTTTCCCTACAACGCTTCCAAATAGAAGAAACCCGCCTGCTTCGGGCTCTTCCTCAAACCAAAGCAACAACTCAGAATATTCGTGCTTGGTTAAATATTGTGATGTCTCTTCCACAGCACGAACATAGAAAAAACCGTCCTCAGCAAGTTGGGGTTCATCTGGTGAGGAGCGACGCCGAGGAAAGCCATCCACCTCTGCACGAAAGGGTCCAGAGGCAACCGCAGCCCATTCTTAAACATTTCCCAATACAAAGTTACCCATCCCCTCGGCGGGGACGAACTCCCACCGAATCCTCTCCAAAAGGTCGTGCGTCATTCGGCTCGGCACCCCATCCGCCGACCACTACCCCTTCTCATAGAAGTAGGGATGCAAAGGCACCCCATCCAAGTCTACCCTAGGAAGGTCAGGGTCCTCGGCCTCCTCAAACGCCTCCACTTCTGCCTCGGCCTCCGCCGCCTCAGCGTCAGGATGACCCTCATACCCTCCCCTCTTGACACTTCCAAATCCTGCCCTGCCTCCCCTACCACCTCAGCCTCTCCCTCACCCTCGTCCGAGGAGCTCGGCACTTCAACCACCGAGGGCGCCGCCCCTGCACGTGCCCCTACACCCCCCTCTCCCCCCTTTGATCTATCACCCAGCCGATGCTAGGCATCGTCCAGGACCCCAAAATTCGTACTACTCCTGCTGGACCCTCTCATCCTCCCCTCCAGACGCCATTTTTCCTCCTCCCTCTACTCACACTCCCCCACCACAGACACAAATATAAAAACAGGGGCGAAGAACCTCTCACCTGACTCAGATGACCTTCTCGCGCAGCTCCTGTACTCCCTGGTTTCCCCCTCGCACGCACCAGCTCAAAGCCTCTCCACTCACAACCAACACAAAACGGCAACACGAAATTTGAAATGGGCAAAAAATGGCTAACCTCCCCAACTCACGACATATATAGCCCAGCGACCTCATTCCTCACCATCCGATCTCCTTGCTATCCTCCCCCAAATCACGACACATGGCGCTTTCACTTCGTTTCCATCAATCGACACGACACCAGACGTCTCCAGCATTTCGTCTTCCCAGACGCCCATCATCTCACCAGCATTAAATGGCACGCCCCCCGAACGCCTGACACCTGTCCGAAATCGTTGGCATTCCCAAGGCAAGCCGTCCCTTCCCTGGGGAGTTGGAGGACTACCCTAGGCAGTCGGCCTGAGGCAGGTCGGCCAACCACCGAACCGACCGCATTCACTCGACCCCAAACAGGCTCACGTTCTATTGGGCATACATGAACACTTGACAACTCCCCACCCAAGGAAACTTGCCCAGAGAGTTGGAGGACTTGTTGACACTCGGTAATTACCGAGTACTTCGGCCCAATAGAAACCTGGCACGTGGACTCCGACAAACGCCTACAGAAGACCATATCATTGACAAGACCCCCTCTGACCACCGAACCACCTCACCTCGTAAACCATGCCATGTCCCCTCAGAAGCCAGGTGTTGGCCGCACAGACCTCCCTTTTCTGCCCCGATGGGACTAGCGCTAGTTATACATAAAGGCTACTTCTGTCCGTCCCCGCCCCTAGCATCGAATCCGGGCCACTCATCCTCTGACGGGTCTGATGGGACGCAAATAGCTCGGCTCCGAGCCGAGCCGTTCATCTTAGAATTGTCGGTCCCTTCTTTCCTATAAATAGAAAGACAAAAGGAATAAGAAAGGGGCTGAAAGAAAGAGAGAGAAAGAGAGACATTTTTTAACCTGTAATGCTCATCCTTTGATTAATAGCAAAGCCTTCCACTGTTCTTTTCCTTGGCCCAGTAACTATCATTGGGTCAAACACCTGTGAATATCAGGCACTTCATTACGTTTGTCTATGATGAGAAATTACACACAAAGAGAGATGAGCAACACAGCCACAAATACAATATGTATAGATGAGTCAATTCGGACCCATTTCTTGCTGCAACCTCATTTATAATAATATCCCTCATATGCTAACCAACATAATCAATAAATTTCCACCAGATTTTATCCGCGTGAATCAAGAAATTAATGCCAAAAATAGAGAGAGAGAGAGAGAGAGAGAGAGAGAGAGAGAGAGAGAGACAACCCAAAAACGTCGTATGTCCATTGATGTCCACTATGCACTTTTTACATTGGCTGGAATAAAATGACTACGTACTGATTAATTCCACTATACACTTCCACCAACCCCATATAACAAATACAGATTAAAAAAACTATCAGTAAGTTCTTGAAGTCCATCCAGCACTGCACTTGCCACAGCCGATTTTTACTCTCCATCCCTCTTCAGCCTGATGAGCGATAATTGCATGCACACGGTCTCGAGAAAAAAAAAGATGGAGGAGCCATGTTGAGAAGTCAACTGAATCCCAATACATTAGGGATTGATTACCCAAATTATATGTAATTGATTTACTTTCCTTTATTAGTCTAGTAAACTTGTGTATAGATACCTTTGATACTGTAAAGAGTTTTCATCGAGTAATCAAATATTCTTCAGTTGATTACAATTTTACATGGTATCAGAGCAGGAGAAACCCTAGCTCTTGTTTTTTTTCTCTTTGCCGTCAAAATCTCAGCTTCCTCCTTCTTTGTTTTTCGTTAGTTCTCTGCCATGGCTAACAACAAAGAAATTGAAACTTCTTCCAAGGATGGAAACAAGTCTGATGTTTCCAACCCTTTTTTTATTCATCACTCAGACCACCCTGGCATGGTTCTTGTATCCAAGCCGCTGAATGGAGACAACTATGGGACATGGTGTCGCTCCATGCGAATCTCCTTGAGTGCCAAAAACAAACTTGGTTTGGTTGATGGCTGTTGTGTAGATACAGCTGCACCAAAATGGATTCAGTTGCATCCTCAACTTGTGATACTCGCAAGTGCACGAGCCGTTTGGTAGTATAGCATATGTAAGTGCGAGGTCGATCCCACGAGGATTGGTGATTGAATGATCCAATTCATTTTCCCTACACAAAACAGAAACGAAAAAAGAAAGAAAATAAATAAAACAAGAAAGAAAGAAAATAATTAACTCAAGTAGATAAGTTCCCAAGTTCAATTAGATTAATGGATTGGTTCTAGCTAAAGTATGATTAAGCCATGGTGTGTGGTCATAACCTTGTGTTCATAATTCCCTAATTTGATCATTTGTTGTCTAACCTAAAATTAAGCATTAGGAACCCATTAAGCATAGAAGAACAATTTAAACAACCAAGCATGTATCTAATCCCTGTTGTCGAATGTCCATACATACTCTTCCTATTCATAGTTCAATTCGAATTAAAGCATGGTGTCTACTCTTAATTCAAACCAAGATAGCTAACATGCAAGCCTAAATGGTGATCAATCATTCAAACTAGCATATTAACTTATAAGCATAATGAATAAGAACAAAAATCATAATTGAAACTTGGAAACTAATCAAACTTGAAACTAAAGAAAAGAATTTACATAACAATGAAAATTAAGTAGAACTTGGAAAAACTTAAGGAGAATTTCAGCACAAAGATCTCATTATAACAATTGAAAACTAGAAAGAGAAACTAAGAGAATTTGAGGGAGAGAAGGGAAGGGAGCTCTAGAGAAGTGTTTGAGAGCTCCCCCCCTTGGGGTGTGTTTACAAGCTTAGAGAACTTCCCTATTTATAGGCCTAGGGGAAGTGAAAATCTGAATTCAATATGGCTAATGCATACAACACTTGTTTTATAAAATCTGAAATGGTTGATGCACTTGTATTAGAAAATCTAAATTGGGTGATGCACTTGTATTAGAAAATCTTGAATTGGTTGATGCACTTCACCAATAGATCCCACCAGCAGCCCTAGCTCATCTTCATGTCACCATGACCAAGCTTCCAACCAGAAATGATAGCTCATACCTAGCTCACCATGACCAAGCATCCAACCAGCACATGCTGAGGTCAGCATGACCAGCAACTTCAAGGGCTTACAACTTGGGCTTCTCTTAATCAAATTAGGACTTTAAGCACTCGAAATTGAAGTTCAGAATGTCTTCTTTCCAGCCATATGTTATTTGGGCCAATCCAAGGTCGGAGGAGGAAGTTAAGGCCAAAACAAATTGCTAACTCATTTTCCGCGCTGATAAGATCCATCCTGAGCATGGTTCTGTGTTTGCTAGGTAACGGACTCCAGATTTATCCAATAGGGCTGAATTTTGGATATGTTATAGTACACACCAATTGGAACAACTTTCATGAAGAATGTGGCCTCATTCGAGCTATGTAGGTTGCTGAAACAAAGCTTGCAATATGACCTACGAAACTGGGCTGGCAGGGGACTGTAGCCAAAATTGAGTTTGTCTTTAAGCTCTTCATCCATTCATCCAAATTAGGCCCTAACATGCATGGATTGCATCATTTACTATCCAAAGCCCTCATTATTACCTAAAGCTCAATGAACTGAAAGATAAACACAAAAAGGATTAAAAGCACAAGTTTAACTCAAAAACATAACCAAATCATAAGCTAGAAGGGTACAAAATGATATGTAATTTATGCACCGATCAAATACCCCCAAACCTAGATTTTGCTAGTCCTCGAGCAAAACAACACAAAACAAAGTTAAAAACAAAACAAGAAGTTAACTAGACCACTTTCGTAGGTAACTCGATTGCATTGAGCGAATGCAACAAGCCTTTAAACCTCTAGGCATCCCTAGTAGGAGGAGTTGTGTCTCCTGAGGGTTTAACAGAAACGATACCCACAAACGTTTTACTAACTCTACAAAACAAAGTGGTTAGAAAACTTATTAGATTTGTTAGTCTTTAAGCAAAATAAAAGAAACACAAAAACCAAAACAAAAATAATTACAAAAACAAAACAAAAATAAAAATAAAAATAAATAAATAGAAACTCAAAACCATCATTCCGAACATTTTCTGAAGAGAAATGACTCATGCACATGACTCAAAAGTTTTAACAATAAAAACTCAATTTTAGACATTATTTACAAGGTGGCAAAGTTCAAAACACAACATGCTCAAAGTGTATAGTGTGATAGCCAAATGCAACAAATTCTCCAATCTTAGTTTCCACATAATTTCAAAAATCATACAAAGCACAAATTCAACTTCAAATCTCACCAAAATTGTCCTCTCACAAATGAATCACTCGGAAGAGGGCTACAATGCAACACTCAGTTATAAACATGAGATTAGAGTTAAACCATAAGGGACTTAACTCGCAATAGAAAGATGAAGAACTTGCATTAATATGATCTCAAGAAGGATGCCAAACACTTAAAAGCAGAAAATGAATGCAATTCAACCACATGACATTTAAGATCAATTTAGGTCTTTAGTAAAGGTTGTAATTGGGCCAAGGGAGTAAGGTGAGTAAGAAATGAAAGGTATGGATAATACAAAGTCCAAGGAACTCGCAATGTAAGAGCATAAAATAATTGTTTACAAGACTTCGAATCATCACGATTAGATTTTTTTTTTTACATGATCAAAACTCCTTATACCTTCATTTACATTGATTGATACTCCTTTCCTTTAATTGAACAAACACCAATTTATTTTGAAGGCCCAAAAATGAAATTTCAATCAACCACCACTTAAATTTTCTCTTTTCTTTCACCAATTGTGTGATTTTTTTTTTCTTCGAAATGTAACACCCATTCCCAAACTTAGTATGAAAAACACATCCCAATTAAAGCTCATGAGTTCCTTAGAAAGGTAAATATTTGTTTTTCGGGCTAAGGCGAGGAAATAAAATTGGTAAATGAAAGAAAAGGTTTACATGTAGGCTCAAAATGGTTAACAATGGAAAATCATGCTTAAGCATGCATAAGGTTAGCTTGAAAGGCACAAACGATCCAAAGAGGGCCTTAATATCACTTCTTAAATGTCATGAAATCAAATTGCATAAGAATGAATGACTTTTAAGTGTTCAACCAAATCAATGAATAATGAGATCAAACAACAACTTTGATGACAAGAAAATAAGAGTATGTATATAACACTCATGAATTGAAGTACAAGGCTCAAAAGCTCACTTTATATGGTTGGTTATATAAGTCTAATTTATGCTTCATACAATTCTTTAGATCATGCAAATCCTTTAATTGGAAAATTATGAAACAAATGGCAAGTTTAAAGAAGGTTTCAAGCATATCATGTTAGAACAATGCCAAATTAAAAAATGTTTTTTAAAATGTTTTTTTTTTTTTTTAAATAAAGAAAAAAAGCACTAAAATAAAATGAAATCCAATTTTCATTTAAGTCATACAAACATTTATCACAATCTCATCAAATGTGTTCGGAAAGTGAATAAAATCAAAAT
Source organism: Prunus avium (assembly GCF_965620075.1). NCBI lineage: Eukaryota > Viridiplantae > Streptophyta > Magnoliopsida > Rosales > Rosaceae > Prunus > Prunus avium. Next base: position 21,547,044 of record NC_142287.1, on the reverse strand, counting down.
AAAAATAAAAGCAAGACTCAAACAAAATAAAATAAAAATAAAAACAAGTAAAAAAATTAAATTAAATTAAGGAAAAAAAATCAAATTTACATGCTAAACTCCAATACCCCCAAACCTAGAAATGAACATTGTCCTCAATGTTTAAAAATTAGGAACAAGCAATGTCATAGCAAGAAATGAAAGGTACTAAAGTAAATATAAATCACAAAACACACAAGAATTAAAATACACAAATAAAATAATTACAAAAATAAAAATTACAAAACAAACAAACAAACAAACAAAAAAATGAAACAGTAAACCCTAATCACACAATTCTGAAACCCAAAAAAATTTGAAGCCCAAAGCCCACAATGAAATTAACCCACCTTGAAACCCAAACAAGGTGAAAAACCGACCCAAAATGAATTCTGAAGCCCACACATTTTATTATTATTATTATTATTTTTTAAAAAGAAGATAAAACGTGAATTATGAGCGCAAAGTGGGATTTCTGAAAAGAAAGCACGTGGTCCCTAATGTCGTCTCATGGATAGTCACGGGCAGAAAGCAGGAGCCACGTGTCGACGCATAGAGGCGCCGCAGACTCCACAAGCAGAAATTACGGGGCCATACAAAGTCGTGATGACTTTACTGAACGCGTCCGTTCAGAAAGGTCACGTCGAGATAAATGTGTTGGGTACGGTTGGAAAGCGAGAAGGTTGTGGGACTCGATGAATGCTGGAGATTCAGAAATGCTTAGACGCTGCAATGGCTAGGGTTTGTCAAAGACTATATCTATAAGAAGGAAAAAGAAGGGGATAAAAACAAAACCACAAACTCAGAAACACAAAAGAGAAAAGAAGAAAAAAGTGAGAAATCAAATGGCTTCTTCCTACCCCTTTTCGTTAGATCTCAACCTAGCTCCACCGACTCAGACACGAGGCCAAGCAGTAGCACCAGTATGGATGCCCTACTTTGCCTCTGCACGGGGGCCTGTGACTGTCAATGACTCAATACTCCTGGACAACGATGTTGCCATTGGAGTTTGCAGAAATTTAGTGACTCCCAAAGATATACGTGTGTTCGGGACAAGGGATGACAACCGGGTCACGAGTGATGCCCTGGCACTGAGCGTGCAGAGTACAGCATGTGTCGCAAGTTTGGGTCATCGCCTACTTGCGAAGTCCCATGAGGTAGAGGTGCTTAAAGCTCAGTTGGCGGTGGAGCGAAGTATGGTTGAGGAGTGTCAGACTGCTATAAAAAGCTTGAAAAGGGAGAGGTCAAGGATAGTGGAGGTGAATCGACACCAGCTAGAAGTATTGCGGGACGAGAATAGAAACCTATCAAAGATGGTAGAGTTGTACTCTCGCGACATGCGAAAACAGCTGGAAGACCTAGACCGACCGGGTAAACGCAAGCAAGCAGATCGTGAGAGTAGTTACGCTCAAGCTAAGATTGCGATCTTTGGGAGCTCAAGTGGTGAGCCCCAAGAGGCTGTGCATGAAGCCCAGGAAGAGGACAGCCAGAGGGCCAAACTCAAAGCTCCAATGGTCGAGACACCGAGCACTGTGAAGAAATGACTTCTACTGCATTATTGATGTTTTTATTTTAATTTATTTTATTTTTTTGGTTGTTTTTGTCTTTATTTTGTTTTGGAAATAAAAGAGTAAATTTGCAGAAGGAAAAAGAAAACGGAAAAGAAAGCACACTTTCCAAACTTAAATCAAACGAAGACGACAAACGGAAATGGAAGCACAGTTCCCTAACTAAAATAAAATAAAGATGATAGCCGAAAGGGAAAGGCAAAAACACAAAGCTCTAGAAAATGAAAGTAACGGGCAAAGCAATAAAACACCAGAAAACACGGAAAAAAGAAAAGTAAAGTGAAAGTAAAGGTGCTCCCCCTTGAAGCGATTAGGTCGAGCATGCCCGGGAAATCCGAAATGGTGTTGGCACCTTCATCAGCATATGTCTATTTAAAGCACGCCTCTACAAGCGGATGATACCCAGCATTTCTTCCTGCAAACTCAAGGGAAAACATCAAAAATTTCAGAAGCAAAACAAATGGCATCCTCATGCACTCACCTTGATGATCTCAACCTTGAGCTCTCACTTGCACCACCGAATGCCCAGACAAGGGCTCCTCCAAACACTGTCTTTCCAAACTCTTCATATCATCACGGCACGGCCTCAAACTTTGCTGAGATAATACCGAACTTTTCTGAGGCAATGCCGAACAGAGCAGCGCTGCTGGGAGGCATGATTGGAAGCAAGCTCACACCGACAGATCATCTGCATGTGGCGCAGAGGTCTGACAAGGCAGCAGTGGAGGAGTCTCACAATTTAACTGTGCTCCACGCGGTCTCGGCTACCAATTTGGGCATGCGATTGCTGGCGAGAACACGGGAGTGTGCCGCGATGAGCGAGGAAATAGCTTCCTTGAAGGCTATGGTGGCGGACTTGCAGAAGCGGCTCTACTGTGCCAATCAGCACGTGGAAGCACTGCAGAGAAAAAATGAGGACCATGTGGAGCTGCTGCAGATTCTACAAGTGCGAGAAAATAGAGGCAAGCCATGATGATGATGGAGATGAAGAAGATGAAGAAGATGATGATGATGTTGTTTTTTTATTTTTATTGTTTTTATTTTTGTTTTGTTTTTGTTTTTTTTGTTTTTTTTTTGTTTTTTTTGTTTTTATGCAATGTTTGAAATAAATAAAAAAAAGTGTTTTAACACTCAGAAATAAACTAACTAACCATACCACGTAAATAAATAAATAAACTAACATAACAAAACAAAAACATAAACAAAATAAAAACAAAGACTCAACAGAAAAGAAAACAAAGAAAATAAAGAAAACTTAATTTAAACAATCACCAAAACAACTCCAGCTTTCTTCTCTTCCATTTCCCTACGAATTTCATCTTCCTTAGCCATCACCACTCACTCAAACTCATCCCAAATCACCTCCATATCCTTCATACATCTTTCTAGAAGTGGGGAAGCTCTTGGAGAAGCATTAGAAGTGGAGAAGCACTTGGAGAAGCCTTGGACACCACAAGAACTTCAGAAAAAGGGTTCTTCTACTCTTATTGCATTCATTATGTTTTCTCATTTCTGTTCAAGTCTCTTTTCCATTATGAGTAGCTAAATCCATAACTAGGGCTTCGATGTAACCTAACATGAATATTCTGGGTTTATAAGTTTGGAGTTTCAAGTTTGATTCATGATTCATGTTCTTATTCATTATGCTTATAAGTTAACATGCTTGTTTGAATGATTGATCACCATTAGAACTTGTTTGTTAACTATCTTGGTTTGAATTAAGAGTAGACACCATGCTTTAATTCGAATTGAACTATGAATAGGAAGAGTATGTATGGACATTCGACAACAGGGATTAGATACATGCTTGGTTGTTTAAATTGTTCTTCTATGCTTAATGGGTTCCTAATGCTTAATTTTAGGTTAGACAACAAATGATCAAATTAGGGAATTAGGAACACCCAAAAACTTGTTGTGTAGATACAGCTGCACCAAAATGGATTCAGTTGCATCCTCAACTTGTGATACTCGCAAGTGCACGAGCCGTTTGGTAGTATAGCATATGTAAGTGCGAGGTCGATCCCACGAGGATTGGTGATTGAATGATCCAATTCATTTTCCCTACACAAAACAGAAACGAAAAAAGAAAGAAAATAAATAAAACAAGAAAGAAAGAAAATAATTAACTCAAGTAGATAAGTTCCCAAGTTCAATTAGATTAATGGATTGGTTCTAGCTAAAGTATGATTAAGCCATGGTGTGTGGTCATAACCTTGTGTTCATAATTCCCTAATTTGATCATTTGTTGTCTAACCTAAAATTAAGCATTAGGAACCCATTAAGCATAGAAGAACAATTTAAACAACCAAGCATGTATCTAATCCCTGTTGTCGAATGTCCATACATACTCTTCCTATTCATAGTTCAATTCCATGCTTCAAAGCAACAAGCACCAATGGGTTGTGTAAGCTGGGACTTAAACCCAGTTCTCTTGCTTGTTGGGCAATTGTCCTTTTCTGTTGGACTACAAACACAACTTGTCCATTAACGTCATTAACTTTAAAACTTGAAATTGTCTAGTTAAGAAAAAAAAAAAAAAAAAAAGTAGGAAAGCCAAATAGAATCAAACAATGTTACCGATCCCCGGCAACGGCGCCAAAAACTTGTTGTGTAGATACAGCTGCACCAAAATGGATTCAGTTGCATCCTCAACTTGTGATACTCGCAAGTGCACGAGCCGTTTGGTAGTATAGCATATGTAAGTGCGAGGTCGATCCCACGAGGATTGGTGATTGAATGATCCAATTCATTTTCCCTACACAAAACAGAAACGAAAAAAGAAAGAAAATAAATAAAACAAGAAAGAAAGAAAATAATTAACTCAAGTAGATAAGTTCCCAAGTTCAATTAGATTAATGGATTGGTTCTAGCTAAAGTATGATTAAGCCATGGTGTGTGGTCATAACCTTGTGTTCATAATTCCCTAATTTGATCATTTGTTGTCTAACCTAAAATTAAGCATTAGGAACCCATTAAGCATAGAAGAACAATTTAAACAACCAAGCATGTATCTAATCCCTGTTGTCGAATGTCCATACATACTCTTCCTATTCATAGTTCAATTCGAATTAAAGCATGGTGTCTACTCTTAATTCAAACCAAGATAGCTAACATGCAAGCCTAAATGGTGATCAATCATTCAAACTAGCATATTAACTTATAAGCATAATGAATAAGAACAAAAATCATAATTGAAACTTGGAAACTAATCAAACTTGAAACTAAAGAAAAGAATTTACATAACAATGAAAATTAAGTAGAACTTGGAAAAACTTAAGGAGAATTTCAGCACAAAGATCTCATTATAACAATTGAAAACTAGAAAGAGAAACTAAGAGAATTTGAGGGAGAGAAGGGAAGGGAGCTCTAGAGAAGTGTTTGAGAGCTCCCCCCCTTGGGGTGTGTTTACAAGCTTAGAGAACTTCCCTATTTATAGGCCTAGGGGAAGTGAAAATCTGAATTCAATATGGCTAATGCATACAACACTTGTTTTATAAAATCTGAAATGGTTGATGCACTTGTATTAGAAAATCTAAATTGGGTGATGCACTTGTATTAGAAAATCTTGAATTGGTTGATGCACTTCACCAATAGATCCCACCAGCAGCCCTAGCTCATCTTCATGTCACCATGACCAAGCTTCCAACCAGAAATGATAGCTCATACCTAGCTCACCATGACCAAGCATCCAACCAGCACATGCTGAGGTCAGCATGACCAGCAACTTCAAGGGCTTACAACTTGGGCTTCTCTTAATCAAATTAGGACTTTAAGCACTCGAAATTGAAGTTCAGAATGTCTTCTTTCCAGCCATATGTTATTTGGGCCAATCCAAGGTCGGAGGAGGAAGTTAAGGCCAAAACAAATTGCTAACTCATTTTCCGCGCTGATAAGATCCATCCTGAGCATGGTTCTGTGTTTGCTAGGTAACGGACTCCAGATTTATCCAATAGGGCTGAATTTTGGATATGTTATAGTACACACCAATTGGAACAACTTTCATGAAGAATGTGGCCTCATTCGAGCTATGTAGGTTGCTGAAACAAAGCTTGCAATATGACCTACGAAACTGGGCTGGCAGGGGACTGTAGCCAAAATTGAGTTTGTCTTTAAGCTCTTCATCCATTCATCCAAATTAGGCCCTAACATGCATGGATTGCATCATTTACTATCCAAAGCCCTCATTATTACCTAAAGCTCAATGAACTGAAAGATAAACACAAAAAGGATTAAAAGCACAAGTTTAACTCAAAAACATAACCAAATCATAAGCTAGAAGGGTACAAAATGATATGTAATTTATGCACCGATCAATGGCACCGTCAAGAAGCCCTCGAAGACAACCAATCCTGGCTTGTTCTTTCTTTGGCAACGTTGCAATGATATGATCCTATCTCGGATCTTGAATTCCCTTGATCAAGACATAGCTGATAGTGTCATCTACTCAGACACTGCTCATGAAATCTGGGAAGATTTGAAGGAGCGCTTCTCTCAAAGCAACGTTCCTCGAATTTTCCATATACAATGTGACATCGCCTCCCTCCCTCACTCAGGATCAGATGTCGGTTGCTGCTTATTACACAAGACTTAAGGGACTATGGGATGAATTGGCGTCATATAGTGATGTGCCGACTTATACCTGTGGTGCCATGAAAGACCACGCTGAACGCGATGAGAGGAATAAGGTGATGCAATTTCTTATGGGTTTAAATGATTCATATGCTGCTGCTCATGGATAGATTCTCCTTATGCAGCCACTACCTTCCATACGCAACATCTATTCCTTAATTTCCCCGAAGGAGAAGCAACGACAACTGGGGACTCCTCAGGCTACCTTGGAACCTGCTGCAATGGCTGTTCGCCAACACCAGAGACCTTCAAATTCCAATCGCAAGCCTCTTCATTGCATTCACTGTGATCGGGACCATCACACAATTGATACCTGTTACAAACTTCATGGCTATCCTCCCGGGCATTGACTGCACAAATCCAACAGAAACAAGAAAGACTCAAGTTCCTCTGCCAATCATGTGCAGAACAATCCCACTATGCAAGAGTTGAAATCTGCCATGCCAAACCTCTCTGACAGTGAGTGTCAGCAGATTCGTACCATGATGAATGATAAGAAAGAGCCACAAGCAAACTCCGCAGGTTTGTCATGTTCCCTTTTACCTTTACATCGCTGGCTAATTGATAGTGGCGCAATAGATCATATTACATCCACTTCACATTCTTTTACATCCATACAAGCCAACCCTTCCATTCCACCAGTTGTATTGCCTAGCGGTGAAAAGTCTTCTATTATTTCCGTTGGGAATGCCTCTCTTAACTCATCTCTTTCTTTAAAAAAATGTCTTGTATGTGCCCAGCTTCAAAGTTAATTTGATGTCAGTAAGCAAACTTACACAAGAACTTCATTGTTCCATCTCTTTTTTTCCTAATGGGTGCATTTTGCAGGACTTGGCTACGAGGAAGACGATTGGTCTGGGTAAACAGCAAGGAGGCCTTTACTATCTGGTTTCTTTGGCGTCAGACAAGCCTTCTCTTCTCCAACCATCTTGCAACCATGCTAATACCTCTCACCTCTAGCACAGCCGTTTAGGCCATCCATCATCTTCTCATTTACAATTTTTAGCTAAGAATGTTTTGAATTTCCATTTTTCAAATAATGCTTGAGAGTTTTGTCCCTTGGCAAAGCAAACTCGATTACCTTTTAATTTAAGTTCAATTTCCTCTTCCAAACCATTCTCTCTTATTCATTGCAACATTTGGGGGCCTCATAAAACTGCATCTTTTTCAGGGGCTCGTTATTTTCTAACTATTGTGGATGACTTTACTAGGTTCACATGGTTATTTCTCATGCACCATAAATCTGAAACACATAACCTGCTTAAATCTTTTTTTGCTTTTGTCCAGACACAATTCAATTCTAAAATACAACAAATACGTGTTGATAATGGAGTTGAATTTTCTTCCATGCGTCATTTCTTCCATGAACATGGGGTCATCTATCAACATACTTTCGTCTACACACCCCAACAAAATGGTGTTGTAGAGCACAAGCATCAACATATCATAGAGATGGCTAGGGCTTTACGTTTTCAAGCAAATCTCCCTATTTCCTTTTGGGGGGAGTGTGTTCTCACTGCCATCTACTTGATCAATCGTCTACCGACTGCCCTTTTATCCAAGCAATCCCCCTATGAGAAGTTGTACCATAAACCTCCTTCTTATACTCACCTTTGCGTTTTTGGTTGTTTAGCCTATGCCACCATTGTCCAACCTTCCCACAAATTTGACCCTTGCGCCAAGCGTTGTGTTTTTCTCGGTTACCCTTTTGGTCAAAAGGCCTACAAATTATTTGATCTTACCACTAGAAATTTTTTTTCCAGTCGCGATGTAGTTTTTCATGAGAGTCATTTTCCTTTCAAAAGTCTGCCCTCTTCCTCTCACATAGAACCTCCACCTCCTATTTTACCTCTTCCTTTATCTGATTTGTCATCTTCTCCACTTATCTCTTCAGACCAACATTCACCACGTCCTCCATCTCCTTCCGCTCCACTCGATCTCACGGCTCATTTAGACACCGATGTCCCCGTTTTTCCCTCCGACACCGTTGCCGCATCACCTCCATCCCAATCTTCTCCCTCTGTACCACCAGCCCCCTCCGCCACTCTCTTCGCCCAAGGGTTAAACCAACCCGTCTCCAAGATTATGTTTGCTCACAGGTCACTTTACCCACGCTTGACCAATCGTCGGACTCCTTGCCATGTCACACCAAAGGTACTCGTTATCCCCTTTCTAACTTTCTTTCTTATCATCGTTACTCACCCTCACATTTTACTTTCATTGCCAATATTAGTCGGCCAGTGGAACCTATCACTTTTGTAGAGGCTGTTTCTAATCCACACTGGCAAGAGGCCATGCAATCTGAACTTGCAGCTTTGGAATCCAATCGAACTTGGTCCCTCACTTCTCTTCCTCCCGGGAAGCAACCCATTGGATGCAAATGGGTCTATAAAATCAAGCATCGCTCTGATGGCACCATTGAGCGCTATAAGGCTCGCCGAGCCCTCACCAACGCTGTTGAAGAAGAACGACATCTAATGTACTTTCATCTATTTATTTATTTTCATTCATTAAAGCGATGTAATCACCCAAACATCAAATGCAAGTTCAAGTTTTCATTCAACAAAGTGTCCGAGAGAAAATCCAAAGCATCTTAAGAGAGACGTACGACAATTCGCCAAAACATTCTAAAGGAAACATAGGCAATCTGCCAAAACGTCCTATGGGAGACGTAGGCAACTATCCAAAACGTCCTAAAGGAGACATAGGACATCTGCCAAAACGTCCTAAGGGAGACATATGCAACCATCCAAAATGTCCAAAAAGAGACGTAGGACGTCTGCCAAAACTTTCTAAGGGAAACGTAAGCCACCGTCTAAAACGTCCTAAGGGAGACATAAGGCATCTACCAAAACGTCCTAAGAGAGATGCATGCCATATTCGAAGCATCCTAAAGGAGAAGCATAATATCACCCTTTAAGTAAAAGGTAGGTAAACATTGAAGCATTCTAAGGGAGATGTACAACCAAAGAACTAGCAGGTCGCTCAAGCAGTTCACAACATTCAAGCAGGTCACTAAAATTTCCATAGCAAAGTGACCAACTAGCTAGAATTCAACAAAAGAAAGATGGTCAAACAAGACCAATTATTGTGAACAGAAAGGTAGATTACAAACCTTGAAAAGATAAAGTAGTTACCGTCTATTGGTCAACGACCTCCTCAACTTCCACCTGATGAATTGCGACCTTCGTGGCTTCGCCAAGCTCACCTACATGCTTATCAGATGCAACCATCTGCTCAGCATGTAACATCCTGACCCAAAATATAATTATCCATTAATTTAATAAAATATGATATTTCAATTTTTGCCCTTAGCGGTAGGGGTAATTTGGTCACTTTTTAATCCAGAGGGATTTTTGGGAGGTGAATGGTACTATTACATAGATCATGCCGAGATGAGTCCGTAGACACGTAGTGGGCTCGAATCGGAGTTGTAACGAATAAGTTACGATTAAAAGAAACTTAGTGGCAAAACCATAAATATTGCGACCTAGGTTTATTGAAATTTGTTTCTCTCTCTCTCTCTCTCTCTCTCTCTCTCTCTCTCTCTCTCTCTCTCTCTCTCTCTCTCTCTCTCTCTCTCTCTCTCTCTCTCTCTCTCTCTCTCTCTCCCTCCCTCCTTGTGCAGAAACCCCCCCGCCACCTCTCCCCATCCCCCACCCCACAGATATTTTTGAACAGTCGATTGGCTCGTTGAGCCACCACCGTCGCCACAAGCCACACGCCACCTCTTTGGGTGGCACCGGTCCCAAAATGACCAGCTCCTCTCCCTCTACAATCCCTACCCCTCAACTACTGCGATCGCTGCCCGTGTCACTGGAAAACATAAAAAACTGACAAATTTTTATGTAAATTTTCTGACGCTCGTTCTAGCGATTTCGACTACCAAATCTTGCGATCTAAGTATGATTTCTCATCCTCTCGATGTGTTCTAGCTGCTGGTTGGGTTGTTTAGGATTAATTTCTGCGTTTTGGTAGTCAAATAAGCGATATAAGTTTTGGCTGGTTTCGGCCCTTGATTCCGACCACCTCCGGCCACTTTTTGGGGTTGGTCGAAGAACAAAAGTTGCTCCACTTAATGTCCTGATCATGTAGGTATAGGTCTTGACCGACGATTTTGAGATTTTCAAGTCGCCAGAATTTCTCTAGACAACCATGCGCTACCGGGGCGTGTGGCTGTGCGTGGGCACTGTTTGGGTGTCTCTCTTGATTTTAAAATGATCCACATGTCATCCCGAGCACGACAGTATACTTGCATTTGAATTTAGTTATCGTTTGATTGTCGATCGGATATCGCATATTAGGCGTTATCCGAGTTTGATATGTTCGGACCGTTGGATCGACTCCAATTTAATATATGTTGATCTAGGCATCTCTAGGATCGGGTAGGAATTCGCAGATCGTGAATCAGAGCCTTGGCTATTTCGATTCAATAACTTAAAGTTTGCGTTAAACGATAATCGTCCGATCGTGCGATCGCAAGCGATCCTACCATTCGATTCAGACCAAACTTGCAAGACGTGTATTCTAAACCTTGTTGAACCCATAGAAACTTTCGGATCATAAAACGGAAGTCGTGGGTCCCATGGGCCCAGTTGACCCATTATGGAAAGTTTGACTACCCGGTTGACCGAGCGTCTTCCGAGGCTATCCCATCATTTGAAACACGTAGTTGGACCTTAGGAATGTCTCGTTCCTTGTGCGTATACTCAAAACCCATGAAACTAGGATTTTAATTTAAAGTTCTCGTTCGAAGCGCTTTATATTAATCTAGCACTCGTGTTTGTAAATAAGTACTCCTGCTACTCACACGCAGCAGGCGGGACCCTCTCAGGGTCAAGCAACATGGGACTACTTGTTGTTGCGTAGATACAGCTGCACCAAAATGGATTCAGCTGCATCCTCAACTTGTGATACTCGCAAGTGCACGAGCCGTTCGGTAGTATAGCGTATGTAAGTGCGAGGTCGATCCCACGAGGATTGGTGATTGAATGATTCAATTCATTTTCCCTACACAAAACAGAAATGAAAAAGAAGGGAAATAAATAAAACAAGGAAGAAAGAAAATAACTAACTCAAGCAGATAAGTTCCCAAGTTCAATTAGATTAACGGATTGATTCTAGCTAAAGTATGATTAAGCCATGGTGTTTGGTCATAACCTTGTGTTCCTAATTCCCTAATTTGATCATTTGTTGTCTAACCTAAAATTAAGCATTAGGAACCCATTAAGCATAGAAGAACAATTTAAACAACCAAGCATGTATCTAATCCCTGTTGTCGAATGTCCATACATACTCTTCCTATTCATAGTTCAATTCGAATTAAAGCATGGTGTATACTCTTAATTCAAACCAAGATAGCTAACATGCAAGCCTTAATGGTGATCAATCATTCAAACTAGCATATTAACTTATAAGCATAATGAATAAGAACATGAACCATAATTGAAACTTGGAAACTAATCAAACTTGAGAAACTAAAGAAAAGAATTTACATAATGAAAAGTAGAGTGGAACTAAGAAAAACTTAAGGAAAATTTCAGCACAAATATTTCATTATAACAATTGAAGACTAGAAAGAGAAACTAAGAGAATTTGAGGGAGAGAAGGGAAGGGAGCTCTAGAGAAGTGTTTGAGAGCTCCCCCCCTTGGGGTGTGTTTACAAGCTTGGGAAACCTCACTATATTGTTGGGAAAATGGCTCACCTAAGGATACAAGGTTGGTTTTGGCGCTGAAAGGAAGATTTTGAATCTGCCTAAAAGCGACCGGTCGCTAGGCATTTGCGACCGGTCGTTTTGAAGCAGATTCGAAGTCTGGAGCACATCAACGAGCGACCGGTCGCCAGTTCTTTGCGACCGGTCGCAGGAAGCTAGCGACCGGTCGCTTAGCATTTGCGACCGGTCGTTTAGAAGCAGATTCAAGGTCTGGAGGAAAAACCAAAAGCGACCGGTCGCCAGTTCCTGGCGACCGGTCGTCCCAATCGTGCTGTGACGATTTCTTACGCGTTTTCAACAGTGTTTTCAATGGCTATCGCTTTCCACAAGATTTCAGAGGCTTAGTGGATCACTTCTGAGTTAAATGAACGTTGACTACCTGCTGGATAGTTGGGAGAGCACTCATGGCTAATTGGTTATCTTATTTCAAAGATATCACTCTCCATTTTCTGGTGTAAGTGGGAGGTGGCTGAGTTGGATTCTATTTACCTACTTGATCTGACATTTAGTCTAAGTGGTGACTAAAGGGAAGAACGTGGAGGACAAGCTGATATCTTATCTCTTGTCTATTGGCTTGTGTAGGAAATGGGGTGAAGTAAGATAACACAAGAGGAGAAAACAAGTTGAATAATTGTAAGTGGAAGAAGCTGGTATTCCAAGTTGAGTTAGAGCTGAAGTTTTAGTTGTGTGTTCAGAAAAAACTAAGGGGAGAGCAAGAGAGTTCTCTAAGTGTATCAAGGTGTTGAGCAAGGGTGTGAGAGAAACAGATTGTGAGGGTAGTGTTCTAAGGGGGTTTCCTTTGTAAACCAAAGTTGTAACCTATCTTCATTAGTGAAATTTCTCAAGGTGATCATCAAAGAAGGATGTAGGCAATTTGCTGAACCTCTATAAACACTTGTGTCATTTGTGCTTGGTTAATTTCTGTGTGTGTGTGTAAGACTCATCCATCATTGTGTTCTTTGTCCAAAGTCCATCAACAACAAGATCTTAAAAGGGCAGTGAGTTAGTCATTAATTCTCAACAAGTGGTATCAGAGCAGTGTTTGGCAGCTGGAGCTAGTTCTTCTCTTGGAGTGCTAGTGTGTTGAAGATGGCAAGTGACATGGAAGCTGAGAGTGGTAGCAGTTCACAGCATATGAAGCCACCACAGGCAGCAAGTATGAAGGTGGAGTTAAAGCCTTTCACAGGGAAGGAGAACTTCACTCTTTGGCAACGAAGGATGAAGTCAGCTCTTACACAACAACAGCTCCATGTAGTGTTGGTTGGCAAGGAGAAGAAGCCAGCAAGCATGACGGATGATGAGTGGGGAGTTCTTGACGAGTTAGCCAGAGGAGCTATCGAAAACTATCTCTCCGATGAGGTGCTCATCAACGTGATAAAGGATACAGCGAAGCAAACATGGGAGAAGCTCGAAGAGATGTTTGCAGGGAAATCGTTGTCCAACAAACTCTTCCTCAAGGAAGAACTCCTGAATCTTAAGATGGAGGAGGGAGGAAATCTAATGGAACATCTAAGTAGTTTCAATAGATGTGTTGCTGACTTGCAGAGAATGGATGTGAATTATAGTCCGGAGGATAAGGCTCTCATGTTGTTGACATCCTTACCTTCGTCCTATAAACACTTCCGAACCACTCTTATGTTCGGAAAGGTTACTCTTGATTTTGAGCCTGTGGTGCAAGACATCATGACACACCATAGGATGACTCAACGTTCGGGAGAAAACTCTCAAGGTGAAGGTCTAGTTGCAAAGACCGGAGAGAGAGGTCGTTCAAAGAGGCGTGAAGGCAAGAAAGGCAATAGAGGAAGGTCCAAATCCAAGGCGAAAGATGGTTGTTTCGAGTGTGGGTCAAAGGAGCATTGGAAAAAGAATTGCCCCATATGGAAGGAGAAGAAGAACAAAGGGAAGAATGCAGCAAACACAGCGGAGGATGTCACGGTAAGTGATGGTGAGCTTTTGTGTGTTAATAGCAATGTTAAAACAAATGCATTGGCTAATTCTTCAAGGTGTTCCTCTTCCGATTGGATTTTGGATTCCGGATGCTCATATCATATGTGCTCAAACAAGGAGTGGTTTGACACGTATGAGAAAGAAGATAGCAGTGAAGTGATGATGGGGGATGGCTCAATGTGTAGAGTCAAAGGAACCGGTACAATCAAGGTAAAGATGCATGATGGGGCTGTTAGGACGCTTGGAATGGTAAGGCACATTCCAAAGTTGCGTAAGAATCTCATTTCCCTTGGAACTCTTGATAAGAATGGTTATTCATTCAAAGCAAATGGAGGGAAACTCATAGTCTCAAAAGGTTCACTTGTGATTATGAAGGGTGAGATTCAACCTAATTGTCTATATAGGTTGTGTGGTACAACAATCATAGGTGGAGCAGCTGTATCTACAAGCAAGGACTCGGAAGATGAAACTCAGCTTTGGCATTTGAGGCTAGGGCACATGAGTGAGAGGGGCATGCAGGAACTACACAACAGAAAATTGTTGAAAGGTGTTCAAAGTTGCAAGCTTGAGTTCTGCAGATTTTGTACCATGGGAAAGCAATCAAAAATAGCTTTCAAGCAGCGAAACAAAGAGGAAGAAAGCACGGGTGTGCTAGATTATATTCACACGGATGTATGGGGGCCATCACCGGTTAAATCGAAGGGTGGAGCTCGCTATTTTGTGACTTTCTTGGATGATTTTTCCAGGAAGGTTTGGGTCTACTTCATGAAGGAGAAATCTGAGGTCTTCACCAAATTCAAAGAGTGGAAGGCGGAAGTAGAGAACCTAACCGGAAGAAAGATCAAGATCCTAAAGAGTGACAATGGTGGTGAATATAAGGACAGCAAGTTCCTTGAGTTTTGCAAAAGTGAAGGCATTAAGAGGCACTTTACCGTGAAGAAGACACCCCAACAAAATGGAGCTGCGGAGAGGATGAACCGAACTCTCATGGAGCGTGAGAGATGTATGAGAATTCATGCAGGGTTGCCCGAATCTTTTTGGGCAGAAACGGTTAACCACGCTGCCTATTTGGTTAACCGATCGCCTTCAAGAAATCTTGAGTTCAAGTGTGCAGAGGAGGTATGGTCTAAAAGGTCAATCGATTATTCGAATCTTAAGGTGTTTGGGTGCAGTGCATATGCACTTATTCCTAGTGATGAAAGATCCAAGTTGAAGCCAAAGTCTCTTGAATGTATTTTCATTGGATTTGAGAGTGGTGTGAAGGGCTACAAGCTGTGGGATCCAGTGAACCACAAGAAGATACTCAGCAGAAATGTTGTGTTTGATGAGAAGACCATACCTATGAACAAAGTCAAGAATTCAGAGGCAAAGGAGGATGTTGTTGAGAAAGAAACAACCTTTGAAGTTCCACTCAAGAAGGTGTCAAGAAAGACTACTCAGAAACAGCCAACTGAAGACGTTCAGGAGGAGGTGGAGTCCGACATTGAAGAGGAAGAAGCTGGGCAGCATCAACAACACACTCAAGAAGAAGAAGAGGCTCAAGAACAGGTGGAGCCATCATCTATAGCTCGGTCCAGGCCCAAGAGAACCATCAAACCACCTCAAAGGTTTGGATGGGAGATGGATGCAGTTCACTATGCCCTAAATGCTAGTGAAGAAGAACCAACCACGTTCCAAGAAGCTGTTGAGAACAAGGAACGGGAAAGTTGGATGGAAGCTATGATGCAAGAGATGGAATCTCTACACCAAAACTCAGTTTGGGAGTTAGTTCCTAAACCCAAAGGTCGCAAGGTTATTGGCTGCAAATGGGTGTTTAGGAAGAAAGAAGAAATGCATGAGAAGGGTGCCACCTTATTCAAAGCTCGGTTGGTGGCAAAAGGATTCTTGCAAAAGGAGGGAGTTGATTATGATGAAATCTTCTCTCCGGTGGTGAAACATACTTCTATACGACTACTACTCTCCATAGTAGCACAAGAGGACATGGAGGTGGAGCAAATGGATGTGAAGACTGCTTTCCTTCATGGTGAATTGGAGGAAGACATCTACATGAGCCAACCTCAAGGGTTCATTGAAGCAGGGAAGGAAAATCTGGTTTGCAGGTTGAAGAAGTCTTTGTATGGACTGAAGCAATCTCCAAGGCAGTGGAACAAGTGCTTCGATTCTTACATGATGAAGATTGGGTATAGAAGATGTGAATCTGATTGTTGTGTGTACTCTCATGCATTCAAGGATGGTAACTTCATCCTTTTGCTTCTTTATGTTGATGACATGCTAATTGCATGTAAGGACATGTCAAAAATCCAGAATTTGAAGACATTACTTGGAAGGGAGTTTGACATGAAGGATCTTGGTGCTGCACAAAAGATCCTAGGAATGGAGATAAGGAGAGACAGAAAGGAAGGCAAGTTGTGGCTGTCACAAAGCAAGTATATTTCCAAGGTACTTGAAAGGTTTAATATGATGGATTGCAAACCGGTGTCTACTCCTTTGGCGGAGCATTTTAAGTTAAGTGCAAAAGAATGTCCTTCTACGAATGTGGAGAAGGAGGAAATGAGTAAAGTTCCATATGCAAGCTTGGTAGGGTGTCTCATGTATGCAATGGTGTGCACACGCCCCGACTTAGCCCAAGCCGTTAGTGTGGTGTCAAGGTATATGGCGAATCCTGGAAGGCAACATTGGACAGCAGCAAAATGGATTCTCAGGTACTTGAAGGGCACCAAAAGGCTTGGGATATTGTTTGAAAGACAACAAGGAAAGGCATGTGTGTCGGGGTATGTAGATTCTGATTATGCAGGAGATCTAGACAAGAGGAGATCCACCACAGGATATGTCTTCACTTGTGGTGGAGGACCGATTAGTTGGAGAGCAGTGTTACAATCGGTTAGTGCCTTGTCTACTACGGAAGCGGAGTATATGGCTTTAACGGAAGCTTCAAAAGAAGCGGTATGGCTGAAGAGATTGGCAAAGGAATTCGGGATAGCTCAAGACTTGGTGGTGATTCTAAGTGACAGTCAAAGTGCTATTTGCTTAGTGAAGAATCAAGTGTTCCATGGGAGGTCCAAACACATTGATGTGAGATACCACCGGATAAGGGATTGGGTGAATGATGGAGACATCACAATAATGAAGGTTCATACAAATGAGAACGCTTCAGATTGCCTAACAAAGCCAGTCACAACAGCTAAGTTCAAGCATTGTTTGAGCTTGCTCAATCTTGTTACATGCTAAAGATTGAGGTGGAGTTCTTGAGAGTTATTAGGACGATTCTCAAGACATTACAGATGTCCTAGAAGGCAATGATGTCCACAAGGAGTATTAGGCTCGCCATGGTGGAGATTGTTGGGAAAATGGCTCACCTAAGGATACAAGGTTGGTTTTGGCGCTGAAAGGAAGATTTTGAATCTGCCTAAAAGCGACCGGTCGCTAGGCATTTGCGACCGGTCGTTTTGAAGCAGATTCGAAGTCTGGAGCACATCAACGAGCGACCGGTCGCCAGTTCTTTGCGACCGGTCGCAGGAAGCTAGCGACCGGTCGCTTAGCATTTGCGACCGGTCGTTTAGAAGCAGATTCAAGGTCTGGAGGAAAAACCAAAAGCGACCGGTCGCCAGTTCCTGGCGACCGGTCGTCCCAATCGTGCTGTGACGATTTCTTACGCGTTTTCAACAGTGTTTTCAATGGCTATCGCTTTCCACAAGATTTCAGAGGCTTAGTGGGTCACTTCTGAGTTAAATGAACGTTGACTACCTGCTGGATAGTTGGGAGAGCACTCATGGCTAATTGGTTATCTTATTTCAAAGATATCACTCTCCATTTTCTGGTGTAAGTGGGAGGTGGCTGAGTTGGATTCTATTTACCTACTTGATCTGACATTTAGTCTAAGTGGTGACTAAAGGGAAGAACGTGGAGGACAAGCTGATATCTTATCTCTTGTCTATTGGCTTGTGTAGGAAATGGGGTGAAGTAAGATAACACAAGAGGAGAAAACAAGTTGAATAATTGTAAGTGGAAGAAGCTGGTATTCCAAGTTGAGTTAGAGCTGAAGTTTTAGTTGTGTGTTCAGAAAAAACTAAGGGGAGAGCAAGAGAGTTCTCTAAGTGTATCAAGGTGTTGAGCAAGGGTGTGAGAGAAACAGATTGTGAGGGTAGTGTTCTAAGGGGGTTTCCTTTGTAAACCAAAGTTGTAACCTATCTTCATTAGTGAAATTTCTCAAGGTGATCATCAAAGAAGGATGTAGGCAATTTGCTGAACCTCTATAAACACTTGTGTCATTTGTGCTTGGTTAATTTCTGTGTGTGTGTGTAAGACTCATCCATCATTGTGTTCTTTGTCCAAAGTCCATCAACAACAAGATCTTAAAAGGGCAGTGAGTTAGTCATTAATTCTCAACATATATATAGGCCTAAGGAAGCTGAAAATCTGAATTAAGTATGGCTAATGCATACAACACTTGTTTTATAAAATCTGAAATGGTTGATGCACTTCACTAATGCATACAACACTTCCATTATAAAATCTGAAATGGTTGATGCACTTCACTAATAAATCCCACCAGCAGCCCTAGCTCATCTTCATGTCACCATGACCAAGCTTCCAACCAGAAATAATAGCTCATCCTGAGGTCAGCATGACCAGCAACTTCAAGGGCTTACGAATTGGGCTTCCCTTAAGCAAATTAAGACTTTAAGCACTCAAACTTGAAGTTCAGAATGTCTTCTTTCCAGCCATATATCATTTGGGCCAATCCAACGTCGGAGGAGGAAGTTAAGGCCAAAACAAATTGCTAACTCATTTTGCGCGCTGATAAAATCCATCCTGAGCATGGCTCTGTGTTTGCTAGGTAACAGACTCCATATTTATCCAATGGGGCTGAATTTTGGATATGTTATATTACACACCCATTGGAACAACTTTCATGAAGAATGTGGCCTCATCCGAGCTATGTAGGTTGCTGAAACAAAGCTTGCAATATGACCTACGAAACTGGGCTGGCAGGGGACTGTAGCCAAAATTGAGTTTGTCTTTAAGCTCTTCATCCATTCATCCAAATTAGGCCCTAACATGCATGGATTGCATCATTTACTATCCAAAGCCCTCATTATTACCTAAAGCTCAATGAACTGAAAGATAAACACAAAAAGGATTAAAAGCACAAGTTTAACTCAAAAACATAACCAAATCATAAGCTAGAAGGGTACAAAATGATATGTAAATATGCACCGATCAAATACCCCCAAACCTAGATTTTGCTAGTCCTCGAGCAAAACAAAAGGAAAACAAAGATAAAAACAAACAAGAAGTTAACTAGACCACTTTCGTAGGTAACTCGATTGCATTGAGCATATGCAACAAGCCTTTAAACCTCTAGGCATCCCTAGTAGGAGGAGTTGTGTCTCCTGAGGGTTTAACAGATACGATACCCACAAACGTTTTACTGACTCTGTAAAACAAGGTAATTAGAAAACTTAAAAGATTGTTAGTCCTTAAGCAAAATAAAAAACAAAAACAAAAAAAATAATTACATTAACAAAAACAAAACAAAACAAAACAAAACAAAAAAAAATTACAAAAATAAAAAGAACTCAAAACAATCTTTCCGAACATTTTTTTAAAGAGAAATGACTCATGCACATGACTCAAAAGTTTTAACAATAAAAGCTCAATTTTAAACATTATTCACAAAGCGGCAAAGTTCAAAACATAATATGCTCAAAGTGTGGTAGTGTGATAGCCAAATGCAACAAATTCCCCAATCTTAGTTTTCACACAATTTCAAAAATCATACAAAGCACAAGTTCAACTTCAAATCTCACCAAAGTTGTCCTCTCACAAATGAATCACTCGGAAGAGGGCTATAATGCAACACTCAGTTATAAACATGAGATTAGAGTTAAACCATAAAGATTTAACTCGAAATAGAAAGATGAAGAACTTGCATTAATATGATCTCAAGAAGGATGCCAAACACTTAAAAGTAGAAAAATGAATGCAATTCAACCACATGACATTTAAGATCAATTTAGGTCTTTAACATAGGTTGTAATGGGGCCAAGGGTGTAAGGTGAGTAAGAAATGAAAGGTATGGATAAAACAAAGTCCAAGGAACTCAAAATATAAGAGCATAAAACAATTGTTTACAAGACTTCGAATCATCACAATGAGAATTTATTTTTCTTTTACATGATCAAAACTCCTTATACCTTCATTTACATTGATTCACTCCTTTCCTGAACAACCACCAATTTATTTTGAAGGCCCAAAAATGAACCAAAAATGAAATTTCATTCAACCACCACTTAATTACAACTTTTCTCTTTTCTTTCACCAATTGTGTGATTTTTTTTTTCTTTTTCGAAATGTAACACCCATTCCCAAACTTAGTATGAAAAACATATCCGAATTAGAGCTCATGAATTCCTTAGAAAGGTAAATATTTGTTTTTCAGGCTAAGGCGAGGAAATATAATTGGTTAAATGAAAGAAAAGGTTTACATGTAGGCTCAAAATGGTAAACAATGGAAAATCATGCTTAAGCATGCATAAGGTTAGCTTGAAAGGCACAAACGATCCAAAGAGGGCCTTAATATCACTTCTTAAATGTCATGAAATCAAATTGCATAAGAATGAATGACTTTTAAGTGTTCAACCAAATCAATGAATAATGAGATCAAACAACAACTTTGATGACAAGAAAATAAGAGTATGTGTATAACACTCATGAAATGAAGCACAAGGCTCAAAAGCTCACATTTATGGTTATATAAGTCTAATTTATGCTTGATACAATTCTTTGGGTCATGCAAATCCTTTAATTGGAGAATTATGAAACAAATGGCAAGTGCAAAGAAGGTTTCGAACATATCATGCTAGAACGATGCCAAATTAATTATATATTTATTTTTTTTACAATAAAAATTTACAAGGAAAAAAATAATAATAATAATAATAAATAAATAAAATTCAATTTTCATTTAAGTCATGCAAACATTTATCACAATCTCATCAAATGTGTTCGGAAAGTGAATAAAATAAAAATAAAAATAAAATAAAAATAAAAATAAAAAAGCAAGACTTAAACAAAATAAAGTAAAAATAAAAACAAGCAAATAAAAAAAATTTAAATTAAATTAAGGAAAAACCAATTTTACATGCTAAACTCCAATACCCCTAAACCTAGAAATGAACATTGTCCTCAATGTTTAAAAATTAGGAACAAGCAATGTCATAACAAGAAATGAAAGGTACTAAAGTAAATATAAACCACAAATAAAAAAAATAAAAAAAACACAAATAAAATAAAATAATTACAAAAATAAAAATTACAAAACAAACAAACAAATAAACAAAAAAGAAAAAAAAAATGAAACAGTAAAACACTCGAAACAGAAAGCCCTAAACAGACAAAACAGTAAGCCCTAAACAGACAGTCTTACGCAAACCAAAACCCAAACAATTGAAAGCCCAACCCAAAAGAAAGTTAACCCACCTTGAAACCTAACAACGGTGAAAACCTAACCCACAATGAAATCTGAAGCCCACACGTTTGTTATTATTATTATTATTATTATTATTATTATTTTTTTAAATAAAATGAAACTTGAATTGGGAGCGCAAAGGCGGGATTTCTGAAAAGAAAGTGTGTGGTCCCTGATGCCTTGGTTCCTGGGAAGTCACGGGTGAAAGGGGTGAGGGATGTGTCGCCGCGCAGAAGCAGCTGTCACATCCCCCAAGCCAGAATTATTGGCTTCTTGGGTGAAGCGGGACGACTTTTTCACTAGAAGGTGGTGAAAGGTGAAAATGCAATTAAGGGGGGTTGGGAAACGGGTGCGGCGACATATAGAGATAAGCCGTAAGGGCCGCACAGAACTCAGAACCGCAGCGGCTAGGGTTTAGCAGACTAAGTCTATAAAAGGTAAAAAGAAAGGGTAAAAAAAAAACACAAACTCAGAAACACACAAAAGAGAAAAGAAAAGAAGAAAAGAGAGTGAGAAATCAAATGGCCTCTAACTACCCATTTTCGTTGGATCTCAACCTAGCTCCACCGACTCAGACACGAGGCCAAGCAGCGGCACCAGTATGGATGCCCTACTTTGCTTCCGCACGGGGGCCTGTGACAGTAACTGACTCAATACTCCTGGACAACGATGTTGCCATTGGAGTGGGCAGAAATCTGGTGACTCCTAAAGATATACGTGTTCTGGGGACAAGGGATGACAACCGGGTCGTGAGCGATGCCCTGGCACTGAGCGTGCAGAGTACGGCAACAGTCGCAAGTTTGGGTCATCGCCTACTTGCAAAGTCCCATGAGGTAGAGGTGCTGAAAGGTCAGTTGGCGGCGGAGCGAAGTATGGTTGAGGAGTGTCAGACTGCTATAAAAAGCTTGAAAAGGGAGAGGTCAAGGATAGTGGAGGTGAATCGACACCAGCTAGAAGTATTGCGGGACGAGAATAAAAACCTATCAAAAATGGTAGAGTTGTACTCTCGCGACATGCGAAAACAGCTGGAGGACCTAGACCGACCGGGTAAACGCAAACAAGCAGATCGCGAGAGTAGTTACGCTCAAGCTAAGATTGCGATCTTTGGGAGCTCAAGTGATGAGCCCCAAGAAGCTGTGCGTGAAGCCCCGGAAGAGGACAGCCAAAGGGCCAAACTCAAAGCTCCAATGGTCGAGACACCAAGCACTGAGAAGAAATGATTTTCTACTGCATTATTGTTGGTTTTATTTTATTTTGTTTTTGTATTTTCATTATTTTGTTTCGGAAGTAAAGTTGCAGAAGGAAAAAGAAAACGGAAAAGAAAGCACACTTTCCAAACTTAAATCAAACAAAGAAGACAAACGGAAAAGAAAGCACAGTTCCCTAACTAAAATAAAATAAAGATGACAGCCGAAAGGAAAAAGCAAAAACACAAAGCTCTAGAAAATGAAAGTAACGGGCAAAAACATAAAACACCAGAAAACACGGAAAAAAGAAAAGTAAAGTGAAAGTAAAGGTGCTCCCCCTTGAAGCGATTAGGTCGAGCATGCCCGGGAAATCCGAAATGGTGTTGGCTCTCTCTCATCAGCATATGTCTATTTAAACCACACTTCTGCAAGCGGATGATACCCAGCATTTCTTCCTGCAAACTCAAGGAAAAACATCAAAAAATTCAGAAGCAAAACAAATGGCATCCTCATGCACTCACCTTGATGATCTCAACCTTGAGCTCTCACTTGCACCACCGAATGCCCAGACAAGGGCTCCTCCAAACACTGTCTTTCCAAACTCTTCATATCATCACGGCACGGCCTCGAATTTTGCTGAGGCAATACCGAACTTTTCTGAGGCACTGTCGAACAGAGCAGTGCTGCTAGGAGGCATGATTAGCAGCAAGCTCACTCCGACAGATCATCTGCATGTGGCACAGAGGTCTGATATGGCAGCGGTAGAGGAGTCCCACAATTTAACTGTGCTCCACGCGGTCTCCGCTACCAATTTGGGCATGCGCCTACTAGCGAGGACAAGGGAGTGTGCCGCGATGAGCGAGGAAATAGCTTCCTTGAAGGCTATGGTGGCGGACTTGCAGAAGCGGCTCTACTGTGCCAATCAGCACGTGGAAGCACTGCAAAGAAAAAATGAAGACCATGTGGAGCTGCTGCAGATTCTACAAGTGCGAGAAAATAGAGGCAAGCCATGATGATGAAGAAGATGAAGAATATTTCTTTTTTTATTTTTATTATTTTTATTGTTTTTGTTTTTATTTTGTTTTTGTTGTTTTGTTGTTTTTTTTATTTTTTTTTTATTTTTATGCAATGTTTGAAATAAAAATGTGTTTTAACACTCAGAAATAAACTAACCAACCAAACCACGTAAATAAAAACATAAACTAACTTAACGAAACAAAAACAAAAACAAATCAAAAACAAAGACTCAACAGAAAAGAAAACAAAGAAAATAAAAATAAACTTAATTTAAAAACACACGAATATACAAGCAACTCACGGATGACCAGTTAAGGGCCTCAGAAAACACAGCCAGGGGATCCGGGAAGGTTGGAGGGGTCACAATGGTCCCGCTTAAAACCCAAACTTCTTAGACACCGAAGGTGTCGCCTATAGAACTCCTAGACACTGTATTGACGGAAGTGCTCACTGGAGTTACCATAAGTCAGCTCATATGAAAAATCTTTTTAAAATTTTTAAGATAAGAAACAAAAACAAATTAAGATAAAATGGAACAACAAACCATAAACGAAAATGAACTAAGTACTCTAAACAAATTCAAACAAACAACATAAATTGTTGTACTAAAAGAAACAATCCAATAAACCAAAGAAAAACACAAACAGCACTTTCTATCACCCGTTTATCACCATTTGGACAGATTCGTTTCTCTGTTTTTCAGCTTCGACCTGTGTTCAGTTTTTAGGCTATAACTTTCCAACCGTAAGTCCAAATTTCACGTTCTTTATATGGTTGGATTTAGCACAGAAAAACAAAGAACTCAACGCGGACCAAAAGGTAAAAACAATGACAGAAATAAACATAATTCAAAGAAGAGAAAGGATTGAAATGCTCCCCCTTGAAGCGATTAGGTCGAATGTGATGCATTTGGAGGTCGCGACTTCTCCCATTGCTCCACACTTCCCATTCTTATGATTGAGGTTGCCATCTCTCTCCATTTTTATTAAGCTATCATAAATTGCTAAAACAAACACACAAACTTGAAATGGAATTAAAAGGATTAGGAAATAAAAACTAAAATGAAAAGGAAGAATCAACACAAGTCCAATTCCATGCTTCAAAGCAACAAGCACCAATGGGTTGTGTAAGCTGGGACTTAAACCCAGTTCTCTTGCTTGTTGGGCAATTGTCCTTTTCTGTTGGACTACAAACACAACTTGTCCATTAACGTCATTAACTTTAAAACTTGAAATTGTCCAGTTAAGAAAAAAAAATAAAGTTGGAAAGCCAAATAGAATCAAACAATGTTACCGATCCCCGGCAACGGCGCCAAAAACTTGTTGCGTAGATACAGCTGCACCAAAATGGATTCAGCTGCATCCTCAACTTGTGATACTCGCAAGTGCACGAGCCGTTCGGTAGTATAGCGTATGTAAGTGCGAGGTCGATCCCACGAGGATTGGTGATTGAATGATTCAATTCATTTTCCCTACACAAAACAGAAATGAAAAAGAAGGGAAATAAATAAAACAAGGAAGAAAGAAAATAACTAACTCAAGCAGATAAGTTCCCAAGTTCAATTAGATTAACGGATTGATTCTAGCTAAAGTATGATTAAGCCATGGTGTTTGGTCATAACCTTGTGTTCCTAATTCCCTAATTTGATCATTTGTTGTCTAACCTAAAATTAAGCATTAGGAACCCATTAAGCATAGAAGAACAATTTAAACAACCAAGCATGTATCTAATCCCTGTTGTCGAATGTCCATACATACTCTTCCTATTCATAGTTCAATTCGAATTAAAGCATGGTGTATACTCTTAATTCAAACCAAGATAGCTAACATGCAAGCCTTAATGGTGATCAATCATTCAAACTAGCATATTAACTTATAAGCATAATGAATAAGAACATGAACCATAATTGAAACTTGGAAACTAATCAAACTTGAGAAACTAAATAAAAGAATTTACAT
This sequence comes from Prunus avium, assembly GCF_965620075.1. NCBI lineage: Eukaryota > Viridiplantae > Streptophyta > Magnoliopsida > Rosales > Rosaceae > Prunus > Prunus avium. The sequence continues at coordinate 21,521,535 of NC_142287.1, read as the reverse complement.
AATGAAAAGTAGAGTGGAACTAAGAAAAACTTAAGGAAAATTTCAGCACAAATATTTCATTATAACAATTGAAGACTAGAAAGAGAAACTAAGAGAATTTGAGGGAGAGAAGGGAAGGGAGCTCTAGAGAAGTGTTTGAGAGCTCCCCCCCTTGGGGTGTGTTTACAAGCTTGGGAAACCTCACTATATATAGGCCTAAGGAAGCTGAAAATCTGAATTAAGTATGGCTAATGCATACAACACTTGTTTTATAAAATCTGAAATGGTTGATGCACTTCACTAATGCATACAACACTTCCATTATAAAATCTGAAATGGTTGATGCACTTCACTAATAAATCCCACCAGCAGCCCTAGCTCATCTTCATGTCACCATGACCAAGCTTCCAATCAGAAATAATAGCTCATCCTGAGGTCAGCATGACCAGCAACTTCAAGGGCTTACGAATTGGGCTTCCCTTAAGCAAATTAAGACTTTAAGCACTCAAACTTGAAGTTCAGAATGTCTTCTTTCCAGCCATATATCATTTGGGCCAATCCAACGTCGGAGGAGGAAGTTAAGGCCAAAACAAATTGCTAACTCATTTTGCGCGCTGATAAAATCCATCCTGAGCATGGCTCTGTGTTTGCTAGGTAACAGACTCCATATTTATCCAATGGGGCTGACTTTTGGATATGTTATATTACACACCCATTGGAACAACTTTCATGAAGAATGTGGCCTCATCCGAGCTATGTAGGTTGCTGAAACAAAGCTTGCAATATGACCTACGAAACTGGGCTGGCAGGGGACTGTAGCCAAAATTGAGTTTGTCTTTAAGCTCTTCATCCATTCATCCAAATTAGGCCCTAACATGCATGGATTGCATCATTTACTATCCAAAGCCCTCATTATTACCTAAAGCTCAATGAACTGAAAGATAAACACAAAAAGGATTAAAAGCACAAGTTTAACTCAAAAACATAACCAAATCATAAGCTAGAAGGGTACAAAATGATATGTAAATATGCACCGATCACTTGTGAGTGGACTTTGTTTTCAAATAATAAGCATGGTTTTATGATGGAAAAATTATGCATATTGATTTAATGGTTTAGTGAATATATTATATATTCAATAGTCGAATTTAATATTTTTGTAAAGTATTTGCAATATAATTGGGTTTGGCATATTTGAGTATCTTGAGTTTATATATATGGATTTTGAGAGTTTCTATCTATGTTTGGTTATGTGTGGGGTACGTGGTTGATAGGAGATTATGGAAAGAAATGGGATTATAGTATGTCAGTTTGAAGTGCTATACGCACTACCCTATGTACCTCCTCGGATACTTGGAATTTGAGATACTTGGATAAGTTGGAACCCGGGCACCCTGGACAGGGTGTTTCATAGACCCTTAGCGGGGTTATAGTCTGTGAGAGTAGGACTTGTCACAAGTGTACGAGTATTGAGGATTCTGATGTACGTGCTGGTGAGCTTAGACCCAGTTGGACAGCTCGTTCCCTAGCTACATGGTCAATTGAAGATTCCTCCATGTGGACTAGTCAAACAATCCCCCGGTTGGATTGTTTCCCCGGTACAACCTGGGTGGTGTATTACTCATATATATATATATATATCATATTATATAAACTTATATATCATAGTTGAAACCAACGTAATATAACCTTGCTATGTTATCGCCCTGGTTTGATTTGTGAAGCCGGAGGCCTTTTTTGTAAACTGTTTAATTGTATCTGATGCATGCTGCCTGCTGGGATATTAAATGTGTCTTTAACAGGTTGAGAAATTTGGGAAATGTCCAATTTTCAGGCAGAAAGTCTCGATCTTTAGTAAGTGGGCCAGGCATCAGGCAGATGCAAGAAATACCACGGGATTCGTCTCAAATTTTGAGGAATTCAATGCGGGTCCTGTCACAGCAGCTTCAGCTGCCTGCTTAGCCAAATCTGCCTCCACCTCGTTAGATGCGCCCTCCTTGGCATCATCTTCCTCAGCTCCAGTCTCGTCAGCCACCTGCTCTTCGGCTGCCTCCATACCACAACATTGATCTGCACACCTTGAGCAGGAGGCATGCCAGAGCAGAACATCTCAACATCTTCATCTTCTATAGAACAAGGAGCGGCCCCACTCTTGCAGTCCAAGTAGCCTAGCTTGTATGCGTCGATGACCGCCTCAGACTTGGATCATTTAGTAACCTTGTAGTAGGCGTCAAACTCGGCAGAATTCTATCATAACTCTGGGATATATCAGCATTCTTGTGCTGAAGAAAGAAGTAGGCCTTTTTGCAACCATGCAAGAAAGCAGTGGAAGAGTTGAATTCAATCTATTTTAGCAAGGGAACTCTTCTGCACATACATGCTCTCCTTCATTTCAGACATCCTCATTTCATGATGGATCTGCTCAGCAGAGATCTTGCCAGTCAGATCAACATTCTTCTTCTCCAACTCATGGAGCTGAGCAGAATAAGAGGCAACAGCAAAAATAAGAGGCAACATTCTTCTTCTCCTCAACAGCAAAAACTACTCATTTTTTAAGCAAATTGACAGCCGTTTCCTTTTGCTTCTCCAAGGAAAGACTGGAGAAAGTGCCAAGATCATAGCCTAATGGATATGATCAACTAACTTGACGCAAGTAGACGAGCTTGATAGAAAGTTCTTCTTAAGCAAATCAGACACACATTCATCCCCTGCAGAGTTGGACTTGTCAACCTTTGGACCAGCTGTTCGCATTTTCGAAGAACCCTTCGCCCGAGTAGATGACTCTCTAACCGTTTTAGTCACCACCATCCTCACCTCCAAAGGAGTCAACAACGCCGAATCAGCTCCATGTTTGACTGTTCGTGGCTCAGCATATGAATCACGATGGTTAGGTTGAGGAGCAGTCCTCCCAGTTCGATCCTTATCCCTTAACTGGTGCTGACAACTAGAACTTCGAAAAGGTATGTTAGCAGCTCTGTTTCTCGGTAGGTGCACGGGCTCGGGAATGAACTTCTTTGCAGGGCAGATTGTAGTCTTTGAGCTGGTGAGTGGGACACTTAAGCATAATGTTAGCCTTACGGTTTTTAATATTGTTATGCATATTTTGATGATAACAAATTGTTTCATAGTTGTCTAATGTATTTCAAGTGTGATAAGTTGTATTGAGCAGGTATTCCCAAATGGATCAAAAATATTGTACACAGTGGAAAACGTTTGGAACATTAAAGCAAGAAGCCGATACTTAAGCAAATATTTCTCAATGCGGAAAAGTTAGGTTATTCTTGTGAAACTCTTTGTGGATTGAACGTTTAAGGCTGCTTGACCTTAGGTTCCTTCATGCATTCATATCATACATGAATGTCTGCCGCGCAAATCTCACGGCCTGGAGTTCCGGGCCGAGGGGATGTGCGTTAACACACGGTTTCCTGCTTTTGGGTGCGGTGCGGTTGTGCGCGGGCGTGCCAGCACGGTCTACCGTTCGTCGATGTGTTGATGAGTGTTGGATGAATAAGTGGTGCGCCTGTTTGAACTCGTCTTCCTAATCAAACGATTGTAGCCGAGAGAGGAACTGGTCTCGGCTGTTAGGTTCACGGCCTGAACTACAAGGCCGTTGAGTGATGGTGTTGGTGGTGGGTTTTGGGCGGTGCTCCGGCGCGCTGCTCAGGGAGCGACGGTCGTGTGATATATAGGGTGAGTGAACGGACAACAAGGATGGTGCTCCGGCGCCTTGAAAATCAAGGGTCGTATGATATATTGATGAATGGATTTTCCTTACAATCTAACACTACTCCTAGGAAAGCAAGTAAAGATATTGAAAGTGCATTACAAGAAAAAATAAGTTGCTCCGTGGGAGGCTTTGTTTTGGTGTTGAACCCTTTGAATGTAGCTCGAGTCTTGTATTTATAGGAAGAGTCCCTGGATGAGTAATCGAGGCTGAATTTACGCATAGTGGAGTCTGATTAGCGCAAGTGGGTGTCCAATCGACATTTGGGATCGTGAAGTATGGTGGTGTGACCCCAGAAATCCCAGTGAATCTCGGCCGCCGCTCTTGATCGTGGGTTCTGAGCTTCTGGCCGTGGAGACGCATTTATGGCCTGGATAGCTGTTGAACCAATATCCCAGGCTGTCAGAATTTTTGTGAGAATGTCCACGTCTAATCACTCTGATCCTCATCACCAAATCCTGACTTCAGTCACTTCCCAACTTCCCTCATGCATTAAATGCTTCTTTGTGGCCAATGGGTTTGCTGCATTAAACAGGCACTACTTCATTAAATGGAGCCTGGGACCCTGCTGTCACGTGATGATTTGCCTTTAATGCCTTGACCGTGATTTTGTTCGGCCTCGGCCTCGGCCTGCGCTTGAGGCCGAGATGATCATGCCTTGGCATTTCTTCTTTTGTCTTTAGGAAGGCGAAGTACCCTGGCGAAACGCTGCGTTTCAGTTTTTACGAACAAGTGCCAGGGCCGAGAGAAGGGGCTCCTTCAGCCAGCTTATGGCCGTGATTTATCAGGCACAAACAATGAAAAATTGTTTTATAAAATATTGGCTAAGTATGAAAAAAGCTTTTTCAGAATAATCATTTTCCCAAGATAATTTTTGGCGGCTTTTATTCCTTACACAACTAAGAAAACTTGATTTTATGGGATTTTAGCCTAAATCGTATGTGAACTAAAACCGATTTTTCATATTTTGATTTGGTGGGAATTTGATTTTATAGTATTTTTATTTGAATCCAAATGGGGGGCACTTCCTTATTTACATTGTAAATGGAGTAATATAAAAATAAATGAATGTAAAATGACAAAAACATTTACTTAAATGTTGGAAATGGAAATAACCTATTCTGTACATTGTTCCAACGGGATGTAATCTGTACAATGTTCCTAAAGGCTCAAATATTTCAACAGCTATATTTTTAACGGCTATATTCCACACAAAATTATTTCCAAACGGCCATATTCCTAACGGCAACATTTTTCCAATAGCTATATTTCTATACTTACAAATATGTATTCATATTTTTGGTAAATATATGAACTCAACATATTCATCTAAGCTTACAAGCATTCATTATACCATAAATATCATTTTCTCTTGAGCCAATCCTATTCAAATTCATACAATAATTCTAGTGTTCGAATTATTGCACATCATCTACTCAAAAAGGAGAGTTACCATTGTGTGAGCTTCAATTGTATATCCCTCTCAAATAGGAGAGATTTTAGTTCCGAGAGTTATTTCATTCAAACTTGTAAAAGGGGTTGGTTAACCCTGTGAGGTGAGAAGGGTGTCTTCCACCTTGTGTGTTAGAGCGATGTACTCTAGCAATGTAAAGGTTTCAACTCCACCTGCAAAGAGTTTTTCCAACATAGTGGATCGAACTCTCAAGTGGTGTGCTTAAGGACTAGATATAGGTCAAGTGGACTAAACTAGTATAAATCTCTAAGTTTGAATCTCTCTTTCCCTATCTCTTTATTATTGTGCTTGTCAATTTAGTTATCCACATTTAACTTTAATTTGCAATTAACCTTATTCACCCCATCCCTCTAAGGTTGATTCCCTGGGCAACACATAATATCTCGGACATTTAGCATGCTGCCAATCTTTTTACAATCTCCACTGATGAAAGGCTTAACCCTGGCAGACGACCAAGGAGCCACTCCTACTTGAGTCTCCCCAGTAGACGATACCACTTTTGAAGAAGACTTGATCACAACAGAAAGAAGTTTCGGCTTCTTCTTTAGTAGAGACACAGCTCTTGCCATCAAAGTTGCAGCTTCATCTTTAGAGGACTTGGCGTCGGCCTTCCTCTTTAAGGGGGATTCGGTCGAGGACTCCTCCTGTTTGGCAGGCAGATCATCCAAGTTTGGGCCATATTGCTTCCATCTCTCAACATCCTTGGCAGGGGGCATACCATCAACTTTCTCCCAATACTCACAAGGATGTTCAAGGCCCAGCGAACCTTAGCCATGTTCGGCCCAAGAAGTCAGTTAGTCACACATCAAAGAATTCATATAAAATGGAAGCAAATGAGTAGAAGTATGACGTACCATTGCAGTAAGTGAGAGGAACAAACAAACCATTGCTGACCTTGCCTTTCCACTGTCCGCTAGCCTCTAACACATCGGCATGCCATACGTGATCTCCTTGGCTGAGACTGTCAAACAGCTTGGCTTTGCATACACGGATCTAGGCATACTTCTCGTAGCGCCTCACTTCGAAGAAGTAGAAGAACTCTCACACCGTCAAATCCAGCTTGAAGAAATGTCTCATATTCTCAAAACACATTATCACCCAGTAGACGTTCAGAGTACATTGGCTTGGGGCACACTCCATGGCTCAGAACACTTTCTTGAAGAACTTCGACAATGGGAACGTGAAGCCCAAGGAGAAATAGAATGGGCGGAATGTGATAATTCTAGCATTTGGATCATTCATATCCGCACAAGACGCATCGTCAATCGAAGACTCCGCCAGCTTAACATGCACGTCATCAGGTATGGCAAAAGTATAGGTGGTACGCCACTTCTAGAAGAGAGCTTCATACATAACGCGATATAGATTAGCCACGAATCTCTTCTTGTGCACCTTGGACCAACCTCACAGATACAAAGGCACTTGAGAACTTGGTGACCAGCTACCATCATCAGAAGACATGATCAATGGATAGCTGTGAAAATTGCAAGGCAAATAGCATGTCAAAACCCTAAGTTGCGATACCCAAAAAAAATATAGGTAACAAAGAGGCCACGCGGCTCAAATCGTGGATACAGCACCTCGACTCTACTCGAGCCTCAACCTGCCCAATAGGTCACAGTACAGCTTTAGCAACAAAACAAAAAAAGGACAGCCGCAGCAATGGCCACCACTTGGCGACTGCCACCAGCGTTTGTGACACAGCTCATGAGACTGCCCAGCTGCCGAACCGCAGCAAAATCCACAATCTAGCTGCCAAGCTCGGGTTAAAGAAAAGCAGTCGCCATAGCCAATGACGACACCAGCCCCGATCGCGTCACCATCGGCCCGCTGATCTCGTCGCTCCAACCATCGCCTCATAGCAACGACCAACTGGGCCCACCCTGTCGCTGGTCCTTGCTGCGCCACCATCACCACCAGCAACGTCAATCAAGATGACAACCATCCGGGCCTACCCAGCTGGTCATCGCCGCGAAGAAAAAATAAACTCGACCTACCTTGTTGTGCATGATGACTCCTCTCCACGACAAGTAGTGTACTCCTTCAAGATCTCTCACACAAGCTACAAAGTAAAGGAAACAAGTTTGCAATTTGAAGAGGAACGAAGAGAAGCCTTGTATTTATAAAGGTTGGGCATCTTAGGTCAATGAGGAATCACAAGCCTATTCCCATTGGGAGCCCAACTCCAAGAAGAAGTCAAAAGCCTACTCCAATTAGGAGCCCAACTCAAAGAAGAAAGCCAGATACAATTGGAAAGCCCAATAAATATTTCTCATCTCCTCCATACCTCACAAGCGCCATGTGAAAGCTGGGAGGAGCATTTGTGGGAACATATATTTCACCGGCCAATAAGAAAACGACATGTGGAAAAGGAATATTCCTTTGGTCAAACTAATTACCGTAATTAATTCCAATTTAATTAGGGAAATTATCTTTGATTTAAGATATGAATATATATCCCTAAATCAAGGAACCAATCTCCACCAAATCTCTTAGAGTAATTCCCATCATCTTTTTGGGGAAGAATAATCCTAACCAAATAATGATTATTCTCCCAAAACCCTAGCACAAAAGAAGGTTATAAATACATAACCACATAACACATTCAAGGTAATTCTGAATCCTAAACCTAACCCCCTCCTCCACTCTCTTTTTCACATGGCTAAGCGCCACCACACACTGCTAAGGCCACCCGACTCTCCTCGTGAGAGAAAACTCCATCCATTTTAACTATTGTCGTTTCTTTATAAAGATCCAATTGAACTAACTTAGGCATCGAAGGACCTTTGGCCACCCTCTATGCGTGGTTTATTTACTCCTATTTATTTCACAGGGATCGAGAAAGAGAGAAGGAAGATCGACGGCCAAGGAATCAACCAGCGAATATTCTCCATGCGGAATTTTGCGCAAACAATTTGGGATCAAGAAGTTCCTCACCGGTTGAAATCTTCTGTTGAGGATGAAATGATGAAATGGATGTACCCCTTGATTTCTTTTAATGAAGTTTTTATTTTGCTAAAAAAAAAGTTCCTTAAATTCATTTAGGGTATGTTTGGATAAGAGAGGTTTAGGGTGTGGATTTGGGTCCCTAAATCCAAATCTAGTTGTTTGGGTCTACATTAACAAACTGTATTTGGATTTCAGCCAAATCCGTATGGAGTTTTATAAGCCCAAATATAAGGATTTCAAGTACCTTTTTAAACTAGTTATTTGACAACTTCATGGTTGAATTAAAATAACCCTAAGATTTTTTTTTTTCTAGTATCCAAATCGTCTATTTTTCAGTCTTCATTCATAAGTCATCCTTGCAAAAAAAAAATCAAGCAAATTGAAAATCATTAAGGCATCTAGTTGGGACCAAGAAAATAGACAAACACAGTGCTTTGAGAAAAGACTATAATAACAACCATATAATTAAGTAGTCATATGATTTTAGATTCTAGTGATTTTTTGCAGAGATTATATTTGAAAGAATATCTTAAAAAGTAGATGGTTCAAATTATTGAAATACATTGTGTAGTGGGCCCTACAAGAATGTCCCTAAAATAAGATTACTGGATGAATCCATGGACTATAAGGTACATATATGGGGTGGATTTGTGGCACCAAAAAATTTACACAAATTTTCAACCATTAGATTATATTAAAATGAATGGCTAGAAAAAAAAAAAAATTAAAGGTGAATGGCTAGAATTAAACAAAATAACTTTTTTCGATTTTAAACAATTATTGATTGAAATGAATTTTAATTAATTTACCACTCTATTTTCTCTCTCTCTCTTTATTTATTATGTATTCACATCTTCCTATAAAAATAAAAATTAAATTAAATGCGTGACAAATGCGTGCAACTCACGTAGACCGTACATGCGCACATAGAATAATAGTGTGTATACATGTGTATGTGGACTGCGAGAGAAGCAGGTGGCACTAGGGGTGGGCACGGTCCGGATTGGATCGATTTCAAGTCCAAACCACGGCCGAACTAATTAAAATATAACGGTTTGGTTTGGTTCGGTTTGGATAAAAGTTATAAGGAAAACCGAACCAATCCAAACCAATTTAAGACGGTTTGGTTTGGCCAGTTTGGCCCTAAGCCCAATTCTCTTTCTTTTTGCATTTTTTCAACATTATTAGCTCAATTATAACCAACAAATTCACAACTTACTTCTTACATAAATCATTTTCTAGAGTACGAAACCAACCTAAAGCTCAAAAGGTCATAAAACTTCATATTTCACTAACTAATATAGCTCAATTCAAATATTCATATATAGTTATTAACTAATTAGAGTATTACACATATCAAATATAAATATAAATAAATAAATATACACATAAACGGTCCGGTTTGGTTTAAGCCGGTTTACAAAAGCTCAAAACCAAACCAAACCAAACCATATACGGTCCGGTTTGGTTTTCAAACTGTTTGACTTTTTCTTGGTCAAAACCAAACCAAACCGGTAATTACGATTTGGTTCGGCCGGTTTAATCGGTTCGGCTGGATTGATGCCCACCCCTAGGTGGCACGGCTTCTGTTTTTGTTTGTATGAAAATGAAAGCGATAAACCAAAGTGTATATGGACGTCTCTGTAGCACTAGAACTTACTGTTTGCTACTACTAGGCGCGGTTTTTTCTTCTTCTTTTTTAATACAAGATACAAATGTGAGGAAGATTTTTCACACACTATACCACTAATCTACAAATCATGGTCATTTTTCACTGAACGGGTTTTTTTTCATGTAGTGACATTCCGGTAAATTCAGAGGCGACTTTGCTGTGAATTTTCATGTAGTGACATTCCGGTAAATTCAGAGGCGACTTTGCTGTGAAGGAATCCACGGCTACAAATTACAATGTTCATGATTGAATTAAATCAATGATATTTCTCTTGAAATTGTTGATAGATTCCTGACCAGAAACACCATGGTGGAAAAAATAAACTCACACGTAAATGTCATACGTACACGGGGATTGCTACAAGAATAATGACTCTTTTTAAAAAAAATTCTATTGAAGACACCTTCACCTAGAGCACGAGCACATAAAAAGAAAAGGAAGTTACAAGTTCCTTGTACTCATGTACATCAAAACTCAATCAATGCGCGGTCAAGGATGTATTGTGCGTGGGTTTTTCATTTTTCTGGCCTGAAAGGAAAAACAAAGTATACATGTATTGCATGGTGCCGCAAAAGAAGCTCTCCCTAAAACCATACAGCTTCACTCACAACTCAGCTATGGTGGTCGCCATTGGCAAAACACATCGGTGTTTTATGCTTAGACACAAGGAGTGACTTCATGTTGGTGGTTGCCATATCCCTGGCCTGAATGTTTGACCAGATCCTATTGGCTCTATAGACCTGGAAAAAAAAGTTCGATAATATAGAATCATCAATACAGCAGACATTTTTCAAGGAAGAACTAGGAAAACCAAATTCATTGTAATTTATCAAGTCACTTTACAACTTGCAAGTTTTGGATCTCTTTGTATGAAGATTTCAGAGCATCTACAATTCCTCTCATTAGTATATTGTTTATGATTTGATTGTTTATGATTTCAATGTGTAAGTAGTGATGGTTGCACAAACAGACAGATGAAGAATACCGAACAGACTCCGGATCTGGTTTTGCTTTTTTAGCTTCTTTCTCTTTCGAGTTCCTGCCATATTAACAAACACAAGAATATAAGCATGAAGACATGAGCATTCACACCCACCCAACATAAAGAAACATGAAATATTGGTGAAACTGGTCAAGTATATATATGAAAAATAAAATGCTTGTACTCTTATTAAAAAGTAAATACAAAGCAACTACATGAATAGTGCATAAATCTTAGCAGACCTACCTCACTCCTTCCATCGCAACAGATTCTTCATGATTTTCATCACCTTTGTGATCAAACAAGGAAGACAAACATCAAAAACCAAATTAATTTAGCATAATCTACCTAAAAACAACAAATTAATGCCAAAAAAAATGTAATGCTCCATTGAATCAATAGAAAATAAAGATTTTGCAATCTGAAAGATGGCCCTAAAATAAAATTCCTCAATCTAAGAAACCTTTCTGTGGAAAAGTACATTATTCGGCAATAATCTACCATGAAAAACAGTAATTAACCCGACAGTTAGTAATGCAAGATAATTACTGAATGATTATGCAATCTGAAGGATAGACTTCAAATAAAAACCCTCATCCTAACTCCTCATCAACGTTTATGTGAGGGCGGGAGAGGATAAAAGACAAGTTACCTTCAGAAGGAACACGAAATTGCCGAATGAAACTTTTCAAATCTGGACCTCCAACTTTATCTATACACAGTATAATCATGAATAATTGCATGAGTATAATGGTATAGCTGTCATAAAATGTCTGAGTAAGAAGCTGACCAGTGTTGATGACTTTGCGTGTACTGCCTTCTCTTGCTTTCCTTTCCACTTCTTTCTTTAGAACTTTGCAAAATATAAATAAATAAATAAATACACGTTTTTAAAAGTCTCTGCATTAAACTGAAAAGTGAGGTATAGAGCAATCTAACTTTTAAGTTAGTGACACCAGTTTCCACTAAATCTTAAAAGATACCTTTAGCGGGAAAAAAAGGTTATATAGATAACAGACATGCCATTTTAAGGAGATAAACATGGTGAGGTGGAGATTCCCTTAGAAGAAAAAAAAAATGCATCAACAGGATCCAGTCACTGAATAAAATCAAATTTTGGATCCAATTAATTTATAAAAAAATTATGTCCAATACCGTTGTGAATCACTTTGCAGGGTGATTGAGGTTACCTGTTCAAAGATATGAAAAACAGTCCATTTAGAGTAATCTCTTTATTAAGAATAAAACAAAACAGTTATCACACATAACACATGAAAGTAAGATAACTTCTGTTTTTGGGGCTTTTGGCAGCATTCAGGTATTTACCACTAAGAAGCATATTTTAAGGCAGTTGGGATAGTTATGTACTACTGATGAGGAGTAATCTTGTACTACTAGCCACTATCTTTGGATTTCCGAATGCCTCTCTCTCTCATTCTCTATATCTCTTTCCTTATCTTGGGATATTATAACAAACGCATACTACCTTAATATCCAATTAATGCATGCCTTCATTCACTTAGCTAAAATTTTAAATGATGCTCCTATAAGTCACAAGTTGAAAATAGGTTTTGTAATAAAGATTTCTTTTAGTAAACCTACAACTCAATGGTTCAAAAAGAGCCAGAAAACCAGAAAAAATTGTTAACTAATGCTAGAACTGACACATACGAGCAACATTCTGCTGGGCAAGTTCACGTCATGCTTCCAAATCCATCAGTTCCTGGGGGCATAGGAAAACAAAATGTCAGACGGTAGAAATGAACTGACAATCCAAAATGTCTTGTAAGCAAAAATCAAATATCAATATGAGAATATCGGAAGATTAGTCAATGGTGATTTTATAATAGGCGACGGCAGATAATAATCCACCTTCCTTACCAAAATATTTTGAACATATTTTTCTTCCTTTTTCAAATTAAGCGCGAGGGAGAAGGGAAATTAATACACCAAGGAATTAAAGAGAAGCAAATGTTTAGATTACCTCTGGTGTTGGAGCCCTTTTCCGCTGCCCATTGAGCCAACATATCCACTCAACTAATATGATCAAAGGGTGAACACAAAGGGAGTAGAAAAAAACAATGACACCATAGAAACAATGCATGCAAAGTTTTCCACATTGCAGTGTAAGTATTTCTAAGATACCAAAAATATGTAAGGATAGGTAGCTGTGCATATTTCAACAGCTCAAAACAGAGTACCATTTTTGCTAATCTGACAAAAGTTAAAACAATGAAAATATTTCTGTAGCAAGTGAACTAAGGATGTGAAACTGAACAAAAGCTGTACTAGCTCAAAGGAATTACCTGGAATAGAGGTTGGGTCCTTCTCCCCCTTGAATACCACCCATCTTTTCTCTTTCACTAATGCGTCAAAGAGAATGGGAGAAAAAGAAATAAGAAAATGACATAAAAGGAGTATTAGCTGTACTTTTATTGAAGTGACTTGACCACATAATATTAAATCCCACACAAGTTACAAATACAGCTTCATGTTCTTCATGCTATATCCCATGAACTCCATCATCCACAACTCAATACAAAAGTTTAGTATTTGTTTTTCAAAGAGAAGAAATACTCAGCTCAACTAATCAGAGCATCTGTATTACGAAAATATGAGCGGTAAACATTAGATATTAGCTTTTTTGGTTTCCTTATAAAAAATTAATCAGAATTCAGAATATATTGTAATTGTGTTGCAGTATCTATCTCAGAGTGAAAAGGTCTCTTCCAGCAATAAAATCATACAAGAAGAAAAAATTACTATTTTTTAAGTGAAAATTGCAAAGCTCCAACCCCAAATGGTTACACTGCTCTATTCTTCAAGATAACTTTGGCATATGGTGGGAAAGAGGTAGTGGCTGGCTGCTATTCAATCATTCTATGATCCAGGCAAGATACCAGGAAGGTGAATGCCACTTCTATAGCCTTAGTTCCTAAAGTGAAGAATCCTTCTCAGATGAGCCAATTAAGACCCATTTCTTGCTACAACCTCATTTATAAAAGTATCCCTCAGATGCTGACCAACCGAATCAAGAAATGTCCACCAGACTTTATCAGTAAGAATCAAGCAGCTTTTGTTCAAGGGAGGAAAATCTTGGAGAACATACTTCTAGCTCAGGAACTAGTGAAGTGTACCCAGAAGTTATAAAGAGAAGAACTGAGTGACAAATGGAAGCTTTTCTACTGGAAGGTCAAGCTACTGATATGGAGGACCAACAGTTTCTTGGAGATTTGTGTGTAACCCCAAAACAGAAGGTGGGTTAAGATTTAGAAATTCGAAGACCAGAATAAGGCCTCGATTTTAAGATTTAGAAGATTTCATAAGTTTCATATAAAAATGGAAGAAAAACTTATCTATAGCTTGACTAGCATCATGAGGGGACTTTATTGGATTCAGTTAGTACAGTGACTTATGTATGATGAAGCTAGCTCTATAAATGCTAAAGTTAGTTCAGTGATTCAGCAAGATAACTCCTCCTGGTGTCCGGCCAATCATTCAGCCCAATCAACCTGGCTATCTTCTAATTCAGTCCAATCATTCCACTGAAGACCATGTTTCTGCTTCCCAAAGCATTCATTTGTTACATGGTTAGCAATTTAAGACATTTTATCTACTGAAAAGAGAGTGATTTTCTAGTGCTATGCAGATGGTTAAAAATGTGTATATTTATGTCATCGGTTTTTTTAGAGCAAATGCCACCTCTTTTGCAGTTGCAGCAGCTTCACCAAAAGGACTCAGATAAACTTGTTGAATGAGTTAAACAGGCCAATGACTAGTTTTTCTGGTTATTAAATTGACACCGAATGGAATCCAACACTGTTGGAAGAAACAATCAACTATGTAAGGGTCCTACTCACACTGAACTGCAGATTGTGCAAAAGATCATAGAAGATTTTTGTTTTAAAGTTGCTGGGTTTAGAAATGTTAAAGGTTCTTCTGCTACTATACGTTTGTGTGAGTATGCAGTTCCCAAGGACATTTTCTGTCAGTACTTGTAAGGGCCTAGTTCCTCTTTTGATTTGTTTTCTGTGATGTAGTATGTGCAGCTTTAATTCTGTTTGTATCGTGTTTATCAGTATGAAAAATTCTTAATAAGAGAAGACACATTTAATTATACTCGCATACATTTTCTCGTCCAAAGACAACATAAAATTATAAGAACAACGCAATTACCAAGTTAGCTAATGCAATCATAAATCACAAAAGAGTTCATTCATGCCTCAAGAAATTAATGCAATTCCTTAAAACCCCATGAAGCAAAATTTGAAATACAATGCACGGTCATGACAACCCAATTGGCCAATTCAACAGATGGAACACAACAGAGTCCATAATGATAAAAACAAGGATTCAACACAATCTGAACAAGACCCATGATTCAAAATTGCAGCACAAAGATTAGCAACCAATACAAAAACACATAGAGAAAGAGAGGAAAGAGAGACACTTACTGATGCCATCAACCTCATCTTTTTTGGCGAAGTAACGGTTGCCAGCTTTGTCCATTCCCACCATAGTCCTGTTGGTGAAGAACCCAGCAACCCTCTGAAAAAGCTTCGACATTTCTCTTCCCCAAATCCAATGAAATCTCAAATGGGCTTCACTTCGCTATCAGTATATTGCCATCACCGGCATCTTCTTTGATGTCCCTAATGTTTAGCTGTGTTGTACGACAGTCGTTTGCAGTTTGCAGGGTTATAGAAGAAACAAGTTATGGGTTTTAGTTTGAATCTACGACAGCATTGTCCTCGGCTCCGTTTAACTTAATCTCTCTGAACCCACGCGCCTCCTCGCTGGTCCAAATAATACCAGTTAAGCCACCCCGTCGTGGTCGTTGTTGGGGTTTGCGGTGCAACTTGTACGGTTCAACCCGATTTTTGAAATATATGGCCGGGTTAGAAGGGTTCAAGTTGGGTTTGGGTCAAATAACCTCTGAGCCGAATCAAAATTGGGCTGACGTCAACTCAAACCCGACCCAAGTTGATAAACCGAACCCGAATCAACATTGTTCATTTTCCACTTTGTTTACATATATAGCGACAATTGAGCATGTATTGTAGTTTAGTTGAGCTTGCAATCAGGCCTTAGATCTTTTAGAAAGAACAAGTGCAAAATAATGAACGCAAAGAATTCTCATTGTGCTAATAACCATTAGGTCATTTCTCAATTTTAGATTTACTTATTCTGTCACCCAATCCTCTAGATCTTAATCTATAACAATTATTTGAATTCTAATTGATAGAGAAAGCTGAACGTGTGTTAAGATTTCGATGAAAGGTGTTCGTGTAATTTTCGCATAACCACTATATCAATGGAATTTTGATACTTTTGTTATTTTCACAACATTAAAAATAAATTTTTTATAGTCAGGAGAGATCAAAATGCTTTTGATTTACTTAACATAAATTTGGTTATATCGTTATTAAGCATGCATATAAAAGTATGATAATTAAAAGTGTAATACCACACACCAAGATTTTTTCCAACTCTTTTTCAAATTCTCTCCCATTGAGGGAACATGATACTATAAAATTTTGTATGATTCATATAAGGTTCACTCCATGGGAGAGAATTTGAAAAAATCTTGGTGTGTATGAAATTACTCATTATGTGAAAGAATTGAGATACGAGTTGGGATAACTCTTTGTAGCATGTTTACTTATATGAAATGAGTATTTGAATTACTCTCATTTTGGACTTTCCCCTTACATCTACTAATATTTAAATTCTTATTCTTAATTTCCCTTTTATTTACAAACACATAATAAGAATTAGAAAAAAAAAAAAAATTGTATGAATTAGAAAGTAGTCAGGACCAAAATGAAATGTTCGTCAAATTAAAATGACTACTGGTGTGTTGGCTTCCCCTTCTCCGTCAATAATCTTGGGAACCGAACAGTGTTATACGTGTTCGTACGGAGTCTACTCGTATTGGCATTTAGGCTTTGCCGGAGAATTCAAAACTTATGCTCAGCTCTACAGTCTATCTCCAGATAAGCTCAATCAAATTAACTCCCGATTTGTGGGAGCAGATTTCCACCAACAAAATGGGTTCTTAGAGACTCAATTACCCAAAGAAATTTTCAATTTTGATGCTTTCATAAAGCTTCAATTGTCCATTAACCAAGTAGGTATTTTGCAGAGACTTGAATTTGCTCAATCTCTGCAAAACCCAACAAAAGCCAATGACTTTGTCCAATTCAATCATGTGGGTCTCTGCAAAACCTCCATTTTCTAGCTCATTTCTCCAAAACCCTAAACCCCTTTTGCCCCAAATCTCACGCCCAAGTCTCCATTCTCAATCTTCACTGACCCCAACAATCCACTGTGGTCTGCGTGAGCTCCGAGTGCGAATTGATTCCATAAAGAGTACCCAGAAAATCACCGAAGCCATGAAGCTCGTCGCCGCTGCCAGAGTTCGAAGAGCCCAAGAAGCAGTCATCAATGGCCGACCCTTTGCCGAGACCCTCGCGGAGGTCCTTTACGACATCAATGAGAGGCTTCAAGGTGAAGCCATAGATGTGCCCCTGACAAATGTTAGACCCGTCAAAAAAGTTGCTCTTGTGGTCATCACCAGCGACCGCGGTCTCTGTGGTGGTTTCAACAACTTACTGATAAAAAAGACCCAGACCCGGATCGCCGAATTGAAGAAACTTGGATTGGATGTCACTGTGATCAGTGTTGGCAAAAAGGGTAACTCCTATTTTTTGCGTAGGCCTGAAATTAGAGTTGATAGGTTTATAGAAGGTGGCCTATTTGCAACAACAAAAGAGGCTCAGGCCATTGCGGATGATGTTTTTTCACTTTTTATTAGCGAGGAGGTTGATAAAGTTGAACTTGTGTACTCTAAATTTATGTCATTGGTGAAATCCGAACCGGTTATTCAAACCCTGCTTCCGTTGTCACCGAGGGGCGAGGTTGTTGATGTGAATGGGAATTGCGTTGATGCAATGGAGGATGAGTTCTTTAGGCTGACAACGAAGGGAGGCAAACTGAGTGTGGAGAGGGATAGTGTGAAGAAAAAGAGGGAAGGGCTTTCACCGCTTATGGAATTTGAACAAGACCCTGTTCAGATTATTGATGCCATGATGCCTCTCTACTTGAACAGTCAGATTTTGAGGGCGTTGCAGGAATCAACAGCCAGTGAGCTCGCAGCGAGAATGAATGCCATGAGTAATGCGACCGACAATGCAGATGACTTGAAGAAGACTCTTTCGAATTCTTACAATCGGAAACGTCAGGCAAAGATTACAGGGGAGATATTGGAGATTGTTGCTGGAGCTGAGGCACTAAAAGATTTTGAGTAATCTCGCGATCTTCCTCTTCTTGTAGTTCGTTCATTTTTGTGCCATATTGTTCATGGTGGAAGTTTTGTGACTTATTCGTAGTCAATAAGTTAGTGCAAAGCATCATTAGCTAGAGAGTTTCTTAATTGTAATGATAGTCTGAGCTCTCATATTGAGAACCATATTATGAAATGGGAAGAAAAAAATATCATTCTTGTTCATTAATTAGCAGTGTGGAGATGCCGATGATATCAACTAGCAGAATTACAAAATCATCTACTCTTGAAATGTTGCATTAATCATCTACTCTTGAAACTCTGATAGAAATTTAGGAGCTTGATGAAGAAATCAATCAAGCAGTCATAATATGGAAACTAGTCAGTCTCATTTCCTTGAAAAAAAGGAGAAAAAATGGAGGAGAAACTTCTAGGTGCTTAAAAATTCATCACACCGTTGAGTGTTGATAGTGACCGCCATATATGTTGAAGAGAAGAAGGTATCTTTTGGGGGAAATAATATAATTAATATGCAGCTTTCTAGAATATACAGACGTCTCAAATCTCAAGATCTCCTCCTCCCATGGATTAGAATACATTAGTGAGTCATATAAATGCATAAACTTAAGACAAAGTTACTCATCTTTTTCTTGGAGGAATGCAAACTCTTGTTATCTGTTTGTTTTTACTTGTCCTGCTTTGCTGATGGTACAAAAGGCTAAAATTTACAACGGGGGAAAGTTAAAGTTGTTCCTTCCTCAGTCTCACTATTGACAGACAACAGAAGAAAACAGCCTAGAATAATAAGATTTCCACAAGTTTATGGTTACACTTTATGACCCCACTTATGGCCACAGCCCTCTAATGCATTGCATGAGCTTCAGCAACTTGAATCTGCTAAGTTTGCTTTGCTAAGATTCTCCTTTGTTTATTTTTTTTAAAGTAATCTTGGAGGTGGTTGAATTGGGGAAAAGCATTGGAAAATTTTGTTGGCTTGTCGTGCAAATGGCAAAATGATCTGTTTTTTTCTTTGGCATTCAACTCGGTAGCCCAGATACGATGAATGACGGCTTCTCCGTATTGTTTGTGGGTCATATTGCTGTTTATAACAGGACCTTCCAAACTTAGATTTCCCTTTCAATGTACAATTTTGTCTTGGTTCTGATTCTTTCTTCTATTACATATGCATAATGCATGCATCACTCTTGTCTTGTAGTTCCAAAACTTTCCTAGACGGCTCTCTCTCTCTCTCTCTCTCTCTCTCTCTCTCTAAGGTTAAACTTTTTTTGTGTTTATTATATGATTCGCATGCTTTTTTAATCTTTTCCATTTGATGTATACAATTCACTTTTCTCTTTCAATCTTTCATGTTTATTTTCTTATTTTTGGTCTCTGTTTCCTGATAGTAACTAAATTGTGCGCAGTAAAGTCAAGGTTGGGCTACCATTTCTGCCGCTTGTTCTTTAATATTATCCTTTTTTTTCTTTTGCTGAGGACTTTTTCTTTCGTTTTTTTTATGCGAAGCAGAGAATTACAAAGCAAAGCCTCTAGGGAAAGCCAGCCCAAAGAGATCAAAATAAAAAAGAGAAACAACGGATAAAGGAAGACAGTAGGGATCTTAGCTAAAATATTATTTGTCACAGCCCCATAATTTTTCTGTCTTTGCTTCAGCTGCTTTAGTCACAATTATTGACTCCCCTGCATTGCAGAGCTATATTTTCCGAATTTAACATGTGCATAGCTGCCGCTTTAAGAAAAATGTGAATCAAATCTGAGGAAGAGACAGAAGGCAGAGAAAACTTTAATTGTGCCTTATAATGTTGTTGTATGACACCCCCCACGTTTGCAACAAAACTTTAAAATATAATGATAATAACCTCAAATCCAAGTGGACTTGAAAGGAAAGCATCCACTACTTTGAACTAATCAATTCAGCATCCCTCATTCCCTGTTTTTCATTTGTTGTTTGCACCTTTTTCTTCTTTCTTAAGGGACTCTCTCTCTCTAAACCGGACATAGCATCATCTGAGAAGATCCCTACCCTACTGACCAAATAAATTTACAAAGACACATCCTTTATTTTCTTTTAGGGTTTTTTTTTTTGGGTTTGCTTGGAATTTACAAAGAGAAAGATCTTATTAACTGGTTTTGTTTTACCTTTCTTCTTCAAAGTCAGACTTCTTGGGGACCAAAAGTAAATACATGGGAAACCATCAACTTGGAGATCTACAAAAGGCAGGTCTGTCTTATTCATGTCACTTTTCACTGCCCTTTTGTACCTATGGTAGCTTGGGTTCTCAATAAAATCTACCCCTAGTCGAATTCTTTCAATCATCCTCAGGTAAGACCTTGTATAGAAGAAATAAGATTCTTGTCAGAACCATTGTCTTCCCCCTCTGCTTTTAAGTTCTGGGAAAAGAAAAGAAAACCATCTACTCAAAACTTTCTCTTTAACATAATCTTGCTTTCCCATGTTACAGATACCCCTTTGGAATCTTGGGAAAGTTGTGGTGCCTGGCAGTTCTCAATCAGAGAAAGGTAGATTCTTATTTCCCTCAACTGAGACACCCTTTTAAGGGTGGCAACCCTCTGAAGTAATCTTAAGAATTCTCTCTCTCTCTCTCTCTCTCTCTCTCCAACTTGTATTCATTTTTGGTATAACAGTTTCTTTGGACTGGAGATGATCCGCATCTAAAATTCTGACCTCTATGAAATGTTTTTGTCATCTTTGGACAGGTAGGCAATCACCAATGGAGAATAGGTATGGTATAACAAGGCAGGGCAGTGGAGTTTGGAGGGCCTTGAGAGATGGAGACTTTGAGGAAGAGGATGTTTGGGAGGTTCTAAAAGATAGGAACAGTTCTAGTAACAAAATGGTTGGTAGATCCAAGGAATCCTCTGTTTCTGTTCCAAGACACCTCCCAACTGCTTCAAGAATGATCCCAAAAGCTAGCAGTCACAATTATGGAAGTGGCAGTAGCTGTAGTAGCAGCAACACCATCACTCATGAAGCCAAAATTGTGCAACAATCAGCACCTGTCAACATTCCTGATTGGTCAGAAGTATATGGTCTGAAATCAAAGAAGGCCCCCAAGAATGTTTCATGGCAGAATGATGATGCTGATGATGAAGAAGAAGTTGGGGATGATGATGGGGACAGTGATGATGATGATGAGGAGGAAGACTATGACTCAAAGGTACCCCCTCATGAATTTATTGCTAGGAGGCTTGCAAAGAGCCAGATTTCTTCTTTTTCTGTTGTTGAAGGTGCTGGAAGGACCCTCAAAGGGAGGGACCTCAGCAAAGTGAGAAATGCTGTTTTAACAAAAACTGGTTTCCTTGAATCATTGTGATCAGGTCTCATCCAATGCAATCAATCATGAAGGTCTTGCTATAATTGTCATGTCATGTATAGGGGTTTCTGTGATGGTTTTTTTTTTTTTTTTTTGGGTCGGTGAATGTCTCGTGTAGTTAATGTTTTAGGGTGTAAGAAATCCAATTTTAGTTTGTAGAATTGCCATGAAATTCATCTTCCCTTTCCTCATGGGTTTTAATTGCACATTTCCATTTTCCATGTACAGGTTTTTACTGTCCTAATATGTGAATATTTATGGCCCAAAGCATAACTAACTGCAGGTACATCAAGGAGCTGCTGCCATTGTTTTTTCTGGGTGAAAACATGAAGTTTCATTCATTTGCCACAAAATCATAAAATCAGTAATGTCAGAACTATAATGATGAGAACTAGGATCATACCATACTGCTACTAACATTATCTTGGAAACTCCTTTTAGAATCTCATTGTCCCCTTATGAAAGTGGCCAGAATTGACTCACAATATACATTCATTTTCTTGGGTTGGCCTGGCCCCATAATGATCTTTACTCAAGCATGGTTAGGTGGGAAGGACATATTATAAAATTCCATGCATTGGCCACACCAAGAATACTTTTATTTTAATACAATCGATATTTGAGAAGGGTGGAATCGAATTTAAAACTTCGGGTGTAGAGGTAAATGCCCTTAATCACTCAAGCCAAAAAAACATTTCTTTTAATCCATAATTGCACAACACCAAAATACATAAAAGATCTACCTCTGCTGTCTAAGCTAGTTGCCTTTATTGGGCCACATCCCACATGAACCCAACTATTCTTACTGCATGCCCTGCCACCTAAACGACATGGAAGAAGAAGGACCTCACCGCCACACAGATAAATTTGAGAATTTGAAAAAGACCTGTTACCAACTTCAATGAATTAATTAATCTCTTTCTTTTTCATTTTGCTTTTTGTTTTTTCTTCCTCAAATAAATAAAAATGCTGCAATCTCTTTCAATTCATAGTTCCTCAGCTAGAAAACAAGCTTTCCATGAGCTTTTCTTAATTTTTTTCACTCTCCATTCTTAATTATGCTTTTAACTGTTTAATCAGTTTACCTCTTTTGACCTTTGGGCTATGACCAAGTGTTGTCTCTTTCCTAAATTTAACACCCCCCACCCTTATAAGCATCCCAACTGGTCCCTTCTTAGTTTTTTTCATTCATGGTAATTGCACTTTATTTATTTAAAATATATTGCTTTTCTCCACTCGATACTGAGATGGCAAATTTTGTTTTTAGTAAAACTGTTTTCAGTCCAGGGTATTTTATCAGAAATTTCAAAAACTTGACTGACTTTTCATTGGTGGTCTTGGTATTTTGTAGTTTTTAATTTATAGAGCACAAGGAAAGGATGATCATTGACATTGCTTATTTTAAATAGCAGCAGAACTACAGATATCTAGAAGAGCATATAAATTTGTGTGAAACCGGGAATAGTATTGTTTTGCTATTTTCGGCTAATTACAATATGTCACGCGTGCTAATTTTTCCACTTGACATGTAGTGATTGATTAGGAATAACAAAACAGTATTATTCCCGTTCCACACAAATGTGAGGGACAATAATCCACCTATATTGAAATTAGCCATTTTGGACTACTGAAGCCCAAATGTGATATGCCTTAAAGTTTTGGGATAATAAACAAACAAGTAAATAAATAATTACCAAGAAAAACAAAAACAAACTCATTAGCCAAGGTGGTGATCTAGCAAGTGCGGTACACGCTCACTCAAGACTCAACGACAAAACTTATGCATTATTTTATACAAGTAATAATATAGGTTCAAGTTCAACCACATGGTGGCTCAGTGCTCTTATTACCTTTCAAATCCCTTATCTGTTATTTTTTCGGCCTAAACTTTACAGCATTGATTTGTCGGCATACATTCTAATATAGGAGAATCATAATCCTCTTCTTACTCAATTATTTGCTCGTAGTTTTGCTAAAAATAGTCGTCTATGAAAACACTTTGCCCTCTTTTTCTTTTAAAGAAAAATTTAAAATTATTGGAGTCAAATTACCTCATATTGGCTCCGCCACTCCACGCATACATGCACTACGAATTTACTATAAATTCTACATCAATCAATCAATCAATCGTATACACGTATAATCTCGCATTTTCATATATCGATTTGCAACGTCAAAGGCCCAAGACATGAAGGAAGCTAGAAATTGCCTCAGCCTTTCCTTCATGGAAAAATTCTAGTTCCTTGAGTGCCAAACTTCCGAGCTCCTTCACCACTTCCTTTGTTTCCATCTCATTTCCTTCTTCAACTCTATTTGAAAACGCTCTCATCACTCCCACACACAGACCATATCTTCTCAATCTCTCTATTTCCTCCTCACTTGCACCTCCTAATATGGCCCCACAGGCGGCCCCACATGCATGGAACCCACCTTCCTTTTTTTCACACACGTAGTTGTAGTACCTTGACTGTTTGCACAGCATCAGTATCTCATGGTATTGCCCATCCACCATGCCCTGTGACCCCATGGCACGTGTCATTTCAACGATAACGCGTAAAACCCGGTCCGAATTGTTTTGGGCCGGATCCATTGACTTAGCCAATAACTCATACCCAAATGCAAATATTCCATCTCCAGTGAGAAGCTCTATCCCTGGACTGTAAGCCATGGGCCCGGGTTTGGGCTTGGTCTTGGGCCTATCGGTTGATGGAAGTTGCTCATGCATAACAGCTGCGGCATGCATGAGGTGCAAGGCAGCTGCCGCGGCAATGGCTTGGTCGCGGTGGCCGCCTACGAGCTCACACGCAGCCAGGCACAAGGCCGGCGCAGGGCTGGGCGGGGCAGAAAACACGAAATGGTGCATGGGCTCAAACACTGAGAGTGGAGGCCTGACAAGGATCTGCTGCTTGAGATGGACCTCTATCTCGGCATGCACGGAGGTCCAATAAGGTTGATCTTGCGACATTATGGCCATCGTGGTCCTAGATGGACGGCTAGGATTTGATCTTGGCATTTTATTAGCCAGTGGGTTTGGGTTGCTGCTAATGCAAAGGACAGCTGCCATAGCTAGGAGGAGGCGTGAGGGGCTTATTGAGAGAGGAAGGTGAAGAGGTTAGATACAATTATATAGGAGAGTCTGAGTCTCAGAGGTACAATTATTGCCGTCTGCTTCGTTCATGGTTATCTTTGCTGCCAGTAAGTTGGGTCGTGTGGCCCCCTTTGTCTCCAGAATTACCTGAGCTGCATGTCGTATGCCGACTTACAGTACTGAAAATGAAAAGACAAAACATATAATCAAATGAATATATGGGTTGTTGTGACCAGTCGATCAATACTTTCGGTTTGGAGCTTTACATCACATGCATCGCGTTTTAGTTAATTAAGTTTTGTGATTAATCCCATTTCGTGTGTATCATGTGGTTTCCTATCCATTTCGATTTGCAGTAACTATATTCTTTCTAATGTTTTTCCATGACACAAACCAAACCACGACATGATGTATCATTAAATATAAAATGAAAACAAAAGCCAAGAGATGATTCTTAAATTATGCTTGGTTTGGTTTGATTTAGTTTAGGTCTTAAATCACACGCTGAATTGATGTAATATCACGATTTCCATTACACCGAACTGATATAACATTACTGTTCGAATTGGGGTGAAATGGAATGGATTTTGTAATGCTCCAAATTTCCAAGAGCAAGATGATATACAACTCTTCGATGTATCACATCACATATATACTATTAGCAATCAATAAAGGTGTGTGACTAAAATCCATTATCATGTTGTTGACACGCTAATACTCATTCTTTGTCCTTTTTGTGATATGATAATAGATAATTAACACGCTAATACTCATGAATTTGCTTTTTATTTATATTTTAATTATTGTTATTGCTTAATATTTAAATTCTGGCTAATCAAGCTCAATTTGATTTTGATGAGATCTGATAAATTATCTATCGCAAGTTCAACCCGAGCCCATTTGAACCCAATCAAATCTTAGATAGGGTTTGGGGTGAGTCTTGTTCTTCAAATTATAACCCTAAACAAAAGGTATGTATAAATAATGGGTCATTGCTTGCAGGAATTTTATCATTCATTTCTTTCGATGGGGCCTCTGGACCTGTGAAATCCATTATTTGTGTCATGTTCTTTGCAACGTGCTCCATGTCTACACAGTGCATGCCGTGTTCTGGTATGTAAAGGGCTGTTGAGCTTTTGATTCTCTAAATAAATTAAATTATTTTGCCGACATGTGATACTGGTTGTTCAACAAACATTTATTTTCTTCACTTACAATGCAATATTGTATTAATTTTGCAGTAGTACGTTTCAAATTAAATCATTCAATTTAGTTCATTAACATTTAGCAACAGGGTTAGTGCTAGGTTTATTATATTTTTATACCATATTTTGTA
The DNA here is from genome assembly GCF_965620075.1 of Prunus avium. Classification (NCBI taxonomy): domain Eukaryota; kingdom Viridiplantae; phylum Streptophyta; class Magnoliopsida; order Rosales; family Rosaceae; genus Prunus; species Prunus avium. The sequence goes on along the minus strand of NC_142287.1, from coordinate 21,495,693 downwards.
TCATCTCTTTAAAAGAGGTGGAGCCCACCAATACAACGAGGCCCAACTCTATTAGAGAGGTGATACACAATGTGGTAAGCCTATTATCTTCCGACATGAATAATACTCGATACACACTTAATTTTCGCCCGTAAATTTTGATTTGCTCCAATTAAAAAAACCAAAAGAAAAAACTTTGATATATGGTCTCGTGAAGTTCTTTTGTATTGTCTGTCTAAAATCCAAAATCCTCTTAGTAACATTCCAAACAAGTTTTAAACCATCCAATTCCAATTTTGTTTCATTGCCAAATACCCATGCAGATGTTTCCCCTTTCACTTAAAAATTCCTTCTTGTGTCTAGAAAAACTTAACTATCATAGGTACATAGGCGGAGCTAACCTTTCCTTATTTGAGGAGGCCAATAACTCAAAACTTTCATAATTTTCTTTCTAGTTGCATGTAGTTTCATGAGTTTTCATTAAATTTTAAAAAAGAAAAATGCGGCGTTTTTGGGTTCACGGCCGCACATATAATTTTTTTTTCTGTATCTCTCGTCACGTCATTTGTCACGTAAAGTTTCTTCCGTATGGATTTGTTACTGCCCATACTCAAAGCCTTTCATAGGCCTTCTATTTTGAGCCAGAAAGTTACTCAAGATCTCAAGTGGTATAGTATTTTTGAGGCACACAGACTTCTTCACCAATCATAAGGTAGTTAAGATGTCGTCTCTCACGTATGGCAAAACTTCAGACGTACAACTTGGGACAGAATTGAATATAAAAAGTTTTGTTGAGGTCAGTTATGTAATTTTCGTACAGTATTTCAAGTTTCAACAGCAATGGTTGTTGGGTCTTCCTCACCTCTACGCACCTCCACCTTCTCTTTAACACCCATTTAGAAACACACAACGACACCGACCCAGAAACCCAAGAGACCAGACCTCCATGCTTTGAGCATGCAGAGGTTTCTCTGAAAATATTTGGGTGTTCCATTTTTCCTAAGGAGCGTGGAATTTTTGGATCTGAATTTGGGTCAAACAAGTGAGTTGACTTCATTGACTTGGAATTGGTAATGAGTCATGTATTGATTTAGCTATTGGGTTTGGTTAGAGTGAAGAGAAGTACAATGTCTTGGAAGAGCAGAGGAGCCGAGTCAGCTTCAAAGAGTGCAGTGTCTCGGAAATGGACCATTTTGTTTTGTATTGGTTGCTTTTGTGCTGGGATGCTCTTCTCTGATAGGTAATTTCTACTCACATAAAGCTTCCATTTTTCTTTGAATTCAATCCATTTGTTTAAGTATTTAGCTTGTAACTCTAATTTGGTGAAGTTTGTAGCTTCCTTTTCCCCTTAATTTTAGTAAAAGATTTGGAATTTTGGTGGGTTTGTGTATATTGGCATCAATTGTGTCAGCCAATAGTTCTTAAAGAATATTGGTGACTGATGATGGATTTTGAACGGTCTTCTGGGTTTGGTAATTAAAGCATCTTTGGTGTATTTGTTAATTGTTTTCTGGGAATCTTAAAGTGGAGATTAATGATGATGACCGTGGTTTTTAAAAAAGCAGTTTTACTAATCAGAAAATGAAGCTTATATGTCCTGAAATTCTCATTTTTCTGTATTACAATTATGAGATTGTGATAGATCTGAATTTCATGTAATAGATCCAACTTTTGAAAGTTTTATATGAATATTATTCATCGTACTGCTTGAATTCAGACATCATGCTTGGACATCAGTTGCTATCCTAATCATTTAGTTCAAGAGAGGACTCTGGTGTCCCTTCTTCATTAAGTGGTCCTGCACCATCTTCTGTGCGGCCCCTCCCTCCCTCGACCTTTCCTTTCCCTCTCTTTGCTTCTCATTGACGGAAAACCTTTTGATGGGTTCCTCCTGCATGATTTCCGGATTAGGATATCAGTTTTTGATAACATCCACTAGCATCACTTATCTGCGTACACGTCACATTCTGGTTGCTACGTGCTATTTTTCTGCAAAATGTGCATGCATACACAGCAAAACATGTTATTACTTGGAACATTATCAAAGGCGATAAAGTAGCGTGTTCTATGGTAGAGTTTAATTCCAGGCTTGTTCTATACTTATAAAATAATAAATAAACTCTGCCAGCAGAATGTGGTCAGTGCCTGAAATTAAAGGCATAGCGAGGACGGAAAGGCATGAAGAAGAAACGCTGCAGTTAGTTTCTGGCTGTGATCCAACAATTGTGAGTATCTTTTATCCAAATAACCATGTCCTTTTCTTTTCTTTATTTGTTTATTTATCTCTACCTTTCTTTTTGTTTAGAAGGATGTAGAACATGAACAGAAGGATGTTTATGGGGAAGTTTCAAAGACTCATCATGCTATACAGTAAGCCAATGCCGGAGCTTATCTAAATTTTGTTGAAGTTGCCAGTGTTATATCTCATGACTCTTGCAAAATGCAGCACACTGGATAAAAAAATTTCAAATTTGGAGATGGAATTAGCTGCTGCAAGGGCTGCACAGGAATCTATCCTTAATGGTTCACCTATTGCAGAAAATTTAAAAATTCCGGAGACAAGAAAGAAAAGAAAATATCTGATGGTCGTAGGAATAAATACTGCTTTTAGCAGTCGAAAGCGCAGAGATTCAGTTCGTGCTACTTGGATGCCTCAAGGTTTGTTGATTGACAACCTGCTTTCTTGTATAATTTTCTAATTAGATTTGAAAGCGTCTGATATTTCCTTTCCACATTTTCTTTACTATATGATTAGGCAATAAAAGAAAGAAGCTTGAGGAAGAAAAGGGCATTGTAATTCGCTTTGTAATAGGTCACAGGTGGGCATTTGAGTTCAAAGCTATTTGTTGATACCAATTTTCTTTTGATTTCGCATTTAGGTATTCCGTCAATAGATTTCATGAAGGTCTCAGTCTTTCACAAGAAAATCTTGTAATTTCGTTCTTTGCTATTGAGATCTTTATCCTGCCATAGATTCAATCTATGTAAAGAGTTTTTATTCATTAAAAACATTCTGGGAATAATACAATGTGATAGAATCAAATACTCTTTTTCCCTTTGGTTGTGTCTTAAAATTCTAATTTCTTTTCCCTCTCCCTTCCACTATCCACATCATAATTTTATTCTCCATCATGTAAAGAAATAGTACAAGTATGCATGCTAGACAGCTTTCAGGCTCCATTGTCTATATGTGTATGTATGCATTCTGTTTTCACTACTGCATTTCTTATTTCTTATTTATTTTTTTGTTTTATCTCAAAGCTATTTTTTTTATCATGATTTACCCCGCCCGGTTATCTACGATTTAGTCATCTCAACTTTGAAATCTTTTGCACTTCTTTAAGGATAAAAAATATAAACTTTAATGATCACAAACTGATTTGTCTTCCTCTATCACCTGTTCCATTGCTAGTGCTACATCAGGTGGTATCCTTGATAGAGCTGTTGAAGCAGAGGACAAAAAACATGGTGACATTTTGCGGCTGGTAAGCCCTTATCTTTTCAACTAGTTCAGTTAGTCTTTTATCTGACTGCAGAACAGATATACAATGTATTCATAATGTGTTAATCTGAGGAAAAAGCTGATCGAAATTTGCCTTCATAAATTTTGTGAAAGCAGGATCATGTTGAGGGCTATCTTGAATTGTCAGCAAAGACGAAGATATTTTTTGCCACTGCTGTTGCTTCATGGGATGCAGATTTCTACGTCAAAGTTGATGATGATGTACATGTAAATATAGGTATATATTTATTACGTGTTCTGTTTCTTTTGTAGGAATAAAAGCATAAGAAATATTTTACTCAGGAGAGTTTTTTGTTTTATTGAGTTTGAAGCATTCATTATTCAAGCTCAAAATTACTTGTCCACTTGGTATTCATAAAGTTTCCTAAGTATTCATGCTTTACATAACCTCTAAAAGTTTTCATGATGAATACTGAGTGATGTAAAGCATTGTCTTTATATGACTATGTTTTGCAACAAAGTGCGTAGTACTGTGGCCAAAAATGTTGAAAATTTGTGTTTTCAAGGTTTTAAAACTGGAAATTGGCTTTTCTTGAATACAGCTGAAATCAGAGTCTTGTTTAAGTAGTCATTAATGTTGGCATTTTTGCTGCAGCCAGTGTGTAATAACTTTTGCCTATAAAGCTCAATTTTCCCTAGTGTCGAATTCATTCATCATGTTTTTCCAGGAACACTTGGAGCAACTTTAGCTAGACATAGATCAAACCCCAGGGTGTATATTGGATGCATGAAATCTGGTCCAGTCCTTGCTCGAAAGTGAGCTGTACACTCTTCAAACTATTTCTTTCAGCTAGTCGTTTTTGCCATTCTTTCCCTTACCTTATTTGTTTATCAACAGGGGAGTGAGATATCATGAGCCCGAGTATTGGAAATTTGGCGAGGAAGGGAACAAATATTTCCGTCATGCCACAGGACAGCTCTATGCTATCTCAAAAGACTTGGCTACTTACATATCAATCAACCAGTATGTTTCCATATTCTGTATGGTGGCAATCTTTCTGCCCAAAGTGCGTTTGCTTATTTCTTACATTATGCTAATCATGTAGGCATGTGCTACACAAGTACGCCAATGAGGATGTTTCTCTGGGGTCGTGGTTCATTGGATTGGATGTGGAGCAGATTGATGACCGAAGATTATGTTGTGGAACACCACCTGGTAATTTCATATGCATCTATTTTGTCCCATTTCCTTTTAACTATCTGGGTATTAATGAGGATTGCTATGGCATTAGTTTTGGGAAAAGAAATTTTGGTCACTAAGCATCTGATTAACCTGGGTTGTTGCATGTACCAGATCTTCAACGTTGTGTTTCAGTTATGTAGAGTGCCAATGGATCACCAAGACATTGTTTATTATTCCGACTCTTATAGCAAATAAGTTGACTTATTTATTTGGGTAGCACAATTTTCACTATGTGGCACACTGGGAATGGGGATAGTTTGGTGATTGTGAAATAAAGCATTGGCTTACATGTTATACAAGGCCTAGGTCCACAGGCAGCTGAGGTTTGAGTTTTTCACTCATTACAGACCCATAGAATTGAAATGCCAGAGGATATATTTAGTGTAAAAAAAGTGGGAAAGACACAATTACCCATTGTGTTTGCTGTTCTGAAAAATAATAATAATTAGAAGAGACGACTACTACCTCTTTAAAGCATGCCTGCCCTTTAGCTATGACCTTTGTTACAACACACAAGTCTGTGCAGTGGCTTTCATATCTAGGATTGTGTTATGGGTTGATTATAGCCCATTAATTGCCACACTTCTGTTTAGCTGGTGACACTTGATCATGGTGACCAGTGGCACATCCAAGACTCGTCATTAGATCTTAGCTTGGATCCTCCAACCTATTGACCATTTCTTACCAGAAGTTCACTTCTTTCTGTTTATGACGTACATTCTCATGTGACTTCTGTTTAAGACTTCAAGGTCAGGTTTGATCATGTGCGGAACAACGTGGGTGAAAGACACCTGTCTTTCCCTGTGATACTCTTTCCATGTTATTGGTGGGTGAGTTTTGTGTGGATTTGCCCATTCATTCATGATAAGTTTACATGTTAAAATTACAAATAAAACAAAATGGGGGTGAAACTTAACGGTGCATGGTTCAAGCTAGGAACAGATATTATCATAATGAAATGTACAATTAGAAGTTTAATGGTGTTAATTGTTACCACAGATTGTGAATGGAAGGCTCAGGCAGGCAATGTCTGTGTTGCTTCATTCGATTGGAGTTGCAGTGGAATCTGCAAGTCTTCCGAGAGGATCAAGGAGGTCCATCGGCGCTGTGGAGAAGGTGAGAATGCTTTGTGGAATGCAGTTTTCTAACCGGCAACTTTCTTCCTAACTCAGGAGGAACATGTAAATGGCTTGAGCTTGTATCATAAAGTTCCACACAGAAAAATGTTTGTAACACGATATGTAAAATGAGATGCATAGCGAGATGGGTTGGCACCCTGCTGGGGAAGTTGCTTTTCCATTTCTGGGATTCTACTCCATTTTAGAAGAGGAGAGAACCCCAATAACAAACTTAAAAGAGGCAAGAGATTATAGTTAATTCATTCTTTGAGTGCTTCCGGGGCCATTTGTAAGTCTTCCATGGCTAATGGAGCTCCACAATAAGTGCCAATGTCCTGCTGCCTTCTACTTTATAAATTAGTGCATTGCAGTTGAACTTTTTGTGGGTTTTATACCCTTTCCATGATAGTAGAAGAAATGAGGATGGATATTTATTTTTTGGTGCTCTTTCTTGATGATGAAGCTTCACTGTGCAAAGCGTATGTGACCACAGGCCAGTTGACTCAATTCACTTGAATTGACTGAGTTAACAACTTGTTGATCATAGATACTGCATTAACTGTAACTCGCAGTATTTATTTGTACTCCCATCTACCTGGCTCAGACTAATGAATTTGAGTAGGTGAACTATAAAAGCATCAAGTGACCAAACAAAGGTCATCCATTAAGTACACAGCTCAACCAAATTGATGGGAGAAAATTTACCAATAAAAGAAAAAAAAATTATGGGTGAAGACAAATAAGTTATCACCATCAGAGGCAACCAAATGGATTATCTAGCTCTTGTACTTATAGCATTCTGGGTGGCTCTTTGAGGAAATTATGTTTCCCAACACAAAAAATAAGAAGAGATTAGACTTATGATCAACAATCCTCTTTAGGGTGGATTTCCAGTTTTCACTCAAGTGCTTGATTGGGACTTGGATAAATAATTTTCTCATCATCTTTCTTTCAAAGTGGTGGAGCATCATCATTTCACTCAATGTTTGCCAACTGTTATATTATAATTAACGATAGCTAATAAAAGTGTTCACCTAAGAAACTTGAAAGAGATGAAAGTGAGGAACTATGATTTCAGTGGTTGAATTGATCATGCTTTTGAATGCATATGTTGTTCAATTGTTCTCATGACACGTTTACTAATCCATATTCGGATTATGAGGAATTGAATTAAAGAGGAGTTTAATTGAGAAAAATTAGATTTCGTATTAACTATTGAAGTTATTTACTAAACCATATGAATGGAAAGAATTTTGCTATACTAAAGTTAAAAGATGGTGTTCGACCAAAAAAAAGTTAAAAAAATGGCGGGCCTATGAATTTCCTTTCTCATAATAAAGTAGTTTAAAGTATCAGGGAAGCCTGATGTCGTGTAGAATCACCATCAATCATTGCATTTGTTCTAGATAATCACAACACACTGTCATGATTTCCAGCACTTGAAAAGCAACAGCCCCACTATCATATCTTTTCCCCTCCCACTAACAAGACTCCATGTAATATATCTCCACACATTCTTTCAAGCATTTTGTTTTATACATAAAAATCAAATAAAACCTTAGCTAAGTAAAATATTGATTATTTTTCCACCAAAAAAAGAGATTACAAGTACGTAAGTACATCTAACATCTTCCCTAAACTGTTTTATATTTATTACCCACATTACCATTTTAGTCTTAGCAACATTTTCATCTCTCTTGTGCATAAAAAAAAAAAAATAGAAAAGAAAAGAAATTTTCATCTTTCTCTGCAGTCTGCCTGCACTCTACTATAATAGGACCAGAGGTTCTTGTTAAAGTGAAAGTTGGTCTTATTTGCATTGCCCAAAAATGAGAGAAAACTTAGATGAAAATGCTCCTAACTTCACTTCCAACCTTCCTGTTCCTGCCCTGAAGCTCCTAGATTGCTCCCTTCGGGTTTCAGTGATTCCTCTTAGCATTGCAACCATATGGCTCACTGTGACAAACAAACAAGACAACATCAGCTATGGGAAGCTAGAGTTCAGCAATTTCATGGGCCTCAAGCAAGAACCCCATTCATCTTCTTTTTCATTTTCTTGGACATTAATTTGTCTGCCTAATTCTTCTGTTTTTAAATTTAATATTTGAGCTGTCTTTCTGCAGGTACATGGTTTGCATCAGCACCATTTCTGCTGCATATGCTTTTCTTGCAACTATGGCCTCATGGATCAGATGCTTGGTGACTAAAGCTTGGCTTTTCTTTGTCTCTGACCAGGTTCATTTTCTTCGCCCTTCTTTGTCCCCTTCAATTTATTTTATTTTCTTTCTCTTTTTTCACTTTCAGACATAATAATAATAATACATAGCAGGTGGATGTTTGGAATTTTGGGGAAAAAAAGAAATACCTACCCTCATAAATAATTCTGTTCTTATTATTTTTTTCACATATGTTTTCAAAGTTTGTCAACATTTTGATAAAATGTGTGATTACCCATTTTGGTTTTTGTCCTGATTTGTGTTGAAGGCTTAATTGTAATGTTGAAAACCACTAATTAAGCACTAATTAAGGTCCCAAATTTGGCACAAATATATGTAAGAGGGTGGCCTAAGGCCTTTGCTGATTTTGTGTCCTTTTCTTTTGTTTGAATTTTGGGTGCAGATTGTGGCTTACTTAATGCTCACATCTGGGGCTGCAGTTGTGGAGATGCTGTCTTTGGCCTACAATGGTGACAGGACAGTCTCATGGAGTGAAGCTTGTAGTTCTTATGGAAGATTCTGCAGCAGAATGAAGGTGGCCTTGGTTCTCCATGCCCTGGCCCTTTGCAGCTTCATTGTCTTAGCTCTGATTTCAGCTTATAGGGTCTTTAGCATGTTTGAGCCACCTGCTGTTTCTCATAAAGAGGTGGATGAAGAGAGGACTTAGATGGGTTTTCTTCCATAAATCTGAAGAACATAAAAAGAAATATGATATATATATATATATATATATATATATATATATATATATATGTATATTTGTGAAATGATTAGTTTTGAAGTGTTTCCAAGTAGTTGGAATATCTGCATTTCCAGATTATAATAAGGGTCTATGCTTCTAACACAAATCATCTTGTTTGAAAAGTGGAGCACTTTAGTGCACTGAAAGTCCATATTCTCACCTACCACACCCAAAGCAGAACTTTCCACCGACTTATTAGAGTAAAGATGAAGCTCCAAAAATTTGTCGGAAAGTATTACACAAAGTAGTGTGACTGTCATTTAAAATGCATTTCATGCGAGCGTTTCAATATTGAAAGAGATTTTAAGTTCGATTTTCTTCTTCTTCATTGATTGCAAAAACGAAAAAAATACTAAAAGTAATAATTTTTTTTATACGACCAAAATTGACAATCAGTCCTTGTAGTTTACTGTAATTATCATGTGATTTACTTATACTAATGTTCAATTTCCATCAATTTAGTAGGTCACATGTAAGGCATTATAATCTTTCTTGTCCATGCTCATTGAATCAGTTAAAATAATGCACTTCAGTCCAAGTAAACCCAAAGAACTTGGTTGCAAATTGATGTAATTAAGTATTCGATCAAAACTAGTATAAACCACAAAGATAAAATCGATAACATTGATTGTTAGTACTACTACGCTCTCTAAATTTATTTAAATTGCTAGTCATGCTGATTTAAGAATGAGTTGATTGTTGCTTGGTTATGATGAGCTATGTATGAACTATGATTTCTGATGGAATTTGTTTGTGAAATGCAGTAGCCAAATTAAACTTCATTTCTAATAGATAAGAAGATCTTAACATGTGCATGAATTCTCCAATTATATAGTGAAGTATTGTTTATATTATATCTGACCAAGCACAATTCGTAAGAAGTGGGCCTTGAAGTGATGACCGTTACTGAACCACCGAGCCTGCCCCTTGTCGAACCATATAGCCACGTCGTCATGCCAATAGTTCAACATCGAAGAAATCACAAGTGCACTGTCGCTATGTCAAATTAATTCCTCAATCTATTAATCTAATCATATTGGTGCCTTGGGTTGTCTCTTTTTACAAATTTCAGTACCATCCGCAGAAGAACGCCAGCGATCGAAGACAAATCTGTAAGTTGACTCCAGTTTTGGACATAAGGCCTTCTCCAGGGAGACAAAATCCAAAATTTGGAATTTTTAGCCCAGAATCTTTTCCAATTCATGTATTTGGAGGGGGGAAATTTGGGTTGACTGAAAAATAGGGTGGAATTAACATTACACTTCAATGACTGCTTTTCAAATGGGTTGCTTTCTTTTGTTTTGTTTTTTTAAAATCTAAGGGCTAGAAATCAATGGCTGATATTAAAACTTGGCTGGATCAACAGGAAAAAAGTAATTCAAGAGTTGAAATTTAAATCCAAAGATAAAAATAAGTAAATATATTATTCTAAGTTGGATATAACCTCAAAACTCTATAAATACTCATCAATTTGTTAAAAAAAAAAAAAGAATTATATAATTCTTTAACAATTTAATAAAATTGTGAACTCAAATTATGAGTTCACAAGATTGGAGGAAAAAACAGATTGCGTCATAAAAAATGAAAATACATAAATAATTGTATTTTGGATTTGAGTCCTCTAGGGTTGGAACAAGTACAAATTAAAGCAAACTTGTTGAGCTTAGCATTGTATTTGTTTTTCAGTCAGAGTTGACCCAGTTCTATTTGTGGTCCATCGAAACTCGGCCCAATATGGAGGAGGTTCAGAAAGGACTGCAGTCCAGATTAGTCCAAGGAGAACTCAACTGATTGTTGTGACCCTTTGAACAGCAAACGAAACGACAACGATGACCGTCGTTTAGTGGAGAAGGTGAATGAGTGAGGAGTGAAGAAATTTGCTTTCGGGATAAGTAGTAAAAGTAGTCACATCCTTTCTTTTGAGCAATATCAGTTTACCGATCACAGTTTTTCGCTTTTGTATTTCTTCTGTTTCTCTCTCTCTCTCTCGCTCGCGGATTCTTTTCCAAATATTTTTCCTTTGCTTGTTCTTCAGATATTCTGTGGTAAGAAGTTGCAGAAAAGAGAAGGCTTTTTGGTTTTTTATAGTCTTTCGATTAACCATTTTTTTTCAATCGGAAACCCTAATTTGGTTCTTTTTTCTGTGCTGTGATCGGAACCCGGAAGTGCTAGCGAAACCGTCAAGACTTGTAATCCTCCATGGCTAAAAGCTCCTTCAAGCTGGAACACCCACTCGGTTCTCTCTCCCTCCCTCCCTCTCTCTCCCTCTCTGATGTGATTGATCTCGAGTTACATATGGGTTTTGTTGATTGAAAATGGGTCTCTCGCAATTTCCTTAATTTATGAACATAGTATTGAAATTTTGTTATTTTTATACTGAATTAAGCTTCAACCTTTATCTTTCTTGATTTGGGCTATCTCTTCTTTTCCCTTATTATTTTCCTTTTTGTTTATATTTATGAGTTGTATGATCTGTGTTGCTGATTTTCTGAGATTTAATTTAGAGATGAATTGTCAACCTCAGTATATGAATATTACTTTTAATTTGAATTGGTCTAGGCCCTTCCATTTTGATTTTCTCTGTGTCTGCCTTCTATAGAGTCAGCATCACTATAGTTCTGATATCTTCCAGTAGATCAGATCCTACAAGCTTATTCATTTTTCCTTGTTTTATTTTTTTTAATTGTTGGTTCTTTCTCCAGAAAGGAGGCAGGCAGAAGCTGCTCGGATCAGGGAGAAGTATCCTGACAGAATTCCGGTATGAATATCATTTGCAATTCATCAAGAGCCATCTTATAAAAAGGGTCATGGGGCAGTTAGAAGCTATAAGGCCTTTTAGAGCCTAAGCACAATGCAATTATAAACTTTAACTTCTCAAAATGTTAATTAATACAAAACTTGGACCAAGAAAAGCTTGTTTAAGCCTTGAGCTTTGCAAAAAAAGCATGTGCTCTTGTGTTTGAGTTGTGCCTCTCTAAAGGGACTTCGTGAAGGTCGAAAATTCTCCAAGCAATACTCGTATAACTTGGGGCTTGAAGTGTGGTGCATTTTTATAGCACTTTCAAGACCCTTGTCCATATGCAGTATTATACATAATTGTTCTTTAATTATGTGTTCATCTTCTTTTTTCTCTATATAGGTTATTGTGGAGAAGGCTGAAAGAAGTGACATACCAGACATTGATAAGAAGAAGTCAGTCTTGTCTTTATTTGTTTCACATGTGCTTTATATATTTCTATTTTGGTTGTTCCCAATTTTCTTAGTAATCAAGACTTCATACTGGCTTGTACGTGATAGAATTTATTTATTTTTCCTGCTTTGATGAGTTATGCCATGATGCTTGCTTCTTGGTACTCTGCAATTTTCTAAAAGGTTTTCGTTTTGAAGAATGTGCACATGTGTGTGTCTGCACACATTTGTGTGACACTTCTTTGGTAGGGTCAAGACTTGATACATGCTTCTATGTTATAGATTTTTTTTTCCCTGCTTTGATGAGTTCTGCATGGGCTTGCTTGCTGGCACTTTACAATTTTCCAAACCATTTTGAAAGAATGTGTGTGGTGTTGTTGGCTATATATGTCTTGCATGGGATTAAGTTAGACATTGCCAAACTATGGTTACATTATAGATTATTTCCTACATAGGGTGTTTCATGTGTATGATTAAGTGTTTACCGTGGAACACAAACAAGTTATGCGTCTTTGATCTAGAAATTTAACTTCACATGTATCACTAGCCATCACGGTTTCTCACTTCATAATATTACCAGAAGAAATTAGGAAGAGCTAGTGCTAGCATTGAAGCTGAAATGTTAGTTTCTAACAAATGGACTTTTGATTGTTACACTCTGTAAAACATTCTTTTCACAGTGCACGATCTAATTCAATGGATTTTGTGTAATGATCAATGGTTGAAACAGATATTTGGTTCCTGCTGATTTGACTGTTGGGCAGTTTGTTTATGTGGTTCGTAAGAGGATAAAACTCAGTGCTGAGAAGGCTATTTTTATATTTGTCAAGAACATTTTGCCACCCACTGGTGAGAATAATGCTCCAAAGATGTTTCGTATATGCATCTAATGACCTATTTCTCAACTTATGTTTGGTTTTGTGCTATTGCAGCTGCCATGATGTCTGCAATCTATGAGGAAAACAAAGATGAGGATGGTTTCCTTTACATGACCTACAGCGGCGAAAACACATTTGGTTAATCCCAGTGCAGTCAAGTTGATATGTAAATAAGACGTTTAAGAAGTATGAAAAATTTGTAAATTCTCGGATTTCAACTTCTGCTATTGCAGTCCCAAATTTGAGGTTGCTCTTCCTATAATGCCTACTGTTAACATTTGGATCTATGACCTTATGCTGGAAATATTATATGGTTAATCCTTTTATGACTTCAGTGAGTAAATTGTTGAATGCATGATGTTTATTTTTCTTTCCAATTTTTCATGTTTTGCGTTTGTGTTTGATGATTTCCTACCTAGAGTGCCATGATATCTATTGAATGTGCTTGGTGCTCAACCTTGCTGCAAATTCAATCTCTTCTTGAAGTGCTTGAACCACACTCTACTCCTTGAACAACACTTTACTCCACCATTAGTGCTTGAACCACACTCTACTCCACCATTCCTCCCATTATCATTTAAGTTTGGTAAAATATGACACGTCTCATTCTTTGAAGGACAACGAAATGCCACCAGCTGGTCCTGGGCAACAAGGTTGAAATCTGATACCTGTTTAGCGGCTAGGACCAGACATGACCGCCACCAATGAAAATGCACTAACTGTCGTGTCTCATGCTTTCGCAAGAGGCGATGACCGTTATGTGGAGCTTTGTAGAATGACTTGCAGCATCATGATCATTCTATTTCCCAAGTTTCTTATGCTCTTCTAAAATATGTTCTTATAGTTACAGCTGAACAATACCAGTTGCTTATGGACTTGTAAGCTCATCAACAGCGAAGACACTATTTTAATCACCAAGTGACAAAAAAACAGAAAAAAGACATCAATTAAAATATCAACAGCGAAGAAATTTTCCAGCGAATTTTCTCGGGAAACACCCCCTTATACACCCCCCACTGTGGATGCTCTTATGTGGAGCTTTGTAGAATGACTTGCAGCATCATGATCATTCTATTTCCCAAGTTTCTTATGCTCTTCTAAAATATGTTCATATAGTTACAGCTGAACAATACCAGTTGCTTATGGACTTGTAAGCTCATCAACAGCGAAGACACTATTTTAATCACCAAGTGACAAAAAAGAAAAAAAAACAGACATCAATTAAAATATGATATTATTTTAAACACCAAGCCGTAAACTGGTCACATTGCCTTACTAACATTCTTTTCTATATACTAATTGCTGATAAATCTCCCAACCCACATGGCTCAGTTGTATATATAATTATTCCATGCTCATTCATCCCAAATTTTCTCCTAGCGTGCCAGAAACTCCATGACTGCAAAAACCAAAAATCATATATCAATTACTTAAATCATGTGACAGAATGATTTAAAGATAATCATACAACATACTCCCAAAAATATAATAGAGTAATACTACAAACAGTAGACCACGCAAGCGTTAGTAGTTGCTATTGATGTAAGTGAACCTCACAATGCATTAATGGGTGACATATAAAAAAAAATGTGCGCAAAATGTTATACATCGATAACAACAGTTGTGACAGGGACTTTGGACTCTTGAGTAAAAATGTATCTTCACAAATAAGGCTCTCAAAATTCCATATTATAGTATAAAACACTTGAAGCACATTTGATAGGTGAGGACTTTTTTTCCCTGGTTTGATTCTTTAAATGTCTCATACTAACATGAAGAGTTGTAATGAGAACTACACTAATGAAACACAATAAATAAAAACCATTTATAAGGGGGCATGTTCAAAGTACTTTACAAGTAGATATGAGACACTTTTAACAATCACTTTTGCATTTATTAGTGCACACAAAGTTGATCAAAGCACTCTTTCTTCTTTAATATTTTAAACTGCATTATTACAATAGTTTTTTTGTTTCCTTCAAAACTTTAAAGAAAAAGTGAATAAAAGTCGAATTCGTGTGGAAATAAATGCTCTACAACTAAAACTAAAAACTCAGAATTAAATATACATATTAATCATTGATTAAATAAAAAATTAAATAGAAAAAGTAAAACTTACTACGACGAGTACGCTTCTTGTACAAGATAGTGTAATCGCAGTGACGGCACTGAACCTTTTCGCTTGGCTTCAAAGTGACTTCTTCCCCACAACCTACAAGTTAACATCACAAAATAAAAAAGGCTTGCTTTTTCATGTTTCCAAAAAATTATTTTCTTTCATTCTTTCCAGCGAATTTTCTCGGGAAACAAAAGGAAAAGTGGGTACCTCCGCAGGTGTACTTGACTTGCTCTGGCTGAGGCTGAGGATCCATGATCTATGAGGGTCAGCTTCTAGGGTTTGTGACTTGACTGTTTCCTAAAGGTGAAAACCTAAACAGTAAATATTTATAAGCAAAACAAAAGCCTGATATTTGTACTTCCCTTTTTATTTATTTATTTATTTATTTTGTTTTGTTAAAAGAAGCAAAGTCCTAAGAAACAACTGACTCTCAGGCATGCTACAAGTTACAACTGTTTTTTTTCCCCCCAGCTAATTTGGGGACATACCATAATTAGCCTGCAAATTAAGTTAAAATTATTAATCTTCGCATGTCATTAATGATTAATCTGGCCTCCAAAATAAGTTATTCCTCACCTGCCACATTCATAAATTTTTTTTTGATAAATACCACGAGATGTCGACACATCCGAAAGGTGGGATTAATCCCCGTTCGAGATTCAACTTGCCCCAGGCCACATTCATAATTTTGACTAATTAATATTCTGCCATTTTAGGCAGGGGATCTTGGCTCTACAACAAGGATTAGGCAAATCAACACAAAGTATCAATTACCATAAGTGATAAATTAGATCTATAATTAATAATGTGGCATCCATAATTGATCCAAAAAAAGATATATAAGTTAATATTACAATACCATGATAAAGGCAAACACCATCAAGGAGGATGAAACAACAAGAGTCTCTTTTAAGCTATCAAAGCTTTTATTATCTTCTCTGTAATAATTTATAATAATATTTTGTATAGTTGAATATCATCCTCAGCAAATTCCCGGCATGTTGTCCCAAGAGCTAGAGGTTCTGCCATGCTCTGCTGTGGCAGCAACAGGGAACAATGAGGCCATATGCTGCTGCATGTCAAAATCCAAACAAGCATCTGTTACGCCGGAAGAGTGACTGTTGGAGAGCTCTCCACTGTCACTATACCAATCGGAGATGGGATCGGTGGAAGGGATGAAACTGAACAGCTTTGACAAATCTTCAGGCATGGAGCTAATGTGATCATCCTGGATTGGCTTTGCTTCTGGCATGTATTGAGAGAAAAGGTCATTACTACGAAAGTCAGATTAATTAACAAACAAATTAAGAAAGAGAAAATGGCTCCTAGCAGAGAGAGAAAGAGAGAGCACATCCTTTAACTAGGTTTTGCAAATATGATGAAGGATGAGCATGAGACTCGCTGTAAACTCAGACATCCTCGGTTCCAACCCTCAAATGCGCAAAAACTTAAAAGGATAAGAGAAGTTGAGAATAGAAAAGAAAAGATAGAGAAGTCCACTCTAGAGGCAGGGTCAGTTAATCTGCACCATCTAAACCATCACTTACTTAAAAAGAACAGAAAAGAAAAGACATATGCACACGCTTCACACACAAAGTCTCCATATTCGAAATATGGAAATGTGTGGACATCAAGGCTTTACCTAAAGATGCTAATGACACACAAAGTTTTCCACTTCAGAAGATGATTTTACTTGTTCATTATCACTAATATTAGAAAATCAAATCATAATTCATTTTGGGGAATCTGAGGATAAGAACTTTGACAATTGAGATGTTAATGCGTCTGAGCTGTGTTTAGTGTCATAAACCATAATTGAAACATAAATTTTTTTTCTTTCACGACTCACTCAATTCAGAAAAACTTTTGTGAAACGGAATATCAATATTTTGCTATCCCGATCAATCATGGTATGTTACGCATGATAAGTTTTTCATTTAGCATGATTGGTCAGGATAGCAAAATAGTGCTAATTCCCATTCCGCACAAGTGTTTCTCCACTCAATATTATGGTAGTAAAGGTAGCATTTGAAACGCATTAAAAAGAACCAAAATCAAAGCAGATCAAAAGGAAGTTAATGCTTTAGAAAGCATCAAAAGCCCACCTTAAACAGCATTTGATGTGTCCGACACAATAAATTGCATGCACACAATGAAACAGAGCATTTAAGCACAAACAAGCAGAAACAGAGCATTTATGATGAAAACCGAAATTCAATCACAAACAAACAAGAATAACAAAATTAACAAAAAACCAATACTTCACCTAATAACGAGCCCGCCATGGAGCTTGTAGACTGCAGCCATCGGGCATAATTATCCGACACATACTTCTCCTCAAATGAACTAAATAGCCCATTTGCTCTCTTTGAAGGATTTCCACCACCACAAGCTAATACCTCAGCTTCTTGTAATAAGTCCTCCAACAACCCATTACTGATATGGCTCTGGCTGGCGGATACTGCTGCTGCTGCCCCTGCCGAGCTTACCTTAGTATCAATGGTAACCTCAGACTGCGTTTGGGATACTTGGCTTGAAGGGAGCTCCGACTTGACTGAGTAAACTGAGCCAGTAGATGACAAGAAACTCTCAGAGTACTCGAACTGGGTTTGCGACGATGGCAATGGCGGTAAAGATGGGTTCAAAGTCCGCGGGAACTGAAAGGAGGCAATGTCAGGCATTGAATTGGTGCCTGTTAAGTGAGAAGAGGCCATGTCGGTCATTGAATTGGTGCGTAGAATGGAAGCACTTCTTTGCGGGGTTGGGGAGACAGGGGGGGAGAATCCGGTAGAGTCACGGTACCTTTTGTAGCGTACTGGGGCTCCGAGGATGGGGGCGGGACGGTGGAAGGTGAAGGAGGAGAAGGAAGAGTTGGTGGTGGGGTTGCTGGGATCAAAGAGAGTAGTGGACTTGGGATGGTGTGGGGAGGAGAGAGGAGAGAGAGATGGTGGAGTGGGGGAGAGTGAGTGCACATTATGGGCTTGGATTGGGCTTTGGATTTGGAAGGAAAACGTTGGGGTTGTGCAATTAGTGGTGGATTGGAAAGGGTTAGGGATTGTGGTTGTGGGTAGGGATCGGGAATGGGAATGGGATTGTTGGGATTGTTTAATGTCATTGGGATATAGCGGTAGGCCTTGGCGCTGCCTCCTCTTCACCCTTGTGTTCCAGTAGTTCTTTATTTCGTTGTCTGTTCGCCCAGGTAACTATACAAAAAGGAACAGAAAGAATCAGATGAGATTAAAGCAAAAGCCATAGCAGTTTTTTTTATTTTTTCTTCAAAAGCAGGGGGAAGAAGCCATATGAAATCTGTTTCCAGAGCGAAAAGGCCAATCCCAGCAGCATTTTGTTTTCCAAAACAAAAACATGGGCAGGCAGCAGAAGAAATAAAAAACACAGAAATGAAATGAGGAAATTATCATTAAAGATGAAAACTCATTTGTAGTTACCTGAGAAGCCATGCGAGCCCATTTGTTGCCATACTTGGCGTGCAGCTCAAGAATGAGCCTCTCTTCCTCAGGAGAGAAGGCACCTTTCTTCAAGTTGGGACGGAGATGATTGGCCCAGCGGAGCCTGCAGCTCTTGCCGCAGCGATTGAGGCCAGAGTTCCTCTGCACCGCGTTCCAATTGCCCTCGCCGTGTTTCCTCACATACTCCATCAAAATCTGGTCCTCCGCCGCCGTCCATGGACCTTTCTTCAGACCCTTGCTGCCCTCCACCACATCACCACCACCTCCTCCTCCGCCGCTCAATTCCTGCGGCGACCTTCCCTCGCTCTGCTGTGGCAAACCGCTGTTGTTGTTGTTGCTGCTGGGTGTCATTATCAATGAAATAGAGAGACCAATATCAAAGATAGACAGATTCTGGTTGGCCCAGCAAGTCAATATCACACACAACCCAGGCAGAAATTGTATATAATTGCAAAGAAAACTATTTGAGCTGCACTTTTTTGTGGCCCCCAGTTGCTTAGTTTTTCTTTGAAATTTACATGTTAATTATGCTGCCCTTTCTATTGGGTATGTTGATGAGTTTCTGTGGGTTTTTTTCGTTTTTTTGATAGCAGTATTGGGTTTGACAGAGACCCCTCTCTCCTCCTTTGTGATAAAGAAACTTTGTTGTAGCAATACTTCAACCTTTTAGAGCTTGTTGGGGTTCGAGTATTAGGAGAAAGAGAGGGGCGGACGAGGAGGAGGTGGTGGTGAGAGAAGAAGCCTTCCTTTAGCCTCTAGCACCCGGAAATCAGACGAGCGATGAGAGATGAGAGATGAGAGATGGGTTGTTGTTGTTGTAGTTGTTTGTTGCAGCGGAGGAAGCCTCCTAAACAAATATGTATAATAATGTAAAATGTATGTGTTTAGAAGTGTACTTGTGAGACTCCAAGCTGTAACAAAATTTTTTAGGGGCTGCTCATATTTTTGGGCAATTGGTTTTTTCAAAGCCTTTTCATCACGCGACACAAAATCTTCTTTTAGGCTTAGCTGGTACCTTGGGGTGTCTTGGCATTTGTCAGTTCATTACTGTGGTAAAAAAGGTAAAGACAGATGGGTTTTGGTTATTTTGGGGGAAGTGGGTAAGGTGGCAGTTCAAGATTGCCATTTCGTTCAGATTGGGGAGTTAGCTAAGACGGCGCCGTTTTTCAGAGTTTCAGTACAAACTACAACCCATTGGCTCCTTTTGTCACCCACGGCCTGGACGCGAAGCCCTCATGTCCTCTGTAAGAGCACTTCCAACGGTAGCCCATGTCAGGGCAGGAAGGGCCCAAGCCCTGTTTGCGCATTCCAGCGAGCCAAAGCGGCCGGGGCAGCAGTTGGGTCCCAGAAAATCGGGCCAGCTCAAAGGCAAAACAAGCCCGTGCTCTAGCCTGAGGGCAGCTAACGTCATGGCTAACGCCATGTGCACAGAAGTTTAAATTTTTTTTACTGTTGGCGCATGCATTGTGTGCTGACGCCAGGCTGGCGTCAGCCCTGATTTCTGCCAACGGCTACAAGCCACGTGGTGCATTTTGGGTTCTCCGATCGTTTTTGTCCTCTAATCCAATGGCTGTCCATTTTTTTTTAAAGCTTAAAAAATCTAAAAAAAATTCGAATTTTTTTTTTTAAAACTACCAAAAAATTCTGAATTTTTTTTTTCTATAAATACCTACCAAATCTTCATACATTTTCTTCTCCTGCCAATATTATTCACTTTCCACACCCAATTTTCTACTACTAAATTTCATTTGTATAAAAATATAAACGGCCTCTTCCATCGAAGCCGGAGGGTCGTGGACAAATGATCGAAGAGGTCAAAATCTTGGTGATGAGGTAAAAAATTTATAATTGCCGTTTTATTCAATTTAATGTCATTATTTTTAATATTTTCTTGCATTTCTAATTTAATTTTTTTAATAGATTATTCAAGGCAAAAGAAAAAAAGGAAAACCATTACACATGGCTCCTCAATTGAGTCAATGTGCCCCCCGTGCATTCATTTCGTGTCCCACATTCCTTCATTCCGTCAATTTCCTCAATAACACCGTTAACTTGCTGACATAACATAGGTGTTTTAGTAATTTGACATATTTCTTTGAAGCATGATCATTTTCAGAGATTTTGAATATTTCATTTTTAAGGCCTCCTACCTTTATATATATAGATATATAGATAGATAACATGTGAGGTTATTCCTAAAGAACCCCAATTCTTTTGAGTTTATATCTAATTTTCCATTACTTTTTAATCGATTTTTTCCGTTAAAATTTTTGTAGGAGGTTTTTGTCTGTGGCACTGACACCTCATTTACACTCCTAGAGTGGACAATGTCCGAGCTTTTAAGGCATCCAAGAGTCATGGAAAAATTGCAGAATGAGGTGAGGGGGATAGTGGGCAAGAAAACAGACATAATTAGAGAGGATGATTTGGTTGAGATGAACTACTTGAAGGCGGTGATCAAGGAGACTCTTCGCCTACATCCTTCAGTTCCATTGTTATTGCCCAAGCTATCGACCCAAGATGCACAAATAAATGGGTACGACATTAAAGCCAACACACAAGTTATAGTGAATGCATGGCAAATTGGAAGAGATCCCAAGTCATACAACAAGCCAGAGGAATTCGAGCCAGAAAAGTTCTTGGACAGTGCCATAGATTATAAAGGCAATTACTTCCACTACATTCCATTTGGGGTTGGCAGAAGAGGTTGCCTAGGAATTCAGTTTGCCATGGTTGTCCAAGAGATTGCTTTGACAAATTTAGTGCACAAGTTCGACTGGGCGTTGCCCGATGGCACAAGAGGGGAGGACTTAGACATGACTGAATTTAGTGGAACAAGCATTCGCAGAGTATTTCCGCTTAAAGTTGTTGCTATTCCATATTCGGGCTAATATAGTATTGGTGTATGCGAATTGGAACTCCTTTATTCACAGAAAATAACAAATTATAATATCTTACGCCATTATCTGGTAATAAGAATTTGGCCTTAGAGGACGTGTTGTCTTAAAATGAAATGTATGTACTGCATATATACCGGTAGCTCCAAGTGATGATGTTCGTAGTTTGATCATTGTTCATATGCCGCCACTGGTCCAAACACAAAACACACTAAAGCCCAACCTGAGACTGCAAACAAAGATAAAATGCCCATTCAGAAAAAAAGACATTAAATACACCCAAAATTAAAAAACCTAGGCCTTATTCCAATAGTATAGAACCCAAACATTTCTGGGTTGAAAACAGTAAAGCGCTATGAGTGAAATACATTCAGACTTGGACTCAATTCTCAATTCTTATTTGGTAATAAGAATTTGAAATAATGTTTAGGTTTTATGTTATCATTAATATAAGGGTAATGCTAGGCTTACTACATTTTTTATACCACATTATATACATCTCTAATAGAGGTGGAGCCCACCAATACAATGGGCCCCACCTCTATTAGAGAGATGGTATATAATGTGGTAAGTCTAGTATTTTCCTTAGTATAATATGTATTAAGAAAAGTGTGGAACTGCTTGTGGGCTCACTGACTATCGAGTTGTTGAAATGTCCATTATCTGGTTCCCAGGAAAGGATTTTCTAATAAACTCTCAATTTGGCTTTTATTTATTCATTTAAAGGATATAATTAAAAAAGGATGCGATAAACGCATAATTACCATCTAAGAGTGATGCAAAAATTGCAGAATGAGGTGAGGGGGATAGTGGGCAAGAAAACAGACATAATTATAGACGATGATTTGGTTGAAATGAACTACTTGAAGGACCAATGAGGGTTGGTCAGAGTGGAAGGGGCTCTGGTCGCTTAAGTAAGTGGTCTCAGGTTCGAGCCCTTGTGGATGCAGAAAACTTTCTTGGGAGAGATCCCAGCATATGCGACCGACAGTATCTCGAAGGATTAGGCCTGGGCTATGCCTGGGGATACCTTGGGAAACAAAAAAAAAAAAAACTACTTGAAGGCGGTGATTAAGGAGACTCTCCGCCTACATCTTTCAATTCCTTTGCTATTGCCCAGGCAATTGACCCAAGATGCACAAATAAATGGCTACGACATTAAAGCCAACACATAAGTTATAGTGAATGCATGGCAAATTGGAAGAGATCCCAAGTCATACAACAAGCCAGAAAGGTTCTTGGACAGTGCCATAGATTATAAAGGCAATTACTTCCACTACATTCCATTTGGGGATGGCAGAAGAGATTGCCCAGGAATTCAGTTTGCCATGGCTGTCCAAGAGATTGCTTTGGCAAATTTAGTGCACAAGTTCGACTGAGCGTTGCCCGATGGCACAAGAATGGAGGACTTAGACATGATTGAATCTAGTGGAACAAGCGTTCATAGAGTATTTCCTCTTAAAGTTGTTGCTGTTCCATATTCGGGCTAATATAGTGTTGGTGTATCCGAATTGGACCTCCTTTATTCACAGAAAATAACAAATTATAATATCTTACGCCATTATTTGGTAATAAGAATTTGAAATAATGTTTTGGTTTTATGTTATCATTAATATAATATGTATTAAGAAAAGTGTGGAACTGCTTGTGGGCTCACTGACTATCGAGTTGTTGAAATGTCCATTATTTGGTTTCCCAAGAAAGGATTTTCTAATAAACTCTCAATTTGGCTTTTATTTATTCATTTAAAGGATATAATTAAAAAAGGACGCGATAAATACATAATTACCACAATCACAATAATGTGAGAATTGATTATGATGCATAAAGAAACATGTGTAAATTATTAAAATAGTTATGCATATAATTGTTATAAATATAAATATCAAATGATATACATGTGAAATTCTACTTCTTTGTCCATACCAAAGAAAAGAAAAGAAATTCAACTTCTTTAAAAAACAACTTGTAGAGACATTATAAATATCAAATGGTGTAGTATATATTCACAAAGTTGTTTGCATCATGGTGGGGATAAGGTGTTGGAGAGGAATGAAAGTGGTAGGGGTTCAAAATCCCTTGTGTGTGTGTGTGTGTTGAAGTCTTCATTTCTTTTCATTTTTTACCTGGTTGACATGTATTACACGAGTTGACACGACCCGTTTAATAAACGGGTTAAACAAGTCTTCATTTTTTTTTTCCCCTTTCCAAAATGGTTTGAGCAAGGATATGAAAATTATGATGGTTTGGACTAGAGTAGGGTTGTTAGAGGATGTGTTGTCTTAAAATGAAATGTATGTACTGCATATATACCGGTAGCTCCAAGTGATGATGTTCATAGTTTGATCATTGTTCATATGCCGTCACTGGTCCAAACAGAAAACACACTAAAGCCCAACCTGTGACTGCAAAAAAAGACATTAAATACACCCAAAATTAAAAAACCTAGGCCTTATTCCAATAGTATAGAACCCAAACATTTCTGGGTTGAAAACAATAAGGAGGGTGTATTCAATTGAGATTTTAATAGATTGTTTTGAAGCTTAAAAGTCTAGTGTTGACGCTAAAAAATGGTTCATTACTTTTTAGCCCAACTTAGAGATAGGGTGTGATGATGATGGGTGAAGGTGAGGACCTTCAGCTTTTTATGTGAGGATTTGACAAGCGATAAACATACAGAAGACAAGATATACGTGGTTCACCCTTAATGAATGGGCTACGTCCACGGAGGAGTATATTCTCATTATTATAGCAATGTGTATTTACATTTGTACAAGGAGCTGGGCCCAAATATAAAGAGAGAAAAGGAGAAGGCCCATGATTGATTATAAAGCCTAGCCCAAGGGGGATCCTCTCCTAAGTGGAGAGTGGTCTCCTTTTATAGGTGAGAGGGGGTCTTCACTTCTTGCAATATTTCAATATGGGACTCTTTGCCTTGCTTAGAATTGCTTCTAGTTGCTTGGTGAAATATGGTATAAACAGAAGTCCCCCAAGTTCTTAATTAAGAAGGTACTTCTTAGTTGGGAACTTGTAACTTTTCAGTGCACTGATCAAGCAACATCTTAGTCTTCTTCCACGTTATGCGGTGAGAAGAGTGTCGAAAGTTGTTTGTACCATATCTGACCCTCCACTCGTACAACGACACGTGGATCTCATAAACTCGCCCAAGCACCCAAGGCCTCGGACAATCGGCATAGGCTACTGATGATATTGTCTCAAAGCAGCAAAAGATCATTACAGGGCCCAACACAGCCTACAATCGGTATCCCCTACCGATTCTGCAGAATCAACCTCGAAGCACCCGCCTGAAATATCTAAGGACTCGTGTCAACCTCATAGGGCCCTCCCACGAGTCCCACATCGAAAATGAGCGCTAAGAGCATACTAAATGCCCTCTATAAGTATGCCCCTCCCACTACAATACAGGGGTAAGACTTTTCAGCTTGACTTTTATACTTCTATATGGTCAACAGCAAGAGCTCTTAAAAACAATCTTACTTGAGCATTGGAGGGTCTTAGGCTGGTTCCACACCGGTTCCATAGACCTCACGAGCTTCGCTTATCTTCTATTCAGGATCAGCATCCAAGGACAGGAAGAATCGGCATCCAACACCCAATCGATCTCTTGATCGTCCATCCCACTTGTAAGTTGCACTCATCTCTATCTATTCAAGATTTAGTGCCAACAGATTGGCGCCGTCTGTGGGAATCGCTTATCGATCAACCCATATCTCAAAACAAAGAACTCTGAGACCAAAAAATGAATCCATCTTCGGCCCTCCCTACCGATGGCCCCATCCTCGGCCTCGTTGGCGAGCCGAATCCAACTCCCTTGCTTCAGACACCTGCTCGACCGACCACCCTGGAGGCTCGGATGGAGACCCTACAGCAGGATATGGCAAGAATGCAGGAGCACAACAATGTTCTCGCCTCCAAACTGGATGACACCCAGAGGCAACTGCATCAACAACAAACACTCTCCGCCCAGTTGCAGAACGATCGGGAACCAGCCACACAGCTTCGGCAGGAGAAATCGTTTAAAAGCGTACGAAAGCCCACTTTCCAGGATAGAGGGAAGCAGCAGGCCGCGAACGGACCAACTGTCTCCCGAAGACTGTTCGTGCCCACTCCGAAGGAACGCCATCCCGAATATCGCGTTTATTCTGATTGCCGCGAGAGGATCAACGATCGGCGCAGGGAACGGCAGTCATCACCCATCCAGGTCCGGGCGAAGCTAGACGATCCACGCCTGGAGGTACTTGGACCAAAATCCCCCTTACGCCAGAGGTACGGCGCGATCGGCCTGGAAGAGACGGACGAATCAGATTATGTTCCAACATCCCCAGGAACCACAATCTCATCGGCAGGGCCCTCTGCACGACGCCACAGCCACCGATCAAACCAAGACAACGATCGGCGAAAAGGAAATTACGAGAGAAGCCCCAGCCGAACGGCAGACCAAGGAAGGCGAGGTCACAATACTGACCAACGCACAGGGAACCGAGCGATCGAACCCTTTGGTGACGATCTTCCATCTACCGATCCGACTATTCGTCTCCTCCTACAGAAGATGACTCGCATCGAGAAGGAACAAGACCAGGCTCGGACACCAACATGGGGAACGGTACAGCCAGGGCCGTTCACCAATCGAATCCGGACATTCAGACACGAGAAGGAGGTCCAAGCACTCCGCATATCGTTTTATTCGGGGGTCGAAGATCCCGTTACCCACATTCATACCTTCCAATCAGCTCTGGGTTGCAAAGGACTGACGGACGAAGGCCAATGTTTGCTATTCCCCTCCACCCTGACCGGAGCCGCTCTGAATTGGTTCTATCGGATGGAGCCAGACACGGTCGACAATTTCAATCAGTTGAAGCAAACCTTCCTCAACCATTTTATGATTCAGACCGATCGCCTATATTCCGCCGATGATCTATATACCGTTCGGCAGCAAGACGATGAGCCGTTGAGGGAATATGCGGCTAGGTTCAGCCATGAGTACTCCAGATGTCCGGAAACTGACGACAGGGCGGCCTTCGGTGCCTTCAAAAGCGGCCTTCGGTCGTCTCAGTTTCGTTATTTGGTCCACAGCAGCAACTGGACCACCTACTCCGAATTAATGAAACAGGCGGCTATCCACGCCAAGGCTGAGCATTTCAACTCCAAGGGATCGGCTTCGACCCCAATAAACAAAACGGCGTTGACCGATCAGCCTCCAACGCAGAACTACGACCGATTCCCGGTCGACCGATCGGCAAACCAGGCCCCCTACCGAACGGCACCCCCTGTCCCTGCTTTTTCCACTCAGCGAAACAAGCGGAAGGACAACTTCCGGGAACGGCAGGACAACAACAAGAAGGGCAACCACAAGGGGAATCGGCCAGACGAAATCTTCACTTTGCTCAACACCACTTATGAGCAAGTTCTCCTGACCGAAGGGGATATGATACCGAAGCCGAACAATCGGAAACTCCCTCGCCAGAGCGAAAAAGACACCGGTGTCTTCTGCCGGTACCACCAATACAACGGCCATGATACGGAATCATGCATCGCGCTGCGCAAAATCGTTGAACGCCTCATCAATGACGGAAAGCTGGATCAGTATTTAAACACCAAGCCAGCAACGGATAACTCATTGAATCGGCAGATCAATATGATCAGTGGAGGGGCGCCTATTGCCGAAGCCAGCAACCGATCCGTTAAAAACTACGTTCGTGCCGTACGGCATCCACAAATCCTCAGCGTGGCGGGAGGACGCAATGACAAAATTCAACGCAACGGTTGGGAACCTATCACCTTTTCTGAAGAAGAAGAGCGAGGCATCATCTTCCCCCACTCTGATCCTATGATCATACGGGCTGATATATCGGATTTCGACGTAGGCCGAATCCTCATCGACACCGGCAGTTCGGTCAACGTGCTATTCGCCGACGCTTTCAACGCCCTCGGCGTGGACCCTCGGCATCTGAACAAGGATATCACCCCTCTCCTGAGCTTCTCTGGCGACGTGGTTGAACCAATCGGCAGTGTCCAGCTCCCGTTCGCTGTCGGTACCATCCCCAGACGAACGGTCCTCTACACCCATTTTCTAGTGGTCGACTGCCCAACGGCATACAACGCTATCATCGGCAGGACGGCGCTCACAAAAATGAAGGCCATGCTGTCACCACACATGCTCCTCCTCAAGTTCCCCACACACGCTGGCGTCGGCCAAGTGCGAGGGGACCAATTGAGTGCACGGACGTGTTACGTTTCGGCAACCAAGGAATCGGCAAGGGCTGCGCTTCGCGAAACATACTCGGTCGCCACCAGCTTGGGCGTACCGAACGGCAGGGGGACGGACAAACCAGATGACCCCCGAGATGAGACTGTAACCCCGCAAGCGCAACCCGCCGAAGATTTAGAACCAGTCACCCTCTCCGAAGCACAACCGGACAGACAAGTTCGAATCGGTACAACCTTGAGTCCGGCACTCAGGGCCGATTTTATCACCTTCCTGCAAACCAATGCAGAAGTCTTCGCCTGGTCATACGACGATATGCCCGGCATCGCCCCGAGTGTCATCAGCCACAAGCTCAGCATCTGCTCCACTTTCAAACCCATCAGGCAGAAACGGCGGGCCTACGATGCCGAACGGTATGAGGCAATGAGGCTCGAAGTAGACAAACTGAAGACCATCGGCTTCATCCAGGAAGTAACCTACCCAATTTGGCTGGCAAATTCGGTTTTAGTCAAAAAATCAAACGGCGCCTGGAGAATGTGTCAAGACTATACCGATTTAAACAGGGCTTGCCCAAAGGACAGCTTTCCTCTGCCACGGATCGATCAGATGGTGGATGCCACGGCAGGCCATGAACTTCTCAGCTTCATGGATGCATACTCAGGCTACAACCAAATATTCATGAGCCCTACCGATCGCGAACACACGGCATTCATCACCGACAAGGGACTTTACTGCTACAACGTCATGCCGTTCGGCCTGAAGAACGCTGGGGCGACATACCAGCGATTGGTCAACAAAATTTTTTCCGACCTCATTGGCACCTCGATGGAAGTCTATGTGGACGACATGCTGGTCAAGAGCAGAACGGCCGATTCTCATCTCCACAACCTTTCGCTCATGTTCGGCGTCTTAAAAAAGTACAACATGCGCCTCAACCCGAGCAAGTGTGCCTTCGGCGTTTCCTCGGGCAAATTTCTCGGCTTCATGATCAGCCAACGAGGAATCGAGGCCAACCCTGAAAAAATCAAGGCATTACTCGACATGCAGGTCCCGAAGACACAAAAGGACATTCAGAGTCTGACTGGGCGTGTCGCCGCTCTAGCCCGGTTCATCTCCAAGGCTACCGATCGGTGCGCTCCATTCTTCAAAGCCCTCAAAGGAAGCAAACGGCAGATTGTCTGGACTGCCGAATGCGATCGCGCCTTCCAAGATCTTAAGGCCTACATGAGCAGAGCACCCCTATTATCCACTCCTCTCCCCGGCGAAGAACTCATCCTCTACCTCTCGGTTTCGGCAACGGCACTTAGCTCTGTGCTCATTCGCAAGCCGAACGGCATCGAACTCCCCATTTTCTACATTAGCCATGCTTTGCAAGACGCTGAGATTCGGTACCCCGAGCTCGAAAAACTCGCCTACGCTCTCGTCCTTTCAGCACGCAAGCTTCGGCCATACTTTCAGGCTCACAGTGTTACCGTCCTCACCAATCAGCCTCTGCGCCAGATACTCCAGAGACCGGAGACATCCGGTCGGCTAGTCAAATGGGCCATCGAGCTCGGCGAATTCGACATCCGCTACCACCCTCGTCCTGCCGAGAAGGGACAGGCTGTAGCCGATTTCATCTCTGAGTTAACCGCGTCCGAGGGGCCAGTTTCGAAGGACGCCGCATCCGATTCATCTTCGACGGTACCAGTCGCCCACCCGACCGAAGGAATCTTTAATCCGTCAATTCCACTTTGGACTCTCTACGTGGACGGTTCGTCCAACCGACAGGGCAGCGGAGCCGGCTTGGTACTCAAGGCCCCTGACCAGACAACCATCGAATATGCCATCCGATTCCAATTCCGGACTTCCAACAACGAAGCCGAATATGAAGCTCTGTTGGCCGGCCTTCGGCTCGCTAAAGAAATGGGCGCTCAGCAACTCAGGATCTGTAGCGACTCACAACTTGTCGTGAACCAGATACTGACTGAATTTGAAGCCAAGGACACTTCGATGGTTGCCTACTTGACACACGCTCGCCGATTGCTGCACCACTTCACTGCGTACCAAGTTCAACAGATCCCCAGATCCGAGAACAGCCACGCCGATGCTCTATCACGCCTTGCATCAGCGATCGACGACAACATAGGGCGCCGTGTGCCGATCGAGGTCCTCACTCGGCGCAGTACCACCGACCTCGAAGTACATGCCGTTCGGCAGGATCCAAGTTGGATGGATCCTATCCACGCCTACCTCGCCAACGGCACGTTGCCTGGCCCCAAACCTGAAGCAACGACTATCCGCCGCCGATCGGCACGATACCTCCTTCTGAATCAGATTCTCTATCGGCGTGGTCACTCCTTACCATTGCTTCGGTGCATGACCCCGCAGCAGGGAAACTACGTCCTACGAGAGATTCACGAGGGGGCCTGTGGGGACCATTCTGGGGCTAGATCATTGGCTTTCAAGACCATTCGGCAAGGGTACTACTGGCCGACTCTCCATGCCGATGCCACCACCCTGGTCCAGAAGTGCGATCAATGCCAGCGTTTCGGCTCCGTTCCAAAGCTGCCTGCCGAACCACTCTCTCCGATTGTTAGCCCATGGCCCTTTGCCCAATGGGGTTTAGACCTCATCGGCCCTATGCCCCAGGGCAAGGGACAGGTCAAATTCGCCATCGTCGCCGTCGACTACTTTACCAAGTGGACCGAAGCCGAAGCTTTGGCAACAATCACTGCAGCCAGGGTTGAACATTTCGTATGGAAGAATATCATTTGTCGATTCGGCCTCCCGAACGCAATAATCACCGACAACGGAAAACAATTCGACTCCTCTCAGTTCCGGCACCTATGCCACCGATTTGGCATCAACCTGTTCTTCGCCTCCCCAGCACATCCGCAGTCGAACGGCCAAGTCGAAGCAATCAACAAGATCATCAAGAAGACGCTGAAGAAAAAGCTTGGGACAGCTAAAGGAGCTTGGCCCGATCTCCTTCCGGAAGCGCTATGGGCCATTAATACCTCCTATCGACGGTCGACTGGCGAGACGCCATTTTCCCTTGCCTTCGGTTCCGAAGCCGTTGTTCCAGTCGAGATCAACGCACCATCGTGCCGAACGGCATCTTACGAGCCAGAGCAAAACGAAGCCCAGCTCACTCTCAACCTGGACCTCATTGAGGAACACCGTTCCCAGGCTCAGCTTCGGAATGCCGCCTACAAACAACGGACTTCCCGCTACTACGACTCGCGCGTCAGACGCCGATCGTTTAAAGTAGGGGACTGGGTACTACGCAAAATCTCCCTCGCCACCAAGGACTCCAACGACGGCACCCTTGGTCCATCTTGGGAAGGTCCTTACGAAGTTGTCACCATCTGCCGCCCAGGCACTTACCGTTTGCGTGGTACCGATGGTCAAACCCTCGGCCACCCTTGGAATATAGAACATCTCAAATATTACTACAAGTGAACGCCCCTTCGGTCATCAACTTTTGTAATCGGTTTAATTTGGAACTCCCTATTCTATACATACGGCACTACCATTCAGCAATATTATGTCAAACATACTCTACATACGACATGCGCACATACAGAATTAAGGGACATGGCACATTAACCCGAAACAAACTGAACATTGATAAATAAGGGGCCACAGAAGGGCCATCTGTCTTTACAATACGCCGTTCGGCACGCTCAAAAATGTTAAAAACAAAAGTCTACGAGGTGGGTGGATCGGCTTCGGTCGCTACAACATCGACATCAGCTGACGCAGGCACAGGATCAGTCGACGGCTCGGCAGTAGACGTAACGGCAGCCCTCGGCCCGGGATGACCTTCCTCCCCACTGCTTGAATCGGTGTCGTCGGTTTCCTCGGCCTCGGCATCCTCGCCCTTGTAGGCCTCCACCATCTCTTCGGTCACCCCTTCCGGCAGCGGTGGTGGATCCCGGAGGAAGTTCAGGTTCAGCTTCTTGTCAGCATTATACCGTTTGACTCGATAGAGAAAGTCGTCACATTGCTCCATGACCTCTCTATCCACCAAACGTGTAAACTCCTCCGACGATCGGTAGTCCGCAACGGCCTTCGCCTTCTCCTCTACTAGCTCCCTGGCATGCGACCGCTCGGCCGCATCCATCGCCACCTCTACCGCTGCCTTCGCCTCATGGGCAGCCATCACGTCCAGCTCGGCCGCCGCCAGCTTCGACGCCAGCTCAGCAATTTTCGCCGCATTCTCCTCGGCACGCTGGTCCGCCTCCTGCAGCATCTTTCCGGCATCAGCGATCTTCGAACGGCCCTCTTCAAATCTCTTTTGGTACCGTTCGGCAGCATTCACAGCTCGCTTCGCGCAGAGCCACATGTCCATATTAGCCTGCCACACCAACGGACACATTAATACATGCCGAATCAAAGTATCCTTAAGCTACAAATCCTACACTTACCGCTGCTTGGAGACGGAAGGCCCGACCGGTTTGTTCACGCAACGTCTTCGTTGACAGTTGCTCCAGCTCAGCCAGCTCCATCTGAGCACCGTCAATCATACAGTTGATGAACGGCACAGCCTTCCGAGGACACGCGATGTTAACCGGTCCCTCCTCTCCCTCCACCTCATCATCAGGGATCAACACCGATGTCCCCTCGTTCGGGCCCCTTGGCCGTTTCGGCAACGGCGTCACATCGATGGGACCCTCGATCTGCCGTTTGCCCGTCATTTGGAGGTGAGCCTCCCGAACGACCTCTGCCTCCGCCGCCCTCTTCTCCCTCCGGCGGTCAGCCACCGTCTGCTCATCAGCCGACGTCCCTCCCGCTGGCCCTGCCGTCTTTCTCTTCTTCGGCCCGGGGGACTGAACCTTCTTCGTCTTTGGCGCCCCTTGCCCCTCCAGACGCCTCCTCGTCGCCTCGCTCATAGGCCTCCCTCCTGCCACTGCAAAACAGGAAAAGCACGATGTCAAAAAGGAAACGGCAGCATAGAAAAAAACACCGACCCTGCCGAACGGCATCTCTTACTTTGCCTTTTTTCTTCTTCCTCTTCCTCCTTCACCCTCCGATCGTGTTCGGCCCTACCGATCAGGCCTGCCTTGAACAGATTCCGGAAGTAGAGCAGCTCCTTACAAAACCGATCTTCTTCGGCAATCTTCGCTCTCACCCTCTCGATTGCTTCAATCTCTCTGATCGGTGCGGCCGGCCGTTTCAAGGACACTGAAACCAAAATACCAACGGTCAGTACCCAAAAAAAAAAAAAAAAAAAAAAAAAAAAAAAACACAACACTATTAACCCTGCCGAACGGCAGGTTCTACCCTACCGACTGTCTGGAAGGACGTAGGAATCCTCCTCTCAACGATAACTCCGGGTGCCGATTCCCAATCACCGGAGACAATCACTCGACGCTTGCGCCACGTCTTTTGAGAGCTCGGCACCCCCACCACAAAGTGCCCACGCTGCCCTGCCGAGAGACAGTTGGACTGAACCCACCCTCCATGATCGGCACTCTTCGCCCTCGTCACACTGTACAGCTGGGCGAACTGTTCGTAGCTTGGCTCCCCCTCACCGGCCAAGCTGAACGCCGTGATCGTCCCGAGCAGCGTAATCCAAAAATTTGGGTTATACTGCCCTGGCGCATAACCGATCGCCGCCAGGATCTTCTGCACCGAATGCTTTAACGGCAGCCGAAGGCCATGCTTAAACACATCTGTGAAGAAGACCACCCCCTTGTCATTGTCACTTAGCGACTCTAAGGGCTCCGGAATTCGCATCCCTACCGATTCCGGAATGTTGTACTCCGACCGAATCTTCGCCAACTCGGATTCGGTCAGTGTGTTCGGCTCTAAGTCATCTACTCCGAACACAGGTTCCGTGGGCTTCGCCATCGGGATCCGTTGCCTACCCCTGACGACCCTCAGCACCCCTTCCCCGGGAACGGCAACAGAGACACCACCCCCATCGGCCTCACGACCCGAGGTCGAAGGCTCATCACCCCCAGGCACCCTCGTTGAAGTACCCCCAGCCTCGGCACGCCCTCCTGCCCCCTCCACTATCTCACAGCTCGAAGAGCTCGCAGATTCAGAACTCCCACTCTCTTCGGCAGAACTCCCCGAGGACGACTCATCCTCGAATGCCCTCGGACTACGCCTACGCTCGGATTCGGTATCTGACATCTACAAACAACACACGAACGTACACTAAGGGCTGTGCTAGAATCCAAATCCTATTCTACCTCCTAAAAACACTACGTTCATACGTGTTCATGCGTGTTCATGCTTGTTCATACATTGTTCAAACATAAATTCTTGCAATTCAACACTTTGATCCATGGGAATACGAAAACACGGCAACATACCTTGTTTGCACGGTGGCTCAAGTTCGTCGGAAATCGCCTCCGCCTTGTTCAAACTTGCCGGAAATCGCCTGCTCAGCCTCAGCACGGTTGCCGGAAATCGCCTCTCACAAGCTCTCTTTGCTCTCAAAATTTCCAAGTATTTGTACTCTCGTCTTCTCCTCACATTTATAAGGCCGATTTAGCATCGGGAAGCGAAGCGACGCATCGGGATACGAAACGACGCGGCTCTTCACAGCCATGCCGACACGTGTCACGCATGCATGGGAGAGACCAAACGTCAGTTGCAACGCTTCCAATCCTCGGAGACGCTTCAACTTCCCGAACGTGGCAGATCTAGCCACCTTCGAGCACAACTCCACTAACTAACGGCAGGCGCACATTGATGAGTTCTCACTCACCTCTCGTGCCGAACGGCAGGCGCACATTGATGAGTTCTCACTCACCTCTCGTGCCGAACGGCAGGCGCACATTGATGAGTTCTCACTCACCTCTCGTGCCGAACGGCAGGCGCACATTGATGAGTTCTCACTCACCTCTCGTGCCGAACGGCAGGCGCACATTGATGAGTTCTGAGTTCTCACTCACCTCTCGTGCCGAACGGCAGGCGCACATTGATGAGTTCTCACTCACCTCTCGTGCCGAACGGCAGGCGCACATTGATGAGTTCTCACTCACCTCTCGTGCCGAACGGCAGGCGCACATTGATGAGTTCTCACTCACCTCTCGTGCCGAACGGCAGGCGCACATTGATGAGTTCTCACTCACCTCTCGTGCCGAACGGCAGGCGCACATTGATGAGTTCTCACTCACCTCTCGTGCCGAACGGCAAGCGCACATTGACGAGTTCTCACTCACCTCTCGTGCCGAACGGCAGACGCACATTGATGAGTTCTCACTCACCTCTCGTGCCGAACGGCAGCCGCATATTCATGAGTTTTCACTCGCCCCTTTGCAACAACCGGCACATCATGCCGTCTCCTATCCAAGCTCACTCCCTTGGGCACTTGGGGGACTACATACCACCATCGGCAATTATGGGACCATTGTGTCCGGGTCAGAATGCCGAATACACATTCAAGTCCCCAACCGAGAAGCTTCTCAATCGGCAACTTGGGGGACTACTGTTTGTACCATATCTGACCCTCCACTCGTACAACGACACGTGGATCTCATAAACTCGCCCAAGCACCCAAGGCCTCGGACAATCGGCATAGGCTACTGATGATATTGTCTCAAAGCAGCAAAAGATCATTACAGGGCCCAACACAGCCTACAATCGGTATCCCCTACCGATTCTGCAGAATCAACCTCGAAGCACCCGCCTGAAATATCTAAGGACTCGTGTCAACCTCATAGGGCCCTCCCACGAGTCCCACATCGAAAATGAGCGCTAAGAGCATACTAAATGCCCTCTATAAGTATGCCCCTCCCACTACAATACAGGGGTAAGACTTTTCAGCTTGACTTTTATACTTCTATATGGTCAACAGCAAGAGCTCTTAAAAACAATCTTACTTGAGCATCGGAGGGTCTTAGGCTGGTTCCACACCGGTTCCATAGACCTCACGAGCTTCGCTTATCTTCTATTCAGGATCAGCATCCAAGGACAGGAAGAATCGGCATCCAACACCCAATCGATCTCTTGATCGTCCATCCCACTTGTAAGTTGCACTCATCTCTATCTATTCAAGATTTAGTGCCAACAAAAGTAATATGCTCGTGCCAAGCTGTAAGGTAGGCTACCACAAGTTTAGTGGGTGTTGGCCCACCGTTGCTGAAGATAAGGCCCATGCTCAACCCACGTGCCCTTTTTTATTTTGGAAAAAAAAAAAGGATGGGGCCATTGTAATTCGGTGAGGCTTATGAAGCCCATAATTCTGGAGTGGGTGACGACTTTGACTATCGGCAGGGTCTTCAAAAATTTATGATGCGGCCCCTTATCTTGCTGTACGAAAATTGCTACCCTTGTTTTTGTCATGTTGTTCAGCAATGGGGCCTCGCCGCTCGGCATAGGCGGATTTGTGCCATCCTTTCTTTTGCTTTCTTACCGAACGGTAAGTAAATCGCAGATCCGACGTAGGTGATTTGGGGTCTCTTGCAAGCTCGGTCGTCGACTTCCCGTACGGTAGGATGACGGGTGTCAGAGAGCATGGTTCATGGTGGGGAAGACGACCAACTCCAGCAAGCCCCTGGATTGCCGACCGGCAATTATGACGAAACACCTGCAATTGCAAGAAGACATGGGTGTCTTGATAAAATTGGTGGTTGGGTGCCGAACGGCATTCTTGTGGAAGCGGTGGAGCTATGCTTTTGGCCTTTCACTCGATGAGTTGTGTACCGATGTCGTTTCCTCTTTTTCTCTTGTTACAGAATGACCAGTTCGGTGTTGTTCTTGAATTTAATGGCGTCGTCGTTTGGAAACGAATTGCCGTTTGCAGAGAACTTGCGGTGGTCTTGGCAAGGATGGTCTCTTCAGTGCTTTGGTGCTTTGAGGAGAAAGTTCTGTTAGAGCTTTCTGGAGCTCTCTTAGTGTGATGGACTAAGTGGGCGCTGTTCTCTAACCCATGAATAAGCAGCAACCACGGCTCTGGTGAAGCTTTTGCGCATAATGGCTGATGGTTATTAATAACATTGTATACCGCCAGATAATAAGAAAGTTTCGTGCTATATCCATCAAATAATAATAAAGAATAAGCAAATAGTCATGTTGCTTATCTTTTGCAGATTGTGCACGTGACTAGCCTTGGATTCTTTGATCTCAATGGTGGTCCACTCCTTCCATTATTAAAATGTAGCAAAAGATGAATATGCCATTTATTTGATGGAGGTGGGTCACGTGGTCATTCCAATACTAATATGGTGGCTTCCTCCTTTGACCATGCAAGCCATGCAAGCCATGCAACGCAAGGTGCCGAAGGCGCCGCTTACGTCGGAGAGGTGGGGTGCCGAAGGCGTCGCACACGTGGAATGGCGACGGGGTGCCGAAGGTATTGCTCGGGTCAAATGGTGATGACGGGGTGCCGAAGGCATTGCTTCCGCCTAATGATGACGGGGTGCCGAAGGCATCGCTCGCGTCGTATGATGGCGGGGTGCCAAAGGCATCGCTCGCGCCTAATGATGACGGGGTGCCGAAGGCAACGCTCTCGTCGTATGATGGCGGGATGCCGAAGGCATCTCTCGCGCCTAATGATGACGGGGTGCCGAAGGCAACGCTCGCGTCGTATGATGGCGGGATGCCGAAGGCATCGCTCGCGCCTAATGATGACGGGGTGCCGAAGGCAACGCTCGCGTCGTATGATGGCGGGATGCCGAAGGCATCTCTCACGCCTAATGATGACGGGGTGCCGAAGGCAACGCTCGCGCCGTATGATGGCGGGGTGCCGAAGGCAACGCTCACGCCTAATGATGACGGGGTGCCGAAGGCAACGCTCTCGTCGTATGATGGCGAGATGCCGAAGGCATCTCTCGCGCCTAATGATGACGGGGTGCCGAAGGCAATGCTCGCGTCGTATGATGGCGGGATGCCGAAGGCATCGCTCGCGCCTAATGATGACGGGGTGCCAAAGGCAACGCTCGCGTCGTATCGGCAACGCTCTCGTCGTATGATGGCGGAATGCCGAAGGCATCTCTCACGCCTAATGATGACGGGGTGCCGAAGGAAACGCTCTTGTCGTATGATGGCGGGATGCCCAAGGCATCGCTCGCGCCGAATGGCTATTGCGGATGGCTAATAGTCTTGAGTTTTTGCTGCGTTGCCATGAATGCCAAGTGCCACAAGTGGGCCTCCACTAGATTTGTGGTTACTGCCAAAGACTTTAATAAGGCATGTAGTGCTTATTTTGGATGAAGCCATGCACGTGCCTTTTTGGATTTTGAGAGGTGGCTGGGGCCATTATTAACTCAGTGAGGCTATGAGCAATGAAACCCATAATTCGACTAGATGGGGCCCTCCAATTTTTGAGAATGTGGGGGTACCGTTCGGCATAGAGGGACTTGCAGATTTTATAGAGCCATCTATGCAATAGGCTCTTCTTGTAATTCCAACAGGGTGATGCTTCTGTAAGAATTGTTATCGCTTAATAGCGGTTTGTCCGTGCATCTTGGCCCATTTTTCTGGACCTGCCGAACGGTAAGGGCAAGATGGAAAGGAGGTCACACAGAAGCTGCCGTGTGCCTTTTTGCAATATTGACTTGCCAGACGTGAATAGCTAGTTCTCATCCTCCCTTTTTGTTTAATTGCCGTTTGGCAATTGGCTTTAGCACATAGGTGCCATTGGGATGTAGTTGTTGCTGGCCATGTTGTCCCATATATATATTTTATCCTCCTGAAAGGGTGCCGAACGGTACTTGCTTATCTCTCTGAAGTGAACATGGTCCTGGGCAACATATTGGAGCTTTAACCATTTGGGGTGCCGTTCGGCATGGAGGAGTCGTCAACGTGCTCTCCATTGAACCCCTATGTTTTGCCATTCGGATGGACCGTTCCCTTAGAGAGCTTTTGACCAACATGGTGGATCAGCGGAGCTTTGTGGTTGTTTGAGCATGGGTGGTGCCGAACGGCAGCTGGTTCAGCTAATGATGATTTCTTCCTTGACTTGGGTGCCAATTAGTAATTGTCATCTCCGATATGCATGTTGGGCTTGGGTGCCGTTTGGTTCCCCTTGAAGGATTTCCCAAAATTTGAGGGGTATGACAGTAGCATTCTCAAGTGATAAGTGTAGGATGAAGAAAGATATGGTAGCAGTCAGAAGCTCCCAAACGACAGATAAAGGGGAAAGTCCCCTAGTGGGTCGGTGGGGAATGGCTACCGAACGGTAGTCATGCAATTTTGCCTTTGCTCCCTTGCAAGCACATGTGCTTTTCACTAAAGTTGATGACAACTGGGCAATATTGCCCAACGGCACCTGGGCCACAAACAAAGCCTTTACTTGCTCAATATTAATCAATTAGATATGCAATTTCCAATAGAATAATGGAATGGAAAAAGACAAGGATATTCCACTTATCTTTTTGAAGAGTGATGTTCCAGAGAAGGCTTCATCATGTGCGACTTTCTCTTCCTACCGTTCGGCAGCTTTGGGTTGTAATGGGATAGTTGCTTCCATTTCTCCAATATTCACCAAGTACCGAACGGTAGTTGTAGGGACTAGTTGCTTTTATCTCACCAATGGCAAGCGCCGAATGATGAAGCTCGTAGAACAAGCTCAAGTCCCCAATATTTTTACTCTTCAAAGGGATGCCGAACAGCAAGGGCTCGTGATCTGAAGGTGGGTACCGTTCAGCACTCGCCATTACTTCTTTGGAATGAATTATGTAGGCTTTCCCTTGGACTTGAAATGGAGGTATTGCCGAACGGCACTTTGAAATGAGATGGTTTCCCACTTGGTCATGCAAGCCATGCAAAGTATAGTCATATTCTGGTTGGCTTTTCCTTGATCCTCCAATATTAAATAACGTAGAAGGTTATGAACATGCCACTTGTCTTATTGAAGTGGGCCAAGTGGGCCTCCCTTGGGCTTGAATTGTCTTCTGCATGTTGCTGCCTTAGCACTCACAATAGCTTCAGTATGGTATTGCCGAACGGCAAGTCAAGTGATACAGATTGTAGGGGTGCCGAAGGGCACTGAAGAAGGTGAGGATGACAGAAGCCTTTTGTGTCGCTTCCGACGGCGCCAAACTGTTGACGCTAAAAAATGGTTCATTACTTTTTAGCCCAACTTAGAGATAGTGTGTGATGATGATGGGTGAAGGTGAGGACCTTCAGCTTTTTATGTGAGGATTTGACAAGCGATAAACATACAGAAGACAAGATATACGTGGTTCACCCTTAATGAATGGGCTACGTCCACGGAGGAGTATATTCTCATTATTATAACAATGTGTATTTACATTTGTACAAGGAGCTGGGCCCAAATATAAAGAGAGAAAAGGAGAAGGCCCATGATTGATTATAAAGCCTAGCCCAAGGGGGATCCTCTCCTAAGTGGAGAGTGGTCTCCTTTTATAGGTGAGAGGGGGTCTTCACTTCTTGCAATATTTCAATGTGGGACTCTTTGCCTTGCTTAGAATTGCTTCTAGTTGCTTGGTGAAATATGGTATAAACATCTAGTGGTATCCAATTAGGATTCTTAAGTAATCAATAAAAATCTGGTGGTATTCAATTAGGATTTTTAAATAATCAATCCCAGTCTTGTGGTATTCAATTATGACTTTTAAAAGATAAGAAAAAGTACGCTGGTATTAAAAAACTTACCGATTTTGAGGTATTTCGTTAAATGGTGTATTGTGTGAGACTTTTGAGTGGGTGATATAAATACCAAACCCCATAAAATATCCCACCCACCTATGCCTGATTCTCACAGTTTTTCTTTCTTGGGGAAGATGAACAAATGAAGATAAAGAAGGTACTCATGTCTTTACAAAGGCTTGGTTTAATCAGACTCGATCCTTCTGTATTTAGTGGATAGACTCAGATAGTTGGCTTTGTTTTCTTTGCTTTCTCTAGTCTATCTTTGTTTTCTTTTTCTCCTGGTTGTTTGGTTGTAGGAGGTGTTTCCCGCCTTTCTTTTGGCTTCATGTCTATACTATTTGTTTGCTTTCATCTTATGGATAATCTCTTTGCCCAATAAAAAAAGAGACTCAAATGGCTTACCTTTCTAAACAATAATTTCAGATACGTTGCTTTCAATAGTTGTTCATATTATGCAATATGCATGCATTTTTCTCAATATATTTTTGGCTCGTTTATTTCCTTTGATTTATTTGTCTTTCTTTAGTCAATTTGTGGAATCAATTTGAGTGACAAGTGTTCTGTACTAGTATCATGTCATTTTTGGACCATTTTGACTTTGTTTTCAGCTGTCCAGTTTCTTATTTGAATTTATTCAATTAACTTGTCTGTTGTAATATTTATAAATTCAATAAATTCAAGATTTTTCCTTGTTGTAGCTTGTTCCTATGTCAATTCTCAGTTCCAGACAACAAGTTCCCTGTCCAAAACTTAATAGCTGCATGGTTTTAGTTTAATGACATTTATGTTTGAATTGTGGGACCGCTGTGGTTTTAGCTCTAGAACAGGATGATTTGAAGAAAGCCATACATGACAGATAGAAATGATAGAGCTAAGATTGGTGTAACTTCAACTTTCTGTTTCTTTAAAGGCTTGGCATCCTTTAACTAATGGATGGAAGATGGCTAACCCGAATCCAATCCACACTTCGGTGAAATCTATTTTGGAGAATACAAGAAAGTCCTACGTGAATTAAAATCACAAGTAAAATCTTGTAATTACAATCTATTAAAATCATAAGAAAAATCATGTAATTACAAATCATGCTGAAATTTATTACATTAAAATCATGTAATTACAATCTATTAAAATTTCAATTGAATACACCCCCTAAAAAGCTATAAGTGAAATACGACATTCAGACTTGGACTCAATTCTAATCAACTTCAAAACCACCAAACGAGGCCTATAGGAACACCGTCCAAACTCATTGCCTATATATTACATATGATACATGTGTTATATTACAGTTTTGGCATTTGTGAAAAAAATAAATTCATGTTTCCCAATGGCCGGTGGAGGGTCACTGGTCGCTCAAAACATGGATGCATATATATGCTGCAAAGAGACAAACGATAAACATGTGCTGTAAATCTGG
This sequence comes from Prunus avium, assembly GCF_965620075.1. Lineage (NCBI taxonomy): Eukaryota > Viridiplantae > Streptophyta > Magnoliopsida > Rosales > Rosaceae > Prunus > Prunus avium. The sequence continues at coordinate 21,454,181 of NC_142287.1, read as the reverse complement.
CCAATAGTCGGTGGAGGGTCACTGGAGGTTACAAAAGATATCCCACATAAAGAAGTTACTCATTCTGCATTTGTGCTGTAAGCCAATAGTTCCATCCCTTCCCTATATATACATGAGTATATGAACAATATTTTCCATACTTGCAAAGCAAAAAAGATCTGACATTTTGTACACTAATACAACTCATGGCTCTAGAAGTTGGTTCAACAGCTCAATCACAAAATTCTAAGGCTGATCAAATTGTTCGACGGACAGCAAATTACCACCCGAGCATTTGGGGGGATCAGTTTATGAAGGATGATTCAGAAGACATTGTAATTTATATATCATACAAATTGTTTCAATAACTAAATGCATGTTTCTCTGTTTTGTTTCAAAAGAAATTTGACATGTATTTTGCTCATTCAATTTTGTGGATGCAGATAACTTATGCCCATAAGCAACAAGAAGTTGAAGAACTGAAACTAGCAGTGAGGAGGGAAGTTTTCACAACCAATGCAGATGATTTTTCAAATCAGATGAAGCTCATTGATGCAATCCAGCGCCTCGGCGTGGCATACCACTTTGAAAAGGAAATAGAAGAAGCACTGGAACATATATATGCTGCAAATCATTTCCATGATGATGATGGTGATGGTGACCTATACAATGTTTCCCTTGGTTTTCGGCTACTAAGACAACATGGACATAATGTTTCATGCGGTAAGTTAATAGAGAAATTAATGTAACGAGATTGAATTTGGCCAAAATTATTCTTAATATTTATGTGTTATGTGTCCATTTGCTGCAATCGAGCAGGAATATTCAACAAGTTCAAAGAAAGTAAAAATGGAGGCTTCAAGGAAAGCTTAATCGCTGATGTGCCGGGAATGCTAAGCTTTTATGAAGCAACGCATCTGAGGGTGCATGGCGAAGATATACTAGAAGAGGCTCTTGTTTTCACGAAAAAACATCTGGAGTCGGCAACAACCCATGTAAGCTATTAACTGGCAGAACAAATAGCTCAAGCCCTAGAGAGACCGCTCCGTAAGAGTCCCGTGAGGTTATGCGCCCCTCGGTTCATGTCCATCTACCAAGATGAAGCTTCACATAATGAAGCTCTGTTAAAACTTGCCAAGTCAGATTTCAATCTTGTTCAGTCTTTGCACAAACAGGAGCTCAGTGAGATTATTAGGTAGGTTATCTTTTAATTATGTGAGATTAATTACGAGCACCGAATGTAATTAAGTTAGTAACTCACTAATTAATGCCGTCAATTAGGTGGTGGAAAGAACTAGACTTTGGAAGGAAGCTGCCTTTTGCAAGAAACAGAATTGTGGAGTTATACTGCTGGATTTTGGGGGTCTATTTTGAGCCCCAATACCTTGTTGGAAGAAAATTTCTCACAAAAATTATTGCCCTGATGTCTGTAATGGATGATATCTACGACGCATTCGGTACATTTGAAGAACTTGAGATCTTTACCGAAGCAATTCATCAAAGGTTTGAAATTATTTATTAAAAAAATTTGTTTTGTATATATGCTTCAGATTAACATGGTGTATGCAATTTGCAGATGGCATGCCAATTGCATGGATGGACTGCCAGACTACATGCAAATATTCTTCCATGCGCTTTTGAATGTTTTCAATGAAATTGAGGAGGAGATGGTGAAGGAAGGAAGAGCATACCGAGCTCACTATGCAAAAGAAGCTGTATGTCATTGTTAATTAATTAAAGAAACACACAGCTTATTAATTTTCACTATTTTAATTAATTTACATAATATTTATGTCCCACATATGCAGTGGAAAACTACTGCCAAAGCTTACTTTGATGAGGCCAAATGGTTCCACGAAGGATGCATCCCAAGCATGGAGGAGTATATGCGTGTTGCTGCAACTTCTGCTGCTAGCTTCGCACTTTCAACTACATCTTTAGTTGGCATGGGAGATATTGTAACCAAGGAGTCCTTTGAGTGGTTGTTCAATGACCCTAAAATTCTTAGAGCTTCCAATATCATTGTTAGGCTCATGGACGACATCGTTTCGAGCAGGGTACGCAGAAACTACGTACTAAATTGTGTTACATAACTTAAGGTCTCTCAATTCATAACTATTTCATCACTTACATTCTTATTTGGGATTCTGGATTCCATTTTTGCAGTTTGAAAAAGAGAGAGGCCATGTTGCTTGTGCTATTGATTGTTACATGAAGCAATATGGGGTCTCAGATGAGCAAGAGATAATTGATGTCTTCAACAAACAAATTGTGGATTCATGGAAAGATATCAATGAGGAGTTCCTTAGACCAACTTCTATGCCGATGCCTATCCTTGAACGTATTGTTAATTTAACAAGAGTGGTGGATCTCCTCTACAAAAAAAATGATGGCTACACACATGCTGGAAAAGTGATGAACGATTGCATCGCTTCGTATTTTATTGATCCGGCACCAGTATGAGCCTAGGAGTTGGATTATGAGAAAGAACTAGCTGTGCTTTATATATTCTCTGTTTGAATAATATGACCTAATGGCTTTGAGTTAGCCGTAGTGTCAGTTTAGTATTGTTGTACTTCAAAAAAAATTGTTTATCTTGAGAATAATCAACTTTGAAACAAAGTAGTTGAGTGTAGTGAAACTGTTGTGAGTATAAACAACACTGTCAAAGTGTTTGGTAAACTTTTATGTAGAATTATTGTGGTTGTGTATAATAAGTGTTATTAACTTATTTGAGTGGCAAGAAGAAAACTAGTGTTAGTACATACTAATTGTTAAATATTTACTTTTAAATCATTTAAAGAATTTTAAACCAAAAAATAAAGTACATTAATATAAAAAATACGCAGTTTTTTATAATAAAAAAATATCTCCGTCCCTCACCTCCCAACCCAACTTACCCAGCAATCACCATGTCCGTTGATCCTTCCCCCTTCCTCCCATCACCTCCAAACCCAACCCCATCATCGCTCATCTCTATCTCTCTCTCCAATACAACGCAACTCCACCCCAATGTTACTGTTGTATGAATAACAAAACAAGGGCATCCAACCCTTGGTTCCTCAATTGTTACTTTATAGATGAATAGGCTTCTGTCCTTATCCACTATAAGGCCACATAAAACACAAACGTAAATTTCAGTCCATTTGGCACTCAACAATACTGACAAAATAGGATTTTGATGGTGTTGAGGCTCAAAAAATCTCAAGGAAGGTCCATGCATATTTTAGGCCCAATGCATAGTTGTGCTAAAGAATACGCCTAGCTACGTTACACGGAGCTCTATCAAAAAGTGGAGGTTTTGGACTGCTTAGGGGCGTCAAAACCCAATCCCACATTCCTTAGCCCAACTACATCGGTAAGCAAAAGAGAGAATCCCGTCACCTTATTCACTTGAGATCGAACCATCCTTGACCAAAACCCAACTAGACCTTTAAAACCCAATTTGCATAGATACATGAGTTGCTGGAAGAGATAAAGTCTCTAATGTGTCTTATGTCTGACGTTGACCTTCACCCATTTTACCTGTTTAAGCTCTCGTAAGAAATGAGGAGACAAAACAAGACGGAGCTTTGCCAGGAATGGAAACTGTTGTAAGATCCAGCTGCATGAAAATTTTGGGCCACAAAAAGGCTTTGTCCCAATGCATTTGAACTCAGCTGATTTCAAAGGTTTTCACTGAAAAAGGTTGGTTGGGAGAAAGTGAGAAGAAAAGGAATGGGAGACTTGACCAAATTTGGAGGAACCATCTCAGGTTTTTGAGGAATAAGAGGGCTTCCAACGCCTATAAAAAGAGGCATATGTTTACCCAACAAAACCAACGCAAGCATGAGCAACCATATTCTCCCAAGCACCAAATTCAAGCTCTGGTCATTCCATCTTCTCATTCTCTCTCTTATAAAGGCCTATTCCATATCTGAAAAGCCAAACAGAAATCATGGTTATCACCTTCTTCGTGAGAAAGCGCAAACATCGCAAGCCCATCCTCTAGCTGCCGGAAACACCACGAATCTCAAGTCTTAGAGCATCCACAATGGACTCCCTAAACCACCTCCTTAGATAAATTTTAGGGAGGAAGTTAGAAAACCCACCTCCAACCATGCTCCCTATCCAACTCCTAAAATAGGGAGACCTATAGGAGCTCTTAAATCTGAGGAGAGAGAAAGAACTCCTAGTGGCTCCCTATAATTAAATGCTTCTTTACTTTAATGTCATTTTAAGTATTTATTTAATGCTAACTATTTATTGTTATTATTTTATATGAAGAGGGAGCATTTATGCTAAACTGAAAAAAGAAAGAAATAATTTATGATTCCCTAAACTAGGGAGCATGGTTGGAGTTGAAATTTTATAAGGAGCTCCTAAATAGCTTTCTAGTGTTTTTAGCTAAATTTTAACTAAAAAAAATAAGGAGCATGATTGTGGATGCTCTAGATCCTTTATTTGTGCTCTTTTTGTCTTAGAACACCATGCCAAGCCCTAAACAGTACCCAAGTATTTCTACAAGTCACCATCCTAAGATTCAAGCATCAGAGTTAACTTTATGTGTTCCAAGAAATCCATTCAAGTTGCTGGAAGTATTCCAGAGTTGCCGGAAGATATAGTCTATCTACAATTCCAAGCTTTTTCCTTTCCAACTCTCTCTCTTGCTAAACTTATGGGCTCTTAGCTCCCACGCCATAAGCCTCTCATGCCAAGCCTAGCCGTATCTTGATTCACCAAAGGAAACTCTCATGCTAAGAAGGTACAACATCAATGCACCATTTCCAACTCTTTTTAGAGCCGCCGGAAGCCCATCCAAACAAGCAGCAGCTGCTGGAACACTTGTTCCACTATGTTTCAAGCAAAGCCCTTTCAGCACCTGCTTAACTCTATCGTCAAGCAATGTCCTTATAGCAGCTGTTGTATCCTTCTCATCAAAACTTGCAATGTACTGAGAAGCCATTGAAGATGACCAAAGCACTCCCTAGGGTTTCAACTCTTTCGGGGTGTTTTGGGCCGTGGTGCTGCAAACTCAGATAGGGGTGAAAGAGAGCTCAATCTACCTCTTAGCAATCCAATAAGCCCATTGTAGCTATGAACAAAAAAAATCCCCAACAGATAGGAATAACATCCCACGAACTCAAGACTAAGGACTAAAATATTGATAATATCGACGAATATGGAAATACAATGAAATGGTATTTTAGGAATAACGGTGGGTGGAAAGATGAGTTTGTGTTTTTTCAAATTTACATGGTGGATGGGAAGATAAGGTGGGAAGGAAAATAGGACGATGGGTAAAAATAGCAGCACCCTTTATTTATTAATCAAGTGAAATCATGTCAAATTAAAGTTCGTTAAAAGTAAAATATAATCACTTTGGCAATAACACTTTATTTTATAATAATACATGTTTGACAAACTGCATAAAACCAAACTGCATATTTTTTGAAAATACCAAATTGATCAATTTACAAAACTTGGCCCATCACTTGACCTTATTATTTTAGCCAACATTTGAACCATTTTCAAATAATTGTATGCAATATATCATTCTTCTGTTGAAGAAAGAGTTAATATTAGTTCAATTTGTCTCAAATTTTGTACATTACTATCTTCATTTTACTTCATTATAGTGGGTTATGTACAGTCCACGTGCCATGCCAAATAAATAATCTGTCATGCTAAAAATTGAGATGAGCCTATAAAATGCACTGGCTCTACGAGCCCATGCTAATTATCTCGTCGAGCATCATATCCCTTTCCAAAGGAGATAAAATTCGAGCACGCCAATCGACATGCCATTCCAAGCGAAAAATCATTATTTTACACCTAGCCACACTACAAGCTTAAGTGGGCCCAAGCCACGCATATATCCGGGGCTTGCTGAGTTGGTTGTGGTATGGATGGTAACGAGCTTTCATGAGGCCCATTGATGAGTCGAGAAATGGAAGTTTTGGGCTGCTTGGGAGCCCCAAAACTCAAGCCCATTTCTTGAGCCCAAATATGTGGGTAAGTATAAAAGAGAGAGAAAAAGAAGCCCAATATTCTAGAAAAATTAGCCCATCACCTTAATAAAATAGCCCATCACTTTAGGAAATTAGCACATCCCCTTAATGGGCTAACCCATCACCTTAGAGAGGCCCACACAACCAAAAAAATATATGCAGATCTCCAGCACTTAGCTAGAAACAAGGACCACGATAAAAGCCAAAGATGCCCATGTATGTAAGCTGCTAGGAGGCTCCAGTACGTGGGCAAAGCAAACCTCAAGGTAGCACATTCAAAAAACCAGAGGATATTGGCGAGTGCAGTTGCTAGGTGAAGGGGCACCCTTCAAACTAACGCCCTTACCAATTTCTTTCCCCCACTAGTTCTTGCCATGGAAGAGGGCAGGAAAGAAGGTGAGGTGGTAGCCAAAAATAGGAGTTCAACACTGAAACAGCTGCGGGAAGGCCTTAGAGCTCCCAAAAATCTTGTCTTTGTGTGCTTGGACAGAGGAAGATTTCACAAAATGGGATGAATCGAAAGGAGAGAAGAGAAATGGAAGGGGAGACTTGGCAAAATTGGAGAGAACCCATTAGGGTTTTTTGGGAAGGAGGAGCTTCCAGCGGCTATAAAAGAAGGGCACCTTCTGCCCATTATCTCAACCCACATCCAGAGAGCAAGCATTATCCCTCATCCCTGAACCTCTGCAATTTCGTGCTCTATTCCCCCATCTCCTTCCATTTTCTCTTATGACAAGCTATTCCAGAGCTTGACAAAGCTTTCGTCTAGCTGCCGAAAATTGCTCAAACCACCCACTTTTCCTCCCTCATCTCTCTCTCTCTCTCTTCCCAACAAATCCTTTCGAAAATTCCTTCTCTCCTTACTTTAATCCCTTGCTTATCATAGGAAATCACAGCCCTCTCTCTCTTTAATGCTAAACTCATGACTGCTTTGCTTCCATGCCACAAGCCTCTCATGCCAAACTAAGTATTTATTTGTAAGCGACTATTAGTTTCATTGGTGAAGGTAACCAACGTGCTTCCTAAGGCTCAGCTACCCTTTCGAAGCATTCTTGGGGTCTGATTCTTGAACTCAGACACAAGGGGCAGTTCCACACATTTGGCTCTTTACAGCAGCCTAGGCCCGTCAGTAGCTGCTGGAACGAAAAAGCCCTTATATAAATTGGCGACTCTACTGGGGATTAGGCCATTATCTTCACTGATGCCTCCAAAGAAGAAAATCAAAAGCAATAACATGGCTTCCCAAGACGGGCCAGACCATGGTGACTCGAAATCAAGGCAAAATGAGTCATCTAAAGAGGAAGAACGGGCAAGTGAGGGAGCTTTCACCCTCGCTTACCTCGTTGCAGCTGTCCATGCTATGGGGGAAACCTAGAGGGAGATTGTACATCAAAGAGCTGAAAAGTTCAATCTATAAGCCAAGTGAAGAAAACGAGAGACCCCCACAATAGGAGTCTGCTGCTGCTAAAAAGGGGTTGGAACAAAAAGGACCATCTTTTGTCACCCAAGAATATGTCATTTCCATGCTAGAGAAAGAGCTCAGTGTTCGGTTCATTTTTACACATGATTTTTCATGTTATTCACCCACTATTTTGAGTTAGTTCTTGACATTTTATAGCTTTTTACTTCCTTTTTGTGTTTTCTTAGATTTTACCTTGGTTGGAATGAAAATGAGCCAAAAGTGCATTATTGGTTATAAACTTTGTTTTTGTTCATTTTCGTAGGTCAACTTCTTGGCCTGGGATCAACATGCTTTGGTGCTCGGATGAGGTCATGATCTTCATGAGACTTGTTCCAATGGATGTTAACTACAACATATCCAAATTTGAGCTCCATTGGACAAGTATTGCCTATCCAACCAATCCAGCATGTTACCACAGCTCTGGAAATCCGGAATTGGCCAGCTTTTACCTCCATTGTGTCATCTTGATTATTCTTGTTACCATAACACTTGGTAACAAGAATTTACCTTAGTAGATGAGATATTTTCTGAAGCATTTGGCATCTTTGTGAGGACAAGGCTTCATCATTTGCAAGGGGACAAGAAGACAATGGGTGAAGACTTTGCATTAGAATACTAAAAGTAAAAGTTGGAAAGGAGGAGAGAGGGAAGCAAAGGGAGTGCAATCTGAAGTGGGAGAGGTCTTGAACGTGGGAAATGAAGTCATTCCATCATTCTACACATTGAGAGCAGATTTTGGAGAGCTTGGAGCTAGGAGAAAGCCAAGGTGCAGCCAAGCAAAGTGGAGAAGAAAGCTTCCACCATTGATGACCTTGAAGCTTTCATCATTTTCTCAAAATCTGTAAACTCTTTCTAATTTTATTTTGAGTTTGTATTTGGAATAAGTATGAGCAACTAAACTCCATAGCTAGGGCTTAGGTTGAAGCCCTAAACATGATTACCTTATTGTTTTGATGCTTGAGTGTATGAATTTCTAGATATTGTTGATGAATTCCAATTCACCAAATTAATCTATCCTTGATGTGTGTTTTTCCTTGGTTGGCCATCTTTGAAAGCATGCTTTTTGAGATTGTTGGGATTATGTGTATCTTCATGTTATCCTAGGCAATAAATGGATGAAGTAAGAATCATCCATGTGAATTGGTTTCTTGAATACCTAATGTAAACACCATGCTATTAGGATTCTTGTGAAGTTCATATTCTCATTGAACTTAATGGGTTCTCCTTGTAATTGAATCGAAGTACGAACCATACCTAGGTTCGGTTATGGGGAGGGCACAAGTATTGTAGCACGAACCATGCACTTTACGTATATTAGAGAGAATCAATGCGTCTTGAGCCACGACCCATGGTCTTGATTGCGAACATCTTCATCAACACGTTTAGAGTTCATCACTTGAGTATTCATGAACTTGGGTAGAATTGTTTAGGGTGGATTCCGAAACCCTAGTGTTTGTTACATCTTGATTTCACTCTTTGATAATTCATCTCTGCCATTCTCATTTAATTTCAAAGTCCATTTACTTTCATGCAATAGAAATAGGTCACTTCAAACAAATCAAACCCCCCCCCCCCCCAAATGTGTGTGTGAGTTGCGTGTTTGACACGTTACGTATCTTTGTTACTAAATTTTATCTGTTTCCGTAATTGTTTTGGAATTTTGGTCCATGCTGTGTTCTTCCATTTTCTGTGCTGAATCCAACCGTATAAAGAACATGAATTTTGGACGTACGGTTGGAAAGTTATAGGCAAAACACTGGACAGAGGTCGAAACTGAAAAAAATAGAGAAAACGACTCTGCCCAAGAACAACCGGTCGCTAGTGTCTCACGACCAGTCGCTTTTACCTCACGACCGGTCGCCAGACCCAAAAACGACCGGTCGCTCGACCCAAAAACGACTGGTCGCTCTTACCTAACGACCGGTCGCTGGTTACTGTTCACAGCATATTTTTTTTTTGTTTTGTTTTGTTTTGTTTGTTTCTTTTACATTTCTTTACTTTCTTTTTAGTTTCAAATTTGCATTTGTGCATTGTGGTGTGTTAATTAAGTGTTCTCTTTGTACTCGAATTAGAACTTATAGGAAACCGACAAGTTCTTCGTGGGATCGACCCCGTACTTACACAATCTATACTTCGATAGATTCGTGCACTTGCGGGTATTTTTAATTGGTTGTTTGCACATTAATTTGTGTCCTTTTAGGAATGCAACAATTTTTGGCGGCGTTGCCGGGGAACTGGCACGGTTGCTTATATGTTTTGTTTGAGTATATTTAGAGTACTTAATTTTATTTTCATTTTTCTTTGTTTGTCGTTTCATTTTATTTGAGTTTGTTTTTGTTTCTTCTTATTGCAGGAACACTCTGCTTATGTCCCTTTTGAATTTGGATATTTCATTAGATTGCACAATAGAAGATATCCAAGCTCAAGCTTTGAGAGAAAGGAACATCCAACTAGCTGTGTCTACTCCATTGCCTTTGTCATTCTCACCGTTTTCATCATCACCAAGCTCACCAAAAGTCGAGTCACCACCACCTTCACCAATGGCAGCCCCAGTTGCTAATGCGGAACTTACTATGCAAGAATACTCTTCACCGCCAACAACTGGACAGCCATCTTGCATAGTATATCCCACATCCACTTTGGAAAACTTTGAGTTGAGATCGGGCATGATACACATATTGCCTAAGTTCTTGGGAAATCCTGGAGAAAATCCTAATGCACATATCCTAGACTTTGAGGAAGTGTGTTCCACAATAAAGATCGAAGGCATGAATAGTGATGAGATAAGAATGAGACTTTTCTCATTTAGTTTGAAGGATACAGCAAAGGAATGGCTTCACTATCTACCTCCAAATTCCATCACAACATGGACGGATCTTGCTACAAAGTTCTTGCAACATTTTTTCCCAGCACAAAGGACAAATGAACTCCGAAGTCAGATTACAGGAATTCTGCAAAGGCCGGGAGAAAGCTTCTAGGATTATTGGGACCGTTTCAAGAAACTTCTAATCACTTGTCCGCATCATAACATACAAGCTTGGCTTCTAATGCAACACTTCTATGAAGGACTTTTTGAAGCGGACCAAAATAATGTGAATGCAGCTGCAGGAGGAACTATAATGACCAAGACTCCAACAGAAGTGCGAGCAATATTTGATCTTGTTGCTGCAAATGCTCGCCAATATAATTCAAGGCAAAGACCAGTCAGAAAAGGGGAATCCTATGATGTAAGTACCCTTTCTAGTATGGAAGCTCAGATTGCAAACCTAACCAACATGGTGAAGAAATTGGCACCGGGATCATCCAAGGTTTGTGCATTTTGCTCCACAATTGGTCATGACACTGAGGATTGTCCCTTGGCACATGAGGAAGCAAATGCAGTGGGCTCATTTAAGAGAAATCAGTGGCCTAAGAATGATCCTTTCTCACAAACATACAATCCGGGGTGGAGAAATCATCCGAATTTCAGGTGGAGTGACAATTCGAATGTTCAACAAGGGCCAACTCAACCACCTCAAGGCCAACAACATACTCGCCCACCTCATGGTCAAATGCACTATTACAATCCACCACAACCACCACCTCAACCACAATCTACAGGAAAATCTTTGGAAGAACTTGTTGCTTCAATGGCTAGAAACACAGATAGTTTCATCACTGAGACAAAAAGCTACATGCAGAGGAATGACACCCACATGAAGAAAACGGATAAGGCCATTGCCAATCTAGAAAATCAAGTGGGACAAATTGCTACAGCTTTGAGTCAAAGGGAACCTGGTATGATGCCTAGCCAACCAGTGATTAATCCAACTGGGCGGGAGCATGTTCAAGCAGTTACCTTGAGAACTGGTAAGGTAATTGGTGAAATTGATGGTTCTAAAGATTTGATTCAAAATGTTGATGACATGCAGGTTGAACAAGTGACTGAGCCTAAAGAAAAGGATGAAAGCAACAAAGAGAAAGATAAGCAAGCAGCTTCTTCATCCGAGTGGATCCCAAAGCATGAACTTGCAAGAAGGGCAAGAAAGGAGAAGGTAAGTCGTGAACCTACTGACGAAGAAATCTTACGTGCTCCTTTTCCTCACAGGCTTATGAGTTCCAAAAAAATTCAACATGCCAAGGAAATATTGGAAACCTTCAGAAAAGTGCAAGTCAATATTCCTCTCTTGGATGCAATCAAGCAAATTCCGAGTTATGCAAAGTTTTTGAAGGACCTTTGTACCAACAAGAGGAGATTCCAAGATCATGAAACGGTTGCACTAACGGAAGAAGCTTCTGCTGTTTTGCAAAGGAAGCTCCCTCCCAAATTAAAAGATCCAGGAAGTTTTACAATTCCTTGCATTATTGGAGATAAATTGTTTGAAAAAGCTTTACTTGATTTAGGTGCTTCAATTAATTTGATGCCTTATTCTGTTTTTGAAGCCATTAACTTAGGTGATCTTAAACCAACTTCTGTCAGCATTCAATTGGCGGACCGATCAGTGAGATATCCAAGAGGAATCTTGGAAGATGTACTTGTGAAAGCAAATGATCTCATTTTACCAGCTGACTTTTTGGTGCTAGAAATGGAAGAAGCTCCTATTCCGGGTGCGGATCTTCCATTGATTCTTGGCCGCCCTTTCATGGCCACTGCAGATACTGTGATCAATGTTCGACAAGGAACATTGACAATGACAGTTCAAGGGGAAACAATAAAGTTCAATATATATGATGCCTTCAAACTCCCCAATGATGAACATGAATGTTTTCGTATTGATACATTGTGTCATATTGTGCAAAATACATTTAATAGTACTCTTGGTACAGATTCATTAGAAAAGGTGTTGATACAAAATCCTCAAGTTGCTGAAATTGTTGACGATGAGTTACTTGAGGCTGTGAAATTCCTTGATGCATGTCCAGCCATACCACGTAAGTACACTCCAAATTTTATACCTTTGCCAGTCAATACTGAAAAGCTTGTTCCTTCTCTTGACAGGGCACCTGAGTTAGAGCTCAAACCATTGCCATCCCACTTTAAGTATGTTTATTTAGGTGAAACAGAGACATTGCCCGTGATTATTGCTAGCAATCTCAATGTGGAAAATGAACAGAAGTTGATGCAAGTGTTAAGAGAACACAAGAGAGCAATTGGTTGGAGTATTGCGGACATCAAGGGAATTGTTTGTGCCTGATAAATCTCGGCCATGAGCTGGCCGAAGGAGCCCTTTCTCTCGGCCCTGGCACTTGTTTGCAGAGGCTGAAACGCAGCGTTTCGCCAGGGTATTTCGCCTTCCTAAAAAAAATAAAAGAAGGAAATGCTAAGGCATGATCATCTCGGCCTCAAGCATAGGCCGAGGCCGAGGCCGAACAAATTTGCGGCCAAGGCATTAAAGGCAAATCATCACGTGACAGCAGGGTCCCAGGCTTCATTTAATGAAGCAGTGCCTGTTTAATGCAGCAAAACCCATTGGCCACAAAGTAGCATTTAATGCATGAGGAAAGGTGGGAAGTGACTGAAGTCAGGATTTGGTGATGAAGATCAGAGTGATTAGACGTGGACATTCTCACAAGAATTCTGACAGCTTGAGATGTTGGTTCACCAGCTATCCAGGCCATAAATGCGTCTCCACGGCCAGAGGTTCAGAACCCACGATCGAGAGCAGCGGCCGAGATTCACCGGGATTTCTGGAGTCTCACCACCATACTTCACGATCCCAAATGTCGATTGGACTGCCCACTTGCGCTAATCAGACTCCACTATGCGTAAATTCAGCCTCGATTACTCATCCAGGGACTCTTCCTATAAATACAAGACTCGAGCTACATTCAAAGGGTTCAAACACCAAAACAAGCCTCCCACGGAGCAACTTATTTTTTCTGTAATGCACTTTCAATATCTTTACTTGCTTTCCTAGGAGTAGTGTTAGGTTATAAGCAGAATCCATTCATCAATATATCATACGACCCTTGATTTTCAAGGCGCCGGAGCACCATCTTTGTTTGTTCGTTCACTCACCCCATATATTACACGACCGTCGCTCCCTGAGCAGCGCGCCGGAGCACCGCCCAAAATCCACCACCAACACCATCACTCGACGGCCTTGTAGTTCAGGCCGTGAACCTAACAGCCGAGACCAGTTCCTCTCTCGGCTACAATCGTTTGACCAGGAAGACAGATCAAATAGGCGCATCATTCATCCATCCAACACTCATCGAAACATCAACGCACGGTAAACCGTGCTGGCACGCCCGCGCACAACCGCACCGCACCCAAAAGCAGGAAACCCCGTGTTAACGCACATCCCCTCGGCCCGGAACTTCAGGCCGTGAGATTTGCGCGGCAGACAGGAATAAGCCCAACAAGATGCATGCACAGAATTTTATTGGAAATTGATTCCAAACCCACAAAAGATGCTCAGCGCAGGTTAAATCCAATCATGACAGAGGTAGTCCGAAAAGAAATTCTGAAGCTATTGGATGTGGGTATAATTTATCCTATTTCCGATAGCAAGTGGGTAAGCCCGGTCCAAGTGGTTCCTAAAAAGTCAGGAATAACTGTTGTAAGAAATGAGGAAAATGAACTTATTCCTTCTCGTGTCAAAACAGGATGGCGTTTTTGTATTGATTATAGAAAATTAAATACCGCCACCCGAAAAGATCATTTTCCATTACCATTTATTGACCAAATGCTTGAACGTCTTGCGGGTCACAGTTACTACTGCTTCTTGGATGGCTATTCAGGATACAACCAAATTGCCATCGCTCCTGAAGACCAACACAAGACGACATTCACATGTCCTTATGGTACCTTCGCCTACCGGCGTATGCCATTTGGATTGTGTAATGCCCCGGCCACCTTCCAACGATGCATGATGAGTATTTTCTCCGATATGGTAGAAAAATTTATTGAAGTATTCATGGATGATTTTAGTGTGTTTGGTCATTCATTTGATTCATGCCTTAACAACTTGTCTTTAGTTTTGCAAAGATGCCGAGAATGCAACTTAATTCTCAATTGGGAAAAGTGTCATTTCATGGTACAACAGGGAATTGTTTTAGGTCATGTGATTTCCAGTCAAGGCATTGAGGTTGACAGAGCCAAAGTAGATGTGATAAGCGGTTTGCCACCTCCCACATCAGTGAAAGAGATCCGATCCTTCTTAGGACATGCCGGGTTCTATAGAAGATTCATAAAAGATTTTTCTAAGATCTCTCGACCATTGTGTAGCTTGCTTGCCAAAGATGCAAATTTTGATTTTAATGATGAATGTTTGGCAGCTTTTCAAAGGCTCAAAACTCTTCTCACAACTGCACCTATCATTATGCCTCCAAATTGGAATTTACCTTTCGAATTAATGTGTGATGCATCTGATTTTGCAGTTGGAGCTGTATTGGGACAAAGAGTTGAGAAGAGATTGCATGCCATATATTATGCAAGCCGTACCCTTAATGATGCTCAGTTGAACTATTCAACTACTGAGAAAGAGCTGTTAGCTGTAATTTTTGCTTTAGAGAAATTTCGTTCGTATTTGATAGGCTCTAAAGTAATTGTTTTTACTGATCATGCAGCTTTGAAATATCTCTTGGCAAAGAAGGAAGCAAAACCAAGATTGATACGATGGGTTTTGTTGCTCCAAGAGTTTGATATAGAAATCAGAGATAAGAAGGGATCGGAGAATGTGGTAGCTGACCACCTTAGCCGATTGATCACTAACTCCAATACCGAAGAAGACACTCTTCCTCTTCGTGAATCCTTTCCTGATGAGCAACTTTTTGCATTGCAAATTTCTGACCCATGGTATGCTGACATTATCAATTTTCTTGCTACAGGAAATATACCAAGGGACTTGTCAAGAGGTCAAAAGGACAAATTGCTGAAAACCACCAAGTCCTATGTGTGGGATGACCCATATTTGTGGAAGTATTGTTCGGACTCCGTGGTTAGGCGATGTGTTCCCGAGACTGAATATCAGTCTATACTCACATTCTGTCACTCGAACGCATGTGGTGGCCACTTTGGAGCCAAGAAGACAGCATTAAAAGTTTTGCAAAGTGGATTCTATTGGCCAAGCTTGTTCAAAGATGCCTCACAATTCTGTCTATCTTGTGATAGGTGTCAACGAATGGGTAACATTTCATCTCGAAATCAAATGCCTTTAAATCCAATTCTAATTGTTGAAATATTTGATGTATGGGGAATAGATTTCATGGGACCATTTCCTTCATCTTTTGGAAATCTATTTATTCTAC
This sequence comes from Prunus avium, assembly GCF_965620075.1. Classification (NCBI taxonomy): domain Eukaryota; kingdom Viridiplantae; phylum Streptophyta; class Magnoliopsida; order Rosales; family Rosaceae; genus Prunus; species Prunus avium. The sequence continues at coordinate 21,438,518 of NC_142287.1, read as the reverse complement.
TTGCAGTTGATTATGTTTCAAAATGGGTGGAAGCAATTCCAACCAAGACTAATGATGCGAAAGTTGTTCTTAGCTTTCTTCGAGCCAATATCTTTTGTAGGTTTGGAACACCGAGGGCCATCATTAGTGATGGGGGATCCCATTTTTGCAACCGATCATTTGAGACCCTACTCAAGAAGTATGGCATAACTCACAAGGTGTCCACCCCCTATCACCCTCAAACTAGTGGACAAGTGGAGATTTCTAACAGAGAGGTGAAGCATATATTAGAGAAGACTGTTGGTCCTACTCGAAAGGATTGGTCTATGCGCCTTAACGATGCTCTCTGGGCCTACCGAACTGCTTACAAAACTCCAATCGGTATGTCTCCATTTCGCTTAATCTTTGGTAAACCTTGTCATCTACCTGTCGAGCTTGAACACAGGGCCCTTTGGGCAATTAAGAAGTACAACTTCGACATGAAGGAAGCAGGAGATATCAGAAGGTTACAACTGAGCGAACTGGACGAGCTTCGCAATGATGCTTATGAGAACGCAAGAATTTACAAAGAAAAAACAAAGGCGTTTCATGATAAGCATATCATTAGAAAGTCGTTTGAAGTAGGGCAAAGAGTATTACTCTTTAACTCTAGGTTCAAACTCTTTCCAGGTAAGCTTCGTTCCCACTGGACTGGCCCATTTGTTGTTACTAATGTCTATTCCTATGGTGCAGTTGAAATCCGACCAATAGGCATAGGAAAGGAATTCAAAGTTAATGGGCATAGGTTGAAAGTCTACCACGAAAATGTTTTGCATCAAGAAGATGAAGTGCTCCACTTCATTGATGTACCTGCTATGGTGCAAAACTGAGTTGGGAAGGTAAGTCCTTAATTTTTTTATTAAAAAAATAAAAAAATAAAAAAAATAAAAAAACCGGAAAATGACCGGTCGTACATGTCTTGCGACCGGTCGCGAGTCGCGCAAAGTAAAATTTTCAATCTGTGTACAAACGACCGGTCGCTTTTGCCTTGCGACCGGTCACTCGTAGGTATTTTGGAAAAATTTGATTCTGTATAAAAACGACCGGTCGCTTTTGCCTTGCGACCGGTCTCTCGTAGGTATTTTGGAAAAATTTGATCTGTGAAGAAACGACCGGTCGCTTTTCTCTTGCGACCGGTCGCTCGTCGCGATTTTTTTTTAAAAACCGTTTCTTTTTCTTTCTTTTCTCTCTTCTCTCTCCTCACTTCTCCTTCTTCCCAGCGACAGACCTCTCTTCTTCCCCTTCGACTTCTCTCTTCTCCCTCCCTCTACAACCTTCAAAACCCACCCTAATCCTTACTCAAATCGCACTTTTCTCACTTAATTTTTCGAGAAGAATCCGTTTTTGGCTTCTCTTCCTTGAAATTTCAAGTGTTTTCATCAATTTTGGAGGATTTTCAGTTAGGGTTACTGTTCACCCAAGGTAAATTTCGAATTTTTCTTTGAGTTTTCCTTTGATTTTCTTAATCTAATTGCTTTTCTTATTGTTTATTCGTGTTTCTAACTTGTTTTTCTTTGTTTTTGTTGTTGATTGTGGTGTGTGGTTGTGTTGGTGTGATTTTGCTCAATTGGGTATGTTTTTCTCACTCTCAATCTCTTATTTGATCATTGTCATTGATGTTTGTGTTTATTATTGAAATTTTGTCATTATGGTTGAATTTTGGGAATGTGGTTTACATTTTGGAAATTTTGTCATTGTGGCAAATTTTGGCTATGTGCATGCATTTTGGTTTTGATATTGGTATAATTGTGGCATGAATTTTGTTGTTGTCTTGCTCTGTGCATTTTGGTTTATTTTCCTTAGATGTCTAGAGCTAGAAAGGGTACCAGAGGGGGTGCATCTTCTTCCGGAAGTGCACCTCAACCGGAAGAGGCAATTCTCACTGCCACTGTGGTTACTGAGCGTAACCTAGATCTTAGTCCCTCCATCCAAACCGCTGGACTTATTCAAGTCCAGCACCTTCTTAGAGACCGAAACCTCTTACCTTTAGCTCGTCTCTATAAAAAATACAATGAATCATTTGTGCGAGAGTTTTATGCTGCTTTCCCTAGGGAAGAGTCTAGAGATGATGAAGATGATGATGATGTGCCCATTAAGGTTCGGGGCAAAAGTTTTGAACTATCCACCTCCATTATCTCTGAGGTTCTTCACATACCTGAGAGTGGCACTCATAGTTGGAAACAATATTTGGGTAGGGATTTTGACATGCAAAGCGCAGCTGAAACACTTTTTTATGCTGACCCTGCTGCCTTTGCATCTCAACCCAAAAAGACTGTCCTCATTCAGGGTAAGTTGACACCCTACTTTTCCATCCTGTGGAGCTTTGTGCGCCACAACATCTACCCATCCGGCCAACGGTCGGAAATTCCCAAAGTAGGGGTCATGATCCTGAAAATTTTGCATGAGGGAACTTTTTCCCTACCTATTGTTGACATCATTTTTGAACGCCTGAAGGCTTGTGCACATAAGAAGAACATCATATATTATCCTTGCCTTGTTAGCATGATTTGTGAACGCTCAGGTGTTCGGGCTCGCTCTACTGATATATATGTTGAGCCCATGGGTCCCATTTCGGACACTTCTGTGTCCAAGAGTATCTCTCAGAGGCGACATGCACCTGCTCCAGTGCCACCCCGTATGCCACCACCACATGGGCCGGCCCCAGCACCGCCATTCCCACCTGCTCCCACTGTCGACACTTCTGCTTGGGAGCCTTCTCTCCAAGCCATTTGGGACTTGCAGATGCTTCACCACCAGCAGATGCAGCACCACCACCAGCAGTTGCAGCATATGAGCACCTCCATTGACGCCATTTGGACGCACCTCCAGATGCCAGGTCAACCCGGGACCACTGCACATGATGATGATGTTGTTGATGATGATGATGATGATGGTGATGAGGATGATGATGATCAGTAGTACTTTGAGTATTGTACCCTTTTGAACTTTTCGTTTATTTTGATTTTGGATTTTATTTTGAGATGGTTGTTAGTTTGTTATTTCAACTTTTATTGTTAGTTCAAATTTTTTTTTTTTGTTGTTGTTTACTTTTCCTTTTATTTTGTGATTATCCATCCCAATCTTTCTTTATGGCATTGTTTAATTTTAAATCTCCATCAGTTATAAACAGTGTTTCATATAAGTTTGGGAAGTGTTTTCAATTCATTAATGCACAATCAGAAATTGGGCGTGAATGCTTCTTCATTTCATAACATGTGATTACATACACACTAGTGAAAATGCGTACATTAAATTCCTAATCACATGTTCATTGTTGCATTCTGCGCCACCAGAGGCTTCTGCTAATTGCCTCTGTCTGTTCTTGCTTGTAGAATCTGCAGCAGCTCTACATGATCTTCGTTCCTTTTTTGCAGCATCTCTACATGCTGGTTGGCGCTGTAGAGCCGCTTCTGCAGGTCCGCCACCAGAGCTTTCAGGGCCGCCACCTCCTCACTCAGTGCCCCGCACTCTCGTGTTCTCGCCAGTAGGCGCATGCCCAAATTTGTGGCCGAGACCGCGTTGAGCACGGTTAGATTGTGGGACTCGTCCACTGCCATCTGGTCAAACCTCTGCGCCACATGCAGATGATCTGCAACTGTAAGTCTGCTGACAGTCATGCCCTCCGGCAATACTGCCCTACGCGGCACCACCTCAGAGAAGTTTGAGGCCGAGCCATGATGGTATGAGGAGTTTGGGAAGATAGGGTTTGGAGGAGCCCGTGTCTGGGCATTTGGTGGTGCAAGCGACAACTCAAGGTTAAGGTCATCAATAAGCATATCTGGGGATGCCATTGATTTTTCTGTCTGGACTTTTTGATGGTTTTTCTTGAGTTTGCAGGATGAAATGCAGGGTACTCCTTCTTTCAACCGAGAAGTGGTTTAAATAGACATATGCTCATAAGGGAGCCGACACCACTTTGCATTTCCTGCGCAATTTGCGGTTGCGTCCAGTTAAAGGGGAAGCATTTCTACTTTCGCTTTGCTTTTTTTTTTTCCTCCCTGTTTTCTGGTGCATTTTGTTTTGATTTCTTTTCAGTTTGTCGTTTTTGTTTTATTTCAGTTGGGGAAGTGTGATTTGTGTCTTTTTCGTTTGTCGCATTCCTTTTATTCCGGTTTGGGGAAGTGCGTTTTGTTTTTCTTCTTTGTCTTTTGCAACTTTCTTTTCTTTTATTTCCGGAAACGAGAAATTTAAATTTAAAAAAAAAAACAAAACAAAAAACAAAAAAAACAAATACACGGAAAGGGCAAAGACAACCAGGCACACCACTAATACATTAGAAATTATTCTTTCACAGTGCTCGGTGTCTCGGCCATTGGACCTTTGAGTTTAGCCCTATGGCTATCCTCTTCCGGGGCTTCACGCACAGCCTCTTGGGGCTCATCACTCGAGCTCCCAAAGATCGCACTCTTAGCTTGAGCGTACATACTCTCGCGATCTGTTTTCTTGCGTTTACCCGGTTGGTCCAGGTCCTCCAGCTGCTTTCTCATGTCATGGGCGTAAACACTTACCATCTTTGAGAGATTTTTGTTCTCTTCCCGCAACGCCTCCAGCTGGTGTCGATTCACCTCCACTATCCTTGCCCTTTCCCTTTTTAAGCTTTTAATAATACTCTGGCACTCTTCCACCATACTTCGCTCTGCCGCCAACTGACCTCTCAGCACCTCTACCTCATGGGACTTCGCAAGTAGGCGATGACCCACACTTGCGACTGTTGCGGTGCTTTGCACGCTTAGTGCCAGAGCATCGCTCACGACCCGGTTGTTATCCCTTGCTCCCAGCACCCGTATATCCTTGGGAGTCACTAGATTTCTAGCAACTCCAAGGGCAACATCGTTGTCCAGCAGTATCGAGTCATTCACTGTCACGTGCCCCCGTGCGGAGGCAAAGTAGGGCATCCACACTGGTGCCACTGCTTGGCCCCGAGTCTGAGTCGGTGGAGCTAGGTTGAGATCCAACGAGAATGGGTAAGAAGACGCCATTTCAACTCTTACTTTCTTTTGTCTTTCTTTTCTCTTTTGTGTGTTTCTGAGTTTGTGTGTTCTTCCCCAACTCTTTCTCTTCTTCTTTTATAGAGTTAGTTTTTACGTAACCCTAGCCACTGCGCTTCTGCGTTTTGCGTGGCCCTTACGGCCTATCCCCTTAGGTCACCTCACCTGGTCCCCAACCCCTTTAATTGCATTTCTGCCTTTCAGCGCTTTCGAGAAACAAAAGTCGTCCCACCTTCCTATGAAGCCAATAATTCTGGCTTGGGAACGTGAGAGAGACCTCTGCTTGTCGACACGTCTCTCACTTTGTATCCCGTGACTCACAGGTGCCGAGACATCAGGGCCCACTTTTTCTATTTTACTGAGTCCTCGCTCTTTGTGCTTCTGACTTGGTTTCTTTGTTTTATTACTTTCTTCGCTTTTGGGCTTTCGTTTGGGTTGGGCTTTCATTTGGTTTGTGCGTTTCATTGGGTTGGATTTCTGCATGTGTAAGACTGTTGTTAGGGCTTACTGTTTTATTTGTTTCTGTTTGGTTTCGTTTTTGTTTTTGTTTTTGCAACCGTGTTGTAGTTGTTTTTCTTGTTTGTTCTTGTATTTACTTGCTTTATTCCCTTTAATTCTTGTTATAACGTTGTTGATGCCTGAATTCTTTAACATTGAGGACAATGTTTGTTTCTAAGTTTGGGAAGGGATAGCAAGTCTTTTTCGTTTCACTTAAATTCTTACTTTCATTTGTTCTGTTTTCTTTTCAGTTTTGAGTCTTTTTGTTTTCAAGTCACTTTCCGGACATATATGATGAGATTGTGATGAATGTTTACATGACTTGATTGAAAATTTTGTAAAAAATTTAAAAAAAAATTTTAAAAAAAAATTTGTTATTCACTAAATGGCATCGTTCTAGCATGATATGTTTGAAACCCTCTACGCACTTGCCATTTGTTTCATAATTCTCTAGTTGAGGGACTTGCATGATCCAAAGAATTGTATCAAGCATGAATTAGACTTGTATAACCATATAATGTGAGCTTTGAGCCTTGTGCTTCAATTCATGAGTGTTATACACATATTCTTACTTTTCTTGTCATCTGAGTTGTTGTTTGATCTCATTATTCATTGATTTGGTTGAGCACTTAAAAGTCACTCATTCTTGTGCAATTTGATTACATGACATTTGAGAAATGATATTAAGGCCCTCTTTGGACCGTTTGTGCCTTTCAAGCTAACCCTATGCATGCTTAAGCATGATTTTCCATTGTTAACCACCTTGAGCCTATATGTATGTCTTTTCTTTCAAGTAACCAATTATTACTTCTAGCCTTAGCCTGAAAAACAAGAATTTACCTTTCTAAGGAACTCGTGAGCTTTAATTTAGATGTGTTTTTCATGCTAAGTTTGGGAAGGGTTATTACATTCTTAAAAAAAAAAAAAAAAAAAAACACTCAAAGGGTGAAAGAAAAGAGAAAAGTTGTGGTTAAGTGGCAATGGTTTCAAATTCAATTCCATGTTTCTTGGTTGTTCGAATGGAAGGAAGGGCTGTGAATCATAATTAGTGGAGGTATAAGGCTTTGTGGTCTATTTGATCACCAAAAAATGAGTGAAAATCTCAAGCGTGATGTTTCAAAGTCTTTTAGTCAACGATTATATGCTCTTACATTGTGAGTTCCTTGGACTTTGTTGTATCCATATCCTTCATTTCTTATTCACCTTGCACCCTTAGCCCCATTACAACCTATAATAAAGACCTAAATTGATCCTAAATGTCATGTGGTTGATTTGCACACATTTTTCAGCTTTTAAGTGTTTAGCATCCTTCTTGAGATCATATTCATGCATGTTTTTCATCTTGCTAATTTTGAGTTAAGTCCCTTATGGTTTAACTCTATTCTCATATTTACTATTGAGTGATGCATGTAACCCTCTTCCGAGTGATTCATTTGTGAGAGGACAACTTTGGTGAGATTTGAAGTTACATTTGTGCTTGGTATGATTTTTGAAGTTGTGTGAAAACTGAAATTGGAGAATGAGTTTCATTTGGCCATCACACTACTACACTTGAGCATGTTGTGTTCTGAACTTTGCCGCCTTGTGACTAATGTCTAAACTGAGTTTTTCTTGTGAAAACTTTTGAGTCGTTTGCATGAGTCACTCTCTCTTTGGAAAGTGTTCGGAAAGTTTGTTTCGAGTATTGTTTTAGTTTCTATTTTGCTCGAGGACTAGCAAAAGATAAGTTTGGGAAGTTTATTCGGTTCATTTTTACACATGATTTTTCATGTTATTCACCCACTATTTTGAGTTAGTTCTTGACATTTTATAGCTTTTTACTTCCTTTTTGTGTTTTCTTAGATTTTACCTTGGTTGGAATGAAAATGAGCCAAAAGTGCATTATTGGTTATAAACTTTGTTTTTGTTCATTTTCGTAGGTCAACTTCTTGGCCTGGGATCAACATGCTCTGGTGCTCGGATGAGGTCATGATCTTCATGAGACTTGTTCCAATGGATGTTAACTACAACATATCCAAATTTAAGCTCCATTGGACAAGTATTGCCTATCCAACCAATCCAGCATGTTACCACAGCTCTGGAAATCCGGAATTGGCCAGCTTTTACCTCCATTGTGTCATCTTGATTATTCTTGTTACCATAACACTTGGTAACAAGAATTTACCTTAGTAGATGAGATATTTTCTTAAGCATTTGGCATCTTTGTGAGGACAAGGCTTCATCATTTGCAAGGGGACAAGAAGACAATGGGTGAAGACTTTGCATTAGAATACTAAAAGTAAAAGCTGGAAAGGAGGAGAGAGGGAAGCAAAGGGAGTGCAATCTGAAGTGGGAGAGGTCTTGAACGTGGGAAATGAAGTCATTCCATCATTCTACACATTGAGAGCAGATTTTGGAGAGCTTGGAGCTAGGAGAAAGCCAAGGTGCAGCCAAGCAAAGTGGAGAAGAAAGCTTCCACCATTGATGACCTTGAAGCTTTCATCATTTTCTCAAAATCTGTAAACTCTTTCTAATTTTATTTTGAGTTTGTATTTGGAATAAGTATGAGCAACTAAACTCCATAGCTAGGGCTTAGGTTGAAGCCCTAAACATGATTACCTTATTGTTTTGATGCTTGAGTGTATGAATTTCTAGATATTGTTGATGAATTCCAATTCACCAAATTAATCTATCCTTGATGTGTGTTTTTCCTTGGTTGGCCATCTTTGAAAGCATGCTTCTTGAGATTGTTGGGATTATGTGTATCTTCATGTTATCCTAAGCAATAAATGGATGAAGTAAGAATCATCCATGTGAATTGGTTTCTTGAATACCTAATGTAAACACCATGCTATTAGGATTCTTGTGATGTTCATATTCTCATTGAACTTAATGGGTTCTCCTTGTAATTGAATCGAAGTACGAACCATACCTAGGTTCGGTTATGGGGAGGGCACAAGTATTGTAGCACGAACCATGCACTTTACGTATATTAGAGAGAATCAATGCGTCTTGAGCCACGACCCATGGTCTTGATTGCGAACATCTTCATCAACACGTTTAGAGTTCATCACTTGAGTATTCATGAACTTGGGTAGAATTGTTTAGGGTGGATTCCGAAACCCTAGTGTTTGTTACATCTTGATTTCACTCTTTGATAATTCATCTCTGCCATTCTCATTTAATTTCAAAGTCCATTTACTTTCATGCAATAGGAATAGGTCACTTCAAACAAATCAAACCCCCCCCCCCCCCCCAATGTGTGTGTGAGTTGCGTATTTGACACGTTACGTGTCTTTGTTACTAAATTTTATCTGTTTCCGTAATTGTTTTGGACTTTTGGTCCACGATGTGTTCTTCCATTTTCTGTGCTGAATCGAACCGTATAAAGAACGTGAATGTTGGACGTACGGTTGGAAAGTTATAGGCAAAACACTGGACAGAGGTCGAAACTGAAAAAAACAGAGAAAACGACTCTGCCCAAGAACGACCGGTCGCTAGTGTCTCACGACCGGTCGCTTAGCACACAATTCTGAAGTTTCGACTCTGACCAAAAACGACCGGTCGCTTTTACCTCACGACCGGTCGCCAGACCCAAAAACGACCGGTCGCTCTTACCTAACGACCGTTCGCTGGTTACTGTTCACAGCACATTTCTTTTTTTGTTTTGTTTTGTTTGTTTCTTTTACATTTCTTTACTTTCTTTTTAGTTTCAAATTTGCATTTGTGCATTGTGGTGTGTTAATTAAGTGTTCTCTTTGTACTCGAATTAGAACTTATAGGAAACCGACAAGTTCTTCGTGGGATCGACCCCGTACTTACACAATCTATACTTCGATAGATTCGTGCACTTGCGGGTATTTTTAATTGGTTGTTTGCACATTAATTTGTGTCCTTTTAGGAATGCAACACTCAGCCGAAGCCAAGAGGATTGGAAGTATGTTCCTCAGCCGCCGTATCCATCAAGCTTACTCTAGCAACCATATCCCAAAGGCTATGAGGCACCAAGCTTCGTCCTTTTCGACGGAAGAAAAGGAAGCCTGAAGGAGCATGTCAACCACTTCATTGACGCTTTGGGACCACATGTTGGTGATTATAATCTTCGCCTTCGGGAGTTTTCAAAAAGTCTTATCAATCGTGCTTATAGGTGGTACACGACATTAGCACCAGTTTCCATCCGCTCTTGGGAAGATTTGGCAAGCAGGTTATGTAAGAAATACTTCTAGCATGAGGAAAAAGTCACTACGACTCAACTCAACAACACTCGCCAAAAACATGGGGAAGACCCCGTGGACTTTCGTGCGCAGGTGCCGGGACCTGGCCTTAGATTACTATGATGAGAAGGATGAAGAAGCGCTTGTCGAAATTTGCATCAGCAACATCGTGGCAGATTACAGAGTTTATCTGGAGAATATTGGCATCAACCAATTTTCTCGGCTGCTGGAAGCAGTAAGAAAGACAAGCATGTCTGTCAAACCAACCGGGCAGAGAACTTGGCGAAGTGAGAAGAAGGAGGCGCACCAAACGTTAGCCATAGATGACAAGCCATCCAGTGACTACAACTCACGCAAACAAAAAGATAGGGAGACGTACCCGCCATTGCCATGCAAAGACGAAGAGTTCCACGCCATTCTTGACATGATGTTTGTTGATGGCGCAATCAAACCCCTCAGGCCCTACAAAGTCCCTACAAGAGAGGAAAAGAATGATACTAGGTACTAATGTTATCATCAATTTGTGGGGCATCCAACCACTGCTTGTCAGACTCTAAGGAGGATCCTACATGCTAAGATACATGAATGAGTCTTTAAGCTTCCTTATAGGAAGCAAGCCATTGATGAAGACCGCTTGCCAAAACGAAGGGGAAAAGAGATAGCCGTTGTCATCACATGCTTCGATGACTTGCTTGACGACGATGATGAATTGCTCCACCCATGGAAGAATGACCCAAAGCCACCGGAGGCTATTTGGGAACCTTGTGGGAACATGGAGAAGGCCTATTGGTGCAAATATTCGAAACCTTCAAGTTATAACACCCCATGGCCACTTGCTAATGGATGGGATGATGGTTCAGGCAACGAAGTGTTCACGTTAGACATGCCGGAAGAATGCTACTTAGGAGCTTCGTTTGGACAACGGGAAACAGATGCTGTAACATTTCATAATCTTACAAAGGTTGAAACAAGTGGGATGGAGCTTTACCTAGGTCTGAAGCAGGGGCCCACAGCTTTGCAAGTCTTCTAGAGAAATCCAAAGTTCAAGTCACTCTTTGACCTACTTGGCTTTGGACCACAAGCAAGGGAAGCAGCTGCTGTAGCTCTCATGAACATCTCTGCAGAGTTTAATCCTCATTGCTTCACTGCCCAACCATAAAGGTCATTCTTGGGGAACGACAATGCTATTGTCTTCACGGATGAAGACATGGAGGTCCCATATCCGGATCACAGGAGGTCACTTTACTTGGAGGGACAGATCAACGATGTGTTTATAAGAAGAGCTTTGGTAGACACGGGCTCTTCTGTCAACATATTACCTCTGTCTGTGCTTACGGCAGCTGGTATTCCGCTATCTAAAATAGTGCACTCTCAAACAAGCATCAGCGGTTTCGGGAATAAGAGTGAGGTTACAGTCGGCCACATGCGAATAAACTTGAAGGTGGGACCAATTCGGTCACTTACTAAGTTTTATGTGGTAGACGTGGATGTAGCTTACCATGCTTTACTCGAGAGATCATGGCTCAACAAGCACAAGCTTGTAGTCTCTACATACCATCAATGCGTGAAGGGAAGGATCGAGCTAAGACCACTTCGCATACCAGGGAATCAAGCGCCTTTCAACCAAAACGAAGCAAACTATTCGGAGGCGGAATTCTGCACCGAATGCACAGGTGTTGGAAGCAACCCATCCAAGACTTCTGGGACTTATCTACCTTCCTGGACTGAATTTCGTGATCTTAGTAATGAGGAGCTCATAACAATTGTTGATCGAGAAAGGATGGTAATGTTACCTGACGGACGCACGGTGTACCATTTATGAAAGGTTTGGGGGCTCAACTGTGTTCTACGGGAAAGCCCCGAGTACGGAGGAGGAGTGATGCAAGCAAATAACCATGAGGGTCTAGATGATAAAACATCCATGCCTTGTGCTTTCCAAGAGCCTATGACGGTACCAAGGCATATGCAAGATGGTTCAATAGTGGTAGCTAAGCAGCTGGAAACGATCAACCCAAGTGAGGATCCCTCAGTCCGAAGGCCCATCTCCATCAGCGTTCACTTAACAAGCGAAGAGAAAGAAGCTTTGGCTTTCTTGTTAAAAGAATTCAGAGATGTGTTCGCTTGGAGCTACGAGGAAATGCTCGGTTTGGATCCAAACTTAGTAAGTCACACTTTGAATATTGAGCTCGGTACAAAACCTGTTGTGCAGCAAAGAAGGAATTTCCATCCTGAGGTTGAAATTCAAATCAAGGTGGAAATCCAAAAACTTTTAGCTGCTAGATTCATCAAACCAATCAAGCACCCGACTTGGCTAGCAAATATTGTCCCAGTGAAAAAGAAGACAGGTGTGATTAGAATATGCATGGACTATTAAGACCTCAACAAAGGTTGCCCAAAGGATGAATTCCCACTGCCAAACATGGATATTTTGATCGACTCGACTTCGGGGCAAGGCTTGTTGTCGTTCATGGACGGATTTAGTAGCTACAATCAAATAAAAATGTCTCTCAAGGATGCTAAGAAGACAGCCTTTCGAATACCATACGGAAATTTCTACTACACGGTCATGCCATTCGGTCTTAAAAATGTCGGAGCTATCTACCAAAGGGCCATAACGGCTGTGTTCCACGACATGATGGGAAATGAGGTAGAGGACTATGTGGATGATCTTGTGGTGAAGTCAAAAACCAGAGAAGGCCATTGAGAAGTTCTAAGGAAGGTGCTGGAAAGGTGTCGACTGTATGGGTTGAAGATGAACCCCAAAAAGTGCGCATTCGGAGTTTCATCAGGGAAATTCTTGGGGTTCCAAGTGCACCAACGTGGCATCGATGTGGATCCTGAAAAGATCAGAGCCATAAACTGTCTTGCACCGCCTAGAAGTCCAAAGGAATTGAAAAGCTTCATGGGAAGATTATCTTACATTCGGCGCTTCATCTCATGCCTTGCTGCCACAATGAGTATTTTTACTCCTTTACTCAAGAAGGGCAAGCCGTATGTATGGAGCAAGGAATGCCAAGAGGCCTATCAGTGAGTGCAAAAATTTGATCACCAAGCTGCCCACATGAGGGCACCTATTCCGGGACTTCCCCTCAAGCTTTATTTGGCTGCAAGGAATGCCGCAGTAGGAGCTTTGCTTGCTCAAGATGACCATGACGGGAAGGAAAGCCCAATTTATTATGTGAGTAGACAGTTAAGAGGAGCTGAAACGAGATACCCGAAGACTGAGCTCTTATGCCTTGCTCTTGTCTATGCCGCACAACAACTACAACATTACTTCCTTGCTCACAAGCTGCAGCTCAAGTAAAGTCCGACCTCGTAAGATACTTGCTCATGGGACCGGTGTTGTCAGGACATCTTGCGCGTTGGCTGCTGCAGCTATCTGAATTTGATATCACATGCACAACTCCTAGAGCTATCAAGGGGCAAGCCGTGATTGACATGCTGGCTCTATTTCCTGAAGTAGAAGAGTCTACTCTCTCCAAGGAAGTTCTGGGAGAGCTACTGGAAATGGTGGCTGTCGATACAGAAGAGGAACCATGGACCCTCTACTTTGATGGTTCTTCTACATCGAATGGTGGAGGAGCATGTGTAGTACTCATTAACCCTGAGGGGCAAGGCACGACCTTCTCATTCAAGCTGAATTTCCCATGCACGAATAATATGGCGGAGTACGAAGCTTTCGTTATGGGAATGTCTACAGCAAAGGAGATGGGCGTAGAAAAGATTAAAATCATTGGTGATTCAAACTTGGTACTAAGTCAATTGCAAGGGAGCTTTGCTGTGAAAGAGGCAACGTTGGCACCATATTGTACAGCTACTGAAAGGCTTGTCAATTCTTTCAAACAAGTCGTGCTGGAACATATTTCGGGGGTCACTAATAGATATGCTAATGCTTTGGCTACATCGGGGTCGAAGCTCTCATTTGTTGAAGAACAACCCAACATTACTGTGATAAAGAAGGATATGCTAATAGTCGAGGTAGGCAATGGCCCAAGAGGAGCCGCTGGAAGAAAGCGACTGGAGAAAATCTGTGAAGGAAAAGTTAGGCGAGGGAAGCAGCATCAAAGACTTGAAGGACTATGCAACCATCTTTGGGGAGCTTTACAGACGTCTTCCGGGAGGTACCTTGACCCGTTGCATAGGAATGACAGAAGCATGAAGGAGGCTCCAAGAGGTACATGAGGCCACTTGCAATTTGGTAATAAGCTTGTATCGGCGCCTGCAACGCAAGGGTTATTATTGGCCAGAAATGAAGAAAGAAGCAGCCGAAATTCAAGCCAATTGCCTCAGATGTTCAACGATACCCTCCACCAAAGAATCTTTCACCATCTCATTCACAGAGGATTGGAGGGCACCATACTTAGCATTTTTCATCAATGGGACTCTGCCAACCAACTCCAAACATGCTCGTAAGCTCAAAAAGACAGTAAAAAGATACTTCATGGACGGATCAACTCTCTATCGTAAAGGATTCAATGGTGAGCCATTAAAATGCTTGGGAGAACCAGAAGTGCAACAAGTCATGCAAGAAATTCATGCTGGAGAATGTGGTGAGCACTAAGGAATTAAGAGGCTTCACCGGAAGCTGCTGAGTGTTGGGTATTATTGGCCTACCATGAAGAACGACGCATACAATTTTGTGAAGAAGTGCCACACATGCCAAATTCATGCCAATCTAAGCCACAAACCTCCCACGCTGCTGCAGGACATGTGCATGCCTTGGCCTTTTCATACTTGGGGGCTTGACTTGATCGGGACTATCCATCCACTTTCTGACGGCTATATATGGATCCTCACAACCATTGAGTATTCCACAAAGTGGGTTGAAGCGATTCCTCTTCGGAAGGCCACGGGGTCTACTATCTCGAATTTCATTCGTGAATACATCGTCACCGACAATGGCACACCTTTTGTTAACAAGCACGTAAGCTCGATGCTTAATGATTATGGCATCAAGCATCGTCGCTCCACACCGTATTACCTGCAGGGAAATGGCCAAGCGGAGGCCACAAATAAGACCTTACTGAGAATTCTGAGCAAAATGGTATATGAGTACAATGGGGGTTGGAGTGTCCATCTCCCGAATGCCTTATGGGCTATACATTTATATTATTTTATAAAAAAAAATTTCTCTTCATTACATTTTTTTTTATTGCAATTTCATTTTATTACAAAAAAAAAAAAACCCAAATTTATTTTTTTTACAAAATAAAAAAAACATAAAATTAAAATTAAAATAAATATTTTTTATTTTATTCGATGAAACTCTTTTCGTCGCGCCAATTCAAGTTTTTACAAAATACAAAAACGTAAAACTAAATTGAAAAAATATATATTTTATTTTTACGCAACGAAGTCTTCGTCTCACGAAAAAGAAAAAGCGACTATGACAATTTCATCGCGCAAATGTTTGCGACACGAACAGTTCTCTCGTCCCTACATTTTTGCGCAACGAATATAAACCGTTGCGTTGTGTACTCGGAACGAAAGTGCTGTTTTCGCGCAAAGGTTTGAGAGACGAACAATTGTGTCGTCCCTAAACTTTTTGTGCAATGAAGGTTAACCGTCGCTTAGTTTTGAGCGACCAATTAAAAAACTTGGTCGCGCAAAGTCTTTCTTCACGATCTTTGCGCGACAAATTCAGCGCGACGAAGTTTCTGTTGCGCTGAAATTTGTGCGACTCAAATGTACTTTCCGTGACCAAATGTTCTTTGCGCAAAAATTGTAAAATGTAGTAGCGACTATTTCATTGGTCTGCCAAAGCAAAGACAAGAAGGGGTATCATTTCGATAATAATTTCTTTTTTTTTTCATCGTGTCTTGAAGAAAGTAAGAGGGGGAGATACTTGGTGTCTTGAGTAGATTTGGCCAGGCCTGTGCGGTTCTACCGCAAAAATAAAAAACCGGCGGTTTCCGACCACTTTTTCCGGGCGGTAAACCGCATTGACTGAAAAGTCAACACCGGTCCAGTTTTTATAACCGAGCCGAAGAGGACCGGGGACGGCAACGGTTCCCAAGTTCCCTAAACCGCCGGTTACCGACGGCAACGGTTCCCAATTCTTGTTAGTGTAGTTTTGCCAATTCAATACGTGTCAAAGTGAAAACCATGTGAAGTAGTAAGGCTAGCCAACTCACCAAGAAGATAAGAATAGGATTAGAGGAATTGGAAGTCACGCAAAGGCATTCTTCCTTATCTGCAACTACATTAATAACTATTACTTGAACAATAAGTTTATATCAACCGCCAATACACCCTCCAATAGGAAAAGACTCACTACCGACTTGTTCCTTGTATATATATAGGAAGTTAAGTTGCACAAACAAATGAAAACACACAAAAGCCTTGTGTACTAATTGAGGTTGCACACTGCATGCATCGCATGCAAAGTAAGAGTTCTTGGGAGAGAGAGAAAGAGACAGAAGATAAAGGAAGAAAGAAAGCTAGTGGTGATATAGTTCTTGGAGGAATTAAGAGGTCGGAGCTTGTGTTTTCTTAACTTGGAACTAGCTTTGGAAACGAGGTAGGGATTTCTTGGGGAGCCTTTACGGAGATTGATTTAATTAAATTTCGTGAGCAATATATCAAGATGATATTATTATTTGATTATTATTGATATTGGGTGTTGAAGTGTTGTTAATTATCTATATTATCTTATTAATATTGACATGATCATATGTTATCGGTGATGGCTGGAATTCTTGGGTTGATAAAAAAAGTATGGAAAAGAGGGTAATGGATATAGTCTTTTGTGTAGTTGAGTCTAACTCTTGGCAGGTACCAGGTCTCAGGGATCCCACAGTGCACATGGTTTTTATTGGGTGATTCGGGACTGGCGAAAGGGAGTTAGACAAGATGACTAACAAAAGGGGAATTATGGGCATTCGGGACCAAGTGGTATAAGAATGGTATGGGACGTGCAGGTCTGCTTGTCCAGTTATATGAATTAACGGGATTAGTTGAAGTGCATTCATTCATTTATTATTATTAATGTTATATGATATTTGACTATGTGATTATTTGTCACCTAATTTAATTATATCAATTTCATGTAAAAAAGTTTATGTCTCTACTGAGCGGTGGTTGCTCATCCCTCACATTGTTTAATTTTTCAGAGGAACTAAAGGGCAAGTCAAGGACTAAACCAGCTGAGACTGAATTAGATTGAGCTTTATTTATTTATTGTAAAGTTGTAAAGATTTTGAAGCTATTTTTATAAGAAAAGTTTATTTTATGTTTCGAATTCTTTTTATTTTATTTTACTCACGCACCGAGCGCGGGGTTTCCGCCTACCCCCGGGTCCGAGGCGTGACACGAACTCTCTCTTTTTTGCCAAACCGTTCGAACTCTCTCTCATTTTCAGCTCATTTTCGCCAAACCCTTCGAACTCTCTCTTCTCCTCCGATTCTATTCTCTCCTCTCTTCCGATCCGGCAACATCTTCGCCTCTGTGTTGACGAGGTCTTCACCTCCTCTTATTCTCTTCTCTCCTCTCCTCCGATCCGATCTGGTAAGAAAAATTTACCTCTCTGTCTCTCTGTATCTCTTTTTCTCTTCTCTTTTCTCTCTCTTTTTCTCGCCTCTCTCTTTCTCCCTTTTCTCTTCTCTGTTTATGTATATGTAATTGCTAATTTGTTACTTTGTAAAGGATGAAATTAATTAGGGTTTTATTTGGGGTTTGTTTAGGATGAATTGGGGATTTTCGAATAGGGGTTTCTGTTAATTGGGGGTTTTGATAATTAGGGTTTATGTTAGAGTTTTTACGGGGTTCTGTAATCTGTATTATGGTTTTTTGTACTTACTGTTTCTGTTAATTGTGGACAGAGAGTCGGAGTCGTGCTGCTGCTTTTTGTGTTGCTGTGAGCTGCTACTGCTTTTGTGCCAAAGCTTAAATTGAGGTACAAATAAAAATCAAAATTGAAGCATAATTTGAAATTGAATTGAATGCATCTGTTTTTGTTTTGATTTGAAGCAGCTGGTGTGTTTTTTTTTCTTTTTTTTTTTTCCTGTTTTTGTAGCTGCTGGTTGGTTAGGTTTTGTATAAATCTATTGGTGTGTTTTTATGTTTTGGTAGCTGCTGGTTGGTTAGGTTGTTATTGTGTTTTGTGTGTGTAGTCTGCTGGTTGGTTAGGTTGTGTGTGATTGTTTTTCGTTATGGTGTCTTTTGTTTTTAGGATACGATGGAGTCTAGCCAATCCAACACTAATGCCTCAGGAAGTGCACCTTCCATTCAACCCCAAACAGAACCCCAATCCCAAACAGAAACAGAAACCGAAACCCAATCACGAGTAGAATCAGGTAGTGTAGGAGGGAAGAGGAAAGCCCCAAAATATGTGGTGTGGCAACATTGCAAGAAAGTCCACAAGAAAGATGATAATGGGATTGATAGGGTACTTGCAGTTTGCAGCTATTGCAAATTAGAGATGCTGAGTGATTCTAGGAAAAATGGGACAACCGGTATAAGAAATCACCTCGAGAAGAGATGCAAGCTCTCTCCTCTTTTTGAGAGTGGAGATAGAACTCAATCGATCTTGACAAATGTCACTATGGGCAGTCAAGCTCAATTGGTTCCCCACACCTTTAATCAGCAAAGGTGTGAAGCTAAATGTGTGAGGTATGTCATAAGGGATGAGATCCCTTTTAGGCATGTTGAGGGTGGCGGGTTTAAGGACTTTGTGTATGAGTTAAACCCTAAGTTCAAGATCCCTAATAGACAAAAGATAGCCGCTGGAGTATGGGATTTGTTCTTAGTTGAGAAGGCCAAGATAATGAGTGTGATAGGTAATCACAGGGTAAGTATCACAACCGATACTTGGACTTCGATCCAAAACATTAACTACATGGTAGTCACAGCCCATTTCATGGACAGTGAGTGGAATTTCCATAAAAGGATCATCAATTTCACAAAGATCACCAGTCACAAGGTATTGACATAGGCAAGACTTTATGTGCATGCTTGAATGCTTGGGGGATTGAAAAATTGTTTTGCATTACGGTTGACAATGCTTCGGCAAATGATGGGGTGGTTGTGTGTGTGGGAAATAGGATGAAGGATTTCAATAACCTTTTGCTTGATGGGAAGTATTTGCACTTGAGGTGTGCATGTCATATCCTTAACTTGATTGTTAAGGATGGGTTGAAGGAGCTTCTTAGCTCAATTGAGGGGATAAGGAATTGTGTAAAATATATTCACTCATCCCCGTTAAGGTTGGATTCTTTTAGGGACCATGCCTTGGAGATCAGGATGGATGGGATGGCAAATGTGCCAATGGATGGGTGACAAGGTGGAATTCAACTTATAAAATGCTTGATTGTGCTTTCAAGTACAAGATGGTGTTCAATAGGATGGCGGCGGAAAATGTAGCTTTTCAAGCTTACTTTGAGGATATAGAGAAGGATGGGATGAAAAGAGTGGGTCCTCCGAGTAATGAAGATTGGGAGAAGTCAATCTCATTTGTTCACTTTCTTAAGAAATTCTATGACACAACCTTGAAACTAAGTGCAACCAAAACGGTTACAGCCAATATAATTTTCCATGAATTGGTTAGTTTACAAATTGAGATTGAACTCAAAATGAATGATCCTAGAGATCCGGTCTTGCAAAGGGTGGCTTCATCAATGAAGAAGAAGTTTGACAAGTATTGGGGGAGTTTTGAAAGTGTGAACAAGATGATTTTTGTAGCATTAGTGCTAGACCCAAGATTTAAACTTCAAATGCTTAAGATAAGCTTCCAAAATCTCAAGGCCGAAGAAAATAAGATAGATGAGGTTGTGCGTGAAGTGAGAACATGCTTGTTCAATTTGTATAATGAGTATAGAGGGGTGGATGGCTTAGTGAGCCAACCAATGAATGAAGGCGAAGATGAGAATGTTGGAAATGATCTTGAAGGCTATGATGATGTTCAAACCAAAATATTTCATCAACTTGTGCAACAAAGGAAGGAAGAACAACTAGTGGAAATATCCAATGAAGTGGATAAATACTTGACTGACCCTTTTGAAAGCCCTTTTACCAAAGGTTTCAAACTCTTGAATTGGTGGAAAGGCAATGAGGGTAGATATCCAATTCTTTTAAAGATTGCCAAGGATATCTTTGCAATCCCAAGCTCAACCGTTGCTAGTGAGAATGCCTTTAGCCTAGGCAAGAGGATTGTTGATCCTTTTAGAAGTTCATTGACACCTAAAATGGTAGAGGCATTAGTGTGTACTAGTGATTGGCTTAGAGCGGATGAATTTTGCTTCTACAAGGAACCAACGGATGAAGAGCTTGCATTCTATAAAGAACTTGAAGCACTTGAAGCAAGTAAGACATAATCTATTACTTTGTTTTAAATAAATTATGTTTCTATCTTCTTCTTTTTTAACATAATTTACTTGTTTTTTAACTAGATGTGGCCGGTACTCAAACTTCTACAACTATAACATCAGTACCTCCTCGATTTGCTTCCACATCATCATTTTCATTACCCACTGTTTGAGTTGTGAGATACACCATGGTTTGTTCAACAAACTTTGTTGTAACAATTTAAGTTTTCATTGCACATTTCATATTCGGGTTGTAATTAATTTTAAATATTCTCATTGCACTTCATTAATCATTTCATATTTGGGTTGTAATATAATTTTAAATAAAGTTTTCATATTTGGGTTGTAACATTTTAATAAGTTTTTATTGCACTTCAATTTGTATTTGAGTTGTAACTTCTTATTCAGTTTTACTTATGCATCATAATTTGATCTGATGATATTTGATGATATGATTATATGATATGAGGCATAATAATCAAAAGTTTTGAATGACAAAAGCTAGGTGGCCTAAAACTAGTATAAACAAAAGCTTGAAACAAATGGCCTGAAAAGGCTTCTACAAATTGGGCAAAATCTTCAAAACAGGGCCTGAAACTGAAAACAAATTGGGCTTCGTGGTAAGCCAACAATGCAGTTCAACCGCAGTGCGGTAAACCGCAACCTGCGGAACCGGTCGTGGTAGTCATAAGGGCCATTCCGATAGGTGTCGGATGGTAACCGGTTGCCATATATCGGTGCGGTAATCGAACCGAAAACAGCACTAGATTTGGCAGCAGGGCACATGGGCTTTATTCTCCATTTGGTCGGCTAGGAGTGGCTGGACCATGAATACGATTTTTGGTGGAGATGAACTTCCAGGCGGGTTTGGCTATGAGACATGGTATAAATGGCCATGCAAGTTGGTGGGTGACCATGCAGAGTGGTCGACGCTCATCCACGGTGGTTGGGTCTATCATGCAAGGTGGCGGGCGACCATGCAAGGTGGTCGGCGCTCATCCACGGTGGTCGGGTCGATCACGCAAGATGGCGGGTGACCATGCAAGGTGGTTAGCGCTCATCCACAATGGTCGAGTCGGCCATGCAAGGTGGCGGGTGACCATGCAAGGTGGTCGACCCTCATACATGGTGTTCGGGTTGGCCATGCAAGGTGGCAGGTGACCATGTAAGGTGGTTGGCGCTCATCCACGGTGGTCGGGTCTGTCATGCAAGGTGGCGGGCGACCATGCAAGGTGGTTGGCCCTCATCCACGGTGGTCGGGTCGGTCATGCAAGGTGGCGGGTGACCATGCAAGGTGGTTGGCCCTCATCCACGGTGGTCGGGTCGGTCATGCAAGGTGGCGGGTGACCATGCAAGGTGGTCGGCGCTCATCCACGGTTGTCAGGTCGGCCATACAAGGTGGCGGGTGACCATGCAAGGTGGTCGGAGCTTATCCACGGTGGTCGGGTCGGTCATGCAAGGTGGCGGGTGACCATGCAACCCAGAGGCAGACCTACTAAGGCGCAAGGAGGTGCAGCTGCACCTCCCCTCGCCGGAAAAACCATTGTAGGTGCTTGAAATTGCCCCTTTGCTCAACTGGTGTATAGATTACCTTATTCTCATCTTCAACATTTAAGTAAATGTCTTTGTCATTTTACTTTTATTTATTTTTATATTACTCCATTTACTTAAGTTTACAATGTAAATAAGGAAGTACCCCCCAATTTGGATTCAAATAAAAATACTAGAAAATCAAATTCCCACCAAATCAAAATATGAAAATTCGGTTTTAGTGCAAAATACGATTTAGGCTAAAAATGATGGCTCATTAAGTCAATATATACTTCATACTAAAATCCCATAAAATCAAGTTTTCTTATTTGATGTGTAAGGAACAAAAGCCGCCAAAAATTATCTTGAGAAAATGATTATTCTGAAAAACCATTTTTCATAGTTAGTCAATATTGCACCTCCGCTAAAAAATTTCTGGATCCGCCAGTGATGCAAGGTGGTCGGCACTCATCCACGGTGTTCGGGTTGGCCATGCAAGGTGGTGGGTGACCATGCAAGGTGGTCGGCGCTCATCCACGATGGTCGGGTCTGCCATGCAAGGTGGAGGGCGACCATGTAAGGTGGTCTACGCTCATCCATGGTGTTCGGGTCGACCATGCAAGGTGGCCATAATTTATTTCATGTATCGACACATAATAACAATATAATATCATAAGATATTATGCTATGACAGCCCATCACATATATTAAGTTGAGATATCATAACTAGATATTTATGTTTAGATATTAATGTTTAGATAATGGCTAGCTACTCCTTGTTTGGTAGGATGTCACATATGACAAGCATAAATATCTAGATATTTATGTTTAGATATTATGCTATGACACCATGTTGACCTCATCTACCTCCTTAAGTAAGTCCCACCAATTAAGGGATAACACTTGCTTGTCATATGTGACATCCCACCAAACAAGGAGTAGCTAGCCATGCCCCCTCCTATGCCTTCTCAATGCCCACGACCCTAAATTAAGGGGGGCCATGCAAAGGACCCAGCCATCAATCAATCTTGTATGCTCCAACTTGGACTATTAAAGAGAGCCCACCACCTCCAAGCAAAGGATCAGCTGCTACTTCCTCACTTCTCCAAGAGCTGTTCAAAGCTCTCCCAAGCTTTCTATTTCTCTTCTACTAGAGCTCTCAAGCCTCTCTCCCCATATCTCGCTAATGTACAATGTAATCTCCATATTCAAATACAAATACAAAGCTATAAGTTATAGTGGATGTAGCCCCATTATGGGTGAACCACTCAAACACTTGTGTTATGTGTGTGATTATGTCTTAATCCGTTAGGTACAAATTCACTCGTTAACATTATCATTAATATAATATGTATTAAGAAAAGTGTGGAACTGCTTGTGGGCTCACTGACTATTGAGTTGTTGAAATGTCCGTTGTTTGGTTTCCCAGCAAAGGATTTTCTAATAAACTCTCAATTTGGCTTTTATTTATTTATTTAAAGGATATAATTAAAAAAGGACGTGATAAACGTATAATTACCATAATAACAATAATGTGAGAATTGGTTATGATGCGTAAATAAACATGTGTAAATTATTAAAATAGTTATGCATATAATTGTTATAAATATAAATATCAAATGATATACATGTGAAATTCTACTTCTTTGTCCAGACAAAAGAAAAGAAAAGTACTTCTTTAAAAAACAACTTGTAGAGACATTATAAATATCAAATGGTGTAGCATATAATCATGAAGTTGTTTGCATCATGGTGGGGATAAGGTGTTGGAGAGGAATGAAAGTGGTAGGGGTTCGAAATCCCTTGCGTGAAAATTATCGATTTGACGGGATATTTTTCTTTCCTTTCCAAAATGGTTTGAGCAAGGATATGAAATTATGATGGTGGTGTTGTCTGAAAATGAAATGTATGTAGTGCATATATACCGGTAGCTCCAAGTGATGATGTTCGTAGTTTGATCATTGTTCATATGCCGCCACTGGTCCAAACAGAAAACACACTAAAGCCCAACCTGAGACTGCAAACAAAAGATAAAACGCCCGTTCAGAAAAAGACATTAAATACTCCCAAAATTAAAAAACCTAGGCCTTATTCCAATAGTATAGAACCCAAACATTTCTGGCTTGAAAACAGTAAAAAGCTATGAGTGAAATACATTCAGACTAGGACTCAATTCTAATCAACTTCAAAACCACCAAACGAGGCCTATATATTACATATGATACATGTGTTATATTACAGTGGTGACATTTGTGAAAAATTAAATTCATGTTTCCCAATGTCCGTGGAGGGTGGAGGGTCACTTGTCGCTCAAAACATGGATGCGTATGCTGCAAAGGGACTAACGATAAACATGTGCTGCAAATCTGGCCAATTGTCGGTGGAGGGTCACTTGAGATTACAAAAAATATCCCACAAAAAGAAGTTACTCATTCTGCATTTGTGCTGTAAGCCAATAGTTCCATCCCTTCCCTATATATACTTGAGTATACGAACAATATTTTCCATACTTGCAGAGCAAAAAAGATCTGACATTTTTTACACTAGTACAAATCATGGCTCTAGAAGTTGGTTCAACAGCTCAATCACAAAATTCTAAGGCTGATCAAATTGTTCGACGGACAGCAAATTACCACCCGAGCATTTGGGGGGATCAGTTTATGAAGGATGATTCAGAAGACATTGTAATTTATATATCATACAAATTGTTTCAATAACTAAATTCATGTTTCTCTGTTTTGTTTCAAAAGAAATTTGACATGTATTTTGCTCATTCAATTTTGTGGATGCAGATAACTTATGCCCATAAGCAACAAGAAGTTGAAGAACTGAAACTAGCAGTGAGGAGAGAAGTGTTCACAACCAGTGCAGATGATTTTTCAAATCAGATGAAGCTCATTGATGCAATCCAGCGCCTCGGCGTGGCGTACCACTTTGAAAAGGAAATAGAAGAAGCACTGAAACATATATATGCTGCAAATCATTTCAATGATGATGATGGTGATGGTGACCTATACAATGTTTCCCTTGGTTTTCGGCTACTAAGACAACATGGACATAATGTTTCATGCGGTAAGTTATTAGAGAAATTAATGTAACGAGATTGAATTTGGCCAAAATTATTTCTTAATATTTATGTGTTATGTGTCCATTTGCTGCAATCGAGCAGGAATATTCAACAAGTTCAAAGAAAGTAAAATTGGAGGCTTCAAGGAAAGCTTAGTTGCTGATGTGCCGGGAATGCTAAGCTTTTATGAAGCAACGCATCTGAGGGTGCATGGCGAAGATATATTAGAAGAGGCTCTTGTTTTCACGACAACACATCTGGAGTCGGCAACAACCCATGTAAACTATCAACTGGCAGAACAAATAGCTCAAGCCCTAGAGAGACCGCTCCGAAAGAGTCCCGAGAGGTTATGCGCCCCTCGGTTCATGTCCATCTACCAATATGAAGCTTCACATAATGAAGCTCTGTTAAAACTTGCCAAGTCAGATTTCAATCTTGTTCAGTCTTTGCACAAACAGGAGCTCAGTGAGATTATTAGGCAGGTTATCTTTTAATTATGCGAGATTAATTACGAGCACCGAATGTAATTAAGTTAGTAACTCACTAATTAATGCCGTCAATTAGGTGGTGGAAAGAACTAGACTTTGGAAGGAAGCTGCCTTTTGCAAGAAACAGAATTGTGGAGTTATACTGCTGGATTTTGGGGGTCTATTTTGAGCCCCAATACCTTGTTGGAAGAAAATTTCTCACAAAAATTATTGCCCTGACGTCTGTAATGGATGATATCTATGACGCATTCGGTACATTTGAAGAGCTTGAGATCTTTACCGAAGCAATTCATCAAAGGTTTGAAATTATTTATTAAGAAAAATTGTTTTGTTTATATGCTTCAGATGAATATGGTGTATACAATTTACAGATGGCATGCCAATTGCATGGATGGACTGCCAGACTACATGCAAATATTCTTCCATGCGGTTTTGAATGTTTTTAATGAAATTGAGGAGGAGATGGTGAAGGAAGGAAGAGCATACCGAACTCACTATGCGAAAGAAGCTGTATGTCATTGTTAATTAATTAAAGAAACACACAGCTTATTAATTTTCACTATTTTAATTAATTTACATAATATTTATGTCCCACATATGCAGTGGAAAACTACTGCCAAGGCTTACTTTGATGAGGCCAAATGGTTCCACGAAGGATGCATCCCAAGCATGGAGGAGTATATGCGTGTTGCTGCAACTTCTGCTGGTATCTTCGCTGTTTCAACTACATCTTTAGTTGGCATGGGAGATATTGTAACCAAGGAGTCCTTTGAGTGGTTGTTCAATGACCCTAAAATTCTTAGAGCTTCAAATATCATTGTTAGGCTCATGGATGACATCGTTTCGAGCAGGGTACACAGCAACTACGTACTAAATTGTGTTACATAACTTAGGTCTCTCAATTCATAACTATTTCATCACTTAGATTCTTTTTTGGGATTCTGGATTTCATTTTTGCAGTTTGAAAAAGAGAGAGGCCATGTTGCTTGTGCTATTGATTGTTACATGAAGCAATATGGGGTCTCAGATGAGCAAGAGATAATTGATGTCTTCAACAAACAAATTGTGGATTTGTGGAAAGATATCAACGAGGAGTTCCTTAGACCAACTTCTATGCCGATGCCTATCCTTGAACGTATTGTTAATTTAACAAGAGTGGTGGATCTCCTCTACAAAAAAAATGATGGCTACACACATGCTGGAAAAGTGATGAACGATTGCATCGCTTCGTATTTGATTGATTCGGCACCAGAATGAGCCTATGAGTTGGATTATGAGAAAGAACTAGCTGTGTGCTTTATATATTCTCTGTTTGAAAAATATGACCTAATGGCTTTGAGTTAGCCGTAGTGTCAGTTTAGTATTGTTGTACTTCAAAAAAAAAAAGGTTTATCTTGAGAATAATCAACTTTGAAATAAAGCAGTTGAGTGTAGTGAAATTGTTGTGAGTATAAACAACACTGTCAAAGTGTTTGGTAAACTTTTATGTAGAATTATTGCGGTTGTGTATAATAAGTGTTATTAACTTATCTGAGTGGCAAAGAGAATTTGAAAGAACCAATTAATATCATTAACATCAACAAAGCATAGCCTAGAAGCATGCCTCCAAATCCCCAATTTCCGATGACCTTAGGTCTGGCTCAGAAGAATTTTTGTCATAGTGACTTTTAGTGAAGCATGTGACAGGGTAAATTATGGTCTGGCTTTATAATAATAGAGATTATATATACAAGTTATGCAGATATGCAGAAATTAACTCATCCTTGCATCGCATTGCATGTCTCCTACATTTGCAACCTTAGGCATGTACGCTATATCATGTATGACATCAACTATTTTTTCATGAGTCATGTGTTGGCGAGATCCTAATTCTATTAGGATTTTATTTCTTTCTTTTTTGTATAAATCGTGTGTAATTATGAGTTTATTTGTTTCCTTGTATAACCCTACTAGGGTTTACACACCTTATTTTTAAAATTTTAAAGACAAATTTACCAATTTATAAAATGACTTTAAATGACCATTCTCAAAACTTGACATGTGTCCATTGCTATAACCATACTTAAATATTTACTTTTAAATCATTTAAAGAATTTTAAACCAAAAAATAAAGTACAATAATATAAAAAAATTAGCAGTTGTTTATAATACAAAAACTCTCTCTCTCCCTCACCTCCCAACCCAACTTACCCGGCTCCCAATCACCATGTCTGCTCATCCTTCTCCCTTCCTCCCATCACCTCCAAACCCAACCCCATCATCGCTCATCTCTATCTCTCTCTCCAACACAGCACAACTCCACCCCAATGTTATTGTTGTATGACCAACAAAAGAAGTGACAGGACTCAACTCAAATTCCACTTTGGAATCTATGCCGAACCCTGTGCATGTCCAACACCTAGCAAGAGGGCCCACGGCGGAGCAATTCTGGAATGTGACAATTTGGTATCAGAGCCACTCTGCCGTGTGGTGCTAGTGTGCCAACAAGGGCGTCGGGCCCCTAAGGGGGGTGGATTGTAACATCCCACATCGACCAACGGAGATGGGGTGATGTGCCTTATATGTACATGCCCACCTCCATCTAACACGAGGCCTTTTGGGAAATCACTGGCTTCGGATTCATGGGAACTCCGAAGTTAAACGAGTTGGGGCTAGAGCAATTCCAGGATGGGTGACCCACTGGGAAGTTGCTCGTGAGTTCCCAGAAACAAAACCGTGAGGGCAGAGAGGGGGCCCAAAGCGGACAATATCGTGCAATGGTGGAGCGATTCTGGGATATGACAAGAAAGTTTTGGAAAATAGAATATCAACATACTAACCCCACTGTCAAAACATTTAGAAATTCAATTGTATCAATGTTCTATATTCATACAAAAATTAAGGCATGCATATTTATATACATATAACTGATCATGCATTTTAAACAAATCATCAAAACCAGTTGAAAGCATTGGAAAGGAATAACTCCTATCCACCTAGGTGTACCCATCATATATCCGTCAATTCCATGATTTTATATTTATTTCCCACATTATACCGTCAATTCCAAGTGTCACATCCTTGTAGGCCTCGGTAACACAAAGTCAACCTGAGCCGCAATCCTCGCAAGACTCAAGGGACACTTGGTTGACCTGAGCCACATTCCTTGCTTCTCAAGGTCCGGATATCCCTAAGACTCATGGGGCAACTGTCAAACGCGTGCTGACTCAACCGAAGGCAACTAGGATGTCCATGGACATCATTATATCCGAAGGCAACAAGTTATTCGAAGGCAACATTTGGGTACCTATGGTGGTTTACAAACCTTTCCTGGAAAAATTATCATACTATTTCTCATCAAATCCTTAAATCCTATTATTAATTTCCTTTTCTACTTTCCAAGCCATTCAGAGTTAAACATAAACAAAATTTAATAAAAGCATTTAAATTCCGACTTTATGTTTGGAAAGTAAAAGTCATAATTAATTAATTCATGATAAAATAATAAAACCTTTACTGCATCAAATTCATTTATCAAACAAAATTCCACGCACTGAGCGTTCGAGCTAGCCTGACCCTTTGAGGGTCCTTCTTGCGGGTTCAACGAAGCTCGAGTACCTATTTAAGCAATTAAAATATTTAATTAATAAAATAGCTCAACCACAATTATTTAATCAAAACCTTGACCTTTGGCCTCAAAAGTGCTTGTACGTAATTTAAGAAGGTTCTTAGGCCCATTTTCAACATTTCTGACAAGTGGAATGGTTTGAAAAGACCCGAGGTTAAATAAGTGATTAAATTCCCATATTGGTCATTTCAGTCCCCCGTGGGGTCCACAACCTCCGATTAATAATCCAAGAGTTCCTATAGGTTCAACACAATTTACTAAACATGCCCTGCAAGTGTGGTCTGAATCGAACGGTCGGATCCCTCACGATCGCACAATCAAACGTTTACCGTTTACCTAAACTTTGAATTATTGAATCGGAGTATCGGGAACTCCGATTCTCAATCCGCGAATTCCTACACGATCCTAGAGGTGCCTAGATCAACATATTTCAAAATGAAGTCTAACCAATAGTCAGAACATATCGAACCCGGATAACACCTAATATGCGATATCCTATCGACAGTCAAACAGTAACCAAATTGAAATCTGAGCATACCGTCATGCTCAGGACGACGTGGGGATCATTTTAGGATCAAAACCCATCCTTAGCTCCCCGCGGACGCGCTGCCACCGCTGGCAGTTATGTAGAGAAATTTTCCGGTGATCGGAAAACTCCAAACCGCCGGCCAATAGTCATACCAACAGATTAAGCACATCAAGGAAAGTAACTTTAGACCTTTGCTCGAAGATCTATTCCACCTTTAAAGCCCTAGAACGAACGTTTTTGTGTTTGAAAAACCTAGAAAGTTTTGGGTTTGAATTTAACAATTTAAACTTGAAATTGGATCAGGTCTTTGAGGGAAATCACATAGGGGAGGTAGGGGAGTGTTTTGGGAGTAATTTGGTGGCTGGAGTTGGTCGGTAAAAGCGTCGGTGGCCACTGTTTTGAAACAGCCCAATTTTGGCTCGGTTTTGGCTCGAATTTTGGGTTTAATTCCTTGGATTTGGGGGCTGGAAATTGGTATGGATGTGAAGAGGAGAGAGAGATGAAGAGTTTGCAAGTTGCGGCGTTGGAATTGGCGACTGGATGGCGAAGATATCTCCATCTGAAATCTGATGTTCGTGGAGGAGGAGAGAAAGAAAGAAATCCACTGTGTTTTAAAAAACTAACTTCAAAATATTTACGGTTATGCCACTGGGCTTCCGTAGATCATAAATTTTTCTTTACAACTTTGATTTGAGCCCACTACGTGTCTACAGACTCATCTCGACGTGCTCTATGCAACGCTACAACTAGAATCCTTAGATTCTTTCCTGAACAAAAGTCAACTTTTAAACCCTTTAAAATATTCTCGAGGTAAAATTGTCTTTTACTTGAATAAATTAATAATTAAATATTAATTTAGGATAGGGTTATTAAAGAAGGGCATCCAACCCTTGGTTCCTCAATTGTTACCTTATAGATGAATAGGCTTCTGTCCTTATCAACTATAAGGCCACATAAAACACAAGCATAAATTTCAGTCCATTTTGCACTCAATAATATTGACAAAATAGGATTTTGATGGTGTTGAGGCCCAAAAAACCTCAAGGAAGGTCCATGCATATTTTAGGCCCAATGCATAATTG
The DNA here is from genome assembly GCF_965620075.1 of Prunus avium. Taxonomy (NCBI): domain Eukaryota; kingdom Viridiplantae; phylum Streptophyta; class Magnoliopsida; order Rosales; family Rosaceae; genus Prunus; species Prunus avium. Next base: position 21,408,217 of record NC_142287.1, on the reverse strand, counting down.
TGCTATAGAATAAGCCTAGCTAGGGTACACAGAGCCCCATCAAATATGGCTACAAAGTGCCTATACAAGCTTTGATATTCGCGATATGCCAAGCGATACTAGAATTTGGCATGTAGGGAGGTCATGGTATGGGTTTTCGAATTTCACATGCAAACCGGTAAGGTTTAACAATTTCACATGCCTGAGCTCACTCCGCCCACTGCATCGTCAAGCATTATCTAACACAGCACCAAGGCACTGCAATACAACGTAGCCCGAGCATAAGCATGAAAATAACATGTAATGCCAAGCAATTCCCTTTAGTGTCAAAGCACCTGACAAGCTTAAGTGGTCCCAAGCCACATACATGCATTAGGCTTGCTGAGCGGGTTGTGGTGTGGATGGGTACAAGGGTCCATAAGGTCCATTAAGGTTTCAAAAAGTGGAGGTTTTGGGCTGTTTAGGGGCGTCAAAACCCAAGCTCACGTTCTTGAGCCCAACTACATGGGTAAGCAAAGAGAGAATCCCATCACCTTATTCACTTGAGATCGAACAATCCTTGACCAAAACCCAACTAGGACCTTTAAAACCCAATTTGCTTAGATACATGAGTTACTGGAAGAGATAAAGTCTCTAATGTGTCTTATGTCTGACGTTGACCTTCACCTTATTTACCTATATAAGCTCTCGTAAGAAATGAGGAGACAAAACAAGATGGAGCTTTGCTAGGAATGGAAACTGTTGTAGCTACATGAAAACTTTGGGCCACAAAAGGCTTTGTCCCAATGCATTTGGACTCAGCTAATTTCAAAGGTTTTCACTTAAAAAGGTTGGTTGGGAGAAAGTGAGAAGAAAAGGAATGGGAGACTTGACCAAATTTGGAGGAACCATCTTAGGTTTTGGGGGAATAAGAGGGCTTCCAACGCTTATTAAAAGAGGCATATGTTACCCAGCAAAACCAATGCAAGCATGAGCAACCATATTCTCCCATGGTAGCACCAGATTCAAGCTCTGGTCCTTCCATCTTCTCATTCTCTCTCTCATAAAGGCCTATTCCATATCTGAAAAGCCAAACAGAAATCATGGTTATCACCTTCTTGGTGAGAAAACGCAAACATCACAAGCCCATCCTCTAGCTGCCGGAAACACCAAGAATCTTAAGCCTTAGAGCATCTAAAATGGTCTCCCTAAACCACCTCCTTAGATAAATTTTAGGGAGGAAGTGAGAAAACCCACCTCCAACCATGCTCCCTATCCAACTCCTAAAATAGGAAGACCTATAGGAGCTCTTAAATTTGAGGAGAGAGAAAGGACTCCTAGTGGCTCCCTATAATTAGATGCTTCTTTACTTTAATGCCATTTTAAGTATTTATTTAATGCTAACTATTTATTGGTATTATTTTATATGAAGAGGGAGCATTTATGCTAAACTAAAAAAATAAATAAATAATTTATGATTCCCTAAACTAGGGAGCATGGTTGGAGTTGAAATTTTATAAGGAGTTCCTAAAATAGTTTTCTAGTGTTTTTAGCAAAATTTTAACTAAAAAAATAAGGAGCATGATTGTGGATGCTCTTAATCCTTTCTTTTTGCTCTTTTTGTCTTAGAACACCATGCCAAGCCCTAAACAGTACCCAAATATTTCTACAAGTCACCATTTTAAGATTCAAGCATCAGAGTTAACTTTCTATATTCCAAGAAATCCATTCAAGTTGCTGGAAGTATTCCAAAGTTGCCGGAAGATATAGTCTATCTACAATTCCAAGCTTTTTCCTTTCCAACTCTCTCTCTTGCTAAACTTATGGGCTCTTAGCTCCCACACCACAAGCCTCTCATGCCAAGCCTAGCCGTATCTTGATTCAGCAAAGCAAACTCTCATGCCAAGAAGGTACAACATCAATGCACCATGTCCAACTCTTTTCAGAGCTGCCGGAAGCCCATCCAAACAAGCAGCAGCTGTCGGAACACTTGTTCCACTATGTTTCAGGCAAAGCCTTTTCAGCGCTTGCTCAACTCTATCATCAGGCAATGTCCTTATAGCAGCTGTTATATCCTTCTCATCAAAACTTGCAATGTACTGAGGAGCCATTGAAGATGACCAAAGCACTCCCTTGGGTTTCAACTCTTTCAGGGTGTTTTGGCGCCTGGTGCTGCAAACTCAGATAGGGGTGAAAGAGAGCTCAATCTACCTCTCAACAATCCAATAAGCCCATTGTAGCTCTCAACAAAAAGACCCCAACAGATAGGAATAACATCCCACGAACTCAAGACCAAGGACTAAAATATTGATATTATCAACGAATATGGAAATACAATTAAAGGGTATTTTAGGAATAACGGTGGGGTGGAAAGATGAGTTTTTGTTTTAATTAATTTACATGGTGGATGGGAAGATAAGGTGGGTAGGAAAATAGGACAATGGGTGAAAATTACAGCACTCTTTATTTATTAATCAAGTGAAATCATGTCAAAATAAAGTTAATTAATAGTAAAATATAATCACTTTGGCAATAACACTTTATTTTATAATAATACATGATTGACAAACTGCGTAAAACCAAACTGGATATTTTTTGAAAATACCAAATTGATCAATTGACAAAACATGGCCCATCACTTGACCTTATTATTTTAGCCAACATTTGAACCATTTTCAAATAATTATATGCAATATATCATTCTTCTGTTGAAGAAAGAGTTAATATTAGTTCAATTTGTCTCAAATTTTGTACATTACTATCTTTATTTTACTTCATTATAGTGGGTTATGTATCTTTCCTATTTGTATGAAAGTTTTGTTGCCCTACAAGATAATCGCTAGAAGTGACATATTTTAAGAGTTGTGCTAGCGTTAGTCGCACATGGGTGTGTGACGCTATCACAACTATTAATGAGTGTCAAACTCACTAGTACTGTCGAGTCCACGAACATCAATAAATGCACTAACATCACGTGCTCACATAACGCAGATATTACAATAATAGTTTAGGAAAGTGATAATGTTAAATTCAAATCTTATCGGAAATGTTTAAGAAAAAGAAAAGAAAACTCTCAAAGGGTTGTTATTTTTTCTAATTATAGGGGAAGAACTAGATCAGTGAGTTTTCCTGGACATAAAAATAGAAGGGCTTTTCGAAGGTTTGAACACGATCATACCAATTTGACCATAGTAGGATGATAAGGTTGATAATTGGTTGCCTAATTTGAAAGGATCTATTAGTATAAAACTTGGAAATCAAAGGGCACTACAATACTCGATAAGCCGAGAATGAAATCATAAACAGTACGTATGATGAACCAAAATATCCATCCTAAGATTTAAACCAAATCAAGTTGCACAAAAAATCAAATCATGTTGCACCAAAAAAAAAAAAAAAAAACCCCCTTTAGTGGTTAAATGCTCATCGACCTTGCCTCAAAGTCCTTCAGTACAGAAATTGAAAATGGGGTTATTTGCAGATTTATTCAATAATTAAAAAAAGAAATTCATTTGATATGTCCTTACCAATGTAGGGATATGTGTTGTGAGGCAAATGGCGTGGCATACCGTTTAGCTAGGTATTCTTTCTCTAGTGATGTTTGTTTGGAATGGTTTGAAGAGACCTAATTAATGTTATTCGTGATGTTTTATTAGATGATGCTGTAATTGGGACCGGGCATTAAGTTGTCCTTTTATTTCTTCTTGAGAAATTCCATTCATAATTTAGGAACAATACAATAGAACCTGCACGTAGGAATGCAGCCTCATTAAAACCCTCCCAACGATATTCTGGGGTAGGAAAAAGGGTGCCACACATGCATTAGACTACAAGAGAGTCAAAAAAAACTAAGACCAAACGAAATAACATAGAGCACAACTACAAGCTCAGCAAATAACATCCACCACAACGTAAAACTGTCAAAGAAGAACTTCTATGCTCGCATAGTTCTTTGTAAAATGTCGAGAACGTGTCATGAGCATCAAAAAACAAAACCAGTAGAAGCACCAAACGCCATCTCCCCCAAATCTAGACAAAACCAAGCATAACTACAAGCCCAGCAAAGAGCATTCCACCATAATTTCAAAGAGAAAACTCCTATGCATGAATAGCACTTTGTACATTGCAAACTAGTGAGCGCGCGTTAGAGCATAGCAAACAGAAGCACCAAAAACCAACTCCTTGTCTCTTAATCCAGACCCCTAACTGACAAGACAGGGGGGATCTATTATTTAAAAATTGTGTTTTTCCTTTTATGTAAAACTCTTGTTATTAAAATTGTGTATTTCTTTTTCTGTAAAACTCTTATTCAAACCTTTAGATATAAATAATATATAAAACAAAGCTTTAACAGTAAAGTAAAAATAAAGAAACAAATAAATAAATAAAATAAGTCAAGAGTAAGAAAGCAAGCCTGGTATAGTGAAAACACGTCAAAAACGTTGTCCTAAAGCCTTTGTAGCCTCCCTACGTGCAGGTAATGACGGTCTACAAGACTCCAAGATACAACCCCAATACGTAAGCTCAAGGACCGCTATGAGCACGTTCACAATCGGATAGAATTCTCCAAGCCATAGAACTATTGCCCAAAATAATAATATGGAAAGTAGGGAATATATGAAAGTATGAGAATAGAGAAATCTGATTGTGGTGTGTTCAAATGTGAAGGAGGAGTGGCCTTGCATCCAACACTCATAACCTCTAGATACATTAAACTAGAAAAATTAAGGCAATGAATAGAAAATAAAATTTGAAAATTTAAACAATTATAACTCCCATAATAAATAAAAGAAAACAGCTAAAATATTAAAACAAAATCAAAACGTTCAATTTTAAAAACCTTTCAAATAATAACAGGATCAAGAGTGGCCTCTTAGTAAGACGAACTTCCAACAAAAGATCATCAGAGTAGGAACATTTATCCGATACCAAGGCCACAAACTTTCCAACGAACACATTAAGGAGACTTGGGAGACCCCTTTAGGCTAGTCTCCATCGCCTTATCAGCATAAGCTTCGAGGGATATACTACGTTCACTAGAAGAATCCATGAGCACAAGTTTGCACTCGAAGGAGTGCTCAAAATCATCAAGGGCTCTGTCATCCCTAGTCCCTAACACAGAGAAATCAAGCGAAACTGCAGATATGGGGACAAAGATACCCCACATCCCTAGCTGCCGAGAGTCTGGCCCAAACTTGGGAAGAGGAAAGGCAAAACCAGAGAACCAAAATCGCCATAGATCCATACAACCCAAGGAGAAACCCAGACGCCAACCTCTACTAGACCCCTTGTCTGCACTGCCAACATCTTGTAACACCGGCCCAATTACGATGACTAAAGACGTTTTTTTGTAGTGGATATTGTAATTAGGACTAGATGTTACGTCATCCTTATGTTTCTTCGTTGATTCATTAAATAATTTATCATCCGTTGAGTTTTCTAAACATGTCCTAATGACTATCTAGTTAGGAAGACAAGTGAAGTCAACCTTGGAATAAAATTTAATAAAATTTTAGCCACCATCTCAAACCACCATTGTGCATAACATAGGATTGGACTACTGATTTCGGAGGTCATGTTCAAAAATAAAAGTTGTCCCCCTATTGATTTCGGTGCTTTTTTACAAAAATAAAAATAAGAAGTTCCACATTTAGATGTTAAACTAGTTAATTTAAGTTATAGCGGTCCACTATATGAAAAATGCGCAAACTATTTTAGGGAGAAACTCAAAAAGCATTAATCGAACACCCAAAAGCCCTTTATTGCTTATGTAATTGTTGGGCTAAAAGGTTTTATAAGAGACCTCAATTTTTTTGGGGCCTTGTGCAGTCGGATAGCCTTCTATTACACTCCACTCATTAACTAACATGAACATGTAATGTTCTTTGTACTGTATTTATGTTATCATACACAAACTTTATTGCTAGACTGTGAATTTGGGCTACCACATTCAAACAATAATCAAACTCATCAATTGTCTAGATTCTCAATATGAATAGATAACTTTTTTCTTAATATTGATCAATTTGTGTTTCCCTATTTTCAGTCGAGGTGGTTGATTGAAGGAACTTTTGGTCTTTCTTCTTCAAGATGCATAGGTATGCCACCACCAAGCCACCGAATGCCTTATATGAAAAGGTTGGATGGATGTGTTGTGCTTTTGACTTCTGAGCAAACGATTGATCAACCAAGCAAGGAACCTCATCTTGCCATAGGTTATTTCACTTCCTTGAGAAAATGATTATTCTGAAAAGCCGCCAAAAAATTATCTTGAGAAAATGATTATTCTGAAAAACTATTTTTCATACTTAGTCAATATTTTTACATAAAACATTTTTTCATGTATGATATGAAAAAATGAAGGGACCTAAGGTTTGTTTTAGTTTGTGAAATTTTGATTTTTTCTTTCTATTGGGTTTAATGGGGGGAAAAGCTTTAAAGATATTTGCTAAATCGCTACTATTTGTCTATCTCTTGCAATTTTTCTTGCTCAGAATGTATTTTTCCATCCCTTTGTTGAGGACAATTATGATTGAGCAATATAATTCTTGACATATGTGATATATATATATACTATTTTTCATATGTATTGTGAGTTCGAATTTTTTATTCTTTATAATTTGTAAGAGGCCCCCACACACATGAAATCCTGGCTTCGCCACTGTCTAGCAGAATATCATGACCTGTGGCCTCTGGAATTCTAGACCTCTAGGGCTCGTTTGGTACACGGGATTGACTTGGTCTGGCTTGGACTAAATTTAGTACCATGTTTGTTTTATCTAATCCTAGTCTTAGATGAGATTGCTAATACCGGGCCCACCAAAAACACCTCCTTAGGAGGGGACTACTAATCCCATGTGGAAGGGGAGGATTAGCTAGTCCAAATGCTCACCAATGTATAAAATGCATATATTATATTGTAAAATTAATAACATATATTATTATTATTAAACTTACTTACACATATACTATAATGTACATATATACATGTATATACACATAAATATATAATATATGTATATATGTACATATATGCGTATATATATACATACACATATAATATATATATATATATAATATACATATACATATATATGTGTATATATATATATATGTATAATGTATGTATATATATATAATATATATATATATTATAAAATACATATATATATATGTATAATGTATGTTTATATATATAATATACATATATACATGGGTATAATATAATATATATATATATATGTATTTTATAATATATATATACATGTATATACATGTATGTGTACATATATATATATACATACATATGTTTATATTATTTATAATATACATATGTACATGTATATACACATACATGTCACATATATTATAAAATACATATGTACACATACATAATATATGTATTTATACATATATACATATACATAGATAGTTTTGAAAAAATAAAAAAAAATCTAGTCCTAGTCCAAGCGTACACCAAACGCAGGATAAGTGTTATCCAACTTAGACCAAGCCAACACAGTCCCTAAGTATAGTTCATGCCAAGACAGTCCTGTGTACCAAACGAGCCCCTAGAGTTCTAGACTTGGCTGATGGAAGGCCACATCCTTGGCCTATGAGGGGCCACATACTTGGCGGATTTGGTCTATAGGTGGACCTCTCCTTGGTGGATTGGAGGTCTCCGACTTTGCACTTTCACTTTGGCGAATTTGGGGAAATTTGACCATCCCCAATCCCCAAACAATTTGATAATGAAACATATCGTTGAAGGAAAATGTTGTCCGAGTTTTGATGATAGAATACATATATTGTGCAATTTCCTAAAGACAAAATTTTCATTTGCTCTTGTGCTTACAATTTACAAAGAGTAAAATTGCAAGACTGCAACTTACAGTTTACAATCGATAATCTTAAGTTTAAACACTTCAACTTTGACCTTCGTGGTACCAACTACACATTTTTAATGTTGGTGATAGGGGAAGGGACTTGTGGATTGCAGTTGTGAGCATAGGCCGATCCACATTTGGATTGGAGTGGGCTCCAGCCCAGTGTTGATTTTAGAGACTAGGCTTAATAGTATGAGCCCAATCTAGATAAATCAAATATTAGCCCACTTCTCTATGTAGAAATAAACCCACCTCTTTGTAAACCAAATATACTCTTAACCGTTGGATTGACTTTGGAGCTTGTGTGATACAACTTTCAAGAGCCATCAACGAACCATACTCAAGCAGGGCTTTGACAGCTTCCTTGGGCTTGTAGCTGTCAATTTTACTTCGCAAACACACACACACTCTCTCTCTCTCTCTCTTACTTCTCTTTCTCTTTCTCTTCTTTTTCTTCTCTCTTTCTTTCCTTCTTTATTTTCTATGTTTCTTTTTTTTTTCTCCCTGCGTTTCTATCTTTTTCTACATTTATTTGTTTGTCTACGCATTGATGGTGCTAAGAACCACCATCGTTCGAACCAAGATCTTAAATATCGATTGTTGGCACTAAATCTTGAATAGATAGAGATGAGTGCAACTTACAGGTGGGATGGACGATCAAGAGATCGATTGGGTGTTGGATGCCGATTCTTCCTGTCCTTGGATGCTGATCCTGAATAGAAGATAAGCGAAGCTCGTGAGGTCTATGGAACCGGTGCGGAACCAGCCTAAGACCCTCCGATGCTCAAGTAAGATTGTTTTTAAGAGCTCTTGCTGTTGACCATATAGAAGTATAAAAGTCAAGCTGAAAAGTCTTACCCCTGTATTGTAGTGGGAGGGGCATACTTATAGAGGGCATTTAGTATGCTCTTAGCGCTCATTTTCGATGTGGGACTCGTGGGAGGGCCCTATGAGGTTGACACGAGTCCTTAGATATTTCAGGCGGGTGCTTCGAGGTTGATTCTGCAGAATCGGTAGGGGATACCGATTGTAGGCTGTGTTGGGCCCTGTAATGATCTTTTGCTGCTTTGAGACAATATCATCAGTAGCCTATGCCGATTGTCCGAGGCCTTGGGTGCTTGGGCGAGTTTATGAGATCCACGTGTCGTTGTACGAGTGGAGGGTCAGATATGGTACAAACATCGATAGTTTCGGAAATATCAATGGTTCAAAAACACGGAAGTATCGGGAAAATATCGATATCGATAAAAATTGAATAAAAACCACGGAAATTGTGATAAATACATGGAAATTTTTAATGAAACTTTAGAAGAAGTTTATTTAGTCAATCATCTATTATTTTGACACAAAAAATTGGAAGGAAATGCATTGCATAGTGGGTTTGAGTGATTTAAGTTGATTATATTGCAAGCTGACAAACTCTGTGACTTAGAAAATCTAGAGTAATTAATGAAAGAGAATTAAACACCCCCTAGTAATTTATTTATCATTTTTTAGTACAATATTTTACATGGTAAGATACATGAGTAACCTTATTTCACATTATTCACTGGACATGGTACACATTCTTATATTTATTATTTATCAAAAATTAAAAATAATTAAAGATGTAAACCAACTTGATTTTTCATGAAAATTAGGCACTTTACCATGCTTAATGTTGGCACTAAAACTGAACAAATAGAGATGAGTGCAACTTACAAGTGATGTGGACGATCCAGAGATCGATTGAGCGCTTTGATGCAGATTCTTCCTGTCCTGGAATGCCGATTCTGAACCAAAGAAAGTTGAGGCCCGTGAGGTCTATGGAACCGGTGTGGAGCTAGCCTAAGACCCTCCGATGCCGAAGTAAGTTTATTTCTAAGAGCTTTTCCTACTAACAATGTATTTAGCATAAAAGTCAAGCTGAAAAGTCTTACCCCTTGTATTGTAGTGAAGTGGCCTATTTATAGAGGGCATTTGGTATGCTCTTAGTGCTTAATTTCGATGTGGGACTCGTGGGAAGGTCCTACGAAGTTGACACGAGTCTTTGGATATTTAGGGCGGGGCCTTCGAGGTTTTGGTAGCTGATTGTGGACTCTGCCTAGGAGCCATCGGTAGCTGATGCCGATTGGTCGTTGTCTTGGGCGATTGGGAGAGCTAACCATTCCACGTGTCACCGTATAAGTGGAGGGTCAGATATGGTACAAACACTTAAAAAATAATAGTGAAGATTGAAAATTAACTAAGAACATAAATAAATTTATCCAAGGAAGAATTAAATAGTATATAAAGAAAATAATTATAGAGATTTAAGTAAAAAAGCAACAATTTGAAGGGAAATTTAGTATGTAAGTACTTATAATGAATAATAAAATAATCAATAACATTAAATGGATTAAAGATTCATTCTCATGTGAAAATTTGATTCTTGCAAAAAGAATTCAAAACAAAAAAATATAAATATAAATATTTTAGAGAGGAGTAAAATGAGAGAGGTTCAAATTCCCTTTGTGTTTTTTTTCTCCCTTTTTTACCTTTTTTTTTTTCCTTCTTTTTCCTTTTTTTTTTTCCTTTGCATCGATATTTTCGATATTTTGACAAAATATTGCTGAAGTGAGAGCGAAATTATCAACATCGATATTTTCCGATATTTTCGTCGATATTTTCGATATTTATACGATATGTACATGGATATGTTCCGAAATATCCGTAATTCGAAATATCCGAAATATCCTCGATATTTCGTCGATATTATCAATATTTCATACTATGGTTCGAACAACTGCTATAATAGATCTTCCCAAAACAAATTTAGCCTACTCCTATAAAAATTACTGGGTCAGTTATTGGTTGTGAGGATAGGTGTGTGGGTTTCTTTTTTCTTAAATTTAATGGGTTAGTGCAACTTTTTTTAACAGTGAATTAGATGGAATGTAAGGAAATTTGAGAGTGACAATTACTTAATAGTTCAAGTTCCAACTATTGTAAAAACAAATCAAGGAGCAAATTGAAAGTTTACTACAAGTTCATGGGGATTTTGGCGGATTAATTACTCTAGGAAAAATATCTGACTACTGAAATTATATAGATGATACCTCTCCCAACTCTTTGGATAATGTTAAATCCAAAACCCTCATTTTAGCTTAATGTTAGTTGAAGGGAGAAGAGAGGCTTAGAGAATAGTTGATTTACTATTTAGGACAATATTCTTTATGTGCAATAGAAAGCTTTTGAAAGAGTAACATGATAATTTTATTTTATTGATTGAGATAAGAAAGGTACAAGGCTTTAGAGTTGGTTGGATACAAGAGTTGGCTAATGGGAGGAGTTAGGCAGCTGTAGATTTCAGCTTTCCTTGATTTAATACATATGGGCTGCTAAGGCCATCCCCAATGGTTGGGGCTCTAAAAAGGGTTTATAGAGCCCCATTTAGAGCCCCGATGGAATCTTTGGGGCTCTAAAGGAATCTCTCTCACAATGGGAGGCCCTATATTCATGGCGGGCTCTATATTTTTTTATGATGTAATTTGATTTATGTGGTGTTTTTTTTTTTTGGTTAACTATTTTACTTTAATGTTTGTTCATGTTATGTTAGTTTTTTTTGTGTGAACATTTCAACCAAAAAAAAAAATCAAAATTTGGACAAGATTTGGAAATCAACATTTTATTTCATAGATACGATACAACATGGTTAAATTAAAATAAGATGCACAACATTAATTTTATATTTAAATTTTGTGTTTAGAATTCAATAACTAAATTGAAATGTTCTTGAATTCAATCATTTCATTAAGTCAAACAAACTAAAACGTTTTTAAAATAATAAAACAAAGTACAATGGAATTTAAATAATAAAACATTTTAAAAATAACTAAATTGCATGCATGGAAATATGGCCGTTGCCTTTGAAAAAGTGGTATGACAAAATAATAAAAAATGGCAATTAGGCTTTGTACAATCGCAAGGCAAGTGAGAGACTTGCAAAATGTGGGCTGCAGCTTTTTTCCTTGCGGGACCCACTCGGTTTCAAGGACTTCAACCAAGCACATACATTTAGCTACTATTCCGATTGGGCTTTAAGTTTTAGAGCCCCAAATTTGCACCATTGGGGATGCCTTTTTAAAGAGAATTTGTATATATAGGAGCCTTGTGGTGGTTGAGCCCCAAATAAAGCCCCCATTGGGGATGGCCTAATAGCTTATATATATAGGAGTGCTATGTCGGCAGCTTGCTTTGGAGAAGTCGGTTGCTCATGCAATTGACTTTTCCAAAGCTGTTTTTAGCCATAATTTTTCTCATTATTCTAGACTTCTCTAGTTATAGTACATGGATATTTCTAACTTGTCTACTTTCTCTCAATCTTTCTAGATTTTTCTAGATTATTCAAGATTTTTCTTTATATATAGTACAAGTGTGCATTACTTTTTAACCCTTAAAGTTAGAAAAGTCAGCTACTGCCAATTAAGGGAAAACTCTATGTTGGCTTTGGAACTCTGGTTCATTCCCCATACGGGCAGGTTGTGGTAAAAAAGAATTGGAAATGAACAGGAGTATGAGTCTGCAGAAAAGTTTAGTTAGTTTCTGTGCAGGTTGTTTAAACTTTAAGGGCTCGTTTGGTACACAGGATTGGCTTGGACTGACTTGGACTAAATTTAGTACCATGTTTGTTTTATCTAATCCTAGTCTTAGATGAGATTGCTAATACCGAGCCCACCAAAAACACCTCCTTAGGAGGGGACAACTAATCCCATGTGGAAAGGGAGGATTAGCTAGTCCCAATGCTCACCAATGTATAAAATGCATATATTATATTGTAAAATTAATAACATATATTATTATTATTAAACTTACTTACACATATACTATAATGTACATATATACATGTATATACACATAAATATATCATATATGTATATATGTATATATATACATACACATATACACATATATACATATATAATATATATAATATACATATACATATATGCATGTATATTATTATTATAATATACCCATATACACATATACATATTAATATTATAATAATAGCATACGTGTATATATGTAATATATATTATAATACATATATATACGTATATATACATATATGTGTATATATATTTACTACAAGGAAAATCCCTTTTAGCGACGAAACCAGTTGGTCGCTATTACATGCTATTTCGTCGCCAACGATAAATAGCGACGAATATTTTTGGTCGCCAAGGTCGTCGCTGAAAGCTCGTGGCTAAAAGTACCATGCGACGAAACAGAATTTCGTCGCTAAAATAACTTAGCGACCAAAACACGTCGTCGCCAATTAGCTCCAAGTTGGTCGCCTATAGAGAGGGAGTTGCCGCCAAAAAACCAAAAATTCCCGCGAAATGGAATTATTTAGCGACGAAATATATGTTTGGTCGCCAAAGATGGGAGTTTATTTGTGGAATATGTTAGTGGGTTTACTGAATGGGCGACGAACAGATTGGTCGCTAAAAACTGCTGTCAGATTGAGCGACGAAAAGAAATTCATTGCCAAAAGTGTATAGATTTTTTTTTTTTTTGAAATAAAAATTTGTGTCAAGCTTTGTAACAGAATATTATTTAGTCCATAAAGTTTCTGAAAAACACTAAATAGATGAAATTAATAAAAATCGCATAATTACTGTTCAGAAGATACTAGTTTAAGCATACATCAATGTAGCTAGATACAAAAAACCCCAAGGTATGCTAAAGATACAAAAACCATCAAGTAGCTAGATATAGAAACCCTCTAGAACCCCCCAAGGTATGCTACATATAAAAACCATCAAGTATGTAGATGTACACACAACCTAATGAATATTTACAATATCATCAAGATCATCATAAACATTACGTGAACCACCACTATTACCTTGATCACCATCACAAGAAGAATCACCAGTATGCTGGGATGGAACATCTAAATGTGAGGGTACAGGACCGCATCCACTCAATGACATTCAAAAGTTTACCCACTGTGCCAGCTCACAAACTATGCCTTTCAACTCACCAACTGTGCCTTGAAGTTCCTCAACCTTTTTCTCTGTAGCAAAAGAGGAGGCAACTCGACCACTATGCGAACTCTCCACTCGGAGACTAGAACCCAAGCCTCGAATCCTCTTGCCCTTTGCAACCCCAAGTTCTGCAGTCATGATCTCTAACTGTTGTGGGATAGGGAGTGCGATTTGATCTAGTGGAGTTCCTAAACTCTTTGCCACTTGTTGCTTGGCCTTCTTATACTCTTCATACATCTTCTACAAAAAGAAGCAAAATAAAGATATGTCAATATTAGAAATGCATAAAAAGAATGAAGTGAATGGGATGCTAGTACCACCAATGGCGTTCATAAATCAGCAGTGCCAATTATCCAAATCAGTCACAAACAAAAATAAAATCAACTTGAAGCAAATAATAAAAGGAAAATGCACATAAAAAATGGAATATATCTCTTTGGATATACAGATTGCAGAAAGTTTGAAAATACTCACAGGTCTTATAAGATCCTTTTTCTGCATCTCCCCAAAGCACAATACAAACAAGAAACTTCGAAAAACAGGGATTATAAATATTTGCCCAGCAACATGGCCCCTTTATAATTGGGCCTAAATTTGAACTTCTAAGAGCACAACGGGTTATTAGAGCTGAATTTGTTTAATTGGAGTTTGGAATTGGGCCTCCAAAGAGGAAGAGAAGTACAACTGCAGGCAGCTCAGTTTCAAAACAATCTTAGCATGCACGTTATTTTGGTCATCAATATATAAGATCATGGAAAATTTAGAAAACTTACACATATCTTCTTTGTATTTCTAATTAATTAGTTCTATTTGCAATGGATAAAGTCTTTATATGATGCTAAAACCAAGGTACACAATTAGCATCTAAAATAATGGGTCGTCAAAAACTTGCATGACCAGTCGGCTGATTTTGTTTTTGATTGCAGATTATAAACTAAAAAGCCATGAAGAGTACATGCATGTCACATATATATGCAAGTCAATAGTTAATTGTCAGCAGGTTTATGTATTCCTTACCCCTTTAATTTCAGCAGCCTCATTGATCGACAGGCTCTTATCCTTACACATACACATGTTGTTCCAGTAGCTAATGTATGTAGGATTTTCACCCTTCTACATTTTCCCAACAAAAAGAAAATGAGAAATACTTGAAATTATTACAATATAATAAATAAATAAAGATTTCAAGTGGCCTAAAATTATAAACCTCTTTAACACCATCCATGTGTTTTAGGAAAGAATGTGACCCCATGTATATATGATCAAACTTCTTTTTTCTTTTTTTTTCTCTGTTCTCAGCATTGGCCTTGCAACATTTCTGTTTTGATTATATACATGAATTGTTAATTTTTTTTTTCTTTTTCTATTTGATACTTAGAATAAGTTCCCAATCAAAAAATGAAAACTGCAAATGTTATGAGACATTAAATACCTGATATTACTCATTTGTGTACAACGTATCAACCAAATAATGTCACTCTTCTAGAGTCCTTCGCGTACCAAACATCTTTTCAGGGGGAGGTGTTGCTCGTGCAAGTTAGGATCCGTTAAGTCCACATCAAACATGAACTAATATCAATTAACCATAAACAAAACAAGTATTAGTTATAATTTTTCAATGCAAATAGAAACATTGACTCACCCTTGTATATATTGCCACAAGCTTTTTATTTGCAAGTCCTTGAATTATGAATTAAGTTGCACATACTACAAAGCAGTATTAGATAAGATTACCTGCAATCCCAATGCCATATCTTTCTTAGACTCCAAGCTCACTTTTTTCATCCCTAAAACATTCAATGGAGCTTTATTGCGAGTGATTAACCCAATCTCAGAGACGAACAGTTTCTAAGCCTCAATAGTTGCCACCAATTTCTGGGATGGATCCATCCGTATTGGAAACAAACTCTTCCTCTTTTTAACAACATCACAAGTGCCAGCTCCCACAGTTCGGCAACGAGTGTTCTTCCCCTGTGAAGAAGTCTGAGTATGCGTTCCCTCATCTAGAAGACAAAAATCAAAAAATCAGTAACTAGAGTGCACAAAATAAATATATAAAAATTAAGAGCACAAAATATTGTATCAGTTACCCCGTTGGCGAGAACCCCCTCCCGAGGCTGATAAAGTACCTTGTTGTGGATGAGTTGATTGTTGTTGTGGCAGCTGACATGGTTGCTCAAGTGGCTGTGGTGGCAGTAGAGTTGAAGTTTTTCTTCTTCTTATTGTTATTGTTGCTTAAGGTAGTAGCCCTCTTAAGTGTCATTCTGCACATTTACAAACACATAAACAAAGAGAGAATACATCAACATGCTACTAGATCATTCCCTGAAAAAAAAAAAAAAAACCCAAATGATTGAACATCATACTTCGGCTGTTATGACATCGATTCTCATCACAAACATGCTTGAGATAGAGGAATTATTCATCAAAAAATGATTGAACATCTCTAACACACCTTGTCTCCGTCTCCTTATACCTCATATAATGGGCCTTGTCCAATTCAATCGGTGATGACTTGAAGCAGTTTCAAAATTTCATAACATGATTAGAAAAAACACTTATATAGATACAAGCAAATAACTCTTTCACAGATTGACAAGCTAATAACTCTAGATTGACAAGCTAATAACTCTTTCACAGGAAAATTATAAAAAGAGAGATTCCACATTAAATATGTTTTTTAAGGGTAAGTATCATGGTAACAATTTTTTTTTTTTTATACAATTCTTTCCACATTACTTTGCACAACTTAGCTAAACCCATGAAACCAGTAAAAAAAGAAATGAAGGCAGGCGCAAGAATCGTAGCTATTCATACCTCTTAAGCAAATATAGCCTCTTAAGAAAGTATTTCAAACAACCTATTGCAAACAAAAGTTATAAAATAAAAATAAAATAAAATAAAACAGTTAGACATAATAAACCCATGACACAAGTCAGAAAAAAAAGAAGCCAGAAGCCAGATTTTTAGCTATCCATACCTCTTAAGCAAATATAGCCTCTTAAGCAAGTAATTCAAACACCCTATCGTAAAAAAGAAGAATAAAAAACACAAATCTGTTAGACACTATATTT
This sequence comes from Prunus avium, assembly GCF_965620075.1. Classification (NCBI taxonomy): domain Eukaryota; kingdom Viridiplantae; phylum Streptophyta; class Magnoliopsida; order Rosales; family Rosaceae; genus Prunus; species Prunus avium. The sequence continues at coordinate 21,391,285 of NC_142287.1, read as the reverse complement.
TTGGAGGGCTTGAGTCCAAATTAGTATTCAAACTCAAAATAGTATGCCTTCGCCCTCTAAGTTTCACTACTCATCATTAAACAAAAACATTATTTTTCTGAGTTAACTCAAAATAGTAACATAATAAGACATCACAGGAAGCACCAAATATCCAAGATAAAAGCCTAAACAGAAAACCAAATGGTTCAAAGGAATATTGTAGTCAACACATCCACTTTATACAGTTATAACATGTACAATGAATAAAATCAGGCTTAAGGTCACATGTCTCTCGTGTAGTATATGAATGATCTGAAACTAGTAATTAGGCTCTTCATCTCAATTCCAAAATAAATTATTATTCTTTACAGTTTTTAATTATATATGCCCTAAATGATGACAAAAACCATTTCAAAATTAACAAAAATGTACCCTTGAAGCTAATTGAATTACCTTGCATAAAATTCAAGCAACCAGTGATCATCACATAAAGCCAAAATGGTTCGTTAAAAAAGAAAAAAAAAAAAAAAAAGGTGGCTGGAAGTGCTTGAAAAGGATTTCCAAAACAATCAAACCAGAATTGAAGGATGATACTCCATCAGTTAAATTCTATCATCCAATTAAGTGGTACTACACTCAGACACCAATGCTATAAGGGAAAGAAAAATAATTGCTAAACTGACGAGTTAATCTATGGGACCATGACCCTGCAGCTAGCTTATATATAAATATAGAGACAACTCTACAGCTAGCTTATATCTAAACTATAAAGAGAACTCAATAAGCTACATTGGCAATAATAATAACAACAACAAAACCATAAGCTCACAGACAAAGGCAAAGAAACCTTGAAACGAACACACACCCACATGACCAACTTCCAACTTCTAACTTTTTACTTAAATTATATAAATGAATTGTTATATTCTTTCTTCCCACGGATAGTAAAGAAATTCAGATTTAATCCAGAAGTATCAAGCAAACATTCATGACTTGGAAAAGAATCAATCAGACTCAAAGCATTAAAACATAAAAAATGAAATAAATAATGGGTACGTGTGCAAGTGAATCATCTCAAATTTGACTCAGAACCCACATCAAATGGAAAACAGGGCATTCATATCAGACACAAAACCCTACTCAAATTTGACACAGAACCCACAATAACTACTTGAAAAAGGAAAAGTCATTTTATTCAGAATACTTGGACAATTGAATGTTCAAGCATTTAAGATATCAAAAAGGAAAAATCAAGCACTGAAATCAGGTCCGATTTAAATTCCTGGGTATCTATTTCTGATTTTCCTTGGTTATTTTCTCAGCAACCAAATGAAATCTACAACTGAAAATCAGAGCTCAAAAGAAAATGAAGGTAAGCGAGACAAGGTAGACTCACCAGAAGCTTGCCGCTGAAACACATAGTGAGGAGGATTTCGGAGATGGAGTTTTCAGATGGCCGTCGATTTCTGACACTGGTATGGAAAGGCGTGCGAGATGGAGGATCTCTTTGCCGACGTCGGTGGAGGATTGCTCTGTCGACGTCGGTGGAGGATTGCTTTGCCAATGTCAGAGCAGCGGAGAGTGGGTCTGAGAGGAAATAACGAGTTGGGAATTACTTATTTTTTATTTTTGTATTTGTACTCTCTAGATTGGCCCCAAAAACTATTTGGTCGCCCTTAAGATAACATATATAAAACTAAGTCGTTTTATGGCTTAAATTTTCCAAGCACGATGGTCTGCGACGAAAAACAAGTGGTCGCCGACCCCACAAAATTTTTAAGTGCGAATTCTAATTTAGCGACAAAACATTGAACCTCAGCGACCAAATATTTTCGTCGCCAAAACTTTTAGAGTTTCGCGCGAACACAATTCAGAAATTCGCGACCAAATATATATTTGGTCGCCATGACCTAGTCTAGCCACCAAAATCTTTCGTCGCCCTTTCAAAGAAATTAGTCTCTATTTAGTTGACTCAAGTCATCACGGATGTCTAAATATCACGAACCTTTTGGCGACCAATTGGAATCGTTTCGTCGCTGATACCCCTTTTTGGCCACCAAAATATGGTTCGTCGCTAAATATTTCGTCGCAAAAAAGGTTTTTCCTTGTAGTTATAACCATGTATGTATTATAGTATACATATACACACATATATACACATATACATTATATATGTATTATATATATTGTAATATACATACATACATGTCACATATATTATAAAATACATATGTACACATACATAATACATGTATTTATACATATACATAGATAGTTTTGAAAAAAAAAAAAAAAAATCTAGTCCTAGTCCAAGCGTACACCAAACACAGGATAAGTGTTATCCAACTTAGACAAAACCAAGCCAAGACAGTCCGTAAGCATAGTCCATGCCAAGACAGTCCTGTGTACCAAACGAGCCCTAAGTTCTCCAGCCCCTATAGCTATCCAAGCCAGGGCAGCAGCTGCTACACATTGTTTGAGTCATCTTTTTTTTAGTATCAATTGACATTGATTAGAATATTTTTTGTAAGAGTATTGGATCACTAAGAGCTAGAGGCCATGCCATGGCCTGCTGTGGCAACATCAGGGAACATTGAAGCCATTTGCTGCATTTCAAATTCCAAACTAGCATCTGTTAAGCCAGAAGAGTGAGCATTGGAGACTTCTCCACTGTCACTATACCAATTGGAGACCGGCTCCGATGGAGGGATGGAATTGGACAGCTTCGAAAAGTCTTCAGGCATGGAATTAAGGTGACCATCAATGGAGCTTGTAGACTTCAACCACTGGCCATAACCGTCCAACACATGCTTCTCTTCAAATGAACCCAAAAGCTCAGTAGCGCTCCTTGAGTTATTTCCACCACTGCAAGCTTCTTGTAAGAATTCGTCCAACAAACTGATATTGCAATGAGTCTCATCGGTGGCTGCTAGTGTTATCGCATCCCTCAAGCTTGCATTGTTATCAATGGAAATCTTAAGTTGTGTTTGGGACACTTGGTTTGAAGAGAGCTCCGACTGGACTGAATAAACTGGGCCGGTAGGTGACACCAAACTGTCGGAGAAATCGAACTGAGAAAGGGAAAGTGGCGGGAAAGAGTGGTTAAAAGTCCTGGGGAACTCAAAGCAGGCAATGTCAGACATCGAGTTGGTGCTTGTCATCTGAAAGGAGGCCATATCAGGCATTGAGTCGGAGCCTGTCAATTGAAATGAGGCAATGTCAGGCATTGAGCTGGTACGGAACATGGAAGTATTTCTTTCCGGGTTTGGGGAGAGTGGTGGGGAGAATCCTATGGAGTCCCGGAACATTTTGTGGCGCAACGGGGCTCCGAGGATTGGAGCTGGACGGTGGAAGGTGAAGGAGGGTGTGGAGGAGGAGAAGGAGGAAGAGGAGGGGGAGTTTATGGGATCAAAATGAGGGAAGGGAGTGAGAGCAGTGGGCTTGGGCCGGTGTGGGGAGGAGAGGGGAGAGAGAGATGGTGGAGTGGGGGAGAGTGGGGGCAAATGATGGGCTTGGGTTTGGCTTTGGGTATGGAAGGAAAAAGTTGGGGTTGAGCCATCGGTGATGGGTTGGAAAGGGTTTTGGATTATGGTTGTGAGTGGGGTAAGACTTGGGATTGTTTGGGAATGGAAATGGGATTGTTGGGATTGTTTAATGTCATGGGGATATAGCGGTAGGCCTTGCCGTTTCCTCCTCTTCACCCTTGTGTTCCAGTGGTTCTTTATTTCGTTGTCTGTTCGCCCAGGTAACTAAACGAAAAAAGAAAACGCAAACCTAAAATTAGAACCAAACCCCAACATTTCTTCTTCTTTTTTTTTTCTTTTTTTTTTTTGCTAAAACAAAAACATGGGGAGCACAAAACATCAGAGACCCAGAAATGAGATGAGGAAATTATTATGAAAATGAAAATTAATTTTGGTTACCTGAGAAGCCATGCGAGCCCATTTGTTGCCATACTTTGCGTGCAGCTCAAGAATGAGCCTCTGTTCCTCAAGAGAGAATGAGCCCTTCTTCAAGTTGGGACGGAGATGATTGGCCCAGCGAAGCCTGCCGCTCTTGCCACACCGATTGAGGCCAGAGTTCCTCTGCACCTCGTTCCAATTGCCCTCTCCGTGTTTCCTCACATACTCCATTAAAATCTGGTCCTCCGCCGCCGTCCACGGACCTTTCTTTAGACAGTCGTTGCCCTCCACCACGTACCCACCTCCTCCTCCGCTGCCGCTCGATCCCAGCGGAAACATTCCCTGGCTGGGTAGCACCGAAACGCTGCCGTTGTTGGGTGTCATTGCCACAAATAATTAAGAGACCCACGACAGATTCTGGTTGGCCCAGGAGGTCAATATCACACCCAGACAGACATACTTTATATAATATCACAATTTCTTTTGTGCTGCACTTTTTTATGGCGACCCCTCTATCCTTCTTTTCATTTCTTTTTTTTTTTTAATTTAAAACCTTTTCTTCTGGGTAATGGGTTTCTAAATTCTATGGTTTTTTGGATAGTGGTATGGGGTTGGGAAAAAAGATCCCTCTCTCCTCCTTTTGAATTAAAACTCTGTTTTTTGCGCTACTGCAAACCTTTTTCTGGGTTTGGAGTATGAGGAGAAAGAGAGGGGCAAAAAGTGAGGAGGTGGGTGGTGGTGTTGGGGGGAGGAAGCTAAGCCCTCAAGACCTCAAAACAAGATCAGAAATCAGAAAATAAAAGAAATTTTTGTTGTTGTTGTTTGTGTTGTGGTTGATGAGGGGGCAATGGCAAACCTTAAGATATATGTATAAACTGGGAAGGGGGATGAGGCGTGCTACATGTAATTTGTGAGACTCCAATCTGTACCATATTTTAGGCACTTCTCATTTTGGCAAAATTGGTTTTCCCAAGTTTTATTTTTATTTTTTTGTATAACATTGCACCAATGTTAGCTAGCTGGTGTGTTGTGCTCTCTTTGCATTTGTGAGTTGATTACTGCGGTAAAAAGGGTAAAAAAACAGATGGGTTTAAATGATTATACAAAAGAGAATGTGATGAACCAAAATATCCATCGTCAGATACAAAAATGTCAAAACCCACTCATAAGATAATGTAGGATTTAAACCAAATCATGGTTGCCAAAAAAACAACCCTTTAGAGTCCTACTACCCACCTTTCACATTTCAAACAACCCTTTGCATGAAGAATACTACCATCTCGCATACTACTATACCCATAAATCTTTGTTTGAAATTGTTGTTTTGGTTGGCAAAGAGATTGCAAAATCACCATCTTGCATTTTTGTTACTAAATTTTCTATTAAAAAAAAAAAAAAAATCCCGCGTATAGTCGTGCGGCTATAATCATTTTTATATATAAAAAAGGGTTATTCGTAGCAATGGTCCCTCAACTATACCCGTAGTTACACTTTGGTCCCTCTATTCAATTATTAGTTGCGGGGGTCACTCAACTAGGTGCTATGTTGCACCAGTAGTCCCTCCGTCTAACTCTGCTAAATTTTCTGTCAAAAGTGAGGGTAAGTTTGGAAATTCATCCACAACCCCTCCCTCTCCTCCACAACAATCCCTTTCTCTCTCTCTTTCTCTCTCTGAGCGAACTTAAAATTTGCAGCCCCATTGGTGTAGAACAAAAGAAACCCTCTGCACCCCTAGCGGCTAGGCGGGCTAAATTCACGATTAGCAGCTGTGGAAGCAACTGTGTGAGCCCACCATCTGAGATTGTCTTTCATGTCAATTTCATTGCCCAACGCAGGAAACCTCCAATTCATCAATGGCTTCTCTCTCTTTCTTTGATCCCTCACCTTCCAAGCTTCAGAAAGGTAAGGCCTTGGAATTGTAGACTCGTCAAAGACCTCATCTTGGCCGTCCTTCTTCCCCAATCTTTGCAGCCCAGGAATGATCGAAGCCAAGTTTGAATCTTCTTTGTCTTCCTCTGAGAAAACAAAACCAAGATCCATAAACCCTTTTAGCTCTTCAAATTCAAGGTATGTCAAGCTCTTGCTCTCACCTTTCTTCTTCTTCCTCCTCCGTCTTGTAATCTTCTTTGGCGACTCTTCGACATGTCTCTGTATTGGGGTTTCAACTTCTGTGGCTTCCTTGCCAGAGAGAATGGTGAAGAGCTTTGGTCTGTGGAGGACTGAGTCTGGTGAGGGAGTGGAGCTGAAGTTGAAGCTTGTTTTGGAGCTCAATTCTTCGCTCATGGACCTGGTACGGAGGAGGGTCGGGATGCGTAAAAGCTCTGGTTTTGATGGTTCTTCTTCAATTTCAAGAACCGGGTCTGCTTCAATCCTTGATGGGTTTGATGAATTTGGTTGCTTTTCGAAGATTCCGAGCTGAAACTAGTAAGAATCATAGAGCTCCATTACTTCGTCTGCTTCCATCAATGGCGTCGTGGCGGCTAAAGAAACCGAGAACAATTTTCATTTGCGTTTGTGGTGCAATTATTTGCCGTGGATGGCTTTATAGATGCTTACACCTTCCTAAAAACGAATAGAAAAATCAAAATATAAAAACAGAGAAATTGATGGATGTTTATGGTTGATGGTTTACAGTGAGTGCTGGGTTGGGGTGGGAGGAAGGATTGGGTGGCGAGTTTGGTACAAGGGAGGAGAAGCAATTGAGTTGTCTTTCTCTTTTCTTTTTTCTGCCCAGATTTTGGTACAAGAGAGGAAAAGCAAGGATTGGGTTGCGACAATTGAGGGTTGTGGATGAATTTCCAAATTTACCCTCATTTTTGACAGAAAATTTAACAGAGTTTGACGGAGGGGCTACTGGTGCAACATAGCACCTAGTTGAGTGACTCCTGCAACTAATAATTGAATTGAGGGACCAAAGTGTAACTACGGGTATAGTTGAGAGACCATTGCTGCGAATAACCCTATAAAAAAAATCGGGAGTATGGCCGCGCGGCTATACTAACTACGAATAAAAAAAATCCCAGTAAATCCGGCGGCTATATTATTTCTAATATAAAAAAATCCCGAGTATAGCTGCACGGCTATACTATTTATTAAAAAGGGACCCAGCTAGCGCCTAGCGATTCGGCGCCATGTGTAAGAAGCGTATAGCCGCTTCATAAGAAAAACTCAAAAAAAAAAAAAAAAATGACCCCAGTAAAGCCGCTCGGCTATACTCATTTTTAGGGGAAAAAAATAGAGGATCCGCCTAGCGCCCGCCTAGCGATTCGGGTCTACGTGTCAAACAAAGTGCAGGCGCCGCGCGGCTATACTCTCTAAGTATATTATATTTAAAAGGAGTAGAGCCGCTCGGCTATACCATTTATTTTTTGAAAGAAATGTAAAAGGACCCTTCTACTTGCATTCGTTTATGTTAGGGAGTTACACTAGTAACCCCCCAATCAATGACACCCATTTAATATAATCTGTAACAGCTTTCAGTTATAGAATTAACTCTGTAATTCACTCTGTAATTAGTATAGGACTGTTACCCGAGCAATACCTGTATAAATATTGTGTTCCTGTATAGTTCAATATTATTGGAGTATAAGCCTTTTCGAGGGACAAATGGAAAGTACAGTACAAGTAGAGGGGAATTTTGGCGGATTACTCTACAAAATATTTATTTAGCAATCGAAATTATATAAAGAGCTTCAATTGAGGAATCTCTCAAATAAGTTTATTAGAATAGAAGAATAAATGTTCAAAAGACGCAGATTTCTCTTATTACTGGTATATGCACTTCAACATATTATTTTGGCCAAAGGAACAATAATGATGTTCATAACAGTTTAAACACTCCCCCAACTCTTTGGATTGAATCCACAGCCCCCATTTTAGCTCAAGCTAGGAAAGTCAGCTGTTGCCAACACAGCGAAAACTCTAGGACAGCTTTGGAACTGTGGTTCATTCCCCACACGGACAGGAACGTTGTGGTAAAAAATTTGGATTGAAAAGTTGTTGGGGGTATGAATCTGCAGAAAGGTTTAGTTAGTTTGAGGGCAGCAGCTGCTATAGCATTGTGTGAATCATCTTTTCTTAGAATCCATTGCCGATTGATTTGATGATTAATTTTTAACTGTACTGGGTCATTAAGACCTTGTTCATGTCCATGTGGTAAGAAAGTTGCTCTTCTTCCCAAAAGCTAGAGGCCCTACCATGCTCTGCTGTGGCATCAGTAGGGAACATCGAACCCATTTGCTGCATATCCAAATTAGCATCTGTTATGCCAGAAGAGTGAGCATTGGAGACTTCTCCACTGTCACTATACAAATCTGAGACCGACTCCGATGAAGGGATGGAACCGAACAGCTTTGACAAGTCCTTATGCAAGGAATTAAGGTGACCATCAACGGAGCTTGTAGACTGCAGCCATTGGTCATAACCATCCAACACATGCTTCTCTTCAAATGAACCCAATATCCCATTTGTTGTCCTTGAATTATTTCCACCACCATAAGCTTCTAATGCATCAGCTTCTTGTAGTAAGTCGTCCAACAAACCACTCCTGCTATGAGTCTCGTCGGCGGCGGCTGCTAGTGCTGCCCCAGCCGCCGAGCTTAGATTGTTATCAATGGAAATCTCAAGCTGTGTTTGGGATACTTGGTTTGAAGGGAGCTCCGACTGGACTGAATAAACTGAGCCGGCAGGTGACAGAAAATTGTTGGAGAAATCGAACTGAGAACGAGGCAGTGGCGGGAAAGAATGGTCGAAAGTCATGGGGAACTCGAAGGAGGGGTTGTCAGACATCGAGTAGGTGCGGGTCAAGGATGCAATGGCAGGCATTGAGTTGGAGCCTGTCAACTGAAAAGAGGCAATTTCAGGCATTGAACTGGTACGGAACATGGAAGTATTTCTTTTCAGGTTTGGGGAGAGTGGTGGGGAGAATCTTATGGAGTCCCGACACCGTTTGTGGCGCAATGGGGCTCCAAGGATGGGGGCGGGGCGGTGGAAGGTGAGGGAGGGTGTGGAGGATGACGAGAAGGAAGAGGTGATGGTGTTGATGGGATCAAAAGGAGGGAAGGAAGTGAGAGTAGTGGGCTTGGTCTGGTGTGGGGAGGAGAGAGGAGAGAGAGATGGTGGAGTTGGGGAGAGTTGTAGCAGATGATGGGATTGGGTTGGGCTTTGGGTTTGGAAAGAAAAAGTTGGGGTTGAGCCATTGGTGATGGGTTGGAAAGGGTTTTGGATTGTGGTTGTGAGTGGGGCGAGACTTGGGATTGTTAGCGAGGTGGCTTGGGAATGGGATTGTTTAATGTCATGGGGATATAGGGGTAGGCATTGGCGTTGCCTCCTCTTGACCCTAGTGTTCCAGTAATTCTTTATTTCGTTGTCTGTTCGCCCAGGTAACTAACAAAAAAAGAAAACTAAAATTACAACCAAACCCAACATTTTTTGTTTTGGCCAAAACAAAAACATGGGCAGCAGAAAAAATCGAAAACCCAGAAATGAAATGAGGAAATTATTATAATGAAATACAAAAATAGATAATAGTTACCTGAGAAGCCATGCGAGCCCATTTGTTGCCGTACTTTGCGTGCAGCTCAAGAATGCGCCTCTCTTCCTCACGAGAGAAGACACCTTTCTTCAAGTTGGGACGGAGATGATTGGCCCAACGGAGCCTACAGCTCTTGCCGCACCGGTTGAGGCCAGAGTTCCTCTGCACCGCGTTCCAATTGCCCTCGCCGTGTTTCCTCACATACTCCATTAAAATCTGGTCCTCAGCCGCCGTCCACGGACCCTTCTTCAGACCGTCGCTGCCCTCCACCACGTGCCCACCTCCTCCTCCGCCGCCCGATTCAGGCGGCAACATTCCCTCGCTGTGTAGCTCCCAAATGCTGCCGTTGTTGGTTGTCATTGTCACAGTGCAGTTTTTGGTGGCTACCCCTCTGCCTCTATCCTTCTTGTTGAAATTCTTTATTTTTTTAATTTACAATAAGTAAATTTTGCCCCTTTTTTTTTTCCTGGGTATTGGGTTGGATAGTGGTATGGGGGTTGGGAAAGAAGACCCCTCTCTCCTCCTTTTGAATAAAAACTCTGTTTTTGTACTACTGGAAACCTCTTTTTGTGGATTTGGAGTATGAGGAGAAAGAGAGGGGCAAGGGAGGGAGCTAAGCCCTCAGGATCCACAAACAAGAACAGAAATTAGAAATCAGAAAAAAACAATTGTTGTTGTTGTTGGGTGTTGGGTGTTGTGGTTGATGAGGGGCAGTGGCAAACCTGAAGATCTATGTATGGGAAAGGTGGTCAGGTGCTGTGCTACATGTAACCTGTGAGACTCCAATCTGTACCAAATTCTTAGGCTCTTCTCTATTTTGGCAAATTTGGTTTTCCCAAGTGTTTTTTTTTTTTTTTAAACTTTTTTATTACATGGCACCAATCTAAGCTGGTAAAAAGAGTGAAAACAGATGGGTTTGGGTTAATTTGGGAGAGTGGATGAAGTGGAAGTTGAAGATTGACATGCCGTTCAGATTGTAGAGTTAACTAAGACGACACCTGTGCCAGACTTTCAACAACGCTTCTCGGTGTCTTGGATCTGACGCTTAATGCGTCCCACGGTCTATACACGGAGCGGCTGATGCGTGCACATAGACAACGCGCAAGTGAAAGTTACCATCTGTCTGCCTCAGCGCCGCTGTGAAAAAAGACACACGCTACTCAAAATATAGGGAAAAATGGAACTAGTTTCTTCATTATTTTAAGGCTTAATTGCAGGGTGGGTTGCGATGGGGAAAATGGGCTAGAGGGACACGGGTCGGGGAGTAGGGGAATGGGTATGGGGCTGGGGTTCTGTGGGAGTAGGGTAGAAAAAATCAGAGGGAGGGTAGGAACAAAATACAAATTGGGTATGTTTCAGACCTTCCAAAACTCAAGTTGGTGTTTATTAGGTACGTTGAACTGCAAAACCGCCAAGATCTTTTTGCAATTTGATGCAAACTAGATTGTCTTAGAGTCTCTTTGGTTGCTCGGTTTGACATCAACAAAGCTACAAAGCTAGACTCCGTTGAGGGAGAGTAGTCCTACTGATGACTGGCCGCCTCCCCTTCCCTCTTCCCCCTTCCCCATCAAGGTTTCCCTGATGGGTTACACACTCTACTCTCCCTTAAGGGCAGGCTGGGAAGGGGGGGGGGGGGGCACGAAACCAAGCCAGCTCTCAAGCAAGATGAGCCCTAGTTCAAGCTCGGGTTTGTTGACGTCAGCACAAATTTTTTTAAAAAATATCTTTAAAAAATACAAAAAATTTCAGAATTTTTTTAAAAATAAATACTTAGTCATAGTTTTCACTTCCCACACCAAAAATCTATACAAATTTCTCTCCTCATATTTCATGTGAATAGTTGTTGCCATGACAATTAATGGAAACACCACAACCTTTTGCAAGGGCAGCCACTATTCACATGAATAGTAGCTGCACTAGCCCCCCTCTTACCATGGCAAATGGTTCACTGTTGGAAGTGCTCTAACAAGTTGACTACAAAGTATTGCCCTTAATCTTATATTAAAGTATTAAAAAAAAAATCTTAGATTAAAAATATTTGGGAAACCTTGGAGAACATTACTTACTGACCTAGAGGCAATCTAAATATATTCATAAAACCATGAAGCAGCATTCTATAGACTATTAATTGTTAAGGGCTTACTCCAGTACAAACCTTTCATGATTGACCCTGTTTCTGCCCCGGGGGGTGGGGGGTTGAGGAATAGGTTTTTGGGTTCTACGCAAGGAGGGGTGGGTTGCGGGTGGGGGCCCAATGGCTTTCCGGGTTCTGCACAGGGAGAGGGGTGGGTTGTGGGTTGTGGGTGGGGGGGTTACAGGGGGATTTGGTGCAACTGGGGGAGAAGGGACGGGTAGGGTTTTTTTTTTTTTTTTTTTCAATTTTATGTTTGTATTTTAATTTTTTTTTAGTAATTAAAAAACCTAAGTGCACAAAATTACTAAAACACCCCTGCCACGTCATCAAACTTAACGGACTCTTGAATGGAGTTAACGGTAGGGGCAATGTGGAACATCAAACCTTATTAATAATGTGCCTATAAATAAGGTATGCATATGTGATCTTATATAATCTGAATAATACAACTAGTCAAAACTAATATGATATCATCATTTGTCATTCTCTTTGACAAAAACAAAATTTCAAAAATCGTACATGGTCGATAAGTGCGGACCATCAAACTATGAACTTCACGAGAACACAAACGGAAAAAGAAAAAAAAAAAGCCACTTGATTGCCCGAGTCCACAACTTGAAAGTCCGCACCTGAACCATTTTTGAGTAATTATATAAATTAATGTTGATTCTTTTGTCAAAAAGAGAATTAATATTGTTCAATCTTATCTAACTCTAATAAGTAATTCCAAGATCTAGTCCACATAATGTACCATCTGTTCACACCATAACAGTTTTCTTCAATGTATTTTCTCTGCTTCACAAGCATATATTCCCATCTTGCTTAGAAAGTTTTCATGATGGGAAGAATGACAAAGAAATTTATAAGAAACTTGAAGAGGATTTTGGGAAGACAATACTTTATCCCCCCAAAGTTTGATGTGCAGACTGGTAAAGTTTCTGGTTCTGGTTGCTGCTTGCTGGTGTTAGAGATGTTCCATTATCCCCAAACGAGAAGCAAACCATGTTAGAGCTCCACACACCGCCGCCTTGGTGGAGGAGTTGGAGAGAACAATGATGTGCCTTCTTCCTCATGCTTTCTTTTAATTTTATGCTTTGATCTATGGAACTATGGCTGAATAGTAGTCTACGAAGATCTAAATCAACCTGCTAATTGGTCTATTTTATTTAAGTGAATTAAAAACGAAAATTAAAATAAATAAATAAATTGGGCATACATGAGATCACATGGAAAGTAGACCAATTCATGTGAAGGAAGATAAAAATGATTTGTTTTATTTATATTTGTGATTGATGACAAGCAATACAAGCTATAGATGCAATTCTTTATGTTAGATTTATTTGATTTTTAATTTTAGGGTAATCTGTTGAATTGCCCCCTGAATTTGTACATAACTCTCAATTTACCACCTGACCTTTTTTTTTAGCGAATTAAGGGCTCGAATTAAATTTTATTATCAATGTTCCTCCTACCGTCAAAATTTGAACATTTCATCCATTAATCTGTCCATTTGACTAACGTTGACTCTCTTTTGAGGGTTATTTTGGTCATTCAACGCATTCTTTTTGGAAAAAAAAATTGACAAGAAGGAGGAAAATTGAACAAAAAAAGAAAAAAAGAAAAAGTCACTAAAGAAAAAAGATCTTGAGAACCTAGCCCCCCACCCCTCGATTTCTTTCTCCCCTCAATTCTCCCATGACCACCCCCTCCCCCACAAACCCACAAATCCCAGCCAGCAACCACAAACCCAGAAACCCTTTTGGTTTTTCAGCCCTCCCCCACAAACCCAGAAACCCCATCCAGCAACCACAAACCCAGAAACCCAGATATGGTTTTTCACTCCTCCCCCACAAACCCAGATCTGGTTTTTCTTTTTTGCTTTACCAAGGCCAGCCGGTGACCACTGTGAGTCTGTGACTGTGCTGTGCTGTATTGAAAAGTTGATGTGGCTTATGACCAAACTTATCCTGTGTTGTGTGGCTCTGTCTGCCTCTTTTCCTATGTACTGCATCAAATAAACTTCTTATTGGTTTTTTCTTTTTGGTCAACTATAAAAGTTGACAAACTTTCTATGCTCTCAATAATTACCTTTGTGGACGTGTTGTTCTTTGGACAAGGTAGCTAGCTCAGTTTCTTTTCCTATGTACCTTTGTGAACAAATCTTTCCGAAGGCCACCATTTTTATCCTGGTCTTTATTTCTTCAATGAAAGTTAATACTAGTTGTTCAACGTCTGCCACTCCACAGAATCATGCAATTTACCAAAATGAAGGCCACCATTTTTATCCTGGTAACTTTGACCCACCACCGTAACTTGCTTTATACTTTTATGCTTTTGTAGTATCAGGGCAGTTTAAGGATCCCTTGGAAGAAATAAGTAGACTTTCTAAATCTGCAAGCTCAAAGGTTGATAGTCCATCTGTTGATAATGGGCAAGCATTTGATGATATTGATCCATTTGATGGCCTTGGGAAGTCAATCCCGGCATTTTCATCGGCAAGAAATTACAGGGGAAAGGATAGTGGCAATTTAAGGGCAGATGCAAGCACAAATAACAGCAGAGCTTCAACTACTAAAGAATCAACTGAGAAGCCTTCTGTGAGAAGTCCAGATAACCAGTCTCAGAAGAAGGTTCCTGTTGGCAATCATTGGGATTCTCATCAGACCTTGTTTGACATGCCTACAGTTTCAACTGATTCTCAGAAATCAGCTGGTCAAACTATGTCTCCACCTTCCTATGTAAATGCTAGTCCTAAGGGAGCAAATGTATAGGTGGATAGGTCTCCAAGATCTGAAGAAAACTTGGATTCATCTGATTATCTATGGCTCACTGTTTCAGAGATCCCTCTAATGACTCAGCCCACTAGTGCTCCACCACCGTCAAGACCACCTCCTCCAAGGCCAGTGCAGGTTTCGAAGGCAAGAATGGGTTCCCCTGCTACCACAAATGCGAGAAAGAAGGCTAGTGAATCTTCTACTCAGTTCTTTCAAGCTCCGAAGTCTGCTCCTGCTGCAGCGAGGGGCCCAGGTGTCTCTTCAATTGACGAACTTGAGGATTTTGCTATGGGTAAGAGCCAAAGTAACTTTGATGAACATGCAAATGGTCTTTCTGGTGAAGAATTGGAGATGAATTCAGTTGCTACTGCCATGAAGGAGGCTATGGATAGAGCTGAGGCTAAATTCAGACATGCGAAGGAAGTGAGAGAGAGAGGAAGTACAAAGGCTGCTAGAAGTAAAGAAGCACAGCTAGAAAAGGATGAGAAAGCTATGCAGGATGAGAAAGAGCTTAGATAAAAACAGGAGAGGTTGGATAGTGAACGGCTGCAGAGGGAAAGCGAAGAGGAAAATATGGAACAAAGTAGAGTGGAGAAAGAGAGTGGAGAAACAGGAGAGATTTTGACAGAATCTGTTGTTACTGGCAAGCTGCTATGGTGGTGGTCTCTGCAAGGCTGAGGCTGCCAAATTGATGAAGACCCAAGGAAGGCGTCGAAAAGCCTGGTGCGGTTGACAATGAAGAACCTGGGTTGAATGACCAAAATAACCCTCAAAAGAGAGTCAACGTGAGTCAAATGATGGATTAATGGATGAAATATTCGAATTTTGACAGTGGGGGAACATTGATAATAAAATTTAATTTGAGCCCTTAATTCGCTAAAAAAAAAGGTCAAGGAGTAAATTGAGAGTTATGTACAAATTCAGGGGGCAATTCAGCAGATTACCCTTAATTTTAAGGGTACTTGGCACTATTTAAATGAGTTTTGGCTATATTTGAAAGTTTTTATAAAAACTGACATTTATGAATTTAGGAACCAAATTTTGACTAATATTAATAAAAACTCTTTTTTTTCTTCATTTAATGTAAGTAGGAATAGGAACATAATTATAGCTTTGCAAAAATAGAATAGAGTTTATCGGGCAAAACACTCACCTCAAAGCTACACCACAACTAGGTATCGAACTCATCATAAATATATATCGGTGATAAGTCGTAAGTTGACATAATGTTACCATAAACGTAATAAGATAACTCTCAATAGGCTGTCATTCTTTCCAATATAAGGGAAGATGAGAAAGTGTTTCCCACAAAAATAGAAGCGCTTTTTTTTGGATCTGAACACAATGATAGATCTCAACCACCAGCCACTGCTCCTCGGCTCCATGGATGAGGATGCTTCAAAAGTGCTCTTTGCACTAGCTTCTAGGATTATGGTAGCGCTCTTTGCGTAGGTGGTTTGTCCACCACCATTCTCCATTCTAAGCAATGGTTTGTCTGGTTACTGGTTACCCATCTCTGGCGGTTGTGGACTTGCGACGGCGGCGCGGCAAGGCGACAGTGGCGACTGTAGCTTCTTAGATCTAGGGTTCTTCCTTTGTTTTGGTTTTGGGCTAGATGTTTGTTTTAGGGTTTTTTATTTCTGTTGGGCTGAGGCCTTGTACCTATCAGTGTTGGGCTGGTTTTTATTTTTCTTTTTCTGACTGTGTAATCCCTTTCATTTTTATGGAATGAATTACCTTGACAAAAAAAAAAAAGAACACAATGATATGACCATAATTTGATGACAAGGCTCATAATTAGTTGCCTATTCTGAAAGGCTCTGTTGATATATAAAACTTGGAAGTCAAAGAGAGAGCACTGTGATTAAGTAAGCAATTAACACTTTCAACTTAAAAGATAATTAAGAAACTCATTATTGACAATAATTGAAGTCATTAACAAATGTCTTAAGAGTGATTAAAGGAAATAATACTAATTCAAAATTTAATTGATGATCCATAAGTGATGGCAGCATGATGACAACGTACGTAACAGTCTGGACTAATTAAGAGCCAACCCGCCAACACGGCATTTCTTGTGCCGCAGTCAAACTCATAGACCACATACTTGGGAATTGAGAGCAACACGTTTGCTGCAACACATTGGTTTGGATTTGAGAGGATGGAAATAGACCCAGTCATTGTCAAAATTTTAAAAAGAGCCACCCAACATTGACCTTAATCTATATTATATAAGCACATGCAAGTCGGCATATAATATATCTGCACCAAGGGACCAACCAAGAGCTAAATCTATCTGTGTTCTGTCCTGTGTCTGTGTGTGTATATAAGTCTATTTGGATTTGGCAAATAGAGAGAAAAATCTTAGGGTTAAACGCTTTGAATCATCTCTATCAATGGCTTTGCTCTCAAACATCTTCAGCTGCTTTTCAGAAGCCTCCTCTCAAACGCAAAGCAAACGGTACATATGCGATGGTGATGTTTGTGTTCTCAGAAATCAGAAGCAGTTGCGTGGGACAAAATCAACGGAGAACAAGCGCGGGCACGGCCTCATGAGGATTTCGTTCGCCCGCCTTTCGATGAAAAGGTCTCAGAGTTTATAGGCACAACAACACAAGCTATGAGCTCTCATGAAGCGTATCTTTCAGTGATCGATAATGGCCTCACTTCAGTTGATGAACAATTATATATGCATGCCACTAGATTCATATGAAGTTATGTAAACATTGAATTGTATTGCAGAGCCTTTAATGGCAAAAGGGTTTGTGATAAAAACTCATTTTCATTCATATAGAGGTGTCCAAAGTTGTAACCAAATAATTTCAAGCCATTTGTTTCTTAATAGAAACTCGCTTTGCCGAAAGGGCTGGATAATCAAAGGCCAGCTATGAATTTGCTTGTTTTAGAATTAAACAATTTGTCAGGCCATGTAGCAAGCTCTCAGCAAGTCATGCAAAAATGGCTGTCCCATTTATGCCATGTCATAAGTTAACGAATTTCTTAACCGATAGACTAACGGAGGTATGAAAATGATACCTAAACGAGAGTTTGTGTACGATAATGTCAAAAAATGAACTTCATATAATAAGTTCTGAAATTCGGTAAACTATCGGACAGTAAATTGAAGTTACCCTAAATTATAAAGAACCAATGAACACATGGACTAAAATGTCTGCATGTCGATTTTTTTTTGGGTCGAAATTGATGCTTCATTAAACGCCCCATAAAGAGGGGAAAAGGACGTACAAAGCAAGTCCCAAAAAGGACTCAAAAGAAAACAGATTACAAGCAAAGTTGGGGTTCCTATCACAGACTAGACTACAGTCAATGATAGGAACCTCAACGAGAGCTTTCTGATCTCCATCAACAGAGGGAAAATCGTCCACACCTTATTCCCCTGTTTACCTCCATCTACCAAGCCTTTAGAATCAGATTCCATTACAACCTTCTTAAAATCATTTTGTATCGCCATCTTTATGCCTCTCAAGTCAGCCCTACCTTCAGCTATCAAAGCAGAACTACAAGTAACTCGGTCAGCACAGCACATTAAGAAAATCCTTTCCGAGTTATGGATTATGACACCAATACCAGCCATGTTACTTTCTTTTTTCCAAGCAGCATCTGTGTTGATCTTCACAAACCCAATCCTAAGGGGGCACCAAACCTCTGCCACATTTAAGCTACTCAATGGCTCCAATGTAGGGGTAACCATCAATCTCTGAACAGTCTCAAATTCGGAAACAGCTGCCATTGCCACACGAATCCCTCTCCGGGGATCAAGCTGCGTCTACATTTGCATAGTCACACTGTCCTACAATTTGCATTGTCCATCATAAGGTTCAAAAGACTTCTATCACTACCAGTAAAAGTAAACTTCTTTTTTAGAAACAATGTTCATAACAGGTTAAGCCCAGCTTAATCCAAAGCCACACTTTTATCTCAGGTTAGAGAAACTCAACAGCAGATAAAACGGTGAAAAAATTAAGAGAATTCTAAGATGAGGAAAGGCAAATGGTAGGAACATTCAATTTGAGAGACAACAGTCCACATGTACATTATAACAAGTAGAGCGGTATAAAGTGGAATTTTCAGGGCAATTACATAAAATATGAGTAAAATCTAGACAACTAATTCTCATCAACCTGTAACAATGTACAAGGCCTCAACTAGAGTGATGCATTTATATCGTTTTAAGAACTCCAAAGCAATTTGATGTAATCATCAAATGAATCATCCTTCTGCCGGATTTAGCTCGACAATATTACACAAAAAGTGCTACTGCGAGTCCCTAATACTTATCTGGGACATCCAGAACTTGGAGTTCTGTTAAAGTGATCATATCTTAAGCTCTGAGCGGATCATATCTAGTCGAGCAAGCTGATCTGACCAAAGATAATCCTTCATCTTCATTTGGGCAATTCCCAGTCCAAGTCAAAAATGGATAACTACCACCACCAAAATCATTCTGTCATAACAAGATCAAAGACATTCTCACACTTGATGCAACTATGGCACAGGAGATAAAGGTGAATTCCGGAGACAGGAGCAGCATCTCAGCTCTGTACACTATTTGTTTAATTCCGCTGAATACCCCATCCAAGCTCAGAGTTGCAAAGCCAGGTCTGGCTGCTGAGAGTCAACCAGAAGACCCGAGGACTGTTTCACCGGAGACCCTGGGGACTGAAAACCAATATTCAAGTCTGGAGGAAGACTTTCCTGTTTCTGTCTTGGTCTTGGCTGGGCATGCGGACTGAGACCCCGCCGAGGTGACTGCACCTGAAATCTAGACAAGTCAGCTGCTGCCAACTGAGGAAAAACTGTAGGTCTGCTTTGGAACTGTGGCTCATTCCCGATACGGACAGGTTGTGGTAAAAAAGTTGGAAATGAAAAATTGTTCTGAGTCTGAAATTGCATGGGAAACTCCCCCCGAACTCGCGAAAGTTGTGATTGAAACTCCCGGGCTGGGTTGTATAAGGAATCTGCAGATATCTGACTTTTGGTTTTAGTGAGATTCTCGGTGGGTTGTTTAAATGCTCCAGCCCCTATAGACATCCAAGCCCGGGCAGCAGCTGCTGCAGCATTGTTTGAATCATCTCTTCTTACTGATGGAACTGATGGTACAACGGGTTGAGTATCAACTGATGATTGATTTGATGATTTCTGTTGTTTGTGAGTCTTTTCGGCCAATTTTTTCATCAACTGCACTGGGTCACTAAGACCCTGCTCCTGTCCATGAGGAAAGAAAGCCGATGTTCTTTCACTTTGACTAGGAGCACTATCAGATGGACTGATCATCCTATTGTCCAGAGAAGCACTCGCAGCTTTCCCATTAGGCAACCCTCGGGTAACAATACCATTAGAATCCGGCATCTTAAAAGGTACAGGTTGTGGAAGATTCATGCTCCTTGATACAGTATCTCTGGACCTGGAAGATGTCGTCTCCAAATTTCTTGATAATTGCTTTTCTGCAACAAGATTGGCATTATTTTGGTTGACTGAAGGTACAGAGTTCAACTCAACTTCCCTTTGAACCTTGTTCTCAGGCTCTATAAACCGGGATTGCGGATTCTTCTGTGGATGAACAGCATTAACTGCAGTACCAGGTTTTGCTCCAACAGGACCAATCACAGATGGTTTCCCTTCTGTGTAATGCCCCCTAGCAGAACCAAAAAAAGATGGTCTCCCTCCTGAAGTAGGCACAATAACAGAGTGCTGTCTCTCTTCTGTAACAGGCCCAATAACAGGGTGCACCTTAGCAGAAACTGAAGTCCTAAGAGTTCTGTCATCCTTTCTTAAGTTCGGGTGTGAATAAAACTTTGAAGCCAAAACAGATTGATTTTGGGTACAATTTTCGATCATAAGTACTGGGGTTGGAAGCGGCTCATATTCTCCAACCCAACCACGGCCAAATTTACACCCATCAGATAGTGCCTGTTCAATCCTCTTTGACGCAACTTTCCAAGCAACAGGTCCAAGACTTCCAGAAAAACGAGCAAGGCTCCTAGCATATGAATATTCTGCATGAAGCCCAACCTGATTCGAAATTGATAATATCATTCAAAAACTAGTAATACAAAAGCCAACTACTGGGGGAAAAGAAAAACAGATTCTTTGTTACATACTGCAACAAACTGCTTGATTTCACCGTCAAAAGTAGTAAATATTGATTCTGATCTGATCACTGGCTGAGTAGATATGTTATAGGTTGCACGACGGTTCTCATCAACCACAGATGGCTTCCTCCCAACTTTAGATAGGTGACCCTTCCCTAGAAAAAGTGCAACAAACAAGAAATTAGAGGAGAATCCTCTCCTATGAGACAACATTATGACGAACAAGCTACTTCAGATCTTTATGAGCTAACTAATGTGTGTTTATCAACTATTACCCTCCAACAGAAAAATATTAGGAGAGGAAAAAGAAACCAACTTTGCTAATCTAATCGAGACTATAGTAACAAGAATATTGAGATCCACATGTTCTTTTTTCCATCTATCATTGTAGATCTACAAGATGAAAAAGGAAAACAAACACTTCAGTGCACCTGATGACATATCTTCTGCCTTATCCATATTAGCTTCATTCAAGGAGGAATTACCCTCTACTGGTCCATCAATGTTGCTAGGTCTCTCACAACCACTGCCTTGTGTTGGACGGGAACTGTTCTGGACATCTCCAGCAGTCGCAAGAGTTGCACCTGAGGAGAAATCAGAGCCAATAGGTTCCTGTAGTGTTCGGCACAGAGGCTTCTTTGTTTGTTTCTTGACCAAGGAATTGGAATTTGTTTTCTGAACTAATTTGAGCTCCTTTTCTGAGCGTTCATAATCAATCCTTAACCTCTCAAATTTTTTCCTTGCCAGCTCTTGTATAGAACATGCCTTTCACAAATATCAAAATACAATGGTAAGAAACAAACAAGATGGAAAAAGAAGAAATTTGAAAAATAAGATGGTAAAAGCTAATTACCTGTTTATAGTATATTGTATCGGATGAATTGTATTGCATTGCATTTGAACATATTAAAAAGACATCACCCTGCAACCAAGAGGACCAGATTACCAAGATAAGAAGACGCTTCTTTCCTCTTTTAACATAATTTCAAGGGAAGGAATTAGAGTAAGAAGATTATTAAACAAGAGAGAGCAGCCAATTTGAAGGTGAACTATGCACTTTTCTCTCCTTCACCTCCTTTTAATTAAGCTAATAGCCAGAATATCTTCAAAGATTTAACATACATTCCCTCTGCCCCTGGTAGAATATCAAGCTGCTTGGACTCTAGAATGATAGATAAACGTCTTTCAATAAATATACATTAAAGGTCTCAGTTTCAAATATGTTTTGATAATAAATGTAATCATCTATTAAAAAAAATGAAATGAAAATAGGAGGAGAGGCACGGGCAGGGAGTGAGAGAGAACTCATAGCCAAATTCTTTTCCAATCAAGTCTAGTCTGACCTCACATACCCCAGTAAATTCTGAAGTTTTACCACTAACAATTTGCAGAGTATCCACATCCTGCACCCTTATTTTGTCTAGGAGACCTATGGTAACTGACCATATATACAGATCATAACTTAATCTCGAATGAACTGAAAACTTCGGAGCTTTAAAATTAACAATCCAACTCTAACAATTCTCTTGCATACGCATAGTATTATAAATATTGGTGTGAATGAAATTCCAGAGACTATCACACTCAAAACATAAAGAGCCTCTTCCCTCTTTCACTTAGCATCAAAATTCCCCAAACTAATTAACGAACAACAAAATGAAACATTAAAAAGTGTTCACAGAATCAAAAATCCAAAAAAGGAGAAAGAACAAAGGATAAGTTAGTCTGCTCCCTCAAGCCCCCCACCCATAACTTAAGAAGATCATATAACACTGTAAAACATCCGAGGGAAGTTTTGCAGTGCTTTTACAACAAGACATATCTAAGCCCCCTCGATATTAGTAAGAGTACATGGGTAGTATTTGGTAACATATGAGCACCCACCTCAAATTGTTCCAATGTAGAATATGATCCATTTTCCAACTGCTTTCTCACCGTGGCAAAGTCCATGGGATGCTTGATGACATCATGATAGTCGGGAAGCTACAATATCAAACATCATATCAACCTCTAAATCAAACTCTTAACCCCAGAAAGAGATGGAGAGTTTTGAGCAAACGTAAAGCCATATTCCATGGAAAAATTCACGCACCTCCTCAGGATCAACTGGTTCTGCATACACGCCATAAGTGTCTTTCCTGCCACAATGAGATGTGAACATCAGAAAACGAAGCTTTTAGCTTTGAAATTAGCAACATGAAACAGAGGGAAAATAAATGAGACCCCATACTTTTGAAGCTTGTCAAGGATCAACTCCAACGTTTTCTTATCAGGCAATGGAATCCCAGGCTGAGGATCAGACGGCGTTTCTAAGACAAATACAAGAAAAATTTAACAACCCCTATCATCTTCACACATCACAAGTTCACAACACAAAGCAACCAACACCCACATATCCAACTCACACAAAAACAAACCTGGAAGGAGACCTTGGCGCTTAGAGTCAGCTTTTCGACCCCGTTCCTGTCAAAATCCATAGGCCCCATGAAAACCCACAAAACTAATAAAAAGTACCAAGGCAAATAAAATGTAAAAGGCAAGAAAGACTGAGTTTTAATGAGACAGAGACAGAGACAGGTAAGGCAGCAGACAATTGTATCTAGAGAGAGAGAGAGAGAGAGAGAGAGAGAAGTGGGGAGAGCGTGATCAAAATCCTGTGTTGGTTTTTGACAGTTGACTCCAACTGTTAATATCACAACACTCGAACAGAGAGTGTGAGAGAGTGTGAGGAGTGAGAGAGAAGCTAGAGAGAGAGTAATTTAGAAATCTGGACCAATGAGAAAACTATTCTGAGCTGCACTCTCACTACACTTCTATGTCTCCCACTTCAAAAAACCACTTCTTCTTCTGCATCAGATCCGTACATTAATGTTATGCTATCTACACATACATACCTCACAATCATCATCATCATCATCATTTTCATCATCATCTTTATCGGAATCATCGCCACCGTTAATCCGGCGCTTCTTCAACGGCTTCCTCTCACTCTCACCATCCTCCTCCTCCTCCTCCTCTTCTTCCTCCTCCTCTTCTTCGCCAGTCTCATGCGCGTGGGAGTCACGCGCCGAGCCATCTCTGCCCTCGTCGAGCTTGACCACCAGCTTCACCTTCTTCTCTCTCCTCCTCTCCTCCTCTTCTTCCTCCTCGTCCTCGTATTCCTCGTCCAAGTAGTCGTCGTAGTCGATGTTGTACTTCACATTTCGGCGCCGGAGGCTCCTCCGCACGTCCGTGTCTTTCTTCACCGACTTCGCCGGCAACTCGCCGGACCGGCGAGCCAGATCTGCCTTGGATGGCCTCCCCTTCTTCTTCCTCCTCACGATCTGACCCATCCGCCCTGCTTTTTTCTCTCTCTAAAACCCTCACTCTCTCTTACTCTACTTTCTCTCTCTAAAACCACGCTCTGTTTCTCTCTCTATCTTTTGGTTTGGCTCCATTGTTTTCGATGCCCGTGGCTTGGCCTTTTTCGAAAGGGAGGGCCTAATTGTGAGGTCCGAGCCTGCCTCCGAACCTCAGGCTCGGGTGCGAGTAGGTCAATAAATCTTAGATTTTTTTAAAATTTTGGCTGTGTTTAGCCAAAAACGGCTTCAGTGCCTCAGGAAGACGGCGTTTGGTGTTGCCCGCTGCCCGGATGGGGCTTGCGTGCTGCCCGCGATGCTTTTTGTCAATTGCCACCTTTGCCTTTTTCTTATCGGCTAGGGACGGTCTTTGGCGCGTCCTTCCACGCCCGCGAAATTTTCTTCCCCAAATAAAATGCCGAAATATATAATTATAAACACATTTTAAAAAAATCATTGAATATTACGAGAAAAAATGGATATTCTTTTTTGTTGATTGAAAAGATGGATAGTTAACCACCTTGGTTAGTAAATTGCCACCTCCAAAAGAAATTTGAATCCAATTAGAAATACTTTGTGGTCAGAGACAAGTCGAATTTCGAGCGGGGATTAATCCCACCCTTCAGGTGTGAGAACACCTTGTGGGATTTACCCAAAAAAAAAAATGATATAAGTCTAGAAAACATAATCACATGTTGCTAAAATGAACTGTGTGCCCTTAAAATTTGGATTTATTAGTGTGGAGTTGATGAAATGATGATACCACTACCAAATTTTACTTTTAAAGCATCATTTCTTGCTTGTTCAATTAAAGCTTACTCACAAGATCACACCTCATTATACTTATATGGAAAAAGTGGTACCCTTGTAATAAAGTGCTAGTTAAATAATAAGAGACTAGGTTTCATATAGTAGACAATAATTACAATTGTTGTCCAAGTGGAATGTGGTTTCAATAAAAATAAAGTTTGCACCCAAAATCTTCCGCGATTGGAAAATTAATTTTAGCCGTTCCCATAATTATACCATTGAGGGTTAATTTGTCCATTCAAGTTGGGACTTGTTTTAACACGCTTTTATCATTGACCGTAGTCCCCTATAATAAAATTTTCCACATCTTTTGTAGCAAGGAAAATGCTACCTTGCTCAAGCTACCCAAATGATGCAGAGTAGAGTCTACTTCGTTGTATATTTGAATTCAATTCCTCTAAACTTCTAGTCGCTCTCTTCTTGTCAATGTAGGCATTTTATTGGTTACCTCATCAACATTTTCATAGATACATAGCTATATTGTTTGCACCCTAACCTTGGGACTTCGAGTTTACCAAAGATCTCTGGTACATAATTGTGATGAAATTGTATATTTGTTCGCACCTAACGGGGTTCATAATCAAATTAAAATTTCATAAGGCAAAGTGAAACATGACCGAATGATAAGATTTTGCTAAAGTTTCCCTTAGTAACTTGTATATTATATGTTTTTTTTTTTTTTTGTGCATTATTTTCTAATTTCTAGTGTATATGTGATGGCAAATCCTAAGGCACACTCCCAAAAAATCTGACAAAAGTAATTATGTTAGAAACGGACGAGCAAGATCCCTTTGAAAACTTTTCCATTTTTAAAGTATCTCCAATGGAAGATGTAAATTTTAAGATGCTTGATCCACAAGCTCATCAACCCGATACTTTTTCTTATGTTGTGTACGCTTCAATCTATTATGTGATAATAAAGTTCAAATCTTGTTAAGAATGTTTCACATATTCACAACCTACTTTTAAATTGATTCCATTATAATTGCAAAGGATTTTAGAGAGTTCTACAACACGATAAAGGCTAGGCTTTTTACCACAAGTAGCCATTGTACTATTTCAAACACATCATTTGCATCTTTATTATGTCAAGTCGAGTAATGTCATCCCAATCTTCTTATGCTGCAAAAAAGAATGGTGATGACTTTGAACGAATTGAAAGTTTTTACACGAAAATGATGTAATTGACGTAACAGTAACTACTCAAGATAAAAACCATAAGGTTTATTGGTGGAAGTTTTTTCTTTTTCTGGACAAAAATGATAGAATATTTACAAGATACTTTATAAACAGATCTATACACTCACAACAAGGCTACATCAACGCAATAAAGAACAACTAACAATCAACGCAATCACTGGCGGACCCAGGAATTTTTTAGAGGAGGTGTAATTTTGAAAGGATAAAAGCTTTATAAAAATAAATTGAATATAAACAAATCATAATTGAACATATCACGAGTCGTGCATTGCGGAGCCTCTTCTTCCTCGAGTTAGCTATTGAATACTTATCATAAGAGCCAAATCAGAAAAAATAAAATAAGAAGCAGATTACAAAAAAATAGGGAGGGGGGGAAAGAAAAAAAAAAGAAAAAAAAAAGAGGAGAAGAAACGAATTGGCTTTTTGTCAAGAAGTAAAAAAAAAGCAGCAATAAAACCAATTGATTTCCTTCTTTTTTTTAAAAGTCCATGAATTGCAATCTGGTTTCCTCCTCTCTTTTCTTGTTTTTTTATTTGCCTGGCTCAAAACGACATCTTTTTGGCCAGGTGTGCACTACGCAGCCCAACAAACATACTTTAGCTGAGTTATTTTGCCCGTCTATTAATTTTGGAGGCCTTATACAAAGAGAAATATTAAGGACCTATTTTTATAAATAAAAAAACAAAAATTCACAATTCACAAATAGAACTGAATTTTTTCCTTACTTAGAGTTAGAGCCCAGTCAATTATGTGCCTTTTGAAAAACTTAAAAAAATAATAATAATAATAAGACGTTAAAATAATAATAATAAGGCTTTAGAGTCAAAGCCCAATCAGAACTAAATAACATGAGTCATGAGGTGACATGAGAGGTAGGGATGCAGAGCACCACCGTCTCATTTTTTTAAAATTGTTTTTTTATTTGGTTGCAATTGAATAGGATTAAACTATACTAAAAAGTAACAAAATGCCCCGTTTCAATTTAAAATCAAACTAAGTCATAAACGGGGCTGTTTAATATGAGAGAGAAACCTAAAAGAAACATCAGCACACAGTCGTCTTCTTCCTCGTGCAATTGCTGCTCTGCAACTCCAAAATTTCAAGGTTTTCCTTGCCCTGTCTTCTTTCTTTGGAGACCCGTGATTTTTGGGGGCCCTGTGTCGTAGCACAATCAGCACAGGCTATGGGTCTGCTAGAGTTCACAACCACCAATTGAGTAGAGGTGCAATTTGAAGTACCTCTAATGGTTTTTCCGGCGAGGGGAGGTGCAGCTGCACCTCCTTGCGCCTTAATAGGTCCGCCACTGAATGCAATAAAGAACAACTAACTAGGTATCAGACTCATCACCAAATGTATATTGTTCTCGCTAACCACATCTAACTAGATATCAAACTCATCACCAATTGTAAACACGAATTTCCTGCGACAAATGAGACAAAAACACGTGTACAAAATAATATTTGTATTAATGAAATTTTGGGTTACAATCTCTGTATGAAATCCTCTAATTCGATCTCCGAAGTGTTTAAAGAAAATTTGTGTTTAATACAAGGGTCATAGAGACTTGATCTTGATCAAACGGGTAGCACAAGGCTTATTTGGTGATTGGATTTTTCTAGAGTGGAGGAATCGTCACGTATTTGTTGTGCTTGGTGGCTCTTCCAAAGTGAGGTGAAGAATGCAGGGAGTTTTCTGTTTCTTCTGAGTGTTTGGCTTGGAATATATGAGGTGTCTCAGGAAGGAGCTCCGTATTGAACCCTGATGGTGTTCTCGATCATGTCCTGAAGTTGTTGGACCAATAAAGAACCCACCGAGGTGGCGTCACCTTTTCTGTGCAACTTCTCACCCAACTTTGTTTCATTACCCAATCCTTTCTCACTGGATTCAGCTCCATGATGTGGTCTTTTTTTGTGCACATCTTGACCAGGCTCTTTATCCTGATGTGCCCCGCACTTGTTAATGAGAGAAGCAATCTGCGCATCATTCTCTTCGACCATCTTCGTCAGTTTCGTGACCGCTTTGCTCATTTGGGCCAATTGTTCTTCAATAGACATCACTCATTGCCCCCAAGGAGGCCAAATTGATAACCGGTTCACGCCTTCAATTTACATCTTTCGCCTTGGCTTGAATCGGTATGGAAGTGACATGTTGAGTTGCATATATCACCTTGGCCTTGCTCCGGGTGACGACCCCAACAAAGTCTCCACTTGAGAAGGAGGCGCTCACGCTTTTGCCTCTCATCGTGGGAATGGTTTGAGTCTTCCTGGAAGCCATCATTTCCAATGTATTAATTGAGCTTGAAACTGGAGAAAGAGATGAGAGGCAGAGATAGTCCCACCGGTCGTGCCAAATTTATAAACACGAATTTCCTAAGACAAATTAGATAAGAACACGTGTACAAAATAATATTTGTATTAATGAAATTTAGGGTTACAATCTCTGTATGAAATCCTCTAATTCGATCTCCAAAGTGTTTAAAGAAAATTTGTGTTTGATAAAAGGGTCGTAGAGATTTGATCTTGATCAAACGGGTAGCACAAGGCTTGTTTGGTGATTGGATTTTTCTAGAGTGGAGGAACCGGAACGAATTTGTTGTGCTTGGTGGCTCTTCCAAAGTGAGGTGAAGAATGCATGGAGTTTTCTGTTTCTTCTTAGTGTTTGGTCTATCTAAGCTCCTTTCTTTCGTCTTGAGGCCTCCTATTTATAGGCTCCTGCAGGATGCTTGACCTAAATAGCTTTCCTTCTTTAGGACCTTGCTTTGTGGGATTTTGATTTGATTTAAAATCAATTCCAATAATTTGGCAATTTAACAAAATTATCTTCAATTGATTGACTTGATTAATATTTAATCTAAATCAAAGTCAATCACAGAAGATTCTTTCCTTTAATTTTGTCTTCACTTTGAACCGTTTGATACACTCCACCGGATGTCGACATGTGTCACCTTTGACAACTAATCCGATTTTGATGAGTTGTACGCCACATGGGTGAATTATGGGGCCCACAATTTAATCCACTGAACCCTAATTATTTTCTTATCTAATGGAATTTATTCCGCCAAAATTTCTTTGTCTACACCAATATATATTATTCTCGCTAGCCACAACTAATTAGGTATCAGACTCATCACAAATATATATATATATATATGGTCTTAGCTATCTATACGAGCCGAACTTGAGATCTCATCCAATTAAGTAGAGTAGAGACAAATATTACTATACCAAATGCTAGTTAGTATTAGTGGAAAGGTTTAGCCTTACTAAACTATAAGCAATGGCACAATTTCAAATTGGAAGGAATGCAATGTCAAAATTTGACAAGAACTACTCCTCTAACCAATTTGAAGCATCTAGAACAAAGTGTGTAGAGTGGTAGCACACATTTTTACGCAAGTAGAGGAAATTTTTATTCCTCGTTGTGAATGAAAGAGATTTGCAATAACCAAATGTGCATTGCCACTACAAATTTGCTTTTCCCCCTTGTAATGGATTCATGGATTCGTTTGTCATTTCACTCAGTTTATCTTGTTCAATTTTTACTTTTTCCACTTGATTTGATCAATGGCTGTAGATGATTTTATATCCATATTATTATTATTATTATATGAATCCGCTATGATCGGACACATGTAATACGATCCCACATAATATGATGTCATGAAGCTAAATTTTCCTAAGTGGGCCCCACAAATTGAAGAAATTGATCATTCATGGACTTCAATAGGGAAGCCGAGAGAGAAATTTTATTCTTTTTCAATGGAACTAGAGGAGAAATTTGAAAGTGTTTTAATTGGCCCAAGTACTTAAGAAAGTTCACAAACTTGCTATCTTAGCTTCTTTTTTTTTTTCTTTTTTTCTTTTTCTCTCAAACGATAAGAATATATTTATAAAAAGGGTTAATTGGTGATTTGTCCCCTGAACTTATACCTAACTTTCGATTTACTCCCTATCCTTTTTTTTAAAGAAAATTAAGGATATCAACTTCTTTTTTTCTCAAATTTCCTTCTTACTGTCTAAATCATCAACATTTCATTCAATTTTTTTTGTTAAATCATTAAGAAAAAATTTAAAGAAAAGAATTAAAGAAAAAAGAGAACAAAACAAAATCAAAAAAAGAAACCTATCCCCACCCACATACCCTCATCTCCCCCTCTTTTTTTTTTTCTCCCCTGAGCTGACCACCCCTTTCTCACCCTCAATTCACCCCAAGACCTATTCGCAACCCATCCTCCCTCCCTACTGTCGCTGCTTCCCCTTTCGTAATGCCCCAGATCCACAACCACCCTTTTACCCATCTTAGCCTCCCCTCTCAGCAGCCACTACCCCACAACTATCACACAATCTCTCTCTTCCCCCAAACCCCAAGCTCAGCCCCGACACCCACAAAGTTATTTGAACATGAAAATAACCAATTTGCCCTCATATTTAACGAAAAATCGGATGAAATGTTGAGGATTTAAACAGTAGAGGAGAAATTTGTGAAAAAAGGAAGTTCATATCCTTAATTTTCTAAAAAAAATGATAGGGAGTAAATCGAAAGTTATGTACAAATTCAGGGGGCAAATCACCAGTTAAGCCTTATAAAAAAGTGACACTAAAAATCCTAGCCCCTTCTCTCCCAAAGAAACACTTTAGAGTTGTTTTTACTTTGAGGAGGGAGGAAGCCACTGTTCTTGCTCTCCTCTCCCCTTCTCCCTTCCTCCCTTCCCCTCTATTCCCCCATTTTCATAGACAAAAGGTTTCCCTTTTTTGTCTTCGTTTTGTTATGATTTTCCTCTACTCATCACAGGTGAATGTGTCTCGACGTTAGATCTCCACTTGCGTTTCGATGTCGGATCTCTACCGCCATACTTTTTGTGGTTTCTTCATGTTTGAAATAAGTCGTAGAGACTGTTTGAGTTTTTGTTAGTTTTCACCTCTCATTTTGTGAGAGTTTTTCACCTCTCCTTTGTGAGAGCTTTCCACTTATCTTCTATGAGAGTTTTATTTGTATTATTATGGCTTGATTTTTTTCAAGCTTTATTATTTTTGGTTGTTCTGAGTGTGCACTCTTAGTTGGGATGCTTATGCCAAAGTTTCTTTGATCCTACGTGATCGTTAGTTGATGAGCCCTAGATTGTCTTTATTTTGATATTAGATCGCTCTATTATTGTAATGGCCCTTTGCGGCTAATGACTTTTTTGGATGAATTATGAATGCAATCCCAGAATTTATGAAGAAAAAAACTACTATTATACTATGCTAAGCTAATCGCTCTTTTGAACCCATTCCACAATGTCATCTCATGATTTGAACTGTTCATTTGTTAGGTATTCATTCAAAGACAAACAATGCGAAAAATTGTCCAAGTTTGACAACATATAGTCATCTAAATGTTATTAAATAAATAGACAATTACAATGTTACTAATAATGTTTGATTTGACTAATTTTTTTTTTGGGTAGATAATGTTCATTGAATGATTACCTAAAAAATAAATGGTTTAGATCATAATATGACATGTTGGAGTGAACCCAAACGAATGGTTAATTTACTGATCGAGCGCTTGAGCCGTTCTAATATAGTTGTTGTTGAAAGTGACTCCTCAATGCTCACATATCACGGATGCAATTAGTAACATATTTGGACAACACTTTCCCAATGAATATTCTAAAGTTTTGTTTAATTAGCTATAACGTTCTATGTTTTGGCAAATTTTTATGAAAGCGAATTTATCGTCTTACATGTAAGGTGATCATCATACATCATTTGTCAATGATATAGTTTATGGTTTGATAGCCTTTGATCTAATTCAAGATGCTTTTTTAGAGGATCCTAGCATTTCAAGTTCTTTAATATTTTCAACAGGTCCTTTTTTCTTTTCTTTTTTTGGTTTGAACCACAAGGTAGTCCTGGATGGGCCCCAACTATGGGTGGCACCTTTAAGCCTTAACCACAACCCAGACTAATCCCCGCTCACACCGGGTCAGCCCGTAAGGGGTAAAGTGCTGGCCAAAGTGGTGACTCCATATGAGAGCAGGGATCGAACCCCTGACCTCTCTTAAGGAATGAGAGTGCCGAACCACTCACACCAACCATCTTGGTTAACAGGTCCAATTTTTTACTAGGAGTAGAAGTGTTCTTTTTTTTTTCTTTGTAAATATATTCTCTACCACATAAAAAGCACAATAAAAGTTTTTTTTTCTTTGTAAAATATCTATTTCTATTTAAGAATATTTTTCATCACCATCAATTAAGGGTAGTGAGCAAAAATATTGTCTTTTTGTTAATTGGATGTATTTAAATGAGGTGAAATCACCAATATTAAAGTCAAAATGAGCAATGAAATCACCAATATTAAAGTCAACATGAGCAAAGAAAAGTTTGATAATTCGTCACGCGTGTATTTTGACTAGTTCTAAATTTAAGGATGATATTACTCAAAATTTTATTTTATTTTTGAAAATAAGCTATAGTATATTATTGATTAACAAAGAAAAGTATAAAGCAACGATGTGACGAATATGGGTAAATCTTCTTCAGTGACCAAACACAACATGTTGAATTGATTTGAAGAGAATCACGCACAACCCAAACAATAACTAAATCCCCGATTTAGCAACCAGAAGCACATGTACTCAGACCTACAATACAAATCCGCCGTGCAACGACAAATACGTATCAAAAGCCAAAAACAAAAAATTAATAAAAATCCTAAATAGAAAACAAATCCCACAAACTCCTACAGAGTTTCTAAAAATTATTAGTTTAAAACAAAACTAAGAAATAGAACCACCACTCCACATCTTCCGGGCAACCCGAAGAAAATCACAGCGTCATACCAGCTAAACCCGAACCCAACACAACCAGACATCTTCCCTTTTGGAGCCAACTCCTTGTATACATGGGCCAAAACACGGTGACTATATCATGGCGACGACATCATTTCACGGCGACTGCTTCCACATCACAAAATAAACTAACAATTTTGAGAGAAAAGGGAGAGGAGGAGAAAAAAAAAAGGGATGAAAGAAGAGGGAAGGAGGCCGCCAAACCCTATTGGGGGTGGCGGCTAAGACTTTTTTCAAAAAAGGGATGAAAAGAAAAAGGGATGAAAGAGGAGGGAAGGAGGTAGTAAAGGTTTAGGGGGGTGTATTCAATTAAAATTTTAAAAGAGTTTTAAAGAGTTTAAAAGTTTGGGTGTATTCAATTCAGATTTCAATTGATATTAAAAAAAATACATCGAAATCTAGGTTTATTCAACTATGACTTTTTAAAAGTCAAACAAAATTTAGGTGTATTCAAAAAGTAATTTATTTTGAAGGAATTAATAAGTTGCCCGATTTCGTTAGAAAATGAAGTGGTAAGTATAAATACAAAAGGCTTTGACAAATCTTATGTGAACCCTAGAAATTTTGAACGTGCTCTACGCTTTCCAGTCCTTGAATGTGTGTGCTTGTCAAGTAGAGGTAAAAAATCTGTTCTCTTTTTCTACACTTTCTACGTTTTCTAGTGCTTGAATAATTGTTGTTGCTATACATCATCATATATCCAAGCAATTGCTGTTGCTTGTATTTGATGCACATCATGTATGAATAGTTGAATAGTTATTGTTGCCGTCATATATCCAAGCAATTGCTGTTTCTACTTTTCCTTTTTTTGTTTTGGTTGCTTTTTTTTTTTTTTTTTTGTTTATGTACTTTTTCTACATCATCCCTTTTTTTTTTTTTGTTGTTCATCAAATGTCGATAGCCTTCTTCATCTACAATCATCTTTTTTTTTGTTTTGCGTTTCAACAATGTACAATATATATATAGTCCATGCCAAAACAAGAAGGAAAAAAATTATCTTCATATATATATTTTCTTATGAACTAATTAAAGATTGCATGTATT
Source organism: Prunus avium (assembly GCF_965620075.1). NCBI lineage: Eukaryota > Viridiplantae > Streptophyta > Magnoliopsida > Rosales > Rosaceae > Prunus > Prunus avium. Next base: position 21,357,626 of record NC_142287.1, on the reverse strand, counting down.
ATCTAGTAACATTATAAATGGGAGATTCACAACAAGGAAAAGGAAAAACACCTTATAACCCATGGACCTCGAAAGAGAGCAATATGATATTAGAACTAATGGTTGATGCTGCCAACCGTGGATGGCGCAATTCTAATGGTTTGCTAAGCAAGCAAATAGTAGAAAGCAAGATACTTCCTGTTCTTAATTAATGCAAAACTTGGATGCCAAAGAACTTATTATCAATATCAGAGTCGTCTGAAATGGTTTAAGACAAGATATCACAGTTTTACTCAACTTATGTGTCATAGTTCTGGATTTGGATGGGACTCCATCTCAAAGAATTCACAGCTATTGAAGAAGTATGGCAAGATTACTTTAAGGTAAGATTTCAATTTTGTTAAATGTTACTTTATAATGATAACTTTCACTTTCGTACATTTTGCATGTAATTAATTTTTTTAATTTTATTTTTGGTTTTTGCTAGTCCCACCCAAGTCAAGTGCATCTTCAAAGAGGTACATTTGCAAACTACAAGGATTTTTTTTTTTTTTTTGGTTCGAAATCATATCTCATTTCATTAAAACGCCAAATAGGCAGGTGTACAAAGCACAAACCAATGGCACAACAGAACCCTAACACAACCAGGAAAGAACAGCTAAACTCAAACCAAGTCTAGAACAAAGTTCTCATACCCAATACAATAACAAAATAACTTAAGATAAAACAACACACATAGTCCAGTGGCCCATCCCAAATACAATTAGAGCCCAAAAATAAGCATATAGCCCAATTCACACTCAAAGCTAGGATTTTGGCAAACCCTAGCCTAAGCACATAAAGGCCGCCGTGAGAGCAGACATCACCACCGCACAAAACAGCATAGCTGCACACAAAAGACCCACAAATCTGCCACCAAGACCAGAAGCTCCCTGAACCACATAGCCGTATCAGCTCCAAGACATCCATCCATGAATCAACAACTCCACCAGGCTTGAACCCGCCTATGCCCCACAGAGAGTGCAGCAACCAATCAAAGCAAGACCAAGAGAAATGGAAACCCAAAGCCCATGGGATCAAGAGAGTGGAGGGTGGTGGTGCAAGCACCAGAGCAAGAGCTCTATACACCTTCCGATGGGGACGCGAGAGATCACGTTTAGGATTAGCTGCTACATCCCGCAAGAGAGGCCAGATCAAAGAGGGGGAAAAGGAATTCGAGGGGTAGATGGAAGATGCTGGGACAAACTTGGATTTAGAGAGAGGTTGATGGAGAATTGGGGACACATAATTAAAATAAGACATATAGTCTCAGATCCACCCACAAGAGTGGAAGAAATCACCAAGGCAAGCACAGAGGGAGGAGATGGTGAGAAGGGCTGAGTATGTTGAGAATGGTAGAGGGAAGAGAGAGGAGAGAGGGGGGGGGAGCGAGGAGAGGGTTGAGAGGAGAGGAACGGGGAGGAGGGGTAGTGACCTCCTCCTCCCCCTTGTTGTGAAAGCGACGGCTTGGTTTTCCTAGGGTTAGTTGAGAGAGAGAGAGAGAGAGAGAGGCGTCTTTCTTTCTTCTATGGTGGGCTTAGGGCTTGCAAACTACAAGGATTTGGTAATTGCAATTGGCAATGGAATAGCTGCTGGGAAAAACTCAATTGGACTTGGTGATGATACCGATGCTAGAACGTATGAAGTTGGAGAAAGTAGACCTACCAGATTGCAAGATACCAATGAGGCATTTGTACCAAGTCAAAATGAAACATCATACCAATCTTTGTCGTCTGGTAATTTTACTTCATCACCTTTTCTAGACACAAATTTGGAAGCTCCATTAAAAAAGCTCCCTCAAAGAAAGAAACCTAAAACTGAGTTTGAAGCAAAAAATAATTCAGTTGAGACCATAACTCGAGCTGAACTGGTAGAAAAAGTTTATGCGGGCATGGATTCAATTGCTGCAATTACCACTGAAATTCGAGGAATGCATAGCCTAATGGAGAAAAGAGAGAAAGAGAGAGAGAAAACCAACAATGTTTGGGATGCTATCAAGGAGAATCCGAACTTGGATAATCGTGCTCGTTACAAAGCACTTGGACTAGTTCATAAGTTGTTAATGAAAAATGCATTCCTGAAAATGTCACCTGAAGAGCGCTCAAAGTGGATACTATACACCATGGAATGAGTGTGGTTCTTTGAGATTATGTTTACCATTTTAGATTATGTTGAAACTTTGGTTTAAACAATTTTTATCATGTTGGTTTAAAATATTTTTAAGACTTTGGTTTGGAATTTTGGAGAAGTGTTAGGACTTTATTAGTTTGAAATTTGTTGAAATTTGGGCTACAATTAATTATTTGGGTACGGTTTATGTGTGTTACTTATGAGTATTGCTTGTGTTTTATGTGCCTTTATGCTTTTTCAGTTTTATCTTCAGATTTGTTTTAATCTATATAGTTTTAATGTTACAATCTATATAGTTTTGTCTTCAGATTTGTTTTAACTTATGAGTATTGCTTGTGTTACAATGTTATATGTGCACTTCAGATTTTTTTTGTTATTAATGAAGATGGAAGAAGTAGATGAAGTACTATGGAATGAAGAAATCGAGGAAGGAAAAGAAGAAGAGGAAATGGATGATGAAGAATTAGAGAAACATGATTATGAAACCATTAAGATATTGTTGATGCCAGCAGAAGCAATAGCTCAAGTGCTCAATGCTTTAATAGCTCTCATACATGATGGTCATATTGAACGTTCATTAGCTTGACAACCAATTTCTACAATTGGGTACAATTATATAAATAAGGTACTGAATGAGGATCCTCAACACTTTTGACAGCTATATAGAATGTACCCTGATGTGTTTCTGAAGCTATGTGATATCATTAAAGAGAAAACGCATTTGCATGATACAAGATTTATTTGTATTGAAGAAATGCTTGCAACATTTTTACTCACTGTTGGTCAAAATTCTCGATATTGTCAAACTCATGACACATTTGAGCGATCACGTTTTTGTAAAGGTACTTTTCTCTTTTGAAAATCTAGAAAAACGATAAATAGCCCAAAAAAAAAAAAAAAAAAAATTTAGAACTCTAATCAACTCTTTTAAAATCTACGATAAAACTCTAACAAACACCATCAAAATCAATCTAGGAATTCAATCAAACTCTACGTGGAGTTGATAGAAATCAATTGAACTACATTGAACTCTACAAACTTTATAACTCCATTTAACTCTTTTAAAATCTTAATTGAATACACCCCTGTAAAAGTTTTTGTAATTTTTTACCCTAAAGATTATTTATTTATTTTATTATTAAAAAAAAAACTGTCGTTGGGTTTTGAACTGCACGACAAAGTAAACAGCAAATTAAACTGAACTGAAACCCTCGCTCTTTCCCTCTCTTTTCCGGGGTTTTCCTCTTCTCCTTGGCTCTTTCGCCGTCTTCAATGGAGAAACTGAGAAAAGCAGTGAGCGAGATCGCCTACGCTCAGAACCACGCTAAGCTCACTCATCTTCAACTCTCTCTGATCCCTGTTCTCCGCTTCGCCTGCTCTCTCTACAAGCTTGCTCTCTCTCTCCGCCGCTCTCTCTACCATTCCGGCCTCTTCAGAAAGCACCGGTAATATCTCTCCTCCGATCTCCACTTCATTCTTTCTCTTCTGTTTGGCTGCTCGGAAAATAAAACAAAACAATTTTGGACCTTGGCTGAATTGAGACCGTTACTGCTAGAGTCTATTAGTCGAATTCAGCTGTGCTATATCAATTTTAACGCGATCTCTTGAATTTTATTGCATTTCTCACATTTTCCAGGAAACCAAACGGTACGTAAAGTGTTTGTCTGTAGGTATTGTTTAGAAGTTTTAGCTCAACTGGTTGAAGCCCAAATCATGCCAATTTAGATGGAATCGATGCAGAGCTCTTGCTTGAAATGATTCTGTATAGTTATTTTCTTATTTTAGCTTTAATTCATAACAAATTATTGAATTGGAAGGTTGCCGGTGCCAGTGATCAGTGTTGGGAATTTGACATGGGGAGGCAATGGGAAAACTCCGATGGCAGAGTTCATTGCTCGCTTTTTAGCTGATTCAGGAATTTCACCTCTCATTCTTACTAGGGTACTTTTACTTTATTTAATTTTCATTTGTATATTATTTAATGTTTATTGATCTTCATGTTTGATTTAAAGTGTCCATGAAATTTCAAGTGATATTTCCGTTGGCAGGGTTATGCTGGTGGGGATGAAGCCAAAATGCTTCATAGGCATTTACTTGGAAAGCCTGTAAAGATTGGCGTGGGTGCAAAACGGGCAGCTGTTGCTGCTCGATTTTTTGAAAGATATGGTTATGTTGATCCTAGCTCTACGAGTAAACACTCTGATGGACTGTGCATTGAACCGAAAGTGGGGGGTCATCTTAGTTCAGAAAAAATTGGTGCTGTAATTCTTGACGATGGAATGCAGGTATAATTGTATACTTTATCTGTAATTTCTTTCCTCTTTTTCCTCCATTTTGGGGACTTGGGATGCACATTCTATCATTTAAGTCTTTACCAAGTAGTGTTATGTGATCTTCTGAGTGTAACTTAGACAACGTTCTATATCCTTAATGTGGGATAGCAAAGGAAAGGGTGATTTTGTGGTTATTAGTAGAGTGGTTTAGGGGACATGGCAAAGTGGCCTGAATCAAAATTTAACATGTTGTTGAGCTGTTTTAAAATGTAGAGCTTCATGTTGTCTGCCAATCTTTTTCCCTTTTTCTTAATTTTTTTTATGTGTTTTGGGTGCTAGTCTGCCACTCCATCAATTGGTGACCTAGAGGATCTGTGATCCCACTCCTTCATGCTTATTGAGGTGCTATTCTTTTACTTTATTTTATAAATATGTGGAAGACAGCACTGGAGCTTGCAGCGTGATCTAGAGATTGTAATGGTTAACGGATTAACACTATGGGGCAACTGTCACTTAATCCCACGTGGACCGTTAAGGGAGCCTTTGAATGCGCTTAGACGGGCAGATGTTGTTGTACTCCATCATGCGGATTTGGTATATAAACTGATCTTTATTTTTTTTTTCGTTAAAAAAAGTGGGTTAAAGATTTTGCCTCAGCCCTTGTGTATATTAGCCAGTGGGAAGTCTGTAATTGACACAAAAGTTTATGCTTGCGAATCTCACAGGTTTCAGAACAAAATCTCAAAGATATTGACTTGATGCTACAACAAGTTAATAAATCTCTTCCTATTTTCTTCACTAAAATGGATCCCTGTTATTTCTTTGACGTGGGAAATGTCAACTCCAGAAAACCTCTGAGGGATTTGTCTAACAGCATTGTATTATGTGTTTCTGCCATTGGTTCTTCAAATGCGTTTGTGAAGGGAGTTGAGAAGGTATTTTACTCTTGGCCACCTCTCCTTTGTTTAAAGCAGATACATATGTAAATATATTTATGTGGGTGCATCTGTTGTGCAATTAATTTTCAAATATATGCAAAGCAGATACATACGTAAACATATTTGTGTGCGTATCTGCTGTGCAATTAATTTTCAAATTTGCTTCTTGGAGATGCTAAGAAACTTTATACATGTCGTTTTCTGGTCCGGCGACAAATTCTGTGGGCACCTTTACTACTTAGCTTGTTTCTCCTATCTGTGCTTCCATCTCTAAATTGAATAGAACTTGCTGCAGATAGGAGCATTCTATGTTGATCGCCTTGAATTCAGTGATCATCACATATTTCAGGCCAAGGTACCACTTAATCTTCCACTTCTTTGACATGAGATTCTTGTGATGTGCAATGTCTTTTTTGGAACCAAATGATGGGGCAGACACCTTTATATATTAATATGCTTACTGCATAAGTAAAATGTAAAATATATGTGGGGCTTCTAGCTTACGTGGTAGAGCCCTTATCCCTTTACATTCACGGCCCTTTCCCTTCCCCAAATGAGAAACAATATGTAAAACTTGTTTTTCTCTGTCATTAGTATAATCTCGTCAATATAAGCTAATTTCAATCTGCTGATCAAACACAAGTATATGGCGACCAAAGCTACATTAAAACGGAATATAACCCCCAGGGTTAGCTAAATGTTGATTTAGATGGTAATCTGATATCTCAAGCTTTGTGATTTTGTGGGAAATCTAGGATATTGAGATGATCAGGAGGAGACTAAGAGAGCTGGAGGACACGTTTGGGCACAAGCCAGTTGTTATAGTCACAGAAAAGGTGAGTAGCATATCAGTCCTCTTCTTTTCTTTCTTAGACATTTTCTTAAATAGTTTTCTTGGTTAGTTTAAGTTATTGGGGCGCTGGCCAGATCTGTGGGAGGGATGCCTGCCGTTTCCCTTTGAATTGAATTGATGTAGAGCGTCCCGACTTCCTCATTTCATTATTTCTTTCTTTGATATACTGTCAGGATTACGATCGAGACCCAGAGATTTTTAAGCACTTGGATCCTTATGAAGTTTTGGCACTCTGTTCGGAATTGAAGATCATACCTCACAGAGAATGCACTGAAGATGGCTTCAAAAAGTTACTGAAAGGAGATTTGAAAGATGAATTACAAGGTACAGATACAGACAGAAATTAAGGTTTGCTCAGTTTACATGGCAAAACTGACAAACATTTATTAAAAAATACATCTGTAGAAAGGATAACCTAATAAGCATGCCATGAACCTAATACATCTGTAACGTTACTATTTCTTCATTTCTTTAAGATAGTCTTGATTGTCCACCAACACCTACAGAGGTTAATAAAGAATGGTTCTGTAAGCTTGTGTTAAAAAAGAATAAATATATATATATATATGAACTATGCAATCAAAGGAGGTTTTACCGTTTGAAAGCCATCTGTGTCAAGGAATGCAGTGATTTTGGTTTTGATTTTTGGGATTGGACCCGGTGGACGAATTATTTTTCCTCCAAGTTCCTTGGTAACCAGTTCAACAGCTGCTGCGCTCTTGTACACGTCATCAGTGCCAATAGCAACCTTGAAATTCAATTTATTTAGAAAATAAAAATCAATGAACAAGGACTTCAAATTGAGTCATGGTCAACGAAACAAAAAGATAGAGAATTTTTATTTTATTTTATTTTCTTTCAGCTCACCTGTTCATATCCATTTCCTCTGGTATACTGGGTCACGTTATAATTGTATTTCAACTCGATAACAGTGGTCTCAGTAAGATTGGATCCATAACCCAATATAGCTATAGTATACTGCACCATATGAAGCAGAAAAATGAGAAAGAAGAAGGATTAAATATAAGATTTGTTCCCGGTTGGAAAATGCATTAAGTTCGAATTCCCGGTTCGTATATTATATATTTTTTTTTAAAATTGTTTACCTGCTGTTCAGTAGCGTTAAACTTTGGTAGTAGTAGGTTCATGCCCAAGGACTGCATCAAATATGAGAATAATTAAGAAAAGTTACTATGATTTATTATGAATAAAAGCCAAGATTTCTAATAAGAAAGTAGACAGACCTTATTGTAGAACTCAATAGAGCGATCAATGTCAAACACATTAATGCACACTTGGCAAAGTGGTTCTGGAGTTGGCGGCCTCTGGAGGAGCTCGAAACTGTAGCCATTGGGATCCTTCACGAAGGCGAAGATGTTAGTCCCGCCTTCTGTGAATGGCCCCGGTTCGCGAACGATGACTCCTCCATTGGCTCGAATTTTTTCTACTGTATTATAAATCTGAAGATAAATCAAGAACAAAAATGTTACCAAATCAACAGTCACTGTTTCTGTACGTTTAAAAATCTCAGAGCACGAAATTGTAAATAGAGTGATACTCACATCTTGGGTTGCGATTCCAAAATGATTGAAGGCTGTTCCGACGTCTAACTTGTCTATTGCATTGTCTGTGGATTAGGATAACAAAAAGAAGATTTACAAGCATACTTTTAGGGTTTCTTTTGGATTAAGGTGATAAAGTTTTGGAGTGAAGAAATTATATAACATACGGTGGGATGTGAGGCCTAGCACAAAATGAGTCTCTTGAGGTCCAAACCCAACAACTGCGTTTGAGTATTTTTCTTCTGGGAAATCTTTTCTACTCAACACTTTCATCCCAAAAAATTCTGTGTAAAACCTGTAAATATTATAAGAACAAATCAGTTCAAGTCCTCCACTAAGACAAATTTACATGCAATTAGATTTGGCCAAAGCACGTACTTAATGGTGCGATCAAGATCACCAACTCTGATATTGGCAAGCAGGAAACGACGGCTATCTTTTTTCACCCATTCTAACACATCCTCATGGGGTACTGTGCGAGTTGCGATACTTGATCCAATCTCATTAACCAATCGATGAGCAATCTCGTTAGCTTGCCAAGGGATATATAGTGAAACTCAACAACATTAATATTTACCGCATGTTTAATCTTGTTTGCCTTTGATTTTTTGCACTGTTTGATTATTGCTATTCAAACATTTCTCTCCCTCTCTACATTAGTTGACCAAATGAGTTATGAGATAATGATGCTTAATTACTTGGTACCTTTTTGGTTATTGGGGTTTTCATGAAAATCCAATTTGGTCAATGAGAAATTCTTTTAGCCAAATTAGTCACCGTGTTTCATAAAATTTACAATTTATAGACATTTCGTTATCTTATTCCCAAAATTTCCCCAATTTGTTAAACCCTAATAGCACAATAACTTGTTGAGTTAGAGGAAGGAGATTGCAGGTGCTTCCTAAAAAAATAAAAATAAAAACAACACCTAACTAAAGATAACAAAATGTCTATAAATTGTAAACTTTGGAAAACACAGTGACCAATTTGACTACATTTTTTACTCAATGACGAAATTGAATTTTCATGTAAACCTTAATAAAAGTATTTCACAAAGGAAAATAAGGCAAGACCCATAGCATGCACTAAAAAGGGCATTAATAAATATGTGTTTGAATATAAGATTTGTTTCAGGTTAATTAGGAACAATTGTATTTTCTTTATTACCTAGTTTTCCTATAGATTAGTTTATAACACTGAAGCTTGGACATTACGTACACAAGTTATAGGCAAATTAATATATATATATATATATATATATATATATATATATATATATATATATATATTTATACAGCCCCTTTCCATATGAGGGATCTCTCAAATAATTTTATTTGAGGGACACCCTTTAGGGTATCCTACAATTTTATTTTATTTTCCAACAATCCAAACCATCTATTTTTTAAGTCTACATCCATAGATCATCCTTACAAAAAATTAGACAAATCGGAAACCGTTTCAACATCCAATTGTATCTTACAAAATCAATGAATACGGTACTTCAAGAAAGTATTAAATTTTCAATAACAGAATTGAGTGGTCAAATGATATCGTATTCAAGTGATTTTTTTAATAGAGATGATCTTTGAATGATCATCTAAAACATAGATAGTTTGGATTAGTGAAATACATTGCGAAGTGGGCCCTACAAAAGCGTCCATCAAATAAGCTCATTTGAGGGATCCCTCAATGGAATATATATATATATATATATATAGTAAATTTGATATGAAAAGTGGTTTTTGGCAAATCCAAATTAAAGAGTCAGATAGATACAAAACTGCATTCATAACCCCTTTCGGTCACTACGAGTGGAATGTCATGCCCTTTGGATTAAAAAATGCGCCTAGTGAATTCGGTTAAGAACTCTTATATATATATATAAGAGTGCTAATTTTCTCATTCCCTTTTTGTCCATCTACACTCACTGTTGTATTTTTAACACTTTTTACTGTAACATACAAGAGAGTGTAAGTGGACAAAAGAAGAGTGAGAACATACAATTTCAAACAAATGGAGTGTAAATGAACAAAAGAGTAGTGGAAAAATCAACTCCCTAAAAAAAAAATTACCATCCCTTTCGTAACATCAAACTTTTGTTGTAGTAAGTTCATGGCCAAGAACTGCATGGGTAGATCAAATATGAGATTAAGAAAAGGTACTATTATTTGTTATGAATAAAAAGCAAGTGTTTTAATAAGAAAGTAGGCAAACCTTATTGTAGAATGCAAACATATTTATTTTTTCTGTTGCTATGTAACGAAAGTAATTAAGCCCACATGATTAACAATTCTAATTAGAAGATGGATGAGTCTTCATAATTAAGTTGCTATGTAACAAAACTTGGCAAAATTGAAGACACGGTACAAACAAACAAGATATATACATCGGGTAGGCTATAACCGCAGAGAGCTTACCAAAGATTTCTTTTATTTGGCGATGCTGAGGACAGCTTGGAATATAATTGTATGGTTACAATTTTGTATATGTTGGAGATATGTGTATGTCACCTATTTATATCTCTTTGGTCTCTCTAGCCTTTTTCTTTTTGTTGACAGGTCTTTCCCGACCTTTCTTTAATAAGTTTTGTGGGACCGTTTAATTTTTTTTCGTCTGAACCACGAGGTGGTCCTGAATGGACCACAACTATGGGTGGCACCTTTAAGCCTTAACCACAACCCAGACTAATCCCCACTCACACCGAGTCGGCCCGTAAGGGGTAAAGTACTGCCCAAAGTGGGGGACCGTTTAATTTGAGTAATGCATGATGTTGTATTATCTTGGTTATATTCTTGACTTTAACTAGGGCCGATTTTGAAATTTTGAAGGCACAGTTGTATTTATACCTCTACTCAATAAAAATTAGTTAATTTGTATTTACATGTGTGTGTATACCGTTATATAAAAAAAAAAATTAGGTATCAGACAAAATATCATTTATATTCTGTAGAATTAATCTGTGTTTGAATTTTCTCAAGACTCTGAGCTATTTAATACAACTACTTTGATTTGGAACAAAAGGAAAATAAGGCCAAAACGCGTAGAGCATGTCGTGCACACTGAAAAATAAAAAGGCCGTCGATAAATTTGTGGTTGAATTTTCTCCATTAATTAAACTAACAAGGAGGCCTGGCCGGAGCAAAAAGTTGAAGCCCCTCTTGAAATTATGGAGAAGGCTCTTGTCAAATTTGGAAATGATATTGCAATTGCCTTTTGTTGAAGTGAGTCTCCTAATTCATCAAGGAGATTTATTTCCTTGATTAATTAAGGGATTTACTTTCATATTTTATATAATTGTCAAATCATTGTATAATTAGGAGATACTTTCCTAATCCTTTACTGTGTCTAATTCCTTGTAAAGTACTCATGTAAACTCTTATATATACCTCATTATGGAGAAGAATAAAATAAGAACCTAACATATTCAAACCCATATTCATATTTTAGCATGGTATCAGAGCAATCAATCCTCGATTGTCCCTAAATTCTTATATCAAAATTTCTCCTCCCCTCCTCTTCAAGAGGGGGAGGGGGAGTGAAAAAGGATATGTTTCTCTTTCTCATGGAGATTTTGCCTATTTCTTGACTCCGACATACCCTTCTCTTCAGGGGGAGAAGAGGATTGAAAAGAAGTTTCTATGTTCTTAAGCGTGTTCACAGTGTTTCTGTGTCCTTAGCCGTGTTCACAGGGTTTCTATGTTTTTGGCCGTGTTCACAGGATTTCTGTGTTCTTTAAACTCCTCATATCAAATTTCTCATATTCAAATCCAAAACCCTAAATCAAATTCCTCATATTTTTCCCCAAATTCAAATCCCTCAAATCTAAAGTCCTCAAATGCATTATCTTAAATTTCTCATATTCATATTTTAGCATGGTATCAGAGCCAGGTTCTTCAAAAACAGAGAATCTGCTTCAAAACTACCAGTTGCCAGTGGAAAGCGACTAGTAGTCAGAGAAGCTGTTTTAGAATTAATCTAACATATTCAAACACATCAGTTGTAGAATTAATATGTGTTTGAATTTTCTCAAGACTGTGAACTATTCAATAAAACTACTTTGATTTGGAACAAAAGGAAAATAAGGCCAAAACGCGTAGAGCATGTCGTGCACACTGAAAAATAAAAAGGACGTCGATAAATCTGTGGTTGAATTTTCTCCATTACTTAAACTAACAAGAAGGCCTGGCCGAAGCAAAAAGTTGAAGCCCCTCTTGAAATTATGGAGAAGGCTCTTATCAAATTTGGAAATGATATTGCAATTGGCTTTTGTTGAAGTGAGTCTCCTAATTAATCAAGGAGATTTATTTCCTTGATTAATTAAGGGATTTACTTTCTTATTTTATATAATTGTCAAATCATTGTATAATTAGGAGATGCTTTCCTAATCCTTTACTGTGTCTAATTCCTTGTAAAGTACTCATGTAAACTCTTATATATACCTCCTTATGGAGAAGAATAAAATAAGAACCTAACATATTCAAACCCATATTCATATTTTAGCATGATATCAGACCAATCGATCCTCGATTGTCTCTAAATTCTCATATCAAAATTTCTCCTCCCCTCCTCTTCAAGGGGGGGGGGGGAGTGAAAAAGGATATAGAGGGGAGGGGGAGTGAAAAAGGATATGTTTCTCTTTCTCATGGAGATTTTGCCTATTTCTTGACTCCGACATACCCTTCTCTTCAGGGGGAGAAGAGGATTGAAAAGAAGTTTCTATGTTCTTAAGCGTGTTCACAGTGTTTCTGTGTCCTTAGCCGTGTTCACAGGGTTTCTATGTTTTTGGCCGTGTTCACAGGATTTCTGTGTTCTTTAAACTCCTCATATCAAATTTCTCATATTCAAATCCAAAACCCTAAATCAAATTCCTCATATTTTTCCCCAAATTCAAATCCCTCAAATCTAAAGTCCTCAAATGTCTTATCTCAAATTTCTCATATTCATATTTTAGCCTGGTATCAGAGCCAGGTTCTTCGAACACAGCGATTCTGCTTCAAAACTACCAGTCGCCAGTGGAAAGCGTCTAGTAGTCAGAGAAGCTGTTTTAGAATTAATCTGACATATTTCAACACATCGGTTGTAGAATTAATATGTGTTTGAATTTTCTCAAGACTGTGAACTATTCAATACAACTACTTTGATTTGGAACAAAAGGAAAATAAGGCCAAAACGCGTAGAGCATGTCGTGCACACTGAAAAATAAAAAGGACGTCGATAAATCTGTGGTTGAATTTTCTCCATTAATTAAACTAACAAGAAGGCCTGGCCGGAGCAAAAAGTTGAAGCCCCTCTTGAAATTATGGAGAAGGCTCTTGTCAAATTTGGAAATGATATTGCAATTGCCTTTTGTTGAAGTGAGTCTCCTAATTAATCAAGGAGATTTATTTCCTTGATTAATTAAGGGATTTACTTTCTTATTTTATATAATTGTCAAATCATTGTATAATTAGGAGATACTTTCCTAATCCTTTACTGTGTCTAATTCCTTGTAAAGCACTCATGTAAACTCTTATATATACATCCTTATGGAGAAGAATAAAATAAGAACCTAACATATTCAAACCCATATTCATATTTTAGCATGGTATCAAAGCAATCGATCCTCGATTGTCTCTAAATTCTCATATCAAAATTTCTCCTTCCCTCCTCTTCAAGCGGGGGAGGGGGAGTGAAAAAGGATATAGAGGGGAGGGGAAGTGAAAAATGATATGTTTCTCTTTCTCATGGAGATTTTGCCTATTTCTTGACTCCAACATACCCTTCTCTTCAAGGGGAGAAGAGGATTGAAAAGAAGTTTCTATGTTCTTAAGCGTGTTCACAGTGTTTCTGTGCCCTTAGCCGTGTTCACAGGGTTTCTGTGTTTTTAGCCGTGTTCACAGGGTTTCTGTGTTCTTTAAACTCCTCATATCAAATTTCTCATATGCAAATCCAAAACCCTAAATCAAATTCCTCATATTTTTCCCCAAATTCAAATCCCTCAAATCTAAAGTCCTCAAATGCCTTATCTTAAATTTCTCATATTCATATTTTAGCATGGTATCAAAGCCAGGTTCTTCGAACACAGAGAATCTGCTTCAAAACTACCAGTCGCCAGTGGAAACCGACTAGTAGTCAGAGAAGCTGTTTTAGAATTAATCTAACATATTCAAACACATCGGTTGTAGAATTAATCTGTGTTTGAATTTTCTCAAGATTGTGAACTTTTCAATACAACTACTTTGATTTGGAACAAAAGGAAAATAAGGCCAAAACGCGTAGAGCATGTCGTGCACACTGAAAAATAAAAAGGACGTCGATAAATCTGTGGTTGAATTTTCTCCATTAATTAAACTAACGAGGAGGCCTGGCCGGAGCAAAAAGTTGAAGCCCCTCTTGAAATTATGGAGAAGGCTCTTGTCAAATTTGGAAATGATATTGCAATTGCCTTTTATTGAAGTGAGTCTCCTAATTAATCAAGGAGATTTATTTCCTTGATTAATTAAGGGATTTACTTTCTTATTTTATATAATTGTCAAATCACTGTATAATTAGGAGATACTTTCCGAATCCTTTACTGTGTCTAATTCGTTGTAAAGCACTCATGTAAACTCTTATATATACCTCCTTATGGAGAAGAATAAAATAAGAACCTAATAAATTCAAACTCATATTCATATTTTAGCATGGTATCAGAGCAATCGATCCTCGATTGTCTCTAAATTCTCATATCAAAATTTCTCCTCCCCTCCTCTTCAAGGGGCAGAGGGGGAGTGAAAAAGGATATGTTTCTCTTTCTCATGGAGATTTCGCCTATTTCTTGACTCCGACATATCCTTCTCTTCAGGGGGAGAAGATGATTGAAAAGAAGTTTCTATGTTCTTAAGTGTGTTCACAGTGTTTCTGTGTCCTTAGTCGTGTTCACAGGGTTTCTGTGTTTTTAGCCGTGTTCACAGGGTTTCTGTGTTCTTTAAACTTCTCATATCAAATTTCTCATATTCAAAACCAAAACCCTAAATCAAATTCCTCATATTTTTCCCCAAATCCAAATCCCTCAAATCTAAAGTCCTCAAATGCCTTATCTCAAATTTCTCATATTCATATTTTAGCATGGTATCAGAGCCAGGTTCTTCGAACACAGAGAATCTGCTTCAAAACTACCAGTTGCCCAGTGGAAAGCGACTAGTAGTCAGAGAAGCTGTTTTAGAATTAATCTAACATATTCAAACACATCGGTTGTAGAATTAATCTGTGTTTGAATTTTCTCAAGACTGTGAACTATTCAATACAACTACTTTGATTTGGAACAAAAGGAAAATAAGGCCAAAACGCGTAGAGCATGTCGTGCACACTGAAAAATAAAAAGGACGTCGATAAATCTGTGGTTGAATTTTCTCGATTAATTAAACTAACGAGGAGGCCTGGCCGGAGCAAAAAGTTGAAGCCCTTATTTGCACCAAGTGATCATAGGATTCTAATTGAGAATTGGGCTATTCTCTAGTGGGGACTTCTTTTTGAGAACCTCTATGTGAGAGCACCGTTGGATTGAATCTAATGGCTCAGAAAAAGCAATTCTAAGTGAATCTGTTGTACTCTGTTGTACTAGAATCTGACCCTCAATTTGTTTTCTCTCCTCTCTCCTCCAAAACTTTCTCGGAAAATGTTTATTTCCCGCGTGGGTGCCCTTTTTTCCCGCATTGTTGTCTCTGCTCTTTTTTTTTGTGGTGAAAATTGTTGTCTCTGCTCTTGAACGTTGATATTTTAGCCCCAAAATTATATTACAAAACTTAAAGCAATCAGCTTTACCTTTCCAGATGACTTTTCAATCTCCATGAACTACATCCCTCTTTTATTTTTTGATTGGAACTACATCCCTCTTTTCTCATCTATTTTTCCATCTACCCATATCAAGAGACGGATCAATAGACTGGCTTCCTTGCTTTCATTTCTATACAAAGCATCACTCTTCTCCTCTTCTGAATTTTTTTCGTGAAAACTGTCATGACTGACTACCAATCTGGATTTAGCTTTCCCTTTGGGAAATGGGTTTTGGGTGTGCGGGTATGTGAAAATTTTGGGGTTGTATGTGTAGATTTGAGGTGTTTTATTTAGATGAAAGGCAAAAAAACTAGATTTTTTTGTTTGGGTGGGCATGATTTATGTTGGGGTTGAATATGATTGATTGTGTTTGTTTGATGATCTTGCGGTTTTTTTTTAATTCCATGTCTCTGCTTGTTGTCTACTCTTTGTACCAATATTTCTGATTTATGGGCTATAGAAAAGCATAGAATGGATTGAACAACTCGGCTATGTTATTATGTGTTTGATGATTAAGACTATGTTTTGGTTCTTGTCTCCTCAAGTGAGCTCTTCTCTTTATTTTCTCTGGTTCTTGTCTCTTGCTGAGGTTATCTCCTTCCTTCCTTGCTCTGGTTAAGAAATCTGGTACAGTCCTCTTCCTTTTCTTAATCTGAACATTTAAAAATGTGGTATTCTGAATATATCTCATGCAAAGACATTAATTTTGGCGAAATGGGTATTGGGTGTGCGGGTATGCGGAAAGTTTGGGATTATAGATGTAGACTCGAGGGTTTTTTTCCCTGCCTTGCCCTCCGCTTCACTGAATGGTTAGTCCGGGGAAAAAGTTTTACAACTGTCAAATAGTAGGTTTAGAGTTCCTAGCATAAACAGGAATAAGTCGCTTTAGGGGCTCTTCAGAAATTTTTATTTTCCTTCTCTTAAAGAAAAGAAATTTTAATTTTCCTTGTGATATATTCATGTTTCTCTTCTAGTTTGCATCTGAATAGAGGACAACAGTGTTGTGGAGTTCATTCATTGCAGGTAAGGCCTGTTTTGAGTTATGCTAGCCTATAGGTTTCACAGGGCTCCAATTATTGATAATGATTGTTTGCCATCTCATAGCCTTATGCATACTGGTCATTGTTTCTCTGGTTTAATGAGAATACTCATTATATTGTTAATATTTTGTCCATTTGTGTCATTTATTGCTTCCATATGGGCATACGGGACATATTTTCTTGGTTATTGTGTTCATTTAATTTGTGCATGCCCTTGTTTAAAGCGTTGGTTGCCTTGTGTTCAGAATCACAATGTTGCAACATCACTTGTTTGCCACAAAAATATGTTTCGTAAACGCTTCAAAAGGATTCACTACAGCTTCAACATCGCTTTACTAAAGCTTCCTAAATTTTATTTTATTTTTACTAAGAAGTCTTAATTACTATTTATGGAAATTTGAAGTAATAAAGGGAGGAAGTGAATCATTTTTATCCATTCTACGAGTATCACGCTGCCAAAAAGTGTCCGAACGAATTCACTAGAGCGTCATGGGTGCATCATTTTGGGTAATAGAAGAAAATATTAGCACATTGCATAATTTGTAAAGCTCTAAACACGGCATTTTGACTTTTGTCAAAATATGTTTCATAAAAGCATCACAAAGATTTCATTAGGGCTTCAATACTTATTCAAATTTGGGAAATTGAATAAGAAAATTTGTACAAAAGAATGCAAGCTATGTAAAAGTCCAGTGCAGAACCAAAATATTGTCATAACTTTAGATTCTATAAAAAGGAAGGAAATTGCATTGAAATGGAAAAACTTCCAACCTTGAAGGCAAGGAAATATGCTGAAAGAGTTGTGAGTATTGAAACAGATGATGTAAATTGAACGTTGTCATCTTTGCCAAACCAAAAGGCAAGCTAAAAACCTTGCACCTAACAATCATACCACCTCCACACATCTATCCAATTATTTATTTGTTTTGACATCAAAATTGATTTCAAGCTTAAAATATGAAGTAAATGTCACAAGGAGTTCGTATGATTTTGTGTGTGTGAATTTTTATGATTTATTATGATTTATAGAAGTTAAAGCATTGTAAAATAGTAATAAATGAAATATAATGACACATGGTAGCGTTTCATAGGTGTGTCATCACCGACAGGTGTCAGTATCATGTAACGCCACGTGTCATCATAGCTTCATTCTTGTGTCTTTACCTCAAAAAATTCACAAAAAATGAATACAAAATCCAAAAAATGTACCCAAAATTTCTAAAAACTCCTTGTGTTCGATTATGATGTGTGAAAATAAAATTTTGACTTCGGAAAATTTGAAGTAATAATGGGAGGAAGAGTTATTGTAAGGGAGAGATTTAACGGCGGAACCACATTGTAACAAATTAAAAAAATCAAGGTATGTAATTGTAAAAATTGAAAAGATAGAAACTAACATACCTTCAGGGTGTAACTACATGGTACTAAACTATAATTAACCCTTGGAAACATTTCGATACCAATATATCATGAATTGAAATTATTTCTATAGCCATCCCAAACATGCTATTAATAGAGAATCTCTAAGAGGTATTGGAATCACAACAGTCTATTTTTTTTTCAATAATATTATTTGTCCCACATTTATTAAACATTAAAAAAAAAAAAGAGTATGTTTAATAAACATACGTTGCTGCTGATAACCTTTCTAAATACAATAGCAATATTTGTTCTGTTTTTGACATCTTGAAATGGCACCATAATTTGAGGATCCCACTTTGATGACTCGAACAACACCATCCAATAAACAAGCCACGTGGAATAGCAAAGTAGAGAGGTGTTGAACGATATAGCGTCCAGATTCAATGAACCAGCATTCGTTAACAGAACCCATTTTATTGCTTTTCTTTCTGCTCTCCACGCCATCGCTCTTCACTGCCAGACTCTCTCTCTCCCTCTCTCTCCCTCTCCTTCTCTCTCTTATGGCTTTCACAGCTTCGTCTCCTTCTCCCTCTTCTCTTCTTCGCGCTTCGTTCTCTCCGCACGAGCCCAAAGGTACACTCTAACCCTCTCTCCCTGTTTTCAATTTCGCAATTTTTTATTATTCATGTATTTATTGTTGTTTGGAATTAAGTTAATTTATTTGGTGTTTATTAATAAATAACCGTAGTATTTCTTGGGTGTAAATATAACATGTGATTAGCAAAAAATAAAAATGCAATAAAATGTGATACGAAATGATGATTATTTATGTTAAAAATTTGATTTTGATATATGACCCATTTCCTGCAGCCCATGACAATGATGTAACAAAAACGCTAGTGATTCGTTTCTTAGATATGTGGAAGTAAAATTTGAATTAATATTTTGGGGATTTTCATTCTCTGTTCTTTAATTTGTTTCATTGAATGGGATCTCATGTGTTTTTTGCTTATTGTTTGAATCCCATTAGCTCCATGGACATCTTCTGCGAGTCAATCGGATCAATTCTCCTTCATATCGACAGCCGGGCCCTCTTGCCAGATACCATCGTTGCTAAAACCCATTTCTGCAGAAACGCACAGGAGCAAATCTGTTGTTCCACTTGCTGCAAAAGTGGCTGCTGCAGAGGTTGACAAGAACAATGTAGCAGAAGATTATGAAAAACTGGCCAAAGAGATGGAAAACGCTTCCCCTCTTGAAATTATGGAGAAGGCTCTTGTCAAATTTGGAAACGATATTGCAATTGCCTTCAGGTATATTCACCATTTATAGTACTAATTTGTGTTCTTATTCCAGTCTGAAGAGTTTTCATGGAACACCAACACATGGGGCTGAGACATAGTCTAGTTGGTAGCCACATCTCCTTTAATGAGGAGAAGGAGATCCATGGTTCAAATCCTTCCTCTTCAAATGTTTGTAACTAAGAAATGAAGAGCTAAACTTAAATTTAGTTAATGTTAATTTGTGCAGTGGAGCTGAGGACATCGCCTTGATTGAGTATGCCAAAATAACTGGTCGGCCCTTCAGGGTATTTAGCCTGGATACTGGGAGGCTAAATCCAGAGACGTACCAGTTTTTTGAAACCGTTGAGAAGCACTATGGCATTCACATTGAATACATGTTCCCTGATGCTGTTGAAGTTCAAGGACTGGTGCGAGGCAAAGGATTATTCTCATTCTATGAAGATGGCCACCAGGAGTGCTGCAGAGTAAGGAAGGTTAGGCCTTTAAGGCGGGCCCTTAAGGGTCTCCGTGCCTGGATCACTGGGCAGAGAAAAGATCAGTCTCCTGGCACAAGGGCTGAGATTCCAGTTGTCCAGCTGGACCCATCATTTGAAGGAATCGATGGTGGAATTGGCAGCTTGGTCAAATGGAATCCTGTTGCCAACGTAGAAGGCCCTGACATATGGAACTTCCTCCAAGTCATGAACGTTCCTGTCAATCCTTTGCACTCACAAGGTTACGTTTCAATTGGATGTGAGCCATGCACAAGGCCAGTTCTACCAGGGCAGCATGAAAGGGAAGGAAGATGGTGGTGGGAGGATGCTGAGGCGAAGGAGTGCGGCCTCCATAAAGGAAACATTAAAAAAGAAGAGGCGCTACACCTCAATGGCAATGGAAATGAGATTTCAGCAACAAATGGGAGTGCAAATGTCCCAGATATCTTTAACAGCAAGACCTTGGTTTCCTTGAGCAGGACTGGGATAGAGAACCTGACTAGATTGGAAAACCGAAGTGAACCTTGGCTTGTTGTGCTTTATGCACCTTGGTGCCGATTCTGCCAGGTAAATACTACTTGTGATATTGCCATGCATATATAGTGTGTGGATTGCACAAAATATGCTGAGTTTTCAACTGTGTCTCACTTGAATTTTTCTTATTCCCCGGAAATATTTGCAGGCAATGGAAGGATCATATATTGAGTTAGCAGAGAATCTAGCAGGGACAGGAGTGAAGGTGGGTAAGTTCAGGGCTGATGGGGAACATAAGACATATGCACAACAAGAGCTGCAGTTAGGGAGCTTTCCAACAATATTGTTTTACCCCAAGCACGCATCAATGCCCATCAAGTATCCATCAGAGAAGAGGGATGTTGCGACATTATTGGCTTTTGTGAATGCCCTCCGCTGAGAACTAGATGCATCCTCATCCGCATCCTCACCTGATACCCTATTACCGGAAAGCACCAGTGCAAGGAACTGCTGGTGTTAAGTCTTAGGCAGAGTTAGGCAGAGTTAGGCAGTTATCTTGAGGTTATGGTGTTTTGAGTAATATAACCCTGTAAAGTAAATATGGTGTGAGATCAATCATCACGTCGATCTCTGCTGCACGTTTTGCTGAATAAAAACGATGGTTGTCTTCATTAGAAGTAGTCCTTCTACCTATTCATCAATCTGTTCAATGAAGTTGCAGTCAATGTACTTTATCAAAAGCCTTTGTATAAGTTGTAGGGGACAGATAGAAATTGCAATTTGTCGCGTTTTATGAAATTATCCTAAACTCAAATTCGACACGTTAACTTATCGTGCGTGTCGTATGTAACTTTGTTTATACCTAGAGAATGAAGTAACTTATTAGTTTGTGAAAGCTAGTGGCAAAATTTCCAAAAGTCTTCAAAGAAAACATCCTCCATTGAGTTCTGTGACGATTTGGAGGTGGTTAGGCATCAATCTATAGGACTATCAAGACTACTTATCACTTTTTTGTGTGTGTGTTTTTTTGTTGTGGGGTAAACAAATGATCGCAATAGTGTTAATACTTTTCTCAAACCAAAGAACTAAACAAATAAACAAGCATTCGTCCAATAAAACAAGTAATTGTTGATACGTTACAGTTCAAGTGTTCCTCAGCGACTTCAAAGGCGTATTTCCTTATGAAACAGCTTCCATCTGATATACATATCAAATAAAAAAGTATCAAAACTTGAAAGAATTCATAATTTACAACTGTCTATACATATTTTGAAATATTATTTTGGCGATCGGATAGTGACAATGCTTTATATTATATATTATATATTCTTTTTTCATGTTGGAATTGTTATTAGCATTTTAAAATAGTTATCTTCCACTCCTTATCCTTTTTTATTTTTTTATATATTTTTAAACAAGGGTGTGAGAGGAGGGGAATCGAACCTACCTAGACCTTGGGAGCAATGATAAATGCTCGTAACCACCTTAAAATAGTTATCTTCCACTCTTTTTGCACTTTTATGTTTCCGTTAAGGAAAAATGCATGATGACTATTTTGGAGTGTCAATAACAGTTTTCTTTTCTCTCGCTAATATTCAAGTTGTCTTACTCCAATTAATAAGTATGTTCACTTTTTACCTTTTCAGGAAATTCTCACTCTTCGGTTTAAACAAATCTTTTTTTTTTGTAATGAATAAATGTTCGATTAATCAAAATCTGTTTTTGGTAATTAATAAATAAATCAAAAATAAAAATCATGGGAGAGAATAAGAAAATATTAAAAGATCGGCTCCTTTCGTTTTCTGTATCCTATAATGCTTAATCCAGAGTCAGTCAATACCTTTGACAAATCAAGTAGAAGTGCATCAAGAACAGACGAAAAAGCTAGGATCCTCATCTGCAGTCCATAAGCTCCTCTCAAAATCCATCTTTGCCTTTGTGATAGGAAGCAATGATCTCTTTAATTACTTTGCTCTTAATAAAACTCATAAAATCCCCTAAACGGAGTATGCCAACTTGATGGCCAAGACACTACAAGGACAAATCAAGGTAACAAATTAAATTTGTAGTAGAATCCAATTAATTAAAAACAAAGCCTTTTCTTTTTTAGTACAAGGGATACGTAGGTTCGACCCACTACTATGGTACTATGAGGGTTCGAACCTAAAATCACTAGTCTGCAAGTCATGTCCTTTTCCCAATGGAGTAGACTCCGTTGGCCCAAAATAAAGCAAATTTGGAATGTTGCTTAGTTACAAGTTTACATTAGCCTCGTTAAACTTCATAATTAGTCTTATTTTCTTTATTTTCTATGAAAATTGTTACATTTTTTAATGCAGCGTTTGTACAGTTACAATGCTCGTAAATTTGTGCTTGTTGGGGTTGGGCCAATTGGATGCATCCCATTTGTGAGGGTGGATGACAAACATGAAGAATGTAATATAGAAATGAATCACTTGTCGGCTAAGTATTATGCAGCTTTTGGATCAGTGCTCAAGAATATCAAATCAGAGTTGAAAGACATACAATACTCCTACTTTGAGGGCCACAGTGTCATGCAGAGCATCGTTTCGAAACCGGCCAATTATGGTACACCATTTTAATCTTTTCCCCTTCTTAGAATTCTTAGAAATCATTAACTAACTCTTAGGGGTGTGTATTCAATTAAGAGTTTAAAAGAGTTTAAAAGAGTTTAGAAGTTTGGGTGTATTCAATTCAGATTTTAAAAGAGTTCGTAAAAGTTTGGGTGTATTCAATTCAGATTTCAATTGATATTAAAAAAATACATCGAAATCTAGGTGTATTCAATGATGACTTTTTAAAAGTCAAACAAAATTTAGGTGTATTCAAAAAGTAATTTATTTTGAAGGAATTAATAAGTTGCCCGATTTCGTTAGAAATTAAAGTGGTAAGTATAAATACAAAAGGCTTTGACAAATCTTATGTGAACCCTAGAAACTTTGAACGTGCTCTACGCTTTCCAGTCCTTGAATGTGTGTGCAAAATCTCTTCTCTTTTTCTACGCTTTCTACGCTTTACAGTGCTTGAATAATTGTTGTTGCTATACATCATCATATATCCAAGCAATTGATGTTGCTTGTATTCGATGCACATCATGTATGAATCGTTGGTGTTTCTTGAATAGTTATTGTTGCCATCATCAAATATCAATGAACAGTACATCATCATCATATTTATTGCTGTGCATGTACTTTTTCTACGATTTTTCTACTTTTCATTCTTTTCATTTTTTTTTTGGTTCCTGTTTTATTTTTCTTGAATAGTTTTTTGGTTGCTGTTTTTTTTTTTCTGTACTTTTTCTATATCATCCTTTTTCTTTGGTTGCTGTTCATCAAATATCGATAGCCTTCTTCATCTACAATCATCCTTTTTTTTGTTATGTGTTTCCCTTCTTTATCAATGTACAATATATATATATATCTAGTCCATGCCAAAACAAAAAGGAAAAAAATTATCTTCATATATGTATTTTTTCTTATGAACTAATTAAAGATTGCATGTATTATCTAGTAACATTATAAATGGGAGATTCACAACAAGGAAAAGGAAAAACACCTTATAACCCAAATAAAATCTAGAAAATCTATTTTCTTTGGATGCCCTTTTCTTATTTGGTTGTAAAGGTACTTTTCTCTTTTGAAAATCTAGAAAAACGATAAACAAACCAAATAAAAAATAAAAAATAAAAAAAATATATATTTAGAACTCTAATCAACTCTTTTCAAATCTACGACAAAACTCTAACAAACACCATCAAAATCAATCTAGGAATTCAATCATACTCTATGTGGAGTTGATAGAAATCAATTGAATACATTTAACTCTATAAACTTTATAACTCCATTCAACTCTTTTAAAATCTTAATTGAATACACCCCCTTTAGTTTAATGGTATTCTCTCCTTTTTATTTTCCTCTCACGTTGATTACCCAAAAAAAAAAAAAAAAAAAAGAAAAAGAAAAGGTAAGATGCATGCACGCTTCTACAAGAGGATGCATCTTTTAAAATTTTAAGTTTTGCAAATTTTCTATGGTTTAGAAATCAAAGAATTGTGTCAAAAACCAAACCCAATTTCCAAGCCAACCACATGAGCTCTAGAGCTATACATCAAAAGGCTTCGGTTTGGTTCGCAAATTTGCATAATTTATAATTATTTTGCTTTAGAGGCTCATTTTATGAGGTTAAAGAAGCTTGTTGTGGGCTTGGGCGTCTGAACGCAGATGCTCCTTGTGTGCCAATTTCAACCTGTTGTAAGAACAGAAGTGACCATATCTTCTGGGATAGATTACATCCTTCAGAGGCAGTTCATCGCATCATTGCGGATTACATGGTTCATGGTTCTTCACAATACACATTTCCAATCGATGTGAAGAACCTGCTTCAGGTTTAATTACAAAATCAAAAATTATTTGTGGATATTTTTTTCTGGGAGTTTTCGGTCAAATATGTCCTGCTGAACCCTAACCTGCCAACCATCCAGATGGCAATGCATTGTTCGTTTAGTTTGGATAATTATGGTTAATTAGCTCCAATTAATGCAGTTGGGATTGATAATGAAAGTAATTAAGTGTTGATTGCGAATACATCTATCATTATCTGAGATCGGATCATGTCGAAGCCTGATTGAAGTGCTATAAAAAAGTGTCATTTCACAAATCTCTATCACTGAAATGCTTCTTTTATCTAACAAAAAGAATATACTCTCTTGCCTCCAAAAAGTGGAAAAAAAATAAATGCATTTTTTAAAGTAACAAAGTACAATTAAAATGACGTTCCTCTACAGATCCTATTTTTAACTATATACTTTAAAAACTATCGAGGAAGAAAAATTACAAAACCAAATACAAGAATGGTCATAAGTTATGTACTAAATGTGCTAAATTATCTGATACCATAATAGCTTCTCGATAAATATGATATAAAGTGTAACAAGATAGTTGTGAAAGAAAATGTCAAATATCTCGTACGGTATGATAGAAATCATCTTCCAATGTTTTTCCTCTCAATCATTTGGATAAGTAGCTTATATAATCTCCTTCAATCTCCATATTTGAGAAAGTTGAGGTCGAATACCCTTTAAATAGCTTATCATAAATCAAATGTTTTACCAATAAAGAAGGTATATCATCAAGAATACTAATACCATAGGAATTAAATTACAATCGTCTAGTAGATACTTGGTAGTGGTCTCATGTTCGAATTTTCATGGCACGTCGGTAGTGTGGGTGTGAGAAACCCCTCTCCTCTTGTAGTTTAGACTAAATTGCTTGTATTTTTTTATTATTATTAAAAAAAACTTTAAAATGTTTTTAACCTAATAAAATTATATGCTCAAACAATGCAAAAGCAAACTCTAATGGTGCGTTTGGATGAGGGAAATAAACTTGGGATTTTGACAAAAGTCGGAATTTCTAAATTGACATGAACCAATTCCCGTGTTTGGATAAAAAAACATAGAAATT
The DNA here is from genome assembly GCF_965620075.1 of Prunus avium. Lineage (NCBI taxonomy): Eukaryota > Viridiplantae > Streptophyta > Magnoliopsida > Rosales > Rosaceae > Prunus > Prunus avium. The sequence continues at coordinate 21,331,922 of NC_142287.1, read as the reverse complement.
TAGAAATTCCGTGTGGGAAAAAACATGGAATTTGGAGATCATAAATCCCAACTTTAAATTCCATCTAAAAGTCGTCATTTCTAAAATCCGTGTTTTAAATCCGTCACCCAAACAAAAAACTTTACAAATTCTAGAACATTAATTTTCGTCATTTTAAATTCCGTCATTTATGAAATCCTTTGTATTTTTAAATTCCGTCATTTATGAAATCCTTTGTATAAAGCAAAGCAATAACATCTCAAATGGAAATATGGGATGCCATTCGATGAGTTGTTTAGACTGTAATTGAAAGAGACTTCAAAATCCCAACAACTGCATGCGCAAGCTATTATGATGGAGTGCCTGTATTATCAGAGTGGACCCCATATGACAAGTCTATCATCAATAACATTGACTCTCCGTACACAAAAATTTCCTCCTCACTAACTTGTGCTCTTTAATTGTGTAAACCAAACTCCTCACCGCCTCACACATTTAAGTCTGTAAACTACATGGAAGTGGGAGCAGATAGCTCCTTCAAGTTGTAGCTACAATGGCTTGCAAATTCTTTCTTCTTCTTCTGCGTTTGTTCTCCTTCTTCTTTTTCTCCACATTTAGAGGCTTCACGCTGAGAGTTGCAGAGGCTCGGGTGGTTCCAGCCATGTATGTTTTTGGAGACTCCTTAGTAGATGTGGGCAACAACAACTACCTCCAGTTTTCATTTGCCAAAGCAAATTTTCCTCACAATGGGATCGACTTTCCTACCAAAACACCAACTGGGAGATTTTGTAACGGCAAGAATGCTGCAGATCTTCTTGGTAAGCAACCATCTTTGTTGTGAATTGTGACTTGTGACTTGTGACTTTTTACCTTGCCAAATCCCATATATTCCAACTTAACCAACCCTTTTCATACCTAACGGTTATTTGTTATCATACTATAAATTTGCATCATATACGTTTCATTTGATGAATGACTTAGATTCAGAGTTTGACATAACATGCTATATATAGTTCTATATTTCTTCCTTAATTGTTGATGTTGTTGTGAGTTGGGTTACTACTAGACCATAGGAAGTTCAATTTAACCATTGGACAACAGAGGTGATTTTCCTTTTTTCTTCTTCTTCTTTTTTGTTTTTTGTTTTTTGTTTTTTGTTTTCAATGGAAGAAACAGAGGTCTTTCAAGTGCCACAAACATAATGGGGTCCAACTAGTTAGTGTAACCATCAGATTCAATGAAAACTGGGGCCCAATATCCCAATCATATCTTGATCACAGTTCCTCCTCCTGTTCCTGATTGAGTGGACTCTTTAAGACCAGGTCACTGACTAATAAATGGCATCCAAAAGCCCAGGAGGCCCTTCAAATTGGCAGTTGGGTCATAAATAAATGCTTCTGTGCACTCTCTGCTTGCGTAGGTGCAGCAGAAACAATTAGTAATTGATTGCTAATTAAGGTACAGAAGTTGGTGGAGAACTAATTAGCATTTTAATTAGTTCTTTAAAACCTTGTTATGAGTCATAACAAGATATTAAACATTTGCAGGATTTGGCTTATAAATTATGATCATCTAGTTAGTAATAAATTATTAAGTATGCTTGATTATCATAATATAACTCATTTTTTCTTTTTCTTTTTCTTTTTGAATTTTGGGCAGCTGAGAAAATGGGCTTACCAACCATACCACCATATCTCTCCATGGCATCTAAATCCAACAACATTACCCTTTTCCTAAATGGTGTTAACTTTGCCTCTGGAGCTGCCAAAATCTTCAAGGACACAAATCAACAATATGTAAGTGAAAACCTTCATATCCACACCACATCTCGCTACATTTATGTTGATTTTTTCTCTGTTTATTTCTTTGTCTCAGCCCCAGTCAATATCTTTTGGAGAACAAGTAGACGACTATTTGACAGTGCAGAAACAGCTTGTGCAAAAGCTAGGAGCCTCAAAAGCACAAACTCATCTGTCAAAATCTCTCTTCATCATTATCATTGGAAGCAATGACATCTACACTTACTTTGGCTCCTCCGTTGATAACAGGACCTCACCCCAGCAGTATGTCAATTCCATGGCAGCCACACTAAAACAACAAGTGAAGGTAACAAATTACAAAGTATTAATTAATTTTTTCTTTGTCAACATTAAATTTTTAATTATATTTCTGAAAATTGATTATGTTTTGGCAGCGCTTATATGACTATGGCGGTCGAAAATTTGTGATTGTTGGTGTTGCGCTTGTGGGATGCACCCCATATGAAAGGAGTGAGCAAACAGATAAAGAATGCAATGCGGAAGTGAATCAAATGGCTGCTAAGTACAATGGAGTTCTTGTGTCAATGTTGAACAATTTGAAATCAGAGATCAAAGGCATAAACTACTCCTACTTTGATGGCTACAGTGTCATGCACAACTTCATACAGAAACCAGCAGCTTATGGTAATACCATGCACAACTTCTTGCTAGACTTGTAGTATCTTTTTCTTTTCTTTCATTTATATAGTCAAATAAGAATTCATCATAAGATTAATGATTCAAATTGAAACTTTGACAATTTCGTATAAAATGTGAGTAAGAGTAATGCTACGAAATCCAAAACAATCCCGAAGCTTTTGGATCCCAATTGAGGTAGCATAAATTTGTTTAGGTCAATTCAGAACTTCATTTATTTCTAACTAGTAAGATACGGTCACGTTTCAAGCATTTGCATAAGTTTGTCTCTCTTCTCAACTTTCTTGGAATCAATTTAGTAATGTACGTTTTTTCTTTTGGACAGTTTTATTCATGTTGGTTAATTCTTTATATATATATATATATATATATATATATATATATATATATATATTATATTGATGCAACTTGATTGGAATTTTTGAAAATGCACCTAGTAGAATTGCACTGTCTATAGTAATGTATATTGCTAAGTGGGTTTTTCTCTTCTTTGTTACTTTTTTGGATTTTGAAAGTTCTTTATGCTTTCCACATAGAATCTCCCTTTCAGTTTACTTTATTTAGTTTCCTTTTCCTTTAACAATTACTTCTCTTTTCAAAAAGAAATTAGCTTAATGTAATCAATAATATTATAATTCAGGATTTGCTGAGGTTAAAGCTGCTTGCTGTGGCCTTGGGAAGCTTAATGCGGATGCTCCTTGCCTGCCATTTGCAACTTATTGCTCAAACAGAAGCGACCATCTCTTCTGGGATCGAACTCATCCTACTGAGGCAGCTCATCGCATCTTTGTGGATCATATTCTTTATGGTCCTTTACAATACACCTTCCCAATAAACGTGAAAAGGCTAGTTGCCGTTTAATCTCATTGACATGTATTAAGCCTGACACTTATACATGCGAAGTAATTATTTCGTATCACTTGTTTGTTGTGCGTATATTACAAACATGTGTCTATCTCTATCATCATTTGTTTGGTTAAGGGATGGATGGATGTAGTTACTTTATCAACTAAATAGCAGTCAGAACTTAAAGAAATATATATACATTCCACCATCTAGCTAGAAGTTTCAAATCGATCAGGACTTATGTTAAAGACTTCCATTGTTCATATATGCAGTTGATATACTAAGTTCTCAACTTGAGTGCTAAACTTAGGACGAGTTGAGTCTAGAATCTCTATAGATAGGAGCCATTGTGGCTTTTACGAGCATCATAGTTGAAAGGACTCCCTAATTCGTCTCGATGACGTGACCTATCTCTTACTGGTTGAACGTTGTCATCAACAAATTTAGATTTTCTGACTTCTTTTTTTCTTAATGTTGGAAGAGGTACCATGTAAGTTTGGATCCCCTCTCATCTTCCTAAAAAAGAAAAAGAAAAGGAAGATGAGAGAATGCGACTTGATTAAAAGGGTCGTTTAACTCAAATTATACCAACAATTGATCATAGCTGGTGGAAATTAAATTCTATACTTATGTTTTGATATTGTTTCTAACGCAGTGCATGATAGCAAGAATGATGAAAATTACAAAAGAAAACAATAAACCTTCAATCCTTGTTGATTCTCTAGATGAGAATAACCAAGAACAAAGGGGTTCTATGCCTTGTTGATTCCAGTGAAATACCAAGTTGATAGGAAAATAGAGAGAATTCTCTAAGTTTAATATTCAACGTCAAAAACTCTCTTCCAATTAGCTATAAGATAAACAAACCAAACTCCAAACCCTAGTTGAAAGAGGACAACAAACTTACTTCCTAAACCAAACTCCAAATTCTAATTGAAATAGGAAAACAAAAATATTTGCCTCAAAACAAATTCCAAGAACATTAATTACGCATCTTACGCCTATCAAACTGAAACAGAAAATTATGAGCGATGTTTGCTGCATCATCCTCAGAATTCGTCCCCGAATTCAAATCTTCCTCGTTAGAACTGTCACCATGGTAAGGAAAGAGATGTTTGACATTGAACAAATCAACAGTACGTATAAGACTAGGAAGCTTGAGGCGTTAAGCATTTGGATTAATCTTAGCCACAATCTCCACTTGACCAATCTTTCTTGCAACCAACTTGTTGTATTCCCCAGCCGGAAAACGATCTTTAGTCAAGATGGCCCAAACAAAGTCACCTACCTCAAATTCGACATGTCAGTGCTTCACATCAGCCACTTGCTTGTATTTTGCATTGGCATCCTCAAGCCGCTGCTTTGTTATTGAGTGAATTTGCTGAAATGTAGCCATAAATTCTTCTGCCTTGACATTAACTCGCTTCAAATCTGAGAAATTATTTACTTTCCTTTTCTTTTAACAATTACTTCTTTTTTTGAAAAAGAATTTACTCTAATGCAATAAATAATATTATAATTCAAGATTTGCTGAGGTTAAAGCTGCTTGCTGTGGTCTTGGAAGCTTAATGTGGATGCTCCTTGCCTGCCATTTGCAACTTATTTCTCCAACAGAAGTGACCATCTCTTTTGGGATAGAATTCATCCTACTGAGGCAGCTCATCGCATCTTTGTGGCTCATATTCTTTATGGTCCTTTACAATACATGTGAGAACATATATTTCACTGGTCAATAAGAAGACGACACGTGGAAAAATGAATATTCCTTAGGTCAAACTAATTACCCTGCTTAAATTCTATTTAATTAGGTAAGTTATTTTTTTTATTTAAGATAGAAATATCTTCCTAAATCAAGAAACCAAATCTCCAACAAATCTCTTGGAGTAATTCCTATCATATTTTTGGGGAAAAATAATCATAACCAAATAAGAATTATTGTCCCAAAACCCTAGCACACAAGGAGGCTATAAATACATAGCCACACAAGACATTCAGAGTAATTCGAAACTCAATTCTAAATCCATCTCTCAATTACAAAAACCCTAGCCGAATCCCTCTCTCTCTCTCTCTCTCTCTCTCTCTCTCTCTCTCGCCACCCCTCTGCTCCGGCCACCCGGCTCTCCCCGTGAGAGAAAACTCCATCTATTTTAGCTATTGTCGTATCTTTTCTCAAAGATCCAATTGAACTAACTTAGGCCTCGGAGGGCCCTTGGCCTACCCCCCTGATTGTGGTCTATTTACTATCATTTATTTAGCAGGAATCGAGGAAGAGAGAGGAAGGAAAATCGAAGGACGAGGAATCAATTCATGAACATTCCTCGTGAGGATATTTGCACAAACACAATGACTTCAATCTGACATATTTAGTTTGGCTACAGGTGTGTTTATTCAAGTTTTCAAATTTAGACTTGTAGTGGAGTAGAAAATGTGGTTTAGATGGGCATCTTTTTCTTCCATTAAAGTCATAGTGCGTGCAGCATGCTTTCAAGCAAGTGATCATCTTCTGGTGCCAATGAAGTCACTTCTTATTTTGACTATCTATAAAGTAATCGCAGAAAATAAGCAACATATTGTAGCACTCTTTCAGGCCAAAATGAGCTTCTATTCATAGTCAACCATTTACAGGATAGGAAAATCATCTAGTTGTTTTTTCAGATTGTTTTCAGGGATGATCAAAATTAAGGTTCTGAATGAGAAATCAGACCTGATAAAACATCCCCGATTTGGGTCCACTCTAGACATTATTTCCACTTATTCATCTGCAAAGCCAAAATATTTTAAGGGGCGGTACCAGAATGTCAATTACAAATCGCAGAAAGATGATGCAGCATGGAAGCACGAATTTACGAATCAACAAACGTCTAAATCCGAAGATAAATTAAAATCCATCAGCGATTGGAATCCATAGAAAATAGAGAAAAACTCTCAATTTTATTTATAATATGATAAAAACTGCTTAATACAATGTCATGAGTTCGCTTAAATAGAAAACAAAGAAACCATAAAACCGTAGGAAACCCTAAGTTCCAGAATATTCTTAAAACTTAACTAATAAGAAAATATTTTAAATCCTAATTAAAATCATATCAAGTAAATAATAGTCTGATTGATAACTTATTCTAGAAATATAAATATAATATAGATCTTCTCAAGAAATCAAGCAACCCAAAAATCTCAACGATATGCCTTCCTTCTTTTCCTAGTGCCATAATTGATGCTCAAGCATGATTTTCCATATTTGAAGCCTAATTTTCTGATTTGAAATTTCCCCCTTTTTCAAATTTCCTTTGTAGGAACAAACCCATGATTTTTCCTACATTAGACCCCTTCACTTGAAAAGAACTCGATCTCGAGTTCTCCTTGAATTGAACTTGGGTAGACATAGAATTTGATGTGTGAATAAACTCTTTAATTCTTGGAGTCCAAACTTGCTCATCCAATATGGAATAATCATACAATTAATTCCAAAAACATGATTAGAATATGCTAGTTGATAATCAAACTCATTGAATAAATTTGTTTCCTCCTCAAATTCGGATTTATTCATACCTTCAATTTTTCCCTCCGTCTTGTGGGTTCTTGGATCATCAATTAATTCAACCTCCATAACAATTTCATTTTCTTTGACTTGTTCCTCCATCTTTTCTTGGCTTGCTGTAATTTTGGGTTGATAAATCTTGTAACCATTCCTTGAAAAATATATATCATATTAAAAAAGAAAGAATTTTTCCACAAGAAGTCTCTTCATCCTACGCCAAGAAGCGATAGAATTTTTACCTTGTTGCTTCATAGAATTTTGTATTTGATCCCACCAAGAAGTGACATCGAATCTTAAACAGGACACAACAATTTTCACCATCTTCTCTTCTGAAATCGCTATTGTATCAAATATTTCCTCTACATCTGCAACCCATTCGAGAAACCCTTCAATGCAATCACTTCCCATAAAGCATGGAACGTCTACAACATAAGATTGATGAGGTTGGCTTCGGGCAAATCCACCAGCGCATTCCTCTTCAATAGTTGATATTTCCCCACAACCATCGTTGATGAGGTTTGCGTATCTCCCATCGCCGCTCATTATTGAGAAGGCAAATCCTTGCTCCGAATGATGACCCGCTCTGATACCACTTGATGCAGCACGGAAGCACGGGTTTACGGATCAACAAACGTCTACACCCGAAGTGATAAACTGAAATCCATCAGTGACTAGAATTCACTAGAAAATAGAGAAAAACTCTCAATTTTATTTATAATATGATAAAAATTGCTTAATACAATGTCATGAGTTGGCTTAAATAGAAAACAAAGAAACCATAAAACCGTAGGAAACCCTAAGTTCTAGAATATCCCTAAAACTTAACTAATAAGAAAATAATTAAAATCCTAATTAAAATCATATCAAGAAAATAATAGACAGATTGATAATTTATTCTAGAAATAGAAATATAATATATCTTTTCAAGAAATCAAGCAACCAGAAAATCTCAACGATACGCCTTCTTTCTTTTCCTAATGCCACAATTGATGCTCAAGCACGATTTTCCATATTTGAAGCCCAATTCTCTGATTTTGAAATTTCCCCTTTTTCAAATTTCCTTCGTAAGAACGAACCCATGATTTGTCCTACATCAAAAGAAGATAAAGTCATTTGAGTTCGAAAAGACCAATTCGCAAATTACGTAGAACAAAGAAAAACCCCAAATTAAATGCACCAAGAGACAAAGAAGATTGAGCAGTAGATGCGAAGAAGAAAGCGAGATAGGGATACATAATCAAGAAAAGGTTGTGCAGAGAAGAAAGAAGACACGGTGAAGCTAGAAGACGAAGAAGCGTGTATCCCTTGTTTTTCCTTTCTTTTCTTTTTTTATTTATTTACAAAACAAAGGTTTGTTTGAGTAGGACAAGGAGTATGAGGGAGGGATAAGATTATTGATTATAAGTGTCATTAGATTAATCTAAGGGCCATTATTAAATAGGACCTTACAGAACCCCATTTTTGTGTGATTTGGTGTGCTAATTTGGACACTATTATTATTATCATGAAAATAAATTATTTACTTTGGCAATAAAAAAAATTTACAAATCGGAAATTTTCTCTTTGAGTTTTTTTATTTTTCTTTTCAGTGAGACTAGGGTGTCAAACAGGCCCTGTCGGGCCATTTAGAGTTAGCCCATTTAATAAATGGGCCCGTCTATTTAGGAAAATCATTCATTCCGGCCCAAGCCGATATGGGCCCACACCAAATTTGACTTATGTAATGTATTTTTTTGTAATTTTTTTACCACTTCATTTAAATCTTTTTTTATAATTATATATATACTAATAATATTTATTATTTGTTAAGAAAAAGTGGCTAATAACTTAAATAGAAAATGGCTAGATTATTGTTTAGTTTTTAAAAATTGAAACTTGAAAAAAAAAATCATTATTTTATATATAAAGATACCATTAAATTTTAATATCTATATATATAAAGCAAAAGGCGGAGAATGGTGAAACATTCAAAATACCAGAAAATGCCCTTAGTTAATGCAAACATTAAGAATTGAAATTATTAATTACATGAGGATAATATGGTAAATTCAAACTTTTTCATATTAAAAAAATTAAAATTAAAAGAAAAATCAGATAATGGATCCTATTTTTATGGAACACAACTATCCATTATTTTTTTAAATTCTAAAATAAATTAAATTTTTTTTTGAAAAAGGCCTCTCGCAGGCGCGGAAGCGCATGCAGAGAGGCTAGTATATAATTAAAGCAAAAGAAATAAACTTGAATTTAAGATATAAATGTAATAATATTATGTATTATTTTTCTCTAAAACAAGTATAATTTAATAAATGGGTTTTAAACAGTTCGGCTCATTGGATTTCAGGCCGGGCCAGCCCATTAGACTTAATTACCTCGTTTCGGTATGGCCCAAAGATACGGACCGTGCCGTGCTATGCCTTACTTAAATGGACCGTATTCGTACCACGTCGGACCGGTCCGATCCATTTGACACCTCTAAGTTTAAGTGATAGTCGATGGATGTAGTTACTTATGTTGTAGCCTAATTAAAATTGCCACTTTTTCAATTAAATAGCAGTCAGAACTTAAAGAAATATATATATATATACATTCCACCATCTAGCTAGAAGTTTCAAATTGTTCAGGACTTATGTTAAAGACTTCCATTGTTTATATATGCAGTTGATATTCTAAGTTCTCAACTTGTGTGCTAAACTTATTAGGACGAGTAGAGTCTAGAATCTATATAGATAGGAGCCATTGTGGCTTTTACGAACTTCATAGTTGAAAAGGACTCCCTAATTCGTCCCGATGATGTGACCTACTCTCACTGGTTGAAAGTCGTCGTCAACGAATTTAGATTTTCTGACTTTTTTTTCTTGAAAAATAAAAAACGCAGTTGTAAACATAAGTACAAAATCGTCGACATCGGAAAGATCAACGGAAAATCTGAACCCCTGCTGTCCCTTACGAGTGTGAGTTTTTGTAAGCATTGTAACTATTGCCGCTCTTCCAAATTGGGATAGTGACCGCTCTCCATCTCATGCCTTTTTTTTCTCGTGCAGTCCAAAATTGTTGGACAGACGTGTCGACAAGACTTTGGTCCAATTTACGAAAGGGTATAATTGAACTTTAGAGCAGTTTTCATTATTTTATTTTATTTATAAAGATAATATTGTTGTTTCTTTATAGAGGTTTGGTTAGTATTCACCGTTGGATTTGGATTAAATCTAACGGGAGGTGACCACGCTCTTCTTTAGTCCTTGGTGACCAGGTGAACGAGTTACGGGATTGGCTGTCATATACTTGTCTCCGTATAGTGTGTGTGTATGTTAAATACAACTACTGTTTGAGCTCAAAATTTACAAATATAGGAAATCTCAAGATATTCTATTATGAGATAATGCTGATATGGTCAAAATATGACTAATATTAGCTTATTTGAAAGGAATTCTTGAAGAACCAAGGTGGTTGGTGTGAGTGGTTCGGCACTCTCATTCCTTAAGAGAGGTCAGGGGTTCGATCCCTACTCTTGTATGGAGTCACCACTTTGGCCAGCACTTTACCCCTTACGGGCCGACCTAGTGTGAACGGGGATTAGTCTGGATTGTGGTTAAGGCTTAAAGGTGCCACTAATATTTGGGGCCCATCCAGGACCACCTTGTGGTTCAGACAAAAAAGAAGAAGAAGGAATTCTTGAAGATTATTTACTTGAGATACAAGATGACATATTTTTAGGAAGAAAATTGATCTTCATACAATATCGCAATTCATGCAATATTGCGGGCCTTGAATAAATGCACAAGAGAGGAATTGCAGAGATAATTGATTCAAATACATGGGGCTTGCTGCAAGATGAAGTACATACCATGTGATCTCAATTATAGAAAAATATATGGCTTATTCTTTAAGAAACAAAAGCCGGTTCAAATCAATTAAAATATTGACTTGGCCTACGTAGGCATGAAAGTTTGCAACCACGTGAGGATCTTTGTGTATGTCGATTAGCCAAATTTATGGCTTATATCATTTAGCAATTAAAGATAGGCGCAAGACACTCAAGAGAAAATTGAGCTATTTTCAAGTAAAGTTGGCCGCCAAGGAAGCCAATCTCTATATAAAGAAGAACTCTACAAGTTAAAGACGCAACTTTTTAACAACAAACTCTACAGTAAAATCAAAACTTTCAGTCAAAGACACTTGTTTCTCTGCTATTTGCTTTGCCAAGCCTCCTGGCATGGATTGATACTAGGTGGTGACAACTTGTAGTTCTGATCGATATGTTTTATTTACTTTCACTTGTTTTTTCATTGTTTTATTTACCTTTATTGCCATTTACTTTGTATTAGAGAAATTATGAAGTCCTTATTTGTCTTAAGGCATAGAAAAGAATCTCAATTCAATAATTTACCATTCAGTTCACAGTCTTTTGATTAGAATCGGTTTACTTGGTGCGTAAATTCTCTTATTTATTTATATTTCCGTCTATTAAAATTAATTCATTGCTAATAATAGTTGGTTGGCAAGTCGCACTTTCCCAAAATATGCTCTATGACTTTGTTCAGGGTAAACAAAACAACTACAATAATTGTTGTTTGAATAAATTTAATGTGGAAATACCATATCGTTGACCATAGATATGTTCTCACGCACCAAAGATGAATTGAAATTAAAATGGACCCAAAAAATCAAAAACCATTTCAAACGGAACGAAGAGTGTGACACCGATCCATGGACTGGTCCACATTTCACTCATTATTTTCTGAGGGTTGAATTGAACAACTCATTTTGTAGCGCAACCCATTTTCATTGGTAGCTAGCCCTCCACTACCATTCTAAAGCTTTGCGGTGGCGTCGCATTCTCATATGAGAATTCCTTCTTGGGGGTTTTTTTTTTCTTCTATTTGGATCGATTCATAGAATTAGTAATGATATGCCCTATTTACCTACCATACCTATAAATAATATTGTAAAGAAAACTTGTTAACTGATCTATGTATTAATTCTTTTGTAAACGTTTGACGAGAGAGATAAAGATAAAGAATGCATACATTATGCCTTTAAGATTTACTTTATATTATAACGTTGTTCATGTATATTAAGGATCTTATCATACTTAAGAAGTTCATTCTTCATTAATTTAGGGTATGTTGAAATTACCTGTAGGATGACTAAAAATGCCTAGAGAGGATTGAATAGGACAATTTAAAATTATAATCAATAAACTTCGATAGCAAGATTGATATGACTTATCAATCCTGAAACGTGCTAAATATAAAATAAAGGAATACACAGAATTATTTTATGTGGTAAAACTCACCTCTGGGGAAAATCCACGGGACTCTTCAGTCCAACACAAATCCACTATAGAACGATGATTACAAGAAGTATTCACACACTTATCCTAGACACATTCTAGATAATGTTTACTGACTTCTTCGTAACTCAACTTCTATCATGGGATGATCTTTGACACTCCTTGTGTTGAACGCAATACTGGTCACGATTGCTTCAAGCTCGCTGGAGGAAAACCGCCACCACGGTCTTGGTGCCCTCAACCGTATGAGTCATCGACATGCATATGAATGCAATATGAATGATGAAAAGATTTGATAAATCACCAAGTAAACATGGAACACTTGAGGACTTATCTCAAGAATATGCACAGTAGCTTTCTCTTGAAAATTCTATATGCTCAAAACCAAATATGTCGAAAGCTGTGTGTTTGAAAAGAAAGGCACACGTTTTATTCAATGCTAGTTCTCTCAAGTAAGAGAGAAAACCAAGAGTCCACTAATTCTATTCAATTATGACTATCAAACCTGATCCAATATGGACTCTTAGTAAAGACGCCAAACAGGAGACTACAAATAGTATTCAATCATGAATATCAGTTTTGATCTAATTTGGACTCTAAATGATGACGCCAAACAACCACTCTTTTATGAAGAAACAATATCTCCTAAAACAATTTACTGAGGAGATGAGAAACGTGCACGTCACTATAGGAAACGATAATATTTTAACTTAAATCAAAATGGCATGGGAAATAACTTCAATTAGGAATCCTATTGTGAATGCATGATTATGTCATGATTTACCTGAAATCAAGTTTCTCATATCGATCAAGTTATGCTTCGAAAATCCGGGATTGAATGTGTTGGGCCAAAACTTCCAGTAAAAGATATTTACACCCTAATTCCCGACCTATGTTAGAGTCTAGGAAATGACAATACAATTTTCATACTAACATATGTAATTTTGTTATTAGAGGAGAAACATAAGTTGCATGGCTAGTCAAATGGAGTAGATAATTTTCATGATCAGAAAATTTACAATAGGATAGGATGTATTGATGGTGGAAGTAGAAATCAATTGTTGTTTTTCCTAATACAAGCTTTAAAAAGGGAGAATTAAAACATGACATTGAACGCATGAATAAATGCTCTTAGTTAGGGTAGTTGAAAATCTCTACGACAAATTAAAGGAAAAAGAACTATTTCCATTAATTACATGTTAACTCATACCTTGTTTTCAAACTATGACATTGGAAAACCTTAGCCCTCTTCAAAAAAAAAAAAAAAAAAAAAAAAAAAAACCTCTATAGCTGCACATACCTTGTGGGGGGAGGAGATCACTATTCCTCCTTCTCCCCTCTCCTTTCTACTTTGACTTTAAAATCCCCCTCTCCTTCCCTACTTTTCCCTTTCATGTCCTCTGATCTCCTTCTCACCCAACCTCCCCTCCCTTCCCTTCTTACCCGCCCATCCCCTCACCTTCCCTCCCCTTTCTCTCTTTGTTTTTTTTTTTTTTTTGCATATCTAGGGTTTGAGCTTTTGATTTGCTTGGAGACCACGTGGCTGCCTTTGTAGGTTTGTTGGGTCGTTTTGCAGATTTCGTGTTCCATCTCTTGATTTACTTCGTGTGTTTTTTGAGTTTAATGCATGTTCGTAGTCTCTACTTGTAATTTTTTACTTGTGAGAGTTTAAAGATTGTAGTTTGTAGTTGTAGTTTTGTGCTTTTGAGGTGCTTTTGCAAGCTTGCAACTTTTATGTTGGAATTTCTTTGGCCATTTGTGTGGAGGTACATTTGTGTGTTTGATGTTGCCCGTGGAGTTTTCTGTATTTGGATTAACCCTTTGTGATTACTGCGCTTCCGTATTTGTAATAACCTTGTGTGGTTATTTGTATTTGTATTGGTTTTTTTGGGTGATCAGATGGATAGAAAATTCACAAAAATACAAACAAACGTTCCAATTAAGGAAGAGCAGAAAGATGAAGATGCAAAGCTTGGTGCGTGAGTGTTGGGCGGTGGTCAGACTGCTGCCAGCTGTAGAAAATCTTGTGGGGGCAGCTTCTTCTGTCACTTGATGTGGTTCCAATTAGTTCAACATTTCAGTTAACTTGTATTCAAATCCACTAATAATAATTTGTATTTTCAAACTTATCTTAAACATTTTTTAACTAAATTATCTCTTAAGTTAATATTGGCACATGTGTCACTGACTTTGCACAAACTTTTCAATGTTTAGATCATTGGCCAACTTTACTAACAGAAGAAGTATGGAAGGAACTCCACTTCAACTCGGCATGTCATTCTTCTCTTCTCCTATTTATTTTTCACTTTTTTTTCATATTATATTTTTCTTTTCCTTTTTGTGGGTTTCATAACAAGAAGGGTTTTTTTTTTTTTTTTTTTCTCCAGTACACGTAATAGTCTATAAATTATAATGGAGGGAGTTTTTCACACACGCATATAATCACGGTGTCATAGGGTTCGAACCTAAGACCACTAGTCTACAACTTAAGGCCTTTTTCCACTACCCTGTTGATCCCATAAAAGCATTTAAAGTTAGAATTCGTGTACAAATTATTGGATATCATTAAGTGCCCGTTTGGCATTACTTATTTGGGGTGATAAGTGATTTTAAAAAAAATTTGGGAAGCCCAACCCGTTTGGTAAATTATGAGAAAATCACTTATTGTTAAAAATTGATGTGAGAGAAAGTTATAAGTGAAAGCAGCTAATGATGTGCTTTTATTATCTGATTATGCAGGAATCAATTTCAAATAGGCATTGGATTTAATGATTATGCGGGAATTAGTACCAACAACACTTTTAACAAAAAGTTTACCAAATCCCAAACTGCTTTATCTCACAACTGATTTATCTTACAGCAAATCTGACAATGATTATTTTCACAGCACAACAATGCCAAACTGATCATAAGTCCCTTTTGGATGAAAAGGGTCTATTTATAGGTAAGTAATTCGGATTTGAGTTTTTAGTGTAAATTTAAATTATATTTATTGAATCTTAGAAAATATTCGATTCAATATATAAGCCATTAGCAATGCTATAATTAACATTTTAAAAAACTAGTTATCCAAAAACACTTTGGATGGGCAAAAGTATTTCCAAACAAAAGTTTATATATATATATATATATATCTCTCTCTCTCTCTCTCTCTCTCTCTGTGTGATGACAAGCAAGAGTTCAAAAACAATAAGAGCCCACGCGGCTAAAATGTCTCCTTTTCATACACGAAAAAATAATGTAGCCTTCCCTCCCTCATCAACTTATCTCTCCTTTATAAGAAGAGGACATCCACTAGTTTCACTTGCCCTCTCAAACTATCACACAACAAAAATATCACTCACCAGATTTAGAAGGGGCTTATACCACCCATTGCTTGCTACCATATGACCATGGCTCCTTCCAATGTTTTTCCAGTCACTTTCTTCTTCTTCTTCACCTTCTTCTCTGTCTTCATCACTCTCTCAAAAGCTCAGCTGGTTCCGGCCATTTACGTATTCGGTGACTCCTTAGCCGATGTGGGTAACAACAATTACCTAAAGATCTCTCTTCTCAAGGCTAATTTCCCTCACAATGGTGTTGATTTTCCCAACAAGAAAGCAACCGGCAGGTTTGGAAATGGCAAGAATTCTGCCGATTTTCTTGGTAAGTTCAATATATTTCAATTACTTACATCATCACTCGTGGCTGCAGACTCCCTATGCATGTTTTGAGAATGAGAGAGTACCTCGTGTGTGTATATATATATAAGTGAGATGGGTTTACGGTTCTTGTAGTAAGTAAGATCTCATATGTGTATGTATCTCTTTTTCGTTTGGCAGCCGAGAAAGTTGGGTTGCCAACATCACCACCCTATCTCTCACTTGTATCCAAGTCCAACAAGCAAAATTTGTCCTTCGTCGCCGGAGTTAGCTTCGCCTCCGGAGGGGCTGGAATCTTCAACGGCTCAGACGAAAAATTTGTAAGCACTAAGAATATATATATTGAAATAAATAAAGATATAACGCATTCTGTCAACAAAAAAATAAAATAAAATAATTGAACAAATATTTCTTTTGCACGTGTAAAATATTCCACCAAATTGCTTTACAACCCAATTCATTCTTTTTACATGAGGTGGAACCGATACAGGATCCACTTATGAAAGTTGGTGGATGTAATTTGAAAAGTTGGTTCCAATCCCAATTCAGCTAAGTTATGCCTGATGTCTAAGAGTGATGTTATTTGTATCACATTTATTAATTATTTTGTTTATCATGATTCTAATATATACGGGTCATATATTTGTGAGGTTCGCCTCTATTATAAAGATCAGCAAAGCAGTCAATAAATGTGACACAAATAATATTATTAAATCACATAAGAAAGGAAAGTATTATTGAATGTGTAATATCTAATGGCTTGTCTATTTTACTTTTGTTGTCACAGCGTCAGTCGATTCCCTTGTCATATCAAGTAAACTACTATTTGCAAGTGTATGAAAACATAGGGCAAGAATTGGGATCCAACGGTGCCCAAGACCATCTATCAAAATCTCTATTTGTCATTGTGATTGGAAGCAACGACATCTTCGGCTACTTTGACTCATCCAAGCTCCGCAAGGAATCAACACCCGACCAGTACGTAGATTCCATGGTCTCAAATCTAAAACAGCAAATAGAGGTAACAAAACAGGCTTTAACTTAGCTCCGTATTTGATTGATGTTATATTGAAATTTCAATTGCACTGTAATGCTCATCATTTTCCCTTTGGTATTTATTTTGTTTTGGCAGAGAATAAATTTTTTGGGCGCTCGAAAATTTGTAGTTGTCGGGACTGGGCCAGTTGGATGCTGCCCAGCTCAAAGGATTTCAAATGACGGAGAGTGCAACGAAGATGCAAACTCCATGTCTATCCGCTACAACGACGGCCTTAAGTCGATGTTACAGCAGTCGGAAGCGGCATTGCATATAAAATACACATTCTTTGAGACGTACGGTGTCTTCTCGGACCTCATTCAGAACGGCTCTTCTTACGGTACTTACATCTTACTTACCTACTCTACCAGTTTTTCTCACATGTTATGTTATCAAATTGAAAAGTATGTTCGCACATTCTTTTTCTCCAATTTCCCCATACAACTTTTTTCGTTAACTTGACCGAGAAATTCCAAATTGTGTATGCTATTCCAGGATTTACAGAGACCGAAGCTGCATGCTGTGGTTTTGGAAAGCTTAACGCAGACTCTTTCTGCCTGCCGATTTCGTCTTTGTGCTCCAATAGAACGGACCATGTCTTCTGGGACAAATTCCATCCTACAGAGGCAACTCATAGTATCTTAGTGGACAAACTTTTCGATGGTCCTTCACAATACACATTCCCAACTAATGTGAAGGAGTTAATTGCTCTATAAAAGCTCAAGGAAGCAGACTCCAATCACGTTTTCAGATGAATAGAAAATTCTACATGTAACTTTAGCATGTTTATAGAATACATACAGATGTAGTTCTTAGGCTAAATGCATGTGCAAAAAAAGAACAGAGAATGAATGATGTTTCTTATTCAAATGAAACAATTCTATGCCAGCATCAGGGGTTTCACTTCACATTATATTTTTTCAACAACAAAAAAATCTTCAATTTGAATAATCTACAACAGAGGAAAAAATGATAGTTGGTAATGGGGAGGTGTTTGAGAGTGTTTTCACGAGGCTATGGCGAGGCAACGACGGGGTATCTATAAAACAGATCGGGGAGCGTCACTTTTTGGTGAGATTTGCCAATTAGAATGATAAGCGGAGGGTCTTAGATATGGAACCATGGACTTTTCGAGATGGATTGTTTTGCTAGCGGAAGTCGGTGCTTGTGGATTG